>NC_138771.1:585831155-586431155 GCF_965119305.1 Pelophylax lessonae
AAAAATCTAAGAGCCGGTTCACATATGAGCGACCCGACTTGCCGGGGCGACCTGTGAAGTCGCGGTGCGCAGCTCGCAACGCGACCTCGGAGCGGCCGGCAAGGACTTCATATCATTGAAGTCAATGCAGGTCGCTCCAGGTCGCCCAAAAGAAGCTCAGGACCCTTTTTTTAAGTCGGAGCGACTTGTGTCGCTCCTATTAGAACAGGTCATGTGCTACTCTATGGCAGGCGACCCACGGTCGCCTGACAAGTCGCCCCAGTGTGAACGGGGTCTAAATCAAATCAATATTTGGTGTTAAATTATTAGGATTTCAAACAAGCATCAGTTTTTCTAGGTACACTTGCACACAGTTTTTGAAGGAACTCAACAGGTAGGTTGTTCCAAACATCTTAAAGAACTAAGCACAGATCTTCTGTGGATGAAGGCTGCCTCAAATCCTTCTCTCTTCATATAATCCCAGACAGACTCTATGATGTTGAGATCAGGGCTCTGAGGGGGCCAAACCATTACTTCCAGGTCTCCTCGTTCTTTACACTGAAGATAGTTCTTCATGACATTGGCTGTATGTTTGGGGTCGTTGTCCTGCTGGAGAATAAACATGGGCCCAATCACATGCCTCCCTGATCCATCTTGCCATACCATCAAGGAGGCATGTGATTGGCCCTATATTTATTCTTCTGCAGCAACAACCCCAAGCCTGGCCGAAAACCCCCCAGAGATGACATCATCCTGTCCTGTATTTTTGCTAGGCCGTTGCTAAGACCCACTACTAAAATTAAATAAATGAGCAACAGGGCTACAAATTGCTGAAAAATAGGCAACCATAGGAAATGACTACACATTTTGTAGCAGGAGTTTCTTAAAAATAAAAAGGGGGGTGAGGGTGCTTTGAATAGGTTGCACATCTGGCATCAGCCTAATGGTGGCCATACACACTTCAATTTTATTTGGAAGGATTGGGAAACAGAGATTTCGGGCACAAGAGTTTTGTTAAAAAGATTTCTTTTATTCAACACAAAACTAAATATTTTAAAATCATAGAAAAATACAGGCAAATAATTGTGTATTAAGGACACAGTGAGACCACACAACAATGGTCTATGTTATACAATATCTCAGTGCATAGAACTTATAAAAGTCGATTTACATACAGTTCAAAGTACAAGATCATTAGTAGTCATATAATCCTTGGAAACGTATTGTTTGATATCAGAAGAACCGCCGACGGACACCCAAGCAGTATGGTGCCGGTCAGCGGGGTCGACTGAAAGTATAAGTTAACATTCACCATGTAATATATGACCTTTGCTCGACATGTTTCGCTTTCTTAGACAAAAAAGCTTCATCTGGAGCATATCATTTCTTTTGTCTGTACATATAGTAATCAGGCACATATCTCAATTTCCATAGAGAATTCTTTAACGAGGAGGACTGTGCGTTTTGGGAAGCTCAAAAAAGGCAATGTATAGTGACATAGTAGTGAGGGTAGTCACTCCATGTCTCATATCAAACTTAGGAAGGACCAGAGCTTAAATGTAGGGAGCGTGTCTCCTCTGCTTGTATGTCGGCCCTTGCCACGCTGTTCCCAGCTTCCGCACAGTCCTCACCGGATGGGGAACCTCCACCAATGGTGGCCAATGGTCCAAGTGGCCAATGGTGGAGGTTCCCCATCCGGTGAGGACTGTGCGGAAGCTGGGAACAGCGTGGCAAGGGCCGACATACAAGCAGAGGAGACACGCTCCCTACATTTAAGCTCTGGTCCTTCCTAAGTTTGATATGAGACATGGAGTGACTACCCTCACTACTATGTCACTATACATTGCCTTTTTTGAGCTTCCCAAAACGCACAGTCCTCCTCGTTAAAGAATTCTCTATGGAAATTGAGATATGTGCCTGATTACTATATGTACAGACAAAAGAAATGATATGCTCCAGATGAAGCTTTTTTGTCTAAGAAAGCGAAACATGTCGAGCAAAGGTCATATATTACATGGTGAATGTTAACTTATACTTTCAGTCGACCCCGCTGACCGGCACCATACTGCTTGGGTGTCCGTCGGCGGTTCTTCTGATATCAAACAATACGTTTCCAAGGATTATATGACTACTAATGATCTTGTACTTTGAACTGTATGTAAATCGACTTTTATAAGTTCTATGCACTGAGATATTGTATAACATAGACCATTGTTGTGTGGTCTCACTGTGTCCTTAATGCACAATTATTTGCCTGTATTTTTCTATGATTTTAAAATATTTAGTTTTGTGTTGAATAAAAGAAATCTTTTTAACAAAACTCTTGTGCCCGAAATCTCTGTTTCCCAATCCTTCCAAATGTAATTGATCAATTGAGGATAGGGGCACACCCTAAATTGGATACGTCATGGCCAAGATGGCTGCTATCTGTGGACACATGACTTGCAAAATAACACTTCAATTTTAGCATTTAATCAATGTGTGATTCGATCAATGCAATAGAATAGCCATAAATTCCCTCTCGATTGATTGAGACTTGGTTTAGATCGGATTTAAACTAGTCAATTGGCTAGGATAGAAAATAATTGTTCATGAATATGATCATATTTTATCAAACAGATTATAAGATTACATGGTGGAAGCAAAGATGAGTTTGATAACTTACAGTTGTGGCATATCGACCAAATGGGTAGTCAACTATAGATCGATTATTCATATTGCAAATTACAACGAAACGATCAATTTATTTTCCTATTGATCTCTTTAGATAGGCATAATCAATCTATAGTTGACAACTTACACACAGCGAAGTGGATTTTCGATCGACAGATAAGATACGATCATAACTTACAATCATAAATTATCAATTGCCACTCTGTTTCCACCATGTAATCTAATCATCTGATCGTTTAAAATATGATCACATTCATGAACAAAGTATCTCAGTGCTTAACCACTTACGGACCGCCCGCCGCAGTTTTACGTCGGTACTTTGACGTTAACTACCGCGGTTATGGTAGCAGATAGCTGCCATAACCCTGGTATTTTTTAAACTGTGGGCGGTCCGTTTTAACATTAGGGTGGTCCAAGTGGCAGATTCGCCACGGGATCACCTTCATGGGGGGGCGGGAGTGGTGCCCCCCCTCCCGCCGCTGCCTGTCGTTTTCCCCGTTTACCAGACCCCTCGGTAGCGGGGAAAATTATCCGGTCTGCTGTCCTCTCAGGCAGGAAGTCGAGTGAGGGCAAGATGGCACGGTGGGATGGGAGCCCCGAGCAAAGCCACGGAAGGCGGCGGGAGGGGGGGGGGACGTCCCCTCCCGCCCCCCCGGGTAACGATCGAGCGGCTCCCGAGCCGCATCGGTCTTTACCGACGGAAAGCCGACCGTCGGCTTCAAACCACGGTACCGGGATGATGCCTCTAACTAGAGGCATCATCCCGGTATAACCCCGCAAAATGTACTGACGTATCGGTAGGTTACTATGCGGTAAGTGGTTAAGTGATGTCATGTGTTGGTTTGCTTTCTATGTGTTCTTTCATCTCTGAGCATGCCCAGTCTTGCTCATAAGATTTTTCCCTGTCGAAATCTGTAATGAGATGAAAATCGGACGTGTTTTGATGGAGGACAAAAATTTTATAGCCTGCACTGGCTGCACATCAGGATTTTGTCAGCCGAAAAGTCGGAGTCGGTTGTCGAAAGCACCATACTAACAAGCCGAAAATCGGCAGATCGGTCGTCGGACGAAATTTCCTAAACAAATTTCTTATTGTATGTATGGGGCTTAGATTATCAAACGATCTTGCGTCCGTTTTTTGTTGCTTATCGAAAGTGAAGAGGTTATTTTCATACCAAAATTCCCATACGACAGAATTCAACTTCAGAAGTGATGTCATGTGTTGAATTGTTTTGTATGTGTTCTTTCTTTTCTGAGCATGCCCAGTCTTGCTCTTAAGATTTTTTTCGGTTGAAAACTGTACTAATTAAAACGAAAATTGGACGTTGTGTTGACATACGATAAAAATGTTATAGCCTGCACATCCAGATTTTGTCATCCGAAAATCCGTAATTGGCTGTCGAAAGCACCATACTAACAATCTGAAAATCGTCAGATCGTTCGTCGGACGAAATTTTACTTCCGATTTTCGTATCGTGTGTACGGGTCTTTAAGCTGTAAACACACTATACAACTTTTGTTGGTATATTTCCTTTAGATTAAAGCCTCGTACACACGCAAAGATTTTGTCCAGTGTTGTTGTGTTGGTTGGAATGTGCCTAGACTGCACACAAATTTTCTCGGCCAACAAAAACCAACTTCAGAAGTGATGTCATGTGCTGGTTTACTTTCCGTGTGTTTTTTCTTCTCTGAGCATGCCCAGTCTTGCTCATCACATTTTTGTCTGCCGAAATCTGTACTGACTGAAGAACAATCGGCCGTTCTGTTGACGGCCAACAAAAATTTTATAGTCTGCACACCAGATTTTGTTCGGCCGAAAAGTTGCAGTCGGTTGTCGGAAGCATCATACTAACAAGCCGACAATCGGCCGATCGGACGTTGGCCGAAAATTCACGGCCAACAATCGTTGCGTGTGTAGGAGGCTTTACCTTCAACTATGTAGTACATGAACCTATCTGATTGCATACAAATTGAAAGTGTTTAGGTCTGATCTCATATTATATGGTTTTTGGTAAATCTAAAGGAAAAAATCTAAAGAAAATTGTATAGCGTGTATGGCCCATAAATCGATCAGAAGGAAAGTTATGGCTTTTTAATCGTTTAATTGATTTGATTGAATTGTACATCGATCTCAAAAAAATGTGAAGCGTGTCTGTCCACCACAAATGTAAAGATGATGAATCAATGTACAGAATTCTGTTCAGCATTATATGTAATATTGAATATTATACTATACATATATATAATAATAGTATATAAATGTCACAGGCACATATGATCCCTCTCAGTATATTCTCACTATGAAGATGGATGCTGGGTAATCAGACAGCTGCTATAAAGGATTCTGCATAACACTTTGTTTCAGCCATACATGGGTTAATCAGACACGCCTCCCTCACTGATCGAACTCTCCGCCTCTTAGTTTGTGTTCTGCCAATCACAGGGTGCCCATCCCCCATACAGGAAGTAAAGTGTGACCATGTGAAGTCCTCAAGGGTGAGCTGGTGTCAGTGATCATGTAAGTAGAGTGTGGCTGATGGATCTGGTTGTAGATTGTTGTATGTGTGCAGTGACTGATCTTCTCCCCAGACATCCTCCATTCTATACCTGAGTCTTCTATTCTGCTACAATGTTTCCTGATCACTTCCTGGATTTGGCATTCCATCCTCTGAATGGCACATAGATCTGATCTGTTCACAGGAAAAGGAATCCAGATTTCAAGCAAAATCCAATTTTAAACAATTTTGCTCCTAGAAGACGAGTTAAGCAATGGATTGCACATAGATATTGATCGCCTGATGACTTTTGTAGTGACCAACAGAGCCAATCACTATTAGAGCCGGTTCACATATATGCAATGACAGAGATCGCATGTGATTCACACCGCACTGCTCTGCAAATCGCATGCGATGTCTGTGTGATGCGAATTCAACCATACAGATTGTATGACTGAATTTGCATCGCATTCGGACACAACTTGTACAGGACCCTTTTTTGGGTCCGCACTAGAATCAGATCGTATGCAACCCGATTCTTGTCCGAATCGACAGTTCGCACTGCGATATGCAAACTGATCTGGGGGTGTAGTTAACTGTGTATTGACACCCCCAGCGATTCGCATATGCAGTGTGAGCCGGGGTAGATGCGGGGTTCCCACATCGCATATATGTGAACCGGGCAGATTATCTTAACCACTTAAGCCCCGGAGGATTTGGCTGCTCAAAGACCAGGGCCTATTTTGCGATTCGGCACTGCGTGACTTTAACAGACAATTGCGCAGTCGTGCGATGCTGTACCCAAATGAAATTGACGTCCTTTTTTTTTTTTCCCCCCACAAACAGAGCTTTCTTTTGGTGGTATTTGATCACCTGTGAGATTTTTACTTTTTGCGCTATAAACAAAAAAAGAGCGACAATTTTGAAAAAATATTTTTCAAATTTTTTTTTTATATGAAATTCCCCCCCAAAAAAATTCGATTTTTACATTTTTTTGAACATTTAGGCCAATTTGTTTTCTGCTATAGCAATAAGCGTATTTTGATTGGTTTGCGCAAACGTTATTGCGTTTACTAACTACGGGAAAGATTTATTTATGTCATTTTTATTGTTTTGTTTTTTTTTTAACTAGTAATAACGGCTATCTGTTTTTTTTTTTTTTTTTTGGGACTGCGACATTGCGGTGGACATATCGGACCCCTAACTGACATTTTTTGACACTTTTGGGGGTACCAGTGACAATACTACAGTAATCAGTGCTATAAATATGCACTGTTACTGTAAAAATGACACCGGCAGGGAAGGGGTTAACTTTATTGGTAAACAGTGGGTTAAATGTATCCCTAGGGGCGTGATTCTAACTGTGGGGGGGCGTGGCTTGTGATGTAACCACAGAGACCTACGATCCTACATAACAGGATTATATGATCTCTGTAGTTACCCCAGGGAGAATGACAGGCGGCTTTGTTTACATCAGCCGCCTGCCTTTCTCCCTCTCCAGCGGGAGATCGCGAGTGAGCCACCGGTCAATCGCACAGGGATGTTAGTGAACGAGCGGGGGTGGGAGCGCGCCTCCAGCGGTGCGCGCTCACCCCCTAGAGGCTCGTGGGCGAGCGATGTAGTCCTACGTCGCTTTGCCCATTAGGGGCTGACTAGTTATTAGGGGCAGTGAATAGTTGTGCGGCGGTCGTCAAGTGGTAAAAGCGGAGCTCAATCTAAAGGGTGAAGTTCTGCTTTAAAGAGGAGGTAAAGTCGAAAAAAAAAAGATAAAAAAAAAGCCCTGTAAAGAGAAAGGCATAATGAGCTAGTATGCATCGCATACTAGCTCATTATGTAGTACTTACCTTAAAACGAAGCCCCCGCCGTGCCGCCACCTCAGGGACAGGACGGCGACATGTCCTGCTTCCGGGTTCGCGTCCTCCGGCCATCTGATTGGCCGGAGGCGCGATTACATCACTCCCGCGCCTGCGCGCGGGAGCCGCCGTTCACGGCACTGAGCTCTGAAGGAACGGCACGGGTGGCCGTTCCCTCAGAGCGCCTGCGCCGATGACGTCATCGGCAGTTTGCACTGTAAATATCTCCTAAACAGTGCAAGTTTGGGAGATATTTATAGCACCTATAGGTAAGCCTTAATATAGGCTTACCTATAGGTAAAAGTTATACAAGTGGGTTTACAACCTCTTTAAGGACTCGTCCCCCTCTCCCCTTGAATAATCGGCACTTTTTTGGAGCGGGGGGGGGGGGAGCAGGTACCTGGTTTTGACAGGTACCTGCTCCCACTTCCACTCTGACTGCCTAGGTGATCGGACACAGAAGTTCTCCTCCCTCCCCCCTGCAGTCTTTTGGGACATGTGACGCATCCCCAGGTCAAAAACGGATTGATCATTCACGCATGCGCAGTGGACAGCCTGCCGTGAGGCCGCAAACTTTTATAGCCGAGTGCCCATAGTTAACTGGGTGCCACAGCCCGGATTGGCTGTTTAAGTCAGCTGCTACAGTTTTTGTAGCTACTAACTTTTATTTTTTTCACAGGAGCCTAAAGGTCCTCTTTCACCTCTTGCAACCAACATTAGGCTAAGTTCACACTGGCATTGAAAGCAGGCGCTTGAGGGGCATTTTTATTGCCCCTCAAATGTCTATGCAAATAAAACAATGGACAACACTCAGTGCTGTTCACATTATCAAACCATGAAGCAATAGCGTCGCTTTGCTTCAAAATTAAAGTATCATGGCGAGTCCGGAGGCCTTTGAAGCCTTTCCATGCTTCCCATTCAAGTCTATGCTAATGTTCTGCAAACGCACTGGCAGGCGTTTACGGCGCGTTAAAATTAGTTTTAAAAAAACCATGCAGGAGGAATGTAATTTCCCACAATGCTCGGTAATGATAGAGGAGAGCATAGAGTGTCCTGCAGTCACTTCCTGTTTGTGCTGCTTGAAGATGGCTGACATCAACGTGTCTCTGTTGATCCAGGGGGTAGAACACCGGTGTTCTATCAGAATAGCGCTACCTATCAGATTCTGCAACCTGAAGTGACGTTAGGACGAGAACAACTTACTGCGCGTGCGCCATACATTCCAACATGGCCACTATCCGTTCTAATAGGTTTCCTAATGTGACAGAACATGAAGCAGCTGCGGACATCTTCTTACACCCACGCAAGTCTTGAATTTTACATTTATTTTAGCAGTAAGCTCCCCTTATAGACTGAATAACAGTATTACATTTCTAATATTATTGTAATATAGTAAATATAGCGAGAAACCTGCAGGTAGAAGGTGGCGGCGGCCATCTTGGTACACCCCGCGCTGCTCAGCGACAAACTGATTATATAGTGAAATAGACTATCTCACTCGGTCGCAGTGAAATAGTCTATTTCAGTATATAAGGTGAGTTTACTGCCAATATAAATGTAAAATTCAAGACTGATAGGTAGAGGTATAAGTCACTTCCAGTTACAGAATCTGATAGGTAGAGGTATAAGTCACTTCCGGTTACAGAATCTGATGGGTAGAGGTATAAGTCACTTCCAGTTACAGAATCTGATAGGTAGAGGTATAAGTCACTTCCAGTTACAGAATCTGATAGGTAGAGGTATAAGTCACTTCCAGTTACAGAATCTGATAGGTAGAGGTATAAGTCACTTCCAGTTACAGAATCTGATAGGTAGAGGTATAAGTCACTTCCAGTTACAGAATCTGATAGGTAGAGGTATAAGTCACTTCCAGTTACAGAATCTGATAGGTAGAGGTATAAGTCACTTCCCGTTACAGAATCTGATAGGTAGCGGTATAAGTCACTTCCAGTTACAGAATCTGATAGGTAGAGGTATAAGTCACTTCCAGTTACAGCATCTGATAGGTAGCGGTATAAGTCGGTTCCCGTTACAGAATCTGATAGGTAGAGGTATAAGTCGGTTCCCGTTACAGAATCTGATAGGTAGAGGTATAAGTCACTTCCAGTTACAGAATCTGATAGGTAGAGGTATAAGTCACTTCCAGTTACAGCATCTGATAGGTAGCGGTATAAGTCGCTTCCCGTTACAGAATCTGATAGGTAGAGGTATAAGTCGCTTCCCGTTACAGAATCTGATAGGTAGAGGTATAAGTCGCTTCCCGTTACAGAATCTGATAGGTAGAGGTATAAGTCACTTCCAGTTACAGCATCTGATAGGTAGCGGTATAAGTCACTTCCCGTTACAGAATCTGATAGGTAGAGGTATAAGTCACTTCCAGTTACAGAATCTGATAGGTAGTCATATTCTGATAGAACACCGGTGTTCTGCCGAAAACTCCAACTTGCCAAAATCTCCAACAATGTCACTTCCGGTGACTCTCCAGCAGCAATGATTGCAGATTTTGACGATTTAGTTGTTTTCAAAAAACCCCAGCAGCGTATACACTACTATACTATGATACAGGACGAGGTGGCTGTTTTCACAGAACTGGGTAAGGAGGAAAAAAGGTCACTGCCCTAAAGGTGGCCATGTTGTTGGTTATGAACAGGTGGACTATCAATATATATTCATTAAATCTTGTACCGTAGTGTATACCTATCGCTCAAAAGAAGTACAAGAACTTCTTTTGGGCGACAGAAGTCCTGCGATTCTGTTCACGCACTTTTACCGTGATTTGTCAGGAGACAATCGCAGAAAAATCACGCTGCATTTGGGGTGCGATTTGCCATGATTCGGGATTGCAGTCGGAATTGCAGCAATTCTGCCCGCGATCTGGGACGCCAAGATGTACCCAGAGCCTAAAAATTACAAAAAAATAAATAAAATGAATGAGCAGCTCAAAGCACATTCATCTTTTCAGGGCTCAAGCACACAGGTGCATATTGCTGTACAATGTAAATGTGTTTTGATTCCTGGGAGCCATAGTTGTGTACAGACAACTGAATTACAGGATACTGCCATGTGGATTGCAGATATAAACATGTATAACTGGCCATAAATGGATCAAAATTTGGCTGCTTTTGCAGGCAACTCCCTGTGCAGGCGCTTCCTCCTGACAGAATACATTGTGTGAATGGGGGAATCTGTTCAGTTTTTTCTGATTTTTTTTTTTTTTCTGATGAGAAAAAAAAAAAAAAAAGAGTCCTCTATGGCTAGACGAAGCGTATGTACTTGGGAACAGACCCATCCAGGGGGTACCAGGTGTATGTACACCCAGCTGTATGTGCTACGTACATATACCCGCCTACACCTGCATCTTGTAATTCATGGGTACAGGCGGTTGGGTGCAACACCTTTTTGTCTCCTAGGTGCTGAATTTCCACCATATTTTATATTGTAGGGCTGTAAAACCTGAGAGTTATTTAATTCTCCAGCAACTAACTGGCTTATACAGGATCTGTAGTTTCAACATCTTATGGACAGCAATGACAGTCCATACACTTTTCCTTGCCAGCCATTACACCATGGGGTGCAGGAGACAGGGTGTGGTGCACATTTTAAGGGTACATTGAAGTGTTGAGGGACATTTCCTTCTGATGGAGTTTCACATTGGTACTTTAAGGCCCCGTTCACATTACCGCGATCCGACTTGGGGGGGGGGGCGACCTCCGAGGTCGCGGTGCGAGCAGCGCGCCGCGACCTCGGAGCGGCCGCCACGGACTTCATAACATTGAAGTCTATGGCGGTCGCCTCCGGGTCGCCCCAAAGAAGCTCCGGACCCTTTTTCTAAGTCGGAGCGACTTGTGTCGCTCCTATTAGAACGGGTCCGCAGCTTCCCTATGGAAGGCGACCTACGGCGACCTGTGAGGCGACTAGGTCGCCTCACAGGTCGCCTTAGTGTGAACGGGGACTTACAAACTAGCATAATGTGCAGAACGAAAACAAACATTGTTTTGTTTCAATTCGTTATTTAAATAATTTTGTTTAGTTAAATTAGTTAAATTCATTTTCGGAATTTTGTTTGATTTCGTTTTGTTTATTTGTTTTCAAATTCAATTAAAATTTTCCCAAATGCAGTCAAATTGAATTTAATTCAAATGATTTCGGAATATATGAATTGAATTCAAATTTATTCTATTTGAAACTTGAATTTCGGAAGACTGGTATATTCATTTCTATTCTATTGTGTTTTTTTTTTTTTCGTTTATTGATGGACACAGCTCCTGATCTTCATAACCATTGGGTTATACTGCCCCCTACAGGAGTAGGACACTAGGCAGAAAAAGAATCTGGCTATGCCTATGGGCAGTCTCAGGGGGTATACCTCTCTCTGCTATAGGTACTTTTTTTTTCTGCCTATTCAGGAGTAAGGACCTAGTTCCTTGCTGGGATCTCTGGTCCTGGCAAATTGTTTTGGATAGAATTTTTTTTTCTCCTGTTTTGAGAGATCTACAATCAACTACCGGGCTGGATAATCTTGATCCAGTGGTCATGCCAGTCTGGTCAGCGAGCGTGCGCAGACCTAAGCACTGTGCTAGGTTGTTCGCAACATATCCTCACTGGACGGGGCTGGCCTGCGAGTTAAACGCCTTACGAGGTCACATGGTTCCTCCTGGCTGACAGCACCCCCATTTTGATGACGAGGGGTTCTGTCTGGAGCGGTGCCTGCCTGATTCCAGGTATAGTGAGTAGCTGTCATCCCCCACCCCCCCTTCTCCCCCTGGAGGGTTTTGAGGTGGACGTGGGCCCCTCTTTGGAATGGTCAGACCCCGGGTTCCCTTCCTTCCCCTCAGGCACCCCCCTTTTACCTGTCCCCCATCCTCCTGGGGTGGGGGCAGGGCGCTGGGCTGGCAGTGACCAGATGATCGGCTGTGCAGGGGGGTTGAGCCTGGTGGGGGCTCCTCCCAGGGCCCCCCGTCCTGCTTGGGTCAGTTCTTGAGGCCTAGGGATCCCTCCTGGGTCTCTTGGAGCCTTGTTGTGCCACGCGGGGCCACTATTTTGCTGTAGCCTGTGTGTTTCTATGCACAGCGGCCATGTTTTTGTAGTTTTGCGGTGGTTTTCCATTAAAAATAGCAGCGGCCATGACAGTGGAGCCCTGTGGGCAGCGATTTCCACAGTAGGAGCCCCTCCTCATCCCCTGGTGCTGACTTCTGGATCTTTTCACTTCCTGATCGCCGCACGTGGAGTGCAGACTATCCTGGTGGCTGCAGGTGCCTGTTTCTGTTGGGTGGTGAGTCTGGTGGGTTTCTCTTCCTCTCTAAATGCATGTTCCCGGTGACCGAGTGGTACTGCCAGCGTAGTGGGGGTTGTACCTTTGCAGTGTTCCCCCCCCCCCCTGGTGACTCATGGAGTCTTTGTAGCACATCTATCCAGCTGACCCCACGCTCTGAGGCTGCGGGGCCCTCCGGGTCCCAACCATCCATCGATGCACTGACGGCGGTCCTGGAGTCCTTTATGTCCTGGGTGGAGGTGGTTTTTGGGCGACGGGCTAGCAAAAGCACCTCCAAGAAGTCATTCGGTCCGGCTCCAAGATGGAGTTTCTATTCGAATTTCAGAAGACGGTTATATTCCGTCCTAATCTAGTCTATGTGAATTTAAATTTATTCTATTCGAAATTCACATTTTGGAAGATGTTTATTCTTTCTATTTTATTCTATTGTTTTCTGTCATTTTATATTCTGTTCTATTCGAAAGTCGGATTTTGGAAGATGGTTATATTCTATTTTAATCTATTGGATTTGAATTTATTCTGTTTGAAACTTGACTTTCGGAAGACAGTTATATTCTTACTTTTTTATTCTATTTTTTTTCTTTTCTATTCTATTCTTTTCTAATCTATTCTATTTGAATTCAAATTGTATTGTTTGCACTTCAGAAGTTGGTTATATTCTTTGCGTTTTTTTTTTTTTTTTTTTATTCTATTCTATTATTTTCTATTCTAATCTATTCAAATGTATTACATTCAAAATTTGAATTTTCGGAAGACCGCTATATTCTATTTTTTTTATTTTCTATTGTATTCTGTTTGAAATTCGAATTTCGGAAGACGGTTATATTCAATGCTAATCTATTCTGATTTCAGAAGTTGTGTTCTTTCTATTTTATTCTATTCTGTTCTTTTTTTTTTTTTCTATTCTTTTTGTTTCCTTTTTCTATTCTATTGTATTCAAATTTAATCTATTCAATATTCGAAAGACTGTTGTATTCTTTCTCTTTTAGTCTATTCTATTCAAATTTATTCTAGTAAAAATTCTAATTTCAGAGGATGGTTATATTTTTTTCTATTTTATTCTATTCTTTCTATTGGGGGTTTTTTTTTTTTTTTTTTTTTTTTTTATTCTATTAAATTTTATGCTTTTTTATTTTTTTATTCTATTCAGTTCTGTTTTCCTCTAGTCTATTCTATTCTGTTGTTTTATTCTATTCTTTACTAAATTCAAATTTTGGAAGGTCTATATTGTTTTTTATTCTATTGTATTCTTTTCTCTTCTCTATTCTATTCCTTTTCTGTTCTGTTTTATTTAAAATAAATTGAAAAAATAAGTGTGTATGTGTGTGTATATATATATATATATATATGTGTATATATTATATTTGTTTTCAAATCGAATTTCGGACGATATTTTGTTTCGTTATTTCAGATTATCAAAATACTAGTGGTTGGACTCTGCCTGCCTGCCACATCCCTCATGAACTATACAAAATTATAGGGAGTGTTGGGACTTTTTAGGCACTTTTATATTTCATAATTTTTTTTATATATTTATTAAGACGTTAAAAAAAAAAAAAGTTGGTTATTACATATACAAAAAAATATGACAATGTTCACACAACACAATGTATACATATTACGATGGACTACAAATACACCAACTGTGAAGGATGCGTTGATAAAGTTGTAACTTCATCATCACATCCTTCACAGTTGGTGTATTCGCAGTCCATCACAATATTTCTACATTGTCTCGTGTGAACATTGTCATATATTTTTTGTATATGTAATAACCAACTTTTTAACATGTATTAATAAAATATTATTTATTTATTTTTTTTATATAAAATTTTTTTATTTGTGTGATTAAACCTAAGAGCCGGTTCACATAGGCGCGACCCGACTTTGCCGGGCGACCTGTGAAGTCGCGGTGTGCAGCTCGCACCGCGACCTCGGAGCGGCATGCAGGGACTTCATATCATTGAAGTCAATGCAGGTCGCTCCAGGTCGCCCCAAAGTAGCTCAGGACCCTTTTTCTAAGTCGGAGTGACTTGTGTCGCTCCTATTAGAACGGGTCCTGTGCTAATCTATGGCAGGCGACCCACGGCGACTTGTCAGGCGACCAGGTCGCCTGACAAGTCGCCCCAGTGTGAACCGGCTCTAAAAGTGCCTAAAAAGTCCCAATATTTAGGGGAAACAATTTTGTATTGTTATTTCGATACATTCTGATACATCCGAATAACAAAAAAATTCATCCGGATTTCAATTTGGAAGTAAATGAACCGCACTGTCTAATATCAACTGTTGTAGGACTCAATGCCCTGCGTAATAATACAAATGATGCAGTATATTGTAAGTATACCTCTGTTAAAAATATGTTAATTTCTATCAATGACCAAGCCTTCTCTATTCTCTTCACTCAAAGGCAGGCCGCTTTGGAGGTCACAGCCAAGTACTGCCGTAATGAATTGGATGCATATGGACAGTGTGTGACAAACAAGCCGGGGACATGGCATCACGATTGTCATGAGCTGAAGGTCCAGGTGGCCCAGTGTACTTCATCGCAGTGAGTAGCTGGCATTTTACCTGTAAGGGATTTTTCACACCATGTCCGTTTAGCTGCATTTTTCTGTATAATGCCACAAACTGTATGTATGGTGTGAACAGGGCACATCCGCGTCATTCCTTCACAGAGATCTGTAAATTAATGAACTAAAAATCCTATTTGCTACAAACAGAGTACAATAACTACTGCACTCCTAGTCTATGGACAATTCCACCAGCTCTCCAACTCAAAGCATGTACCTCCTGTACAAAGAGCTGGAGGAACAGTCTGCAGGGGCCTGGCATTGCACCCACCGTCCAATGATCATGGGTGCAATGCACATTTTACTTACCTGCAAATATACGTTCCATTGTATAGGCATGTTTTTTTTTTTTTTCTAAAAGGTGAACTTCGCCTATAAATCTTTCCCAGCGGTATCCTCTACATACTCTGATCTCTAGGTGGCAGTATTGCTACATCATTATTCAAATCCATTACTGCATTTTCATTGATTTTAAAATCCACAAAAGATTACGATTTAAATAACAGGAATCTATTTGCATTACTTAAAGGAACCTTAGATGTGGATTTGCTCTTCTTATTATAAATACAATAAGAACTGAATCTGATTTATTTTCACAGACTTGTCAATTATTATAATGATGCGTAAAATATAAAGCACTTGTGTGGTTACATTTTCCCTGCAAAGTATGGTTGGCACATACCGCCAGCTGGGGAAGGTCTCAGGTAAAGTATACTCAAACCCGAGCACTAAAATCTCATATAAGCTTCAGCTTGTTTTTGTCATTTCAACCTTTTGACATTTCCAGCTTTTATTCAATATTCCTACAAAATTACAGAGTGTCAATGGCAGCATAAACCATTGATTTAAAACAAAAAAAAAGACAATTTTTTTTTCTTTTTTTTTTTTTCATTAGATTGATTTGGCACATATTAAACATGTTACAGGTCTCTATTTATTTCTTGTCCTCCAGTCCCATTATACAGAAGATCCGTTCTCAATGTGCAGAACCCTTTACAGCCTTTGAACAGTGTCTAAAACTAAACCCAACAGCGGTGGAAAACTGCTCCAAACATGTCACTGACTTCTTAAAATGTGCCGAGAGTGTCAAGGTGGCTGAATAGCATGGAAGAGGTAAGAAGCAATAAAATAGATAAAAATCATTCTGCATGTCAGATATCATTCAATTTTGTACACTTTTTTTCCAAATGTTTTTGCTGTTTGAACTAGGTATTAGTGTAGTTCTATTCCCTGTGTTATTTGTTTGCCTTATCTTGTAATGATGGGCTGACATGCTGTTGCTGCAGTTTGTAATGTCATGGCTGATTGATTCCCCTATGCTCATGTATTCATTCACCTAGCTTGTCCCTATTCATTACAGGGAAATTCAGAATACCATGTAACCACTTGCAGACTGCCCTCCATGTACTGTGGACAGTCAGCTAATATAGGCAAAGTGACATATCCGTATGTCGCTGCCTGCTTCCTGGTTTTGGCTGTGCGCATGCACCTGCACCCCCTGTCAACAGATTCTAGCCAATGATTCATGACCGGAACCTGCTTGGTGATCGGCTGTGTACAATCACAGCCCAGAGCTCTGTGTTGACAATCAACACAGAGCTCTGTCCAGATAGAACAATCTCTGTTTGTCCTGGATAAGAAACTTAGAGATCTGTTAGCAAAAGCACCACACTTTATACATATTACACATAGTTCCACACGTTTAACCCCTTGATCGCCCTAGATGTTAACCCCTTCCCAGCCAGTATCATTAGTACAGTGACTGTATATAATCTTCTCACTGATAACTGTATTAATGTCAGTGGCAGTTAGTCAGTTTCCCCCAGCGGCAGTTAGTGTTTTGGGGAATCTGACACTATCAGAGTACCCATATAAGTCGCTGATCACTGCCATCCAATAGTATAAAAAATAAATTCATTTTAATATATGTTCTAGTTTGTAGGCACTATAACTTTCACACAAACCAATCAATATACAGTCGGGTCAATAAATATTGGGACATCGACACAATTCTAATCTTTTTGGCTCTATACACTACCACAATGGATTTGAAATGAAACAAACGAGATGTGCTTTAACTGCAGACTTTCAGCTTTAATTTGAGGGTATTTACATCCAAATCCGGTGAACGGTGTAGGAATTACAACAGTTTGTATATGTGCCTCCCACTTTTTAAAGGGACCAAAAGTAATGGGACAGATTAACAATAATAAATTAAACTTTCACTTTTTAATACTTGGTTGCAAATCCTTTGCAGTCAATTACAGCCTGAAATCTGGAACGCATAGACATCACCAGACGCTGGGTTTCATCCCTGATGATGCTCTGCCAGGCCTCTACTGCAACTGTCTTCAGTTCCTGCTTGTTCTTGGGGCATTTTCCCTTCAGTTTTGTCTTCAGCAAGTGAAATGCATGCTCAAATCGGATTCAGGTCAGGTGATTGACTTGGCCATTGCATAACATTCCACTTCTTTCCCTTTAAAATCTCTTTGGTGTTGGATGAAGACTGGGAGGAGGCGTGTCTGACACACCTCTCGGTTTCTCCGGCTGTTAACAGGCTGATCCATCTCTACATGCTACACCAATCTTATGTGACCCCGGTCCGGTTGCATGCCATGCATAGACTCCCGACTCCTGCATGCACCAGGGGTACTCACCCGCGTGCGGATTTTGCGCATGTCATGTGGCAGTGCCCGGTCATTGCGCGGTACTGGCGGAGGGTGACTGAGGTTCTTTCCTCGGTCCTGTCTGACACGGGCCGTGCACACCCATGGTGTGTCTGCTGGGAGTGTTGGATGAGGAGCAGTGGCCGAGACATGCTAGGACCCTGTTACAGGAGTCCTTGTTTATGGCACGTAAGGCCGTTGCCCTCAAGTGGATTCAACCTGCTCCTCCTTCAGTACGTATGTGGTTACAGTTGGTTAATCAAGTGTTGCCATATGAAAAACTCGTGTTTGAACATAGAGGTTGCCCAGCCAAGTATAATAAGGTCTGGGGGGCATGGTGCTCCTCTGATCTTACCAACCCTGCTGTCTAGATTTGGCTGTATGAAATTGGATCCTTTTTGTATATGCCATTCCCTACATTGCTTCCATATTATGTCTGATGGTTTTACCTTATGCCGTGTTGGACTGCAGTATACTGATTGACCTCTAAGATAACATGATCGAGATACAATGTTTATCATGGAAATTATTTTTAACATATGCTTGCATAAGTCGATGTACCGTTTCTGTTTGTTATTTATTTGATATGTTGGCATTCCTGTTGAGTGCCTTGTTGTATGTACTTTATGCTTTTTCTCCGCTAATAAAGAGTTAAAAAAAAAAAAAAACTCTTTGGTTGCTTTCGCAGTATGCTACGGGTCATTGGCCATCTGCACTGTGGAGCGCCGTCCAATGAGTTCTGAAGCATTTGGCTGAATATGGGCAGATAATATTGCCCGAAACACTTCAGAATTCATTCTGCTGCTTTTGTCAGGAGTCACATCATCAATAAATACAAGAGAACCAGTTCCATTGGCAGCCATACATGCCCATGCCATGACACTACCACCACTATGCTTCATTGATGAGGTGGTATGCTTTGGATCATGAACAGTTCCTTTCCTTCTCCATACTCTTCTCTTCCCATCACTCTGGTACAAGTTGATCATGATCTCATCTGTCCATAGGATGTTGTTCCAGAACTGTGAAGGCTTTTTTAGATGTTGTTTGGCAAACTCTAATCTGGCCTTCCTGTTTTTGAGGCTCACCAATGGGTTACATCTTGTGGTGAACCCTCTGTATTCACTCTGGTGAAGTCTTCTCTTGATTGTTGACTTTGACACACATACACCTACCTCCTGGAGAGTGTTCTTGATCTGGCCAACTGTTGTGAAGGGTGTTTTCTTCACCAGGGGAAATAATTCTTCGGTCATCCACCATTTTTTTTCCGTGGTTTTCCGGGTCTTTTGGTGTTGCTGAGCTCACTGGTGCATTCTTTCTTTTTAAGGATGTTCCAAACAGTTGATTTGGCCACAGCTAATGTTTTTGCTATCTCTCTGATGGGTTTGTTTTGTTTTTTCAGCCTAATGATGGCTTGCTTCACTGATAGTGACAGCTCTTTGGATCTCATATTGAGAGTTGACAGCAACAGATTCCAAATGCAAATAGCACACTTGAAATGAACTCTGGACCTTTTATCTGCTCCTTGTAAATGGGATAATGAGGGAATAACACACACCTGGCCATGGAACAGCTGAGCAGCCAATTGTCCCATTACTTTTGGTCCCTTAAAAAAGTAGGAGGCACATATACAAACTGTTGTAATTCCTACACCTTTCACCTAGTTTGTATGTAAATGCCCTCAAATTAAAGCTGAAAGTCTGCAGTTAAAGCACATCTTGTTTGCTTCATTTCAAATCTATTGTGGTGGCGCATAGAGCCAAAAAGATTAGAATTGTGTCGCTGTCCCAATATTTATGGACCTGACTGCACTTATTGGTATTTTTTTTTAATCAAAGACATGTAGCAGAATATATTTTGGCCAATATTTATGAAATTGGATATATATATTTTTTTTAAACTTGCATTGGATATATTTTCCAACAGAAAGTAAAAAAATAGTTTTTGTTTTTTTTCTTTGTGTGGCGTTTTTTTTTCTTTTTTTTTTTTTTTCTCGTTTTATATCGCAAAAAAACATTGGTGATTAATAGTAAAAAAATAAAAACCACAGAGGTGATCAAACACCACCAAAAGAAAGCTCTATTTGTGGGGAGAAAAAGGAGATCAATTTCATTTGGGTACAGCGTCACACGACCGTGCAATTTTCAGAGCAACGCAGTGCCGTATCGCAAAAAAATGTTCTAGTCATTAAGGGGGTAAAACCTTCCGGAGCTGAAGTGGTTAAAGGTCTCGGATACTCCAGTAGTTGGATCTGGAGTATTACGAAGTATTATGTTTCCTGAAAATCTGGTTTCATTCTGTTGTTTTTCATTATAATAACACTTTTTTTTTTTTTTTTTTTTTATTCCCACAGAACTATGACCAGATACCCTGACTACTGTCTAGAGCACTATCCAGACACTGAGCATGAAGAACCATTAGTATTACAGAAGACAGTCATTGCAAAGACCCGTGATAGTGTTCACTTGGCTTTCAAAACCTGGTGCTCCTTCTTTAAAAAAAAAAAAACTATACAACCTAGGTAGATGTCGTTTATTTACAGACTGAACAGCTGTTTATTTAAAATTAGAACTGGGACCAGTCTAAGCATTCAAATTTTTTTATATTCGTAATAAGCTGTAAATGAGCTTTTAAACAAGGCTTCACTGACCTCTGCAGCTACAGCTACTTTGGAGGAATTAAGCCCCCGTTCACATAGGGGCGATCCGACTTCGGCTGGCGACCTCCGAGGTCGCGGTGCGAGCAGCGCGCCGCGACCTCGGAGCGGCCGCCACAGACTTCATAACATTGAAGTCTATGGCGGTCGCCTCCTGGTCGCCCCAAAGAAGCTCCGGACCCTTTTTCTAAGTCGGAGCGACTTGTGTCGCTCCTATTAGAACGGGTCCGCAGCTTCCCTATGGAAGGCGACCTGTGAGGCGACCAGGTCGCCTCTATGTGAACGGGGGCTTAATCTCAGATCTTCAAGAGAAGTTATCCAAGTTTGTCCTCAGCACTCTTTGTTTACAATACTGATTAGAAAAATTATGGGCTGACAATCACTCCAGGAAGGAGCAGAATAAGCTGAGTTGTTAAAATTAAAAGTGAATGCGTTTTTGCTAAAAATGAGTGAGCGGTGTTAAAGCACGCTGTGGTTCATGCTTTATCAGAGTACGATATAGTGTCAATGGGCCCAGAAGGAGTTCAGTTTTTCTGCTATTATGCCTGGTTCACAATATTCACACTACACTCTGCGAGCCATGTTTGCGCGGACATGGCAGCCCCATTTATTCAAATGGGCTACTGTGCATGTGTTTCATGCAGGAAAAGGTTACTGCACCATTTTTAAAATGCCATGGCAGGGAAATTGCATGACGCCATGGCAGGGAAATTACATGGTGCTTTTGAACCATGCAATTTCATTGTGGTTCTCACAACCGCCACGGCAGTTTTAGATGCGTAGGGGTGCCATTAAGAATGAATTGCAGCTCTGCACGCTTTTTAAAGAGCAGCATGTTTAAGCTGCAGGTGGTTGTGGGTTTGAGAATAGGTGTGATTCCTGCACCCACAACCACCCACAATATTGTGAACCAGGCCTTATGATTATCTACTCCACAGTGCCTGTGGTTACAGAGGTCATTGAAGGTATGTTTTAAAGCTTATTTACTGCTTAATAATATATAATCATTTAAATGTCAATAGGCTGGCCACCATTCTACCTTTGCAGATAGGTTCCCAAAGTAACGGTTGTACAAAGTGGAAAATCCATCAAGAAAACTAGACACCAGCATATAGCTTTGTGAGGATGAGGACTTCCTTTTAGAACCTAAGTATGACATCACCCTTCCCATTAGCAGTTCTCAACCTGTGTGTTGAAATGGTCTCACCACACACCTTGCAATCTGATTGTACAATCTCCTTTAGATCTACCAACAACATGTAGTGCAAGGGCCTGTCTAATTGGATGCAAGATGATTGGGTTAGGTAGATCCTCATACTACATGATTTTGGTAAATCTAAAGTTGATTGTAACGTATGTGGTGACCCTTAGGTAATGTTTTTGGTGGGTCATAATGATCCAGATTTTTTTATTCTAATTTTTATAACATCGGAATAATAAAGCAATATAAATAATTTAATGGTTTTGTGTAAAAATGTGTCATCTTCCAATTTTTTTTTTAAATATTTTGTTATTTTATAATAAACATCACATTAAGACCGCATTCACACTGAAGTGGCACGACTTCGGGGGCAACCTGTGAAGTCCCGTGCACCACGACTTCGGCGCGACTTGCACAGACGTCACATAATTGAAGTCAATGCAAGTCGCTCCGAGGTCGCCCCGAAGTAGTACAGGACCCTTTTTCTAAGTCGGAGCGACTTGTGTCGCTCCTATTAGAACGGGTCCTGTAGCAGTGCACGGACCGCGACTTATCAGGCTGACAAGTCGCGGTAGTGTGAATGGAGCCTTAGGTGAAACGTATGGTAATCAGATTATACGGTTAACTTCTACACAAAAATCAGTTATTAGGGCTGGCTGAATTTTATCCATTTGGCATCTGCAGTCAGTAGGTTAACAGTCCCTGTTTTACCCGCACCCTCACCTCGTGGTGGGAATCCATCCATGCTATACAGTTCACGACTCACAAAAGAAAAGGAGAAAATCTTCCACTTTGCCCAGAAATTCTCCATAGCCACTAAGGTCCAAGAGACCAGTTCTAAGATCCTGGTGGTATAGGGTGCCCAGCACCATACACTGTATTTTTCCGCAGGTACCTGACATGTGCTGGCGGTGCAACTTTGGCCATGGTACAATGTTACACGTTTTCTGGGAGTGCCCGAAACTTAGACCATTTTGGCAAGATGTGGCTAGTACTATCAAACAACTGACTAACGTTGATCTAGTGGATAATCCTGATGCATGCTTGCTTCACTTCACGCAACGGCCCAAAAAAATATACAAGTCTTCTCTTACCATTTTATTAAATGCAGCCAAGGTGTGAATTCCCTTGTGCTGGAGGTCTGTGCACCCGCCTATAAGTCTCCCTGGTTCTCTAAAATCAATAAACTGAGGGAAATGGAAGACCTTCTATAATGAGGAGGAGTCCTTGTGTGACACTTGGAGGCCATGGCAATATTTTGTTTTTACGGATGCCTATTTACAGGAGGTCTCACAACTGGGCTGATTTTTCCGGGGACTCGTTAGTAGGCTTTGGGTGAGATAATTTGCCTTTCTGGTTCTTAATGTCTCTCTGTGGCTTTTCTCCTTCCTTTCATTTTTTTTCTCCTGCTTTGGGCTTGTGCCCTTGTCTCTTTCTGCTGTGCGGGTTTCCCTTCTCCTTTTCCCATCCATTCCTTCCCATTCCTATCCCTTCTTCTGTTGCTCCCTCCTTTTTTTAAATATCCTCCCATTCAGCTTGGAAACTTTTCCGTGCAGTTTCTTTGCTGTTATGTATCATGTCTTGTCTTGTAGACCTTACTCCCTTATTGGGTTATACTGGCCACTGGGGGATCTCTCCTGACCCCGGTATTTTTTCACTCTATAGCCCACAAGGTTGCATAAATAAGTCGGGTAACCTCCTATATATGTGTAGCACCCTCCTAGGTAGGTGCTAATAAGAGAGTATATAGTTTTGAGCTCTGTTTGCTTACCAGAGAAGCTGCAGGTAAATCTATATTGCTTTCTGCTTACCAGAGAGCAGGATCTATGAGTGAGGTCTGCTCATTGTGCTCAGTATGTGATTCATTCAGTCTAAAGAGTGTTTCATGCTGGTCCAATAGGGAGGCATGTTGGGACAGTGGGAGGAAATCTGATGAATGGGTGCATAGGCTTTTGATACAGTCCTGATGATTGGCAGAGGGCAGGTTGCCTCGGTGCATTCTGGGATACTGTATAAAAGCCAGGAGCACATGTGCTGCGGGGTCTTTGGCGGGAGAGCAGAGTCCCGGAGGGAGTGGGCAGCTGCCTCCTCCTCTGTAGAGGTGTCATGCAGTGGCAGAGGGTCGTCCTGAGGAGCGGTTGGGAGGAGCTGAACCTAGAGGTCCAAGGAAGTTGACTGAGAGGGCAGACACTGGAGACCCTAGGACTGCAGTATCGTGAGTACAGGGACTCGTGTCAAGGGGCCTGACCTGAGGGGGCCACCCCTGCTAGTAAGACAGTCAGTAGACGGGTGTCAGCGGAGGCTGAGAGAGAGGGGATACTAGAAAGAGTGTCCTGAAGACAACTAGTTGTTCCCCAAATTATCTTAGGGATAATAGACTTAATCCACATTCATCCGAAGTGGCAGGATGAATCAACAGCCTGGCTGTTCTACACCTATAAAGAAGCAGAGAAGATAGGAGTCCTCAATCACTGTGAATAGTTAGTCAGAGTATCCCACTATTTCCTTCTCCTATCCCCATTTTACAATAAACTTTAAAAACAACCAACTACTCCTGGATTGATTATTGGAGTGTGAGCGAAGGGGAAATAAAGGACCTGTCTTTACTTATGGCTGGGTGCTGGGAACCAGGGGGCACCTACAGAGTGAATATCAAGCAGTCCCTACGGGGCTGCGGTACATTTGTTGGGAACCTTGGAGATGTCTCCACTGCGCCCCCTTAGTTACGTTTACACCTGTCCAACTTGAAACTTGTTTGTTTTGTGTACTCTCCATTTTGTTGAGCTGCTTTTGTAGCTCTGATGCTGTTTGTTACCAGTATACCAATGTAAATGTATCTTGCATTATCCTTGTCTTGGTTTGAGTAATGCAACTTTTGGTACTGTCAGGCCGTGTTGTAACGGAGAGCAAAAGGCCTCTTCTACGATCGGGAAATACTCCTCTGTTCTTGGCACATCCACAGCTGAGCGGAAGCCTTCTTTCTGCCACTGCATGCCAGGTTTCCAGAATCTGGTGAGTTTGAGGGGGAAGGTGGTCTTCAAGGAGGATGGGCCTGTACTGTGGGGTTGGCTGAGGGGGCCTGTACTTAGGGGGTGGTCTGCACTTGGGGTCTGTACTGAAGAGTTGCGCCAGGTAGGGGGAGTGTCTCTACTGATGAGGTGGGCTGGGAGGGTAGTCTGTGGTGGTGGGGGAGGCAGGGGGGGTTTAGGGCTGTGGGGGGAAATCTATACTGTGTGGAAATTGGGGAAGATCTGTACCGTATGGGGATTTGGGCTTGGGGGGTATGGGGAATGGTGATTTTTTTTTTTTTTTTTTACTGGGAGAAGAGGGTCATTTTTTATTGTAATCGGTCATAATCCTGTGCATCATGCAGTCCTGACCCCTGCACTCTGTATTATGTACCCCAACCCCTTCACTCTATGCATTATGCACTCTTGAGCCCTGCACATTGTGAAATAACCACTCCTGAGCCCTGCATTCTGTGTGTTATGCACTCCTGACCCCAGAACGCTATGTGCCATGCACTCATGACTCTTGCACTTTGCATTGTGCACTTCTGAGCGCTGCAATCTGTGAGTTTTGCACTCCAGACCCCTGCACTTGGTCTGAAATGCGATCCTGAGCTCTTTACTCTGTGCATTATGCACTCCTGAGCCTGCAGTCTGTGCATTATGCACTCCTTTGCTCAATTGCATGCCATTCCTTATTTTAGGAATATATAATCCCCCACTGGCTACATTAGACATTATTAAAGAGGCTATGGTATTTGCAAGCTCCTGAAGCTGCTGTGTTATGCATTGGGAATTTTAATCTTTTTATGGATCCCCTCATGGGGCACCTCTCTCTACACAACGTTCCTCTACATTTAACATTTAGGTGGAAGAATTCGGCTAGCAAGACCTGTGGCGCTCTAACCCTCGGACCTGTGCCTACTCGTGGGCCATCCCAGGTAGGGGGTGTCTGTCTAGAATAGACTTGGCACTAGACAACAAAATTATTGTCATTAGAATACCCTAAAATATCATCCATAACTTGCCTCACATCATTCTTTCTCTTAGATCAGTGTTTTTCAACCTTTTTTGTGCAAAGGCACACTTTTTTCATGAAAAAAATCACGAGGCACACCACCATTAGAAAATGTTAAAAAAATTTAACTCTGTGCCTATATTGACTTTATATAAAGTAATTCTCTTGAATAGGAATCAAATAAACACAAAGAAATTATTTTATAATTACTTTATTATAAAATAGTAAAGTATTTTATAATTTCTCATATTTCTGTTTACTTACTGCGAAACCTGGGCCTGTTTGGCTGAACACAAAGCTGATATTCTGGCTGGGACCATAGCACTGTTAGATAGCTTTTCACCACACACCACGCACAGTGGAGTTGGTTTGTTTGCATCTCCGGTGAAAGTAAATCCAAATGAAATATAGCTTTCGCTATATTGCCTGTGCCAGAGAATTTGCTTGAGCTAACCATCTTTGCTTTCTTTTGATCCCCACTCATACTTGGGCTCTCACCTGGCTCCGAATTTTGTTTAGAGTCCAGTTCTTTCCTTTTCAAAAACTTGTCCATCACTGCAGTATCTCACTGTCACTCAGTACTTACTGCGCTTGTCTCCTCCAGATAGCCGCTGTCCGTCACACTCAGCACTCTTCTGCGCATGTCTCCATCCAGATCCATCAGTCAGCGCTCTTCTGCTCTTCTGCTCATGTCTCCTCCAGATCCATCAGTCAGCGCTCTTCTGCTCTTCTGCTCATGTCTCCTCCAGATCCATCGGCGCTCTTCTGCTCATCGGCGATCTACTGCGATGTCTCCTCCTGTCCTCCTCCTGTCAGTGTAACCGTGACACCGGAGCTATTTATAGTCCTTAACATGCGCTTCGGATGAAATTGGAATTTTTCCCACGGCACACCAGGCAATATCTCACGGCACACTAGTGTGCCGCGGCACAGTGGTTGAAAAACACTGTCTTAGATCATGTTTTCTCTTAAAATTGACACTGCTGGTGCAAGGCAATCTTGGAAGGTACATCCATTCTGGTTAGCCCTGATTGGACCTCATAATAGAATTCTGGATCAATTACAAGTGTTTTTGGAGGCCCATGGTCCTCTCCAGGGGTTTGTTTTTTTTGGACACCCTCAAGGCTTACTTGAGAAAAGCCCTTAGATCCACTATCTCCTACATTAAACGCTCTGCCTGCCAGGAAGATGAGTTAGAAAGGGCATGCCGTACAGCAGAAGCTGAATTTTTGACTTCTCCATCTGACTCTACTCAGGCAAGATGGGAAGTCTCGTCCATGTACATGCTGAACGCATGTCAACAAACGCTAAACGCAAGACCTTCTATTCACAGCAAAAAATATTTCGAACAAGGCAACCAGTCTAGCCACCTGCTCGCCCCTATGGCTCAGCAATAAACCAGCAGCCTGGTGGTGACTAGTATAAAACATACGAATGGTGACTTTGTGAGAGATGCAGAAGCAATATTGTCTTGCTTTCATTACTTTTATACCAACATGTATGCCACTTCACTTACATATAACTCCAAGGAGATAGACATGTGTTTACATGACTTGCAGTTCCTATCTCTGATGGCTGAGCAGATTACACTACTAAAGGGAGATTTCACTGAAGATGGGGCACGAGAGACCATAGCCTCATTGGCTGCTGGTAAAGCATCCCAATGTTTAAACTCTGTGATCCTTAATAACATCATCTGGACCAAACCAGATTCATGCCAGGGAAGTCCACCTCTATAAATCTCCGTAGGACACAAATTATTGCACAACTTAAAGACCATCTACCTAACACCTGTGCATTGGCCACCCTTGACACGGAAAAGGCCTTTGATTCAATAGAATGGCCATTTCTACAAGCAGCCCTGTGCGCGTTTGGCTTTGGAGAGAAATTTCCTAAATGGATCACAATTTCCTCAATGGCCTATTGTCTGATCCCATACAGCTCCACAGGGGCACGCTCCAGGGTTGCCCCTCATCCCCGCTTCTGTTTATAATGGCTATTGAGGCCCTGGCTCTACGACTGTGGCAGTCCCCCTCTCTCGCTGGCATTACATTAGCCGATGGAACCGATGATTGATAAATGTACAGATATTAATTTAGATCTACCGCTGTGGAGAAACCCTATATTCCCACATTTGATACAATATGTGGACTATCAAAAACCACAAAAAAATCTGCGCTACTAAAGTGATAAACATAAAAGAGTGAATGAATAGATAAACCGTAGTAAGTGGATCAGCAGCTTTCACCGGTCAATAGAAAAACCAAAACAGCAATATAACAATAAGTGTAGTGTAAACGAAATGTGATACAAACATGTCGCTAATATAACTGTGATAAAGAATAAAGCATAAGTAACCATATTTCTGATCATGAATAAAAAATAGTGTTCAAGTCCAAACAAAAAAGGAAAACCAACTCCAGTGATGAGCAAGAGTAAAATTTGGAGGAGGAACCACAAGTCCCAGCATGCACAGTGATCCAAACTTCCTGGCTTTCTGACTACAGAGGAGCACCAATATGTGAGAGAAAACAAATTTGCCGCTTACCAGATGGGTGTGAAGTTTGATGTCAAGACTATAACGAAACGCGTTGGGTGGGACCAGACGTGATGTCACCACGCCCCTCGGGCGAATTGTATTGGAACGCTGCAGACATTTTCTACTATCAGGATCTTTTACCCATGCTCGTTTTTTTTTTTTTTTTTTTTTTTTTTACACATGAGTGCATCTCTTTTAATAAATACTAGCTTTTTGTACTGTATTAACCGCTTGCCAACCGCCGCACGACTATTTACTGTGGCGATCAGCCCCGTACAGGCAAAGTGACGTAGGACTACGTCGCTAGCCTGTGAGCCTGTAGGGGGCGAGCACGCGCCGCCGGAGGCGCGCTCCCGTTCCCGCTCATTCCCTAAGAAGTCCATGCGTGTGACCGGCGGACCCGATGTCCGCCGGTCACTCGCGATCTCCCCGTGGAGAGGAAGAAAGGCAGGCGGCTAATGTAAACAAAGCCGCCTGTCATTCTCCCTGATGTAAGAACAGAGATCATACGATCCTTCTATATAGGATCGTATGTCTCTGTGCTTACATCACTAGCCACACCCCTTTACAGTTAGAAGCACGCCCCTAGGGACACACTTAACCCCTGCATCAACAATAGAGTTAACCCCTTCCCTGCCAGTGACATTTTTACAGTAACAGTGCATATGTATAGCACTGATTACTGTAGTAATGTCGCTGGTAACCCCAAAAGTGTCAATTGTCAGTCAAGGGTCCGATCTGTCCGTCACAATGTCGCAGTCCTGCAAAAAAAATCGCAGATCACCGCCATTACTCGTTAAAAAAAAAAAACACCAAAAATGACAGAAATATATCCCTTAGTAAACGCAATAACTTTTGCGCAAACCAATCAAAATACACTTATTGCGATTTTTTTTTTTTTTTTTTTTACCAAACATATGTAGCAGAAAACAAATTGGCCAAAAATGTTAAAAATTTTTGATTTTTAAATTTTTTTTTGGGGGGGGGGGAGAATTTCATATAAAAAAATTAGAAAAATGTTGTTGTTATTTCAAAATTTACGCTCTTTTTTTGTTTATAGCGCAAAAAGCAAAAATCACACAGGTGATCAATTACCACCAAAAGAAAGCTCTGTTTGTGGGGAAAAAAAGGACATCAATTTCATTTGGGTACAGCGTCGCAAGACCGCGCAATTGTCCGTTAAAATCACGCAGCGCTGAATCGCAAAATAGGGCCTGGTTCAGGAAGGGGGTAAAATCTTCCGGGGCTTAAGTGGTTAAGCTATGAATTTCCTTCATTTATCTTTATGGTATATGGAGCATATACATCATGGATTTCCTTACTGAACACTATGCCTGGATGATTTTCACCTTATGAGGCTTACTTTTTAAAAGCGCTTAGAGGCGTATCCATTAACTCGGAAGCCACACCCATCTGGTAAGCGGCCAATTTGTTTTATCTCACATACTGGTGCTCCTCTGCTGTCAGAAAGCCGGGAAGTTTGGATCTCTGTGCATGCTGGGACTTGTGGTTCCTCCTCCAAAGTTTCCTCTTGCTCATCACTGGAGTTGATATTTCTTTTCCTTTTTTGTTTGGACTTGGACACTATTTTTTTTCATGATCAGAATTATTGTTACTTATGCTTTATTCTTTATCACAGTTATATTATCGACATGTTTGTAGCACATTTCGTTAGCGCTGCACCTATTATAATATGTTGACTATCACTATTGGGAAAACATGGGCACACACACCCTAGCTGAAGTATTTATTAATAATGTCCTCTACTCGTTTTCAGAATCACAGAGTAAACATGATTTGGCACATACAACCTTTTAGTCCCGGCTCACACTTGTGTGATGTGGGAAGGCTGCGAATTCGCAGTGTGTTCCTGCATCGCATCTGCAACCCTGGCAGTTCACACTGCCATATGCGATACGCTGGGGGGTGTCAATTAAATATTAACGACACCCCCAGTTTGATCGCATATCGCAGTGCGATCTGACAGTTCGCACAGAATCGGATTGCACAAGTGTGAACCACTGTGCGATCCAATCCTGATGCGGCTGTAAAAAAGGGTCCTGTGTGTCTTTTGTGCGGGTGCAGTGCGAATTTCAGCCATACAAAGTGTATGGCTGAATTTGCATTCCGCACATCCGATCGCATGTAATGAAGGAACAGTGCGCTCCGAATTACATGCGATCGCCGCACTCGCAATAGTGTGAACCGGCCCTTATAGGTACTTACAACTGCGCCATGCGCTGCACGCACAGGTCGGTAGCGTTGGTATAGTAAGTTTTCCAATTACCCAATGATAGGTATACTAAGATCACACCGTCCCAAGGGGCTAATATCGGATATATACTCTCACTTGTTAAATGCCACCTTAACAACCACCCGCCTGGAGATCCGCTGTAAATGGCAAGCACTTTTCCCCGAATTATTAGATGAGGACTGAGATAAACTGTATTTGTACACTTTGCAATAAAAATAATAAAAAAAAAAAGTGATAGTAAACGTTCACCTTATAACACAATCCATACAGTTTTAAAATAGAAAGGCAAAACATCTATGTGTATCTATGTATGTGTATATATATATACATGTATGTGTGTATATATACACTCACCGGCCACTTTACTAGGTACACCTTGCTAGTACCGGGTTGGATCCCCTTTGCCTTCAGAACTGGCTTCATTCTTCATGGCAAAAATTCAACAAGGTGTTGGAAACGTTCCTAGTGACATGCTAGACTCATGCAGTTGCTGCAGATTTGTCGGCTGCACATCCATGATGCAAATCTCCCATTCCACCACATCCCAAATGTGTTCTAATGGATGAGATCTGGGGACTGTGGAGGCCATTGGAGTACAGTGAACCCCTTGTCTTGTTCAAGAAACCAGTGGTGAGATGATTTGTGACATGGTGCATTATCCTGCTGGAAGGAGCCATCAGAAGATGGGGACACTGTAGTCATTAAGGGGTGGACATGGTCAGCAACAATACTCAGGTAGGCTACGGCGTTTAAACAATGCTCAATTGGTTGCTCAATTGGTACTAAGGGGCACAAAGTGTGCCAAGAAAATATCCCCCACACTATTACACCATTGATACAAGGCAGGATGGATCCATGCTTTCATGTTGTTTATGCCAAATTCTGACCCTACCATCTGAATGTCGCAGCTGAAAGCGAGACTCATCAGACTAGGCAACGTTTTTCCAGTCTTCTATTGTCTAATTTTGGTGAGCCTGTGCAAACTGTTGTCTTAGTTTCCTGTTCTTAGCTGACAGGAGTGGCACCCGGTGTGGTCTTCTGCTGCTGTAGCCCATCTGCTTCAAGGTTCAATGTGTTGTGAGTTCAGAGAGGGTATTCTGCATACCTTGGTTATAATAAGTGGTCATTTCAGTTATTGTTGCCTTTCCATCATCTCGAGCCAGTCTGGCCATTCGCCTCCGACCTCAACAATATATTTTCCTGCACACATCTGCCGCTCACTGGATATTTTATCTTTTTTCTGTAAACCCCAGAGATGGTTGTGTGTGAATATCCCAGTAGCAGTGTTTGAAATACTCAGACCACCACCTGACACCAACTACCGTGCCACTTTCAAAGTCACTTAAATCCCCTTTCTTCCCCATTCTGATGCTCCGTTTGAATTCAAGCAAGTTGTCTTCACCACGTCTAGAGGCTTAAATGCATGGAGTTGCTGCCATGTGGTTGGCTGATTAGCAGTTTGTGTTACCAAGCAATTGAGCAGGTGTACCTAATAAAGTGGCCGGTGAGTGTGTGGATATATATCTATATATACAGTATATATATATATATATATATATACATATAGAGAGAGTTTTTTTTCCCCTTTTTTTTTCAATAAATGATTACATTCCCCACTGTTCTCAGCTGCGTAAGAGTTGGGGGGAAAAGAAACAGCAGTACACTTATCTTCCCAGTGAGTGGCGGTGCAGGGTGGGTGTGTCAGGACAAGTCTTATCATTGGAGGAGAGCAGACTGAATTTCTGGCATAACTAGAGAACTGACCATGGTATGTTCTCATGCTTGGTGTGGTCAGTCCCAATTGGAAAGCAGAGTGTCTGGCAGGATCACTGGAGATTTCACAAAAAGGAAGCAATACAAAGTAAGCAGGATGCTTTCTCTTATAAGTACATGGTACAGCAGGCACAGATCAGTAATATGAAATATTGGGTTTACATATTCTTTAAGCTTGTTGAGTAAAGTTTTGCCTGTGAAGACAGAATTGGTGGGCGGCTTTTGCCATAACCTGAGCCGTGAGTGTCGGTTGTTCTAGTTGTCTTTTAAATCTTGAAATAATTAAAAAATATAAAGTGCCTAAACATATTAAATGTGACGGCATGTTTCTTCCTGACTTATGTAGCCACAATGTTGCGTGTCACTTAATCCTCTTGTTTGTCTGTTAGTTGACAGTAGCAGCTGCAGCTAGGTCAGCAAAAAAACTTGTTTCCGCCCGGTTTCGAACCGGGGACCTTTCGCGTGTGAGGCGAACGTGATAACCACTACACTACGGAAACTGCTTGGTGGTTGTGGCCAGAGAAATGAAGGAATATCAACACCATGGTAAAATAGGACACCATTTGTAGATGCAAATCGGGCAGTTAGCAATTACAAACTGGAGAGTGAGTATTCCCACATTGATAGCAATGGAAGGTTCACAGCACCTGCAGCTATGTGCGGCCGCTAGCATTTAATCGCTCAAGCAGCGAATACATACGAATGATCGCCCTGGATGCAGACTGTCTGCTTCTAGGGCTGATCAATCCCAGGTGGTCACTCCATAAGCAAAACAAAGGGTGACCTCTACCCATGCCACATCCCAAAACGTATACACAAAAAAAAAAAAAAAATGCTCGTCCTACACCTTATTGACTTTACTGGCAGCAATATGATGATACAATTTTTTGTATAAAAATCTCAAATGTTTTATTTATACACATATTTTAAAAAGGACGCTTGCAAAGTATCTAAAAAACGCAAAAAGGAAAACACTTAAAAACCATGCATGTGACATATGGATGCACAATGTGACCCTTATACAGCACCTCCCCAACTTGATACAACACGGGTTACAGTATGCAAAGAAGGTGTCTGTATATTGGGTCACCTCCGCTGGTCAACGCGTTTTGCTTTAGTGCGTAGCTTCTTCAAGACCAACGTTGGAGGAAATGTGATTGGGTACACTCCATAAGAAATGACATGTAAGTGCTAATTATTAGTTGTGGGAACTGTTAGCTTCCAGTGGCTGTTAGTGGGGGTTCGTTCTGTAGCTAAAGTTGACCATAGACCATTCATATCCCAGCAGGAACCAACCAAGATTCGAACCCTGTGCGGGCAGGCTGAATTTACCAAGTTGATTGATCAACTTGGGTACAACCAGCTTGCCGGATTCACTTGTGATTCTTGCTAGCGGCTGCTATAGCCGCTAGCAATAATCACTGTCTTCTCCCAGCGGGGACGGCTTCAAACAGTAATATGTATAAAAATATTTGTACAACCACATAATTGGGGCTTATTTGCCTAGATACATTTAATGTGGATACAGTACTGATAGTTCCTACGCATTTCGCAGACCGTTCTGCTCATTCAGTTGCTTCCTCAGGGACCGCATATAGTATTTCTACAGGCAATAATGAGAAGATCACTCGCCAAGCATGCCAGACACTCCAAACAACCCATGGTCCAGGTAGTGGGTATACCTCCAATGGCTCAACACCCCCCACACAAAGGCACGGTACCAAATGGCCACCACAATGGGGGTAGGCCCATTGATGTGCACTGGACCGCGCCGGTAACTCTCAAATAAGCAGGGGTGATGGTGAGAGTAGGGACCTAGCAAATGTTCACTCTTACAGGGAGTCCGCCTCCAATATGATATATTGTAGCCAGGAAAAACTATCCCAATCTCACTGATCTGCAGACTCTGAGGCCGCTGGTCCTTACCAAGATACGGATCTTCAGTTACAGGGCTATAAGAAGTGTCAATGGACTGCAAGCGTGGTGACGTTGCAGAATTGTGCTCCATTGAGACTTCCAAGTCGCTCGGCTGCAGGGGCATTTGGGACTCAGTTGCTTTGTTCACATATTCCTGTGAATAAATGAGGGGGCTGTGCGGGCCACACTGGTTTCAAACTTGACATTGGCCAGTGTGGAGAAGCACCCCAGGCTTCTGTAAGAGAGGGTGGCGGTTTGATGGTGGGGGGCTGCACACTCTCACCATACTTCATGTCTCATCCTAAATATGGGTATAATATGAAAGGTCCTCAGATAGATGGACTTATCCTTTAGGCCTTATGCACACAGGACATTTTTAGGGCATTTCTGGCGTTTCTTTTCTGCCTCTAAATGTCCCCTGCATGTTAGCCTATTTAGAGACAAGGGCATGTAGGCAGGTGTATTACAGCCTCCCTGCACAGGCAGCGCTGTGACGGCTGTCGCCATGCAGAGAGGGCGGAGGACAGAAGGAACTCTTGTTTCTCTGAGGCCTCTGTCGGTGTCATCAGGAGGGCAGCTGCCTGATTGGACACTGCTGCCCTGGATGAACTTAGTAGCCATCTTTAGTGTGGGCAGTGCTAATAAATATCACTGTTCCACAGCAATAGGCGCGCATTTGCGAAGTGTCTAGGTCAGGGACATGAACCTGCTGGTCAGGGACAGCATGTCAAGCTTAGGGAAAGGTTCCAGTGGAGGGGGGGGGGCAGAATAGGGACAGCATGCCGGTGTCTCCAGCAGGAGCTCTTCCCATCTTCAGGTGCCGTGTTGCCAGACCGCCTTCCAGCCGCTTCCTTCGTTAGAATTAGTCATTTAGAGTTTCCTCTGTAATATTGAGATTATGCAAGATTTTCTGTAATGTACTGCAAGTGCCATACTCATAGCATCATCGGCCCCTGAGCACAAGGGCCCCTATTAGCCTGCATTGGGTGTCCCCATGACAGTGCCTCCATACTTCAGGTTCCCCCTTCACAGTATCCCCATATATCATTTGTCCCCATCACAGTGCCCCCATACTTCAGGTTCCCCCCCTCACCCTGTCCCTATACATCAGAGTTGTGTATTGTCGTCCACCCTGTACTCACAGATCACAAATGCTGTCCCCACCTGCAATAAAGGCAGCTCGTTCTTCCTCTCCCACGCTGAGACTGAGGTGAGTTCTCAGTCTCAGTGCCTACTCTCTTCCACCCCCTGCAGGAGGGAGGAGAAAGCTGAATCCTCTCTCCAGCAGAAGCCAGCTGCTACTCCTTCTGACAGGAGTGACATTGCAGTTACTCCTGTCAAAGAAGACCCTAGCACTAGCAGAAGTACACTAGCAACCAAATTTCCAGTGCACCCCCAACACAGCCCCCTTTTCTGGGCCCCTATGCACCTAATCATGGACCCCCTATGTACCTGGAGCCCCTGGGCAGTGCCCATGTGTGCCTATTCATTAGGATGACCCTGTGTACTGCTTTGTCTGCCTCGGCCATGTTACACAGATCCTGTTACCACGTTGTTGGAACTTCTATATTAATACACTTTATTGCACTCATGTGCATTCTCATTTCGGGTACCAACCGTCTGGCCCCACCTACAGGCATTTAGAGGCAAAAAAATAAAAAATAAACCCACTGCCAACGTTATTAGGAGCAGCTGCGTTTTAGCAGAAAAAAACGCTTGACACATACAGTAAACCCTTCTAAATGCACGTCAACTCTAGGCGCATCAAGCGTTGATGGTTAAGTCATTTCAATGGCCAGAATATATTGTTCTGCCCAATTAAATGAATTAACGCCCAAGCGCACCAAAACTTGTAACAGGCATTTAAAAGTCTTAGGGGTCTTTCACACGGTCCGCCTCCGTAGGCGGATCCGTGTTGCTCAGCGGGGATCGATCCGCGATCCCCGCTGAGCCGGCGGATGACAGCTCCGTCTCCGCTTGCAGAGCGGAGAGGGAGGTGTCTCAGCCCCCGCTGCCCTCTATGGGGGATCGGATGAGAGCGGACCGCTTGTCCGCTCTCATCAGATCCGCTCCGCTCCGATTACTGAACGGATGGAAAAATAGGGTTTCCATCCGTCCAGATTTCACGCACAGGATCGGATACGGATGGCAGCGGGTGTCAGCGGAGGTGTCTCCGCTGACACCCACTGCCCCATAGAGCTGCATGGAGGATCCGATCAGATCCGCCTAAAAAACTGACAGGCGGATCTGATCGGATCGCCCGTGTGAAAGAGCCCTTAAGCGTTTTTTCTGCCAAGGAGGAAAGGTGTCTGGGAGAGATGGGCAAATGTCCAGTCTGCATGAGGCCTCAAATGGTCAAATACATTTTTTTCTTTTATACCTCAGTGTCCTTCACCCTCTGTGGATAGGACAGCCAGTGAAAACAATGACTAAACTTGTAGCCTGTCAGGGACTTACCAGGAAGGTGAAAATAATAAGCACTAGGACATTCACTAACAATTTACATTTATTTTAAATGAAGTAATGTAAAGCACATAGACATTCTAAAGGAGAACATTTCGGGGTAATTTCTGATTTATGGTGTATGAAAATGATGAAATGCAACCACAGTGTTGTGTATCACTTTATCCTATTTTTGTCTGTTAGTTGACAGTAGCAGGTGAAGCATTGCCCTGGAACTTAATACTCTGACATCATAAGGAAAAGTTGTTTCCGCCCGGTCTCGAACCGGGGACCTTTCGCGTGTTAGGCGAACGTGATAACCACTACACTACGGAAACTTCTGGTTGGGGGCTGGAAGGTAAAATAAGAGTATTTTAAAACTACAATAATGATCAATACTATTATGTAACACAAAATAATATCTTTATTCTCTAAAAATAATTCATACACATCCACTACTTATTGGCCCTGTAATCTATTTTTCATGTAATTGTTTCCTACTGTGTTTTTCTTCTTTCTTGTAACTTTCTCTGTGAGCTCTTGACCCTCTCCAGTGCATGTTAGTTGCGGTCATGTGCACTCCTCTATGCACAATATAAATCCTATAGTCCATCTCAACAAGACAAGACAAGAGAAGGTGGCTACGTTCCTACATACAGTGGAACCATGGAGAACAACCGTAGCCACCCTCCAATAGGAAGTCAGATCACAGCAGCAAGAAAAAAAAAAGGAGGCTGACTTTTTTGAGTTAAGAATACATCAGGGGTCTCCAAATTTTTCAGTCTGAAGGCCACATCATATATTTTATAAATATTTGCAATTGAATGAATAGGTTTTACTTTGAGGTTCTTTGCAATCAGCATGATATGATTCAGAACAACAGAGAGAGAACTTCAGTAAAAGCAATGAAATTGATAATAAATGTGTGCCACAGTCTGCTCCTTTCTCACCAGAGTCCTCTTTACATCAAAATCCTCCTTACATCAAGGTCCCCAACCGAGTCTTACCTTACATAAGAGCCCCCCTTACATCAGACTACACATCAGAGGACTCCCTTACAACAGGTTTCCCATCAGAGTCCCATTTATATCAGGGTCTCATTAGAGTACCCCCTTACATCAGCATCCCCTCAAAGTATCCCTTTACATCAGGGTTCCCATTAGACCCCCTCTTACATTAGGGTCCTCATCAGAGTCCCACTTCCATTGGGGTCCCTATCATATTTCCCCTCATATCAAGGTCCTCTTTAGAGTCCCCCCTTACATCAAAGTCCCCATCAGAGTTCCCCCTTACACCAAAATCCCCATCAGAGTTCCCTATTACATCAGGGTCCCCATCAGAGTCTGTCCATACCTCAGACTTACAGCATCGCTGTAGCAGCAGGGCAGACGTCAATAGCATGGCTGTAGCTGCAGGACAGGAAATGGGAGACAGAACAGTTCCCTGGTATACATACTTGAACAAAAGTTTTCTTTTTTTTTTTAAATCCAGAGTGTGGATCCTGTCTGCTCTCTCCTTCCATTGCTATCTGCGTGAATCACTTCTGAATTTTTTTTTTCCAGACACCAGGCAATCCTTGGAGACAGCCCAACCCTCCACTAGCACGCAGCAGGTAATTGACAGCCTCAGATGTGCATCAGTGTGGTGGGTGTGTCCTATGACTCCACTCAGACCTCAGATTACGCTCAGCTCTGTGCAGTGTGTGACATCTGATCCCTGCCTACTGCCAGCAGGATAAACCCTTTGATCTATGTATTTGGAAGGCTGCAGAGGAGAGAGGGCGGCAGATAAACAATCACTTTAGTAGGCTTACATAAGAATTTATTAACAATTTAAGGAATGCCATTGTGTCTAAACAGAACTCTGGAAAATGTATGTCTTGTCTTGAATACCTCCTCAAAAATAGCAGTGCACTTCCTGGCATGCAATGTTCTAGCTCTGCTATACCTTTTGCTGGGGAAGAATCTGTACCCGAGGACCTGCAATGCAAGACTCCCTTGACTATGCTTCATCCATTCTGCAGATCTGTGCCTCTTCCAACTTACCTGCTACGGTTTGAATATTCCCCCACCAGTCATCAATTTACCAATCATACAGGGAGCAGCTCTGACAAGAGCAGGTGAAGCGCTACCTCTATCAAGATGGTCAACTCCACACAGAGACACAATGTGGAACAAGACATGGTACTGAAAGTCAGTAATGGGGGAAAGATCATCCTAGGGAGGTCACTGGTTACTAGTTTTTGTTCTCTGCTCCCCTTATTTGGGAACAGCTTCTACAGATCAAGTCCTCTTTAAAACCATTTTGCTAGACAAATTAATTCAATATAAAGTATATTGTTGCTACGGATATTATAAATATATATATATATATATATATATATATATATATATATATATATATATATATAATTATTTCTAGTTCATTCTGCAGCCAACTATTATTTTCAAAGACTGGCAGAAAATGTAGACATCATTTTCTTGGGAAAGCTCAACAGCAGTCATTTCTTGCTTATAAGATTTCCTCGATATTGTTCCCAGAAGCAGGGCCGGTGCTACCACTAGGCAAACTAGGCGGCCGCCTAAGGTGCACTGCCACCCCTAGGGCGCAGCCATGGCCTGTGCCCCATTCCTCTCCTGTCACCTCCTCATCCCCAGGGGTGGTCACCTCTAGAGAGGGGGGCACTTTGTATATGAAGGGGTGCGCAGGGTTAAAGGGGGGCAGTGTGTATAGGAAGGGAGGTGTAGGGTTAAAGGGGGGCAGTGTGTGCAGGAAGGGGGTGTGACATTAAAGAAGGGCAGTGTGTGAAGGAAGGGGGAAGGGGCAGTGTGGACAAAAAGGGGTGTGTAGGGTAAAGGGGGGGCACTTTGTATATGAAGGGATGTGTAGGGTTAAAGAAGGGCAGTGTTTATATGAAGGGGGTGTAGGGTTAAAAGGGGGGGCAGTGTGTAAATGAAGGGGGGTGTAGGGTTAAAGAGGGGCAGTGTCTACAGGAAGGGGACAGTTTTTTTTGGGGGGCGGTGCAAGGAGCTGGTCTTGCCTAGGGTGCAAAATAGTCTAGCACCAGCTCTGCCCAGAAGGTTTCTCCTATTACAACACTTGGACTGATCGTGTAATTATAGCAGGAACACTATCTCAGTCAACTCTTAGGAATTAGGAAGTGACTGCAGGAAGTGAGTGGAATCCACGTGTGGCTTCTAATACAAAAAGCAGCAATAGGGATGAGCAAACTTCTGAAAACTTCGATCACTTGCATTTCAGCCAGATTTCCAAAATTCTGAATTTCTGAACCAAAAGTTAAGTTGAAGTAAAAAGTTGTGTAATACAAAGTGGTAAATGATGCAAAATTGTAAAGAATGGTTTGGGAAGCTCCAGACAGCCCTGCCTGATGAAATGATGGGGCAGAAAACAACTCAAGCCACAGAACTTTTACCATGGGTAATAAGATAGAAGTGTGGGACCTGGTGACACTGGTGACAGTCAAGCTATGGTTGCCCAGGCAATGACAAAAGTAGATATAAGGCAGAAACAGCCCTTGGAATAGCATTTGGTCCATTTCTTAAAAAGCCCTTGGAAATCCAAATTGCCAAACATAACACTGAACAGGGGAGTTTCTTTGTGCCTAAAAGATCTGGGGCACCCCTGGAAACCTAGACTAAAACGATGAAGGGTGTGTAGTATACCATAATAAAAATTGGGTGAAGTTGTGTCTCATACCTCATGACTGAACATATAAATCAAACATATAAAGAAGAAAAAATACATTAACTAATACGTTGATAAGCGAAAAGATGTTCTAAAAAACTCTAACGAGCAGGGCCCTCTAAATCCTCCTGTATTAAATTGTATTGTAACTGTATTGTCTTCCCCCACATTGTAAAGCGCTGCGCAAACTGTCGGCGCTATATAAATCCTGTATAATAATAATAATAAAAACATAATGTGCATATAGATTGTTCATCAACGGGCTAATATTGTTATAAAAAAATAAACGAATATGCATTGTGAGGTTTACCTAAAGTACTTAAAGTATAACTAAAGGCAAAACTTTTTTTAAGTTTTGCCTAAGTGGAGAGAGATTTGAAAACCTGTCAGGTTTTTATTGCTGTCTGTGCCCCAGCTAAGGAGATTCACCCTCTCTATTTGTCCTGTTTACAATTATCATTGAAAGTGAAAGTAAAAGAAAATCCCTAAATTTTGGGTTGTCCCCAAAAAACGAATATTGGGGAAATCTACCAATGGGGACACTTGTTCTGGTGACCTTGGGGCTCCAATAAATTCCTTCCATTTGCAGTGATTTCCTCTTACTTTACTTTGGCTTTGGGACAGGAAGTGAAGGGAAATCTACGCAATGGGACACAGATGGTGAAAAAAAAAAAAATCAGACAGGGATTATAACCCTCCCTTGCTTGATCCGCAATTAAAGTTTTGCCCATAGTTCTACTTTAACTAAAACTGGCAGGTTCTTTAATTTCTACCCAATAGGACTGTAAATAATTGTAAGGGGAAAATACAGTCAATGGCTGCAGTCAAAATGGATTACTAAAACTAAGCATACTTGGGATGATGGCAACTATTGTGTAGGACACTTGGGAGACTCAGGAGAAGATCTGGGGCATGTACCCTGGGTGTCAGTGTCTAGCAACACCTCTGAAACTGAAATTTGGATTCAACTCAGGACATCTGAATTCATAAAACTATAAAATGAATTCCAAATATAAAGTTATCTAAATGTCTGGATCAACTCTACGCACCAAATAGGACTCTGAAAGGATGTTTACTCTTTAAAATGTAGGTAAGTAATCAGGGGAGGAAGATTTTTTTTTTCTTTCAGGAGAACAAGCATTATGTGTACCCGGTGTACACAGGCTTTAGAAACACTATCTGAATGACATTTAGTTGGCTAAAGCTCTGCGTATCATAAACAACTGCCTTTATTTAAAATGGCTGTAAAGGCTGAAGGTTTCTTACCTACATGCATTCCATGCACGAAGGTTAAAAACCTTCAGTGTTCAGCTGCCCTCTCAGCCCCCCTAATACTTACCTGAGCCAGATCCTGATTCTAATCCAGCGATGTGCACGAGAGCTGAGGCTCTCCCGGGTCTCTCCTTTCTTATTGGCTGAGATGCAGCAGGAGTCATTGTCTCTTGCTGCTTTCAATCACAGCCAGTGAGGTGGAAGCGGGGTGTGGGGCTGAGCCACACTCTCTATGTCCTATGGACAGAGAGAGCCGGCTCAAGAGTGAGCATGCACGAGTGCCCCCATAGCAAGCGACTTGCTATGGGGGCACTCGGCAAATGGGGAGGGGCCCAGAGCACCGGTGGGGGACCCAAAAAGAGGAGGATCGGGACTGTTCTGTGCAAAACCATTGCACAGAGCAGGTAAGTGTGACATGTTTGTTACTATTATTTTTTATTTTTTTTAATTTTACTTTACAATCACTTTAAATAAAATACTTGTATTCACCTTTTTCCATTCCTTCATTAAATCTCAGTGCTGCTGATCACCTGTACCTTCTACAGCCACTTCCTGTCCATATGCAATCCAGTGATGGCTCCATGGCATTTTGCATGGTGGGTTTCCTCATGGTGGCAAGAGTGGACCATACCTGTGTAATGTGTGTTGAAAAAGCCACTTGTAGTCTTCATCGGAAAGCCTGTATGACTGGGTAACCAGGCAGGAACACAACTTAAACATAGGGACAGAGCAATGTCATCGTATAACAAGAAGTACTTGCACAAGGATCTTTGTAACTGGATCATCAAGTAAATTATTTTAATGAAAGCTGCAGGTTTAAAATTTTTAATTCTTACATTTAAATTTTCTTTAACATTGCTACAGCTGAGATTTTAGTGGTTGGGTTTACATCAAATTCAAGATAAATATGAGATCAGTTTGTGCTTTTTCTATTATTTCTCCATTCAATTCATTGTGAATGCATGGTAAGGTAAGATTATGCTAAATTAATCTCAAATACATCACCAAAGCCCCTGCACACCAGCTGCAGGCTGGGCAAGGCTTAAGTAAATGTGTCCACTGCTCCACATTCAGGATTCTGGGGACTCCACACATTTTCCTCTACTTTATGGAGATCAACAGAAGCAACCACAAGAATATGCATAGAGGCTTCCAATTCTCTTTATCCATGGCTACATCACAGGTGCAACATGGTGATGTCATTGCCCTATGGAGTGATTTTATCTTTGCACCATGCAATATAGGTACAGCAAGTTCTTGGGCTAAATAGAAATTATTACTAAACCTAAAACAGACAAATCTATTGATAGTATAGTTCATGTTTCAAATTTGAAAATATTTTTCCAGTACACCATCTGAAGCATCCACAAATCACGTCATTCATCATGTCAGGAGGCAAAATAGGAGCTCTGCATGGAGTACAGGCGGTCAATGGGTCCAATGCGGGCTTGTATGTTGGTGCTTTCCGAAGATGTCAGCAAAGATCCTCCAAGATAGTTCAAACCTTCACTGTCCATGTCGTGGAAAACACTATCTGTGTCTGTCGAAATAAAGCAATTCATTTAGAAGACTGTATGCACATTCTGATGGCAACTTCATTAAGGGCCATATAATCATTCTTTGGTAAAATTACCATTATTTATGGTAGGAACCCTGCCGATGGAACTGTGGTTCCCGGACCTGAAGGGTGTCGTCCCGGTGTCTGTCCACTAGCAGGTGTCTCCCAGCAGCCAGCAGATCTGAGCAATTTGTCTTCACCTGATGCTGGCTGATGGTAGGGTATTAAGTCTTTCCTCTACTATTCCATAATGCCTTAGTGTTTTACCTGTGCATCCCATGTACTTTGCTCCCTGTGACCTGTGATTTGGTTCCTGCCTCCGTTCCTGCTCCCGCTCCTGCTCCCGCCTGCTCGTTCCTGTTCCCTGTACCTTTTCCCCATTTTGGCTTATTCCTTGCTCCTCAGCCTGATCCTGCTCTTTCCTATTTATCCTGCCAGATAGTCTAGTTAAGTTAGTTAGTTTAGGTAGGTTCCTTAGTTGTTATCACCTCCACTGATTAGGTACAGTATTTTGGGGTTTACTGGGTTTTGTATTCTTTGGTGTATTAAATGTTTGTATTTATTGTGATATTTATAATTTTTTGTTATTTTCTTTAAAAAACACATTAACTTTCATGAGTTTCAGTGTGGAGTCTTGTGATCTTTGTGCAGATCCTTACATATTTGGTTACGCCTGTTTTACAGGATACCAGCACTTGGTTTCTTGACACCCTGCCTTAAGCAATGGCGCCCCTAGTTCATTTGTGTCTGCTTGACACAGTTTGGTCCCTTTCACAACAATGGACCGATTGGGTCCGCCTGTCTGTTTTTCAGGTAGACCCGATCAAACCACCCATTGTTCTCTATGGGGACGGCGGCAGGGGCATATCATGAAACCCGTGGGTCCATGTGCAGGATCAAAAGTGGGCCGTAGGCATCAAGTAAATGCGACAAGCTTTGGGCGCCGTGGTGAAAAGTGGGCGTGGTTTAAATTGTGCTAAATATTGGGTGTAGTTTAAAGGGTGTTGTTTAAATAATGTCTCCAAAAGTAATTGCCTGAAACCTGCTGACAAATATTTGTTGTGTCCAATCACAGCACAGGTTAGCAGGAGTCCCCAGTCTAACATCAGAGTCCCCCGTATACCATCAGAGCCCCCCCCGTGCCTTCAGAGCCCTTCCTGTACCTTCAGAGTCCCCCCATACCTTAAGAGTCCCCTCTGTAACATCAGAGTTTCCCCTGGAACATCAGAGTCACCCCTGGAACATCAGAGTCCTCCAATGGTGCTGGAACTGTACACGGCAGGTAAGGAGAGGAGGGGAGAGATTGTAGCTGCAGTGAGAGCACCGAGATTATATACCGGTCAGATGAGACCCAGCGTGACAGGAAGTTAAGGTTGGCACAGTGGCACCCTGTTCACAGTGCCTGCAGCACATGTCCCCCACTATTTTCAGCCTCGGCTCAGTGAGTGCCCCTGTACAGCGTTGGATACCGAGGGAGGAGGGGTGGGGGTTATGTAGGAGGCGGCGAGGCAGACTTACTGGAGGAGGGTGGCAGGGAGACCTGAAGACAGGTACATATCCCTCCGCCAAGGCAGCCAGTAGCTGTGGGCGGCGGCTGGAACTATAGTTGTACTATTGGCAAATGCGGCTGGCCGCTGCCACCTTACAGGACAATGAAAAAAAGTTCCATGGCTACAGTGGTAGCCACTGCATTTTGCTCCATTCTCCTGCAATACTGGGGCCAAGGAAAATGTTGTGGCTCTATTCACTCCTTGTGTGCAGTGTGTGTCAGGGCACCCTTGGGGGCCCGCATGCACCGAACACTCTGCACACATGGATGATACGCCACTGGGTGGCGGATGTCAGCCAACATGTGTCTGCTGTCACCTGCTGGCATTCCGACATAAAAACAGATGGATGGTGATACGTTCACCATACATCTGGCGGATCAGATCGAATGACAGATGGAAACAGACATGCAGTCCGTAGCCCTAGAGAACAGTGTGCTGTGTCTGCTCTGCATACAGAGCAGACTTGGACCTATCATCCGCCTGTTCAGTGGGGATCAGCGGAGAGATCCCCTGCTGAGCAGATGGATCTACTTGGACAAATTCCACTCTGTTTGAAAGGGGCCTTATGCTGTAAGTAGCCTAAGCTCATGCAAAAGTGAAGACAAACAGGTTAATCATTGCTTTTGGCCGCTGCTGTTCAGTAGTCTGAGTAAGAAGGAATTTATAGCTTGGGTTATGAATATTTATACTAGCAGCCAAATTTTGATCAATGTGTGGCAGTCCCTGCTTGACAGAAACCAATCCTTTGATCGACTTCTGTCAAAAGAACACATTGGCAAATTTTTCTCAACCAGTGGCGGCAGCCAATCAGGGTGCTGCTGCTGTCAGAATACAATGGGGGGGGGGGGGATTTCTCCATCCACCTTGCTTGTCTGCACGGGGAATCGAAAACTAACTATGTAGGCAGCTGTGTAAATGTTACTTGTTTTTTGCATGTAAAGGTTTAATGTTTGGTGACTCAAGGGTTAACAGTATGTGCTGTGGTGTCTGGTGGCTGTATGGTCTACCCTTCTTGCAGGATCCCTGTGTTAAGGCAACTGTATAACGCAATCCTCCTACGAACTGGGCCTCGCAAAATATACAGCAGCTTTCCTCCATGCCTTTGGGCTGCACAAGTGTGTCGGATAATGAGTGTGTAGCGCTACCCCAACAGGAGCCGCTTGAATTTTTGTGTGCCCGGGACTCCCACTGAATTATCCACAGCCAGTCAAAGGGTATTTTCACACAGCCAGGTTCACACATTCTTCCGCTCGTTGTCTCCAATGACAAGTTTAGGGGATTTGTTTTTGTGTTTTTATTTGGGAACTTGGATAGAAGAAGGGATTTAGTAGGATACTCCAAATAACTTTTCACAGGTGAGGACAACTTTCTCAATAGCAGGTTATCAGTAGGACCATACAGCAGCTGTACAGAATAAACAAATCCCTATGTAGCAGAAGTAACTCAGTGAACTTTGCCTCTTCAAGACACTCGCCAGTGTCCCCTTTAGATTGCACCCAGCAACTGACTTCTAGCACCAGCAGGGGAGTTTCCCAGGAATCCCCTGTGGGGGTCGGTACTCACAAATCTCCTGAAGCACCAGCGGCAGCCTTCCTTAGTAGTACCAGACAGGATCCATGGACATCCTCAATCAATCAGCTCTCATAAGAACCATAGATTGCAGCTTCAATGTTTTAGGCGCTCAGGTCACTGACCTGAGGCTGTATGGCAGCCTGTGCCTGAGGAGGGGCGCAGCCCACTCCCACCTTGACTTCTTTCTCTAGAGGAAGACTCAGAGCCCATGTGCTCATCAAACATAAATACAGTCACCAGGCATGCCTTGGGGCACCTCCCCTTCAAATTGGCCAGGGCTGCAAAGACATTCATGCTCTCATCTTCAGGGTTTCCTCCCACTGTCCAATACATTAAATAGCTACAAGACCAGTGTGAAACTTCTCAAGACAGCATGAGCAGCACCAGAGCACACTGAGCAGACTCTGCCAAACAATCACAGCCTTTCTTAAGCACATAAATCCACCTGCTGTCTCCCTGTTAAGCAGAGAAACCAAAACCACATACACTCACTCTAGCACCCACCTAGGAGGGCGCCATAAGTGTAAAAGAACTGGTGGAGGAAAATCAGTGTTCTACTGTTCAATTTTAATCAAAATAACTCTGTAGTCATTGCCGGGACAGGTGACACTAGCAAGTGAAAAGACAATATCATTCTGGTGTGAGGCCTGGTGTAGTAATTTGACCATTAGCCAAGAGCGGCAATAACTCACACATGCAAAAAATTGGGGGAGCAAACCCTGAACATGTATATCTAAAGCCGGTGCAGCTATGGACCAAGCAACATGTATATTAAAAAAGAATAGCGCACACATGCAAAAGAAATGACTATCAAATATGGAGACAATCCATAAATAAAAATGGGGATTTAGTCCCACCATATGGCCATATCGTGCTCAAGCCCACCACTGCGTCAAAGTACCCCATTATCAGTGGGTCCTACACTATCCATAAAAAGGGGTGAATCCAGCCTCTCTAACCCTTGGAGACAACACTCCTTGCTGGGATAGATGTGCTAATGCACTACAAAGGACTCCTCCTATATCTACTTGATGGTGGACTCTGATAGAGTACAGGTGTGTGTGGGGGGTGGGTTGCTCAACCTCAGAAGTCTGGTCAGACCGAATACATAATAAACAAGCAAAAAATTGGGGGAGCAAACCCTGAACATGTATATCTAAAGCCGGTGCAGCTATGGACCAAGCAACATGTATATTAAAAAAGAATAGCGCACACATGCAAAAGAAATGACTATCAAATATGGAGACAATCTCAGAGTCCACCATCAAGTAGATATAGGAGGAGTCCTTTGTAGTGCATTAGCACATCTATCCCAGCAAGGAGTGTTGTCTCCAAGGGTTAGAGAGGCTAGATTCACCCCTTTTTTATGGATAGTGTAGGACCCACTGATAATGGGGTACTTTGACGCAGTGGTGGGCTTGAGCACGATATGGCCATATGGTGGGACTAAATCCCCATTTTTATTTATGGATTGTCTCCATATTTGATAGTCATTTCTTTTGCATGTGTGCGCTATTCTTTTTTAATAACTCACACATAAGCTGTACCATCATGCTAACATTTGGCTAAAGTAATCATATGCAGTAAGTCCCCTACCTACAAACAAGATCTGTTCCGGGCGCTCGTTCCTAAGTCCAACTTGGTCATAAATCCAACAAAGATCAGGACTTGCAGACAAAGGCTGCGAGAGCTGATTAGTATGTTCTGGTGGGGGGGAGTCCACCTGTCAGAACCCAATAACACAACACGGAGATCACTGCAACAACATTTTTTTTTTTTTCGTTCAGCCTGCTGGGTGCCGAGTGTGTGTACACAGCTTTACACTATTGGATATGCAAACACGTTTGCATCTTTGAAAGTTTGCAAATTAAATTTTCGTATGTAGGGGACTTACTGTATACGCTGACAGCTTGCAGTTCCCCCCGTATATCAGCAATTGTGTATGGCCAGCTGGCGTGAACTGGGGGAAGTTGATAAATGTATGTAGCCTTTCAGAGTTTTCTTTTTCAGAGAGATCTGTGATATGTTTTTTTTCTCTGGGATCCTGTCCAGTGTGTGCTGGATGTTCTATCTCTGTTTTCTCTATTGTGTTAGCTAACCAGAAGATATTTGCCTGGGAAGTGTCAAATTTAGGAAAGTGGTCCTGTAGACACTCAATACTTTCCTCCTTTTCATCTCATTACCACTAGCGAAGTTGCCAAACTCCTTTCGGAGGCCCACCTTACCACCAGTCCCCTTGGTCCTGTCCCCTCACAATTACTATGACCCCCTTCCTGTTCTATCTTATACTCTCTAACCCACATCTTAAACCTCTCCTCTGGCACCTCTCCCTTCCCGCTCAAACATGCACTGGCTACCCCCATACTTCAAAAACCCTCACTGGATCCCATCTGTATGAATAACTTAAGACCTATCTCCTTTCTCCCGGTTGCCTCCAAGCTTCTTGAATGCCTTGTCCACAACCGTATGAGTCACTACCTCACTGACAACAACCTCCTTGATCCCCTACTGGCTTCTGTCCACAACATTCCACTGAAACTACCCTACTAAAATTTACTAAGTAACGACCTGCTAACTGCTAAAACCAACAGCTATTACTCCATACTCATACTCTTAGGCATTTCCACTGCCTTTGACACAGTTGACCACTCGCTCCTTCTCAATAAACTCCATTCCTTTGGACTCCGCGACTCTGCTCTTTCCTGGTTCTTACCTATCTTAGCGCATTTTTGTGTCACATACAACACCATCTCCTCCGCTCCTCTTCCCTTCTCTGTTAGGGTACCCCAAGAGTCTGTCCTCTGCCCCTCTTATTCTCTCTCTACACCTCTTCCCTGGGCCAGTTGATAACTTTCCATGGGTTCCAGTGCCACCTCTAGGTCGATGACACACAGATCTATCTCTATTCCCAAGTTCACACCCTCGGCCTCCTCACTCATCACAAATTTACTGAGCAACATCTCAGTATGGATGTCACACTATTTCCTCAATCTCAATCTTTCTAAAACTGAGCTTGTAATATTTCCACCTCCCCATGACTTTACTATTAAAATCAACAGCACAACCATTCGTCCATCCACACCTGCCACGGTGCTAGGTGTAATCCTAGACTCTGACCTCTCCTTATGCCTCCACATCCAATCACTGGCTAAATCTTGCCGCCTCTACCTCCGCAACATGTCCAGAATTTTCCCCATTCCTGTTTATTGACACCACAAAACAACGTATTCACTTCTTGGTTATTTCCCGCCTTGACTACTGCAACTCCCTCCTTACTGGCCTTCCTTTACACAGTTTATCCCCCCCTTCAGTCTATTATGAATGTTGCTGGCAGGCTTATACACCTTACTAACTTATCCATGACTGCTGCCCCTCTCTGCCATTCTCTTCACTGACTTCTACTAGTCCAACACATTAAATTCAAAATACTAACCACAGTGTACAAAGCCATCTGCAACATCGCCCCCAGCTGTATCACTAACCTCAAAACAAAACAGAAGGCGCTTCGACCTTGTGCATTATCCTAAAATCAAGGTTTTTATAATTTAAAAAGTGGTACGTACTTTACTCTGTTTTATGGTTTCATTGATTGCAGAATTTGCCAGTCTAATGAGGGCAGCAAGACAAGACTTATCCATGAAAGGCAGGATGGAAATATAGCCTACTAAGTATCTTTGGGCCCACTCTCAAGCACAGGAGACTTAGTGTTTGTCATTATTTGGAATATCACCAACCTGATCTGCAGATATGACCCAAATTCTCCTCTCCACTCTTCCCAGGACGTCTTTCTCTCTAGCTCCCTTGTTACCTCCTCTTACACCCACTTCCAGGACTTTTCCAGAACCTTCCCCATCCTCTGGAACTCCCTGCCCCAATATGTCCAGTCAGCTCATACCCTGTCGGCCTTTAGGCAATCCTTGAAAACAGATTTATTCAGGGAAGCCTACCCCACCTCCACCTAAAAAGCCATACCTGAGTCACCTCCACTAGATCATCCCCTGCAGCTATTACCCTTTATACCATCTCCCTCTCCTTCTCCCTTTAGATTGTAAGCTCCATGAGCAGGGCCCTCCTATTCCTTCTGAATTGAACTGTATTGTAATTGTACTGTGCCGCTACTGTAAAGCGCTGCTCAAACTGTTGGTGCAATATAAATCTTGTATGATAAAAATAATAATAATGATAATAACAATAATAATGTGTAGCTACTGACCTATGAAGCTCGAGGCTGTCCTTGTAAATTTCATAAGATATGGGACTTGGGGGTAACATCTGATCGTACTATCTCACCAAATTCATAGAGTATTTAGAAATAATAACAGAGTCTTTGCTGCATCTTTTTATAATTTTTTTCTGGAATGTTGTATTTTTATACACTGTTTTGAAGATGTTTCTTATTGTAAACTGGCAAGTGAATATACAGTATGTTCCATATATGGTCCTTTCACCCGTGATCCTAGCAACCAATCAGTTTACTTGGGTAGCTCCCGCCCTCTGTCTAGCGCTGTTCTGTCTCCCGATGTCAGTTCTGAAAAGATGAAAGTACAAGTAGTGGCTTAGGGAAAGAACCGGCTTCTAAATGACGCATCTGCAGCGGGTCCGGATGGGACAGTGACTTGGTCCGCATCAAGACCACGGTCCACCTTTAAGTGATACCTGTTTTATAGGGTAGGTGGACTGGGGCATTTAAAGTGGGTGATACTTGGGGGTTATTTCACTTGAGCCTGGGGTAGTAGTGATAATTATGTATTGTCTGTTTCTGAACATTAGATTTGAAATACAGACCTAATACATACAGTGTTTCTTTTAGATAGATAGATAGATAGATAGATAGATAGATAGATAGATAGATAGATAGATAGATAGATAGATAGATAGATAGATAGATAGATAGATAGATAGATAGATAGATAGATAGATAGATAGATATTCTTTGTGAAGTTTTGTTTTTTAAATTCAGTGTAACCTATATTAACAGTATGTCTCAAGTTGTGCAGCTGGGAGGGCAGTTCTTATGTGAATTAGACAATCCCTTAAAGAGGAGTTCCATCCAAAAGTGGAACTTCTGCTGATCTGCTTCCTCCCCCCGCCAGTAAAACATTTGGCACCTTTCAGGGGGGAGGGGGAACGGGTACCTGTTTTAGACATATACCCTTCCCCACTTCGGGGAGATGGTGCAGCGGCGCCATCCCTCGGAAGTTCCGGCCCCCTCCTCTTTCCTCCGCCGCTGGGACAATTAGAAAGCGTCGTAAGGCTTTACTGCCGGTTTCCCTTATGGCGAATGGCAGCAGCAGCACCTGACAGCCGATCTGAAAATCGGCTGGGGTGCCGACATCACAGGCTCCCTGGACAGGTAAGTATCTATATATTAAAAGTCAGCAGCTACAGTATTTGTAGTTGCTGGCTTTAATTTTTTCCCCAGGCGGAACTCCTCTTTAAGCCTGTAGTATTGTCTGCACCTGTCATTCTTAAACCTCTTGCTGCCCTCGTATTTGTGCAGCAACAAAGAGGGTGGGTTTTAATGCCCACAAACTGCACATACGTGTCCATGGGTGGAACATCTTTCTGTGCTGAGAGCTCCAAGCACACTTACTGAGCTGCCAAAGACAGCTCCTGGTATCTGCAAATAATCAGTAGCAAGCAAGAATGGCTCTCGATTATGTGACCACTGTGACAGCCAATCATGTTCAATCCTTCCTGCCCCCAGGGAAAAGACCCTGTTAAAGGGACGCTGAGGTTGGATGGGAAGGGGCTAATGGATAACATAACCCAAAAAAAACAAAAATGTAATTTATTGCAGCTTACTAGTCTTTGAATGTGGTGGCTGGCTGCATTAGTTTTCATTTTTCAGGATAAGACCATTTTCAACAAGTACAGAAAATACCTGTCTCCAGAAATGTGTCCTTGTCACTGAAATAAAAAAAACAATCTTATCATTTTCTTATGCTACTAATGTCCCCACCTACATGTAAATGAGATGCTCAAAGACAGACATGTTTGAAGTTCTGCTTGTGTTACAACCATTCCTGCCTCCAAAGATTCAGTGCAGGGGTTATGGAAGACACCTAGGGACAGGGAAGTGCGTTTTCTGCAAGAATACCACACTAAATAGAGTAAAAAAAGGCCCAAAGAAAAAAAATGAATGCAGCCACAAAATCTAAAAACTGGTATTCTGCAATATTTTACATTTTTGTTTTTGGGTTTAGATATGCTTTAGGATCATTAGATGTCTAGGGGGGCTATGCTGTATTTTGGCCCATTCCCTCCCCCATTGCATCTTCATGAATTATATAATATATAAAGTGATGAATGCGGATATTTTTATTGTTCTTTATTTAGAGTTGGTCACCAATAACATCCTTAGAAAGAGTGACCCAAAACAGGTATTTTTTTGTCAGGTTTGCTGTTTCTTTGACATAGATACTGGTTTATTATTTGTAGCTAGTTTGAACACAAGTAGATTTTTGTGTGTCATTGCTGTTCTGTATAGTTCAATAAAAGAACTGCCACTTCAAAATACTCACCATATGGATGAAGGTGGTCCCCGGGCATTTGTGGAGGTGTTAGGCCATGTCTGTACAGGTCTGTATTGAAGACACTCTGATCCAATGGAAGAAGAGACTGTTGGACCATTCTGGAGTATGGCAAAATAACACCTTCTATACCACTGCCACCATCTAATAAATTAAGCAAAGAACACGAGATAGGAAAAGAAAAGGGAAATGTAGTCTGTCTCTGCAAGCTAAAGCAAGGTCCCACAGTAGCCATGCAACGGAATAATAATTTTGTTTTTGTCTGAATAACAAAAGCAATTAATAGTAATAGTTATAGCTAATCATAGAGAATATCATAGCATGCCCAATCTCCCATTGTCACGCTGATAAAATGCAGAACCCAGAAATGTTATTCCTGGGAAATTTGGAAGGGTTCGTAGGGGTTAACTGCTCGTTAAGTTTTGAACAGACTTAAAGTACTTTTACTTACTAAAGCCTCGTACACACGCACCGATTGTTGGCCGACCGATCGGCCGACTTTTGTCCAGTGTTGTTGTGTTGGTTGAAATGTGCTCTAGACTGCACACAAATTTTTTCGGCCAACAACAACCAACTTCAGAAGTGATGTCACGTGATGGTTTACTTTCCGTGTGTTTTTTCTTCTCTGAGCATGCCCAGTCTCGCTCATCTGATTTTTGTCGGCCGAAATCTGTACTGACTGACGAACAATCGGCCATTCTGTTGACGGCCAACAAAAATTTTATAGCATGCACAACAGATTTTGTTCGGCCGAAAAGTCGCAGTCGGTTGTCGGAAGCATCATACTAACAAGCCGACAATCGGCCGATCGGACGTTGGCTGAAAATTTACGGCCAACAATCCGTGCGTGTGTACGGGGCTTCAATCATCTGCTGTCCTGGCAGACTGCACTCCCTCACATTCAACAGTGGACTGTCGCTCTGCATCCTCACATCCAGCTAAGGACCCTACTTCAGTCTTGATGATGTCAGGACCTTAGACCATTAGAGCACGGGGGAGAAGATGCTGCGGGGTCTAGCATCAGGAAGGAGCGGAGGATTGCATTAGTAGATCTATTTTTTATATTTCCTGGAGTTAAGCTTTAGGTATGCCTGTAGATTATTTGAGGATGTTAATCTACCTATTAAGCTAGGTGCTAGTCTGGATAGCAGATCTGGGCAGGTGCATGTTTACTTGTCACTGCTAGGAGGTCTAGATATAACTTTATTCCATTAGAAGTCAGCCAAAAAAGCTGCTGAAAAGACCTGTGCTTATATTTCACACTGAAAAAAATACCATTGTAGGTCCAGTTCACTACTGGTGTGTTCACATTGAAGTCAGTCAAGACCTGATGAAAGGCATGCTCTTGGATGCAAAAAAAAAAAGCATTTGCTTCTTTTTGGATTGCACCCCTGACTTTTAATGGAATAAAGTTGTATCTGGACCATCTAGCAGTGTTGTGGCGCTTCAATTTAAATTACACTACAAGCCAAAGAGACTGTGGAGATCCTCTGGAGTGTAGAAGCCGCCTGCCCAGGAATCAGATCATTTACACCAACATCAATTCCCTAAGATTAAGATAACAGTACCAGCAGGATAACCCTATGGGTCCAGTGCTATCTGTCCACTTTCCTCAAATGCTTCGTTTCTAGGAATGCTAGCAGCACTAGATTACAAGGGAATATTCTTTTAAGGCCTCATTCACACAAGCGTACCTATCCGTACCTAAGTAAACAATTGACTACAAGTGCAGTGAAGACACCACAATTGTGCTACATTGAGAATTATAAGTCCCTCTGCGGTGGTGGCAGATGGGATTTGTAGTATTTCATTCATAGATCCCTGTAAATGGATTTGAAAATGGACAATGCAGAGGTGGTTGTTGAACAGAGCCAGGCACAGTTACACAGCAATAAAAAAAACAACAGAAGAGTGCAAGGAGAAGCACCCTGTGATTCATGAGTGAGGATGGGAGACTGTGTTGTCACTGTTTTGGCACAGTTTTTCATGGGGCACCCTAAATATAAGTTTAAGAAATACAGTGCCTTGCGAAAGTATTCGGCCCCCTTGAACTTTGCGACCTTTTGCCACATTTCAGGCTTCAAACATAAAGATATAAATGGGAAAACCCCCAGCTAGTGGGGATAATATAGCGCTTGCTTGCTTTTTGGAAAAAAAAAAAAATATATAGCGCTTGCTAGTAAAATGCAAATATATAAATCTAAAACCATAGGATAAAATAATTGCCCTTAAATGCACAGTAAAATGCAAATGTATAAATCTAAGACCATAGGATAAAATAAATTAATATAAATGCCCTTAAATGCACAGTAAGACCATATAATAATATTAAGAGCATATAAAAAACATTGGTGCAAAGTGAAGTCCAAAAAATGTGCAAAAGTGACTGTATAATAAAAGTCCAAGGAGAAATTGTGCCAAGAAAAAAGTGCGAGTGCTTGAGGCTAAATCCTCCAGTGATCCAGGTGTGCTGGTTTCTGGAAGAGGAAAGAATTGTCTGATGGTGCTAAAGCCAAGTTGGTCCGATCTGCCATCAAATAAGAAAGAGAAGAGACGCAAGGAAAGAAATAACAAGAAAACCAGAATAGCACTGAAAAAAAAATCTATCCTCCTCAATCTGCTCCTGAGGATTAGCATAAGAAGGGGACCTTGGGAATTCGATCCATATTTGGGGAGTACCCGGTCTAGAGGGACCTGAGCCTAGCAGTCACCTTACCCCTGACCTGGATGGTCACAAAGCAATACTGGCCTCATTGTCATATGACATTTGAGACCTATCGCATCTGGTGAGTGTACATCTAACCTCCCCTTTGAAAGTCACCTGTGTGATTGGATCTCCTGGATCACTGGAGGATTTAGCCTCAAGCACTCGCACTTTTTTCTTGGCACAATTTCTCCTTGGACTTTTATTATACAGTCACTTTTGCACATTTTTTGGACTTCACTTTGCACCAATGTTTTTTATATGCTCTTAATATTATTATATGGTCTTACTGTGCATTTAAGGGCATTTATATTAATTTATTTTATCCTATGGTCTTAGATTTATACATTTGCATTTTACTGTACATTTAAGGGCAATTATTTTATCCTATGGTTTTAGATTTATATATTTGCATTTTACTAGCAAGCGCTATATTATCCCCACTAGCTGGGGGTTTTCCCATTTATATCCACTTTTATCTATAGCAGCTGCTTTGTTATTTATACCACTACACCATATATTAGGTACTCCTAGGCGCGAGGCATATTCTTTGAATATATATTTATCATAAAGATATAAAACTGTAATTTTTTGTGAAGACTCAACAACAAGTGGGACACAATCATGAAGTGGAACGAAATTTATTGGATATTTCAAACTTTGTTAACAAATAAAAAAACTGAAAAATTGGGCGTGTAAAATTATTCAGCCCCTTTACTTTCAGTGCAGCAAACTCTCTCCAGAAGTTCAGTGAGGATCTCTGAATGATCCAATGTTGACCTAAATGACTAATGATGATAAATAGAATCCACCTGTGTGTAATCAAGTCTCCATATAAATGCACCTGCACTGTGATAGTCTCAGAGGTCCGTTTAAAGCGCAGAGAGCATCATGAAGAACAAGGAACACACCAGGCAGGTCCGAGATACTGTTGTGGAGAAGTTTAAAGCCGGATTTGGATACAAAAAGATTTCCCAAGCTTTAAACATCCCAAGGAGCACTGTGCGAGCGATAATATTGAAATGGAAGGAGTATCAGACCACTGCAAGTCTACGAAGACCTGGCCGTCCCTCTAAACTTTCAGCTCATACCAGGAGAAGACTGATCAGAGATGCAGCCAAGAGGCCCATGATCACTCTGGATGAACTGCAGAGATCTACAGCTGAGGTGGGAGAATCTGTCCATAGGACAACAATCAGTCATATACTGCACAAATCTGGCCTTTATGGAAGAGTGGCAAGAAGAAAGCCATTTCTTAAAGAAATCCATAAAAAGTGTTGTTTAAAGTTTGCCACAAGCCACCTGGGAGACACACCAAACATGTGGAAGAAGGTGCTCTGCTCAGATGAAACCAAAATCAAACTTTTTGGCAACAATGCAAAATGTTATGTTTGGCGTAAAAGCAACACAGCTCATCACCCTGAACACACCATCTCCACTGTCAAACATGGTGGTGGCAGCATCATGGTTTGGGCCTACTTTTCTTCAGCAGGGACAGGGAAGATGGTTAAAATTGATGGGAAAATGGATGGAGCCAAATACAGGACCATTCTGGAAGAAAACATGATGGAGTCTGCAAAAGACCTGAGACTGGGATGGAGATTTGTCTTCCAACAAGACAATGATCCAAAACATAAAGCAAAATCTACAATGGAATGGTTCACAAATAAACATATCCAGGTGTTAGAATGGCCAAGTCAAAGTCCAGACCTGAATCCAATCGAGAATCTGTGGAAAGAGCTGAAAACTGCTGTTCACAAACGCTCTCCATCCAACCTCACTGAGCTCGAGCTGTTTTGCAAGGAGGAATGGGCAAAAATTTCAGTCTCTTGATGTGCAAAACTGATAGAGACATACCCCAAGCGACTTACAGCTGTAATCGCAGCAAAAGGTGGCGCTACAAAGTATTAACTTAGGGGGCTGAATAATTTTGCACGCCCAATTTTTCAGTTTTTTATTTGTTAAATATGCAATAAATGTCGTTCCACTTCATGATTGTGTCCCACTTGTTGTTGATTCTTCACAAAAAATTACAGTTTTATATCTTTATGTTTGAAGCCTGAAATGTGGCAAAAGGTCGCAAAGTTCAAGGGGGCCGAATACTTTTGCAAGGCACTGTAAATGATGAAAGAAAGTCAGAAATGTGGAATAAGCGTTTAGGAACAAACAGGGACATCAGGTGTGAGGTGCTAAAGGCACTGTTCATTAAATTGGTTGTAAAGTTAGGATGATAAAACTGCCATCCCCTCTGTTCAATCAAGATGTACAGCACTATGTGTCTGTATTTTAAAACATTCTAATTGTAAATACCTTATCTCCCAGCAAGGACTTGTCAGTGACGGGCTGAGATAACCCTCTGATATCAGCCTGCCAGCAGAGGAAGGTCATGTGACCACTGTGAGATAAGGCATTTACAATTAGGCTCCGTTCACATACTGGCAATTCGGATCGCGGGTAGAATCGCCACGATTCTGCCCATGATCCTGAATCATTGCAAATCGGGGGACGCCTGTGCGATTCCTATGATTTGCAATGGTGCCCCAAACGCGGCATGATTTTGCCGCAATTGTTGCCCGATGAATCGCTGTAAAATTGCGCAAACAGAATCACCGGACACCTGTCACCCAAAAAAAGTACAAGAACTTCTTTTTGGCGACAGGCGTCCCACAATTCTGTTTGTGCAATTTTGCCTCGATTGAGTCGCAGTGGGGCATGCACAGCCTGCCATACAACTGAATGGCTGGATGCAGCGCTATCCTTGTAAATACCAATGCATCTTTGCATTGGTGTTTACCTGCATGTGTGCTTGACATATTTCCCAAACGAAACTCTTCCATGTTCAGGGCATACAATGAGCATGCATGTGCAAGTGGAAACTTATACCAAGAAGCATCAGCGTTTAAATGAGCGCACAGCCATTCATTTGTATGGCAGGCTGTACATGATGTGCTGGAAATTTACACAATATAAATCACCTATAAATCTCTGTGTGCATGAACTTTTGTAGTGTTTTGACTTTTCTCACCTTCACTGTCTTCATTGCTTTGTCTGCTGTTCGTACGGTTCCTGCAGGTGGATCCCAGGCGTTGTGTTGACAGCTGCTCGTGATCTTGTTGTTGCTGCCTCCGTGCTATCTTCTTCATCTAAAAAGAAGTGGTTGCACAGAAAGTGCATCAATATGAGCAGTTAAATCCAAGGCACTATAAAAATGATTTTTGGCATGTATAGGCAAGTATAATTGAAGTGTATTTAAAGTTAAAACGTTTTCAAATGTATTTTGGATAGAGTAAAGAATAGTTCAAATACATATGCATGTTTTTGCTATCCCGGTCCAACTGGGGACATTTCCCTTCACTTCCTGTCCTGTAGCCACAACAGGAAGTGAGAGGAAATCTCTCTAAAGTAAATGCCTTTTTAGTCCGTTGCCCCAATATAAAATTTTCCCCTATTTCTGTGCTAGTGCTAGCTCAAAATTTTGGATTTTCCATCATTTCCAATCACAGAGACAGTTGTCACCAAGTAGAATAGAGATTGTGGATCATGCTGGCAGTAACACAGACAGCAATACACCTGACAGGGGTTTAACCCCTCACCTTTCTATCCAAACTAAAGAAAAGGTTTGGTTTTAGACACACTCTAAGTTTAGCTCATTGAGAATTGGAACGGCAAGTTTTGATGTTCCAGTGCACTGGGATTCCTAGTGTAAATTTTGCCCTTTCTTGGACCCAAAAAGATGTGTGTCTGACTGAGGATAATGAATTGCATGGACTTCAAAAACTTATCTTTGGGTCCCAGTAGGGTCTTGACTCACAGAAGGTTTCTCTCTGGTCTAATGCACCATGGTCACTGGTGCTTTGACATGTACAGCATATGCAGGACTAGGGGAACAAGTGCTATTTTGCTCACCCCGTCTGAGGTCAACTATTTTGAGAACATTACAAATCTCCTATGCTCTGAGAGATGACTAGTTACAACAGACTTTAAAAATCTTTCAAGAATAATGGAAAACCAAGGAAAGGTAGAACTGGACTGTTTTTCTCAACCTCAGTGGCGGCTGGTGCTCAAAATTTTTGGGGGGGCGCAAAAAGAAAAATGTAATAGGTATTGCTTCGCGCCAAAAAACGCAGTAAAAAAATTGCGTGACTTTGAAGCTGTGCCCCCTTCAATGCAATGAACACTGTGCTGTGCCCCCTTCAATGCAATGAACACTGTGCTGTGCCCCCTTCAATGCAATGAACACTGTGCTGTGCCCCCACAATGCAGAGTTCAGCGTGCATGCCCCTTTCAATTCAGAGCGCCACAGCATTGTCCCCAATCACTGCAGAGCGCCACAGCATTGTCCCCAATGATTGCAGAGTGCCCACAGCATTGTCCCCCAATGATTGCAGAGTGCCACAGCATTGTACCCCAATGATTGCAGAGTGCCCACAGCATTGTACCCCAATGATTGCAGAGTGCCCACAGCATTGTACCCCAATGATTGCAGAGTGCCACAGAATTGTACCCCAATGATTGCAGAGTGCCCACAGCATTGTACCCCAATGATTGCAGAGTGCCACAGAATTGTACCCCAATGATTGCAGAGTGCCCACAGCATTGTACCCCAATGATTGCAGAGTGCCACAACATTGTACCCCAATGATTGCAGAGTGCCACAGCATTGTACCCCAATGATTGCAGAGTGCCACAACACTGTAACCCAATGATTGCAGAGTGCCACAGAATTGTACCCCAATGATTGCAGAGCGCCACAGCATTGCCCCCCAATGATTGCAGAGCGCCACAGCATTGTCCCCCAATGATTGCAGAGTGCCCACAGCATTGTACCCCAATGATTGCAGAGTGCCACAGAATTGTACCCCAATGATTGCAGAGTGCCCACAGCATTGTACCCCAATAAATGCAGAGTGCCCACAGCATTGTACCCCAATGATTGCAGAGTGCCCACAGCATTGTACCCCAATGATTGCAGAGTGCCCACAGAATTGTACCCCAATGGTTACAGAGTGCCACCAAATTGTACCCCAATGATTGCAGAGTGCCACAGCATTGTACCCCAATGATTGCAGAGTGCCACAGAATTGTACCCCAATGATTGCAGAGTGCCACAGCATTGTACCCCAATGATTGCAGAGTGCCCACAGCATTGTACCCCAATAAATGCAGAGTGCCCACAGCATTGTACCCCAATGATTGCAGAGTGCCCACAGCATTGTACCCCAATAAATGCAGAGTGCCCACAGCATTGTACCCCAATAAATGCAGAGCGCCACAGCATTGTACCCCAATAAATGCAGAGCGCCACAGCATTGTACCCCAATGATTGCAGAGTGCAACAGAATTGTACCCCAATGATTGCAGAGTGCCACAGCATTGTACCCCAATGATTGCAGAGCGCCACAGCATTGTACCCCATAAATGCAGAGTGCCCACAGCATTGTACCCCAATGATTGCAGAGTGCCACAGCAATGTACCCCAATGATTGCAGAGTGCCACCGCATTGTACCCCAATGATTGCAGAGCGCCACAGCATTGTACCCCAATAAATGCAGAGTGCCCACAGCATTGTACCCCAATGATTGCAGAGTGCCACAGCATTGTATCCCAATAAATGCAGAGCGCCACAGCATTGTACCCCAATAAATGCAGAGTGCCCACAGCATTGTCCCCAATTAAATGCAGAGTGCCCACAGCATTGTCCCCCAATAAATGCAGAGCGCCACAGCATTGTACCCCAATAAATGCAGAGTGCCCACAGCATTGTACCCCAATAAATGCAGAGTGCCCACAGCATTGTCCCCCAATAAATGCAGAGTGCCACAGCAATGTACCCCAATAAATGCAGAGTGCCCACAGCATTGTCCCCCAATCAATGCAGAGTGCAGCGTGCGTGCTCCCTTCAATTTAATGCACTTACCTGGCGGCGGCGGCTTCTTCCCTCCTCGATCCATCCGTCCTCTCTGCGGCGGCGGCGGGAAGGAGAGCGGCTTCTCCCTCGTCCTCCGAGCGGCGGTGACGGTGAGTGACTGACTCACGCACCGGCACCGCCCCCATTGTGACGTCAGGGATCGGATGTCCTGGATGATGATTGGTCCAGGCTGGAGACTGGACCAATCACAGCCAGGATATCCGAAAGTTGGGGTGTCCAATCGCAAGGACTTGCGATCGGGTTACGCCCCCAGAAGGCTGCCGATCGGCGCCTCTTCTGGGACGTAACCCCACCCCCCCCCCCCCTAGCCACCACTTCCATTACAAAGGCCGGCGAACCCAATTTTTTTTTTTGTAAAACTTTATTTGTTCGCTTTGTCATTTTTTATTTTTTTTCTTTTTTTTTTTTCTTTTTTTTAGGGGTAGGGGGGCGGCGCCCTGGCGCCCCCTATGCACGGGCCACCACTGCTCAACCTGCTGCCTCCTTAGTCCCCAATTAGAGAAGTAGAATGATGACGTGACAATGGTAGCGATGATGATGATTGATGAAAAACTGGTGATGGTAGCAATAGGATTCCTGCAGTGACAGGCCTGTTGGGTTTTCTGGATGTTCGACTGCATTACGGTCAAAAGGCTGGTGATGATGTGTGGAAGGTAACTAAACATTTCAGAACATTCAGTGCAAGTATATATACAGGTAAAAAATATCAGTACACCCAAAAGTGATATTTTAGTGGATTTACAAATAATAATAATAAGGTTTAAAGGGTCAGTCCACTCAAAAGTGATCTTTTAGTGACAAGTGGTGGGCCATGTCAACCCCTGGTTCTTATACTGTATGTCTTTGATGCTTTTAACCACTTAAGCCCCGGAAGATTTTACCCCCTTCCTGACCAGGGCCTATTTTGCGATTCGGCACTGCGTGATTTTAACGGACAATTGCGCGGTCGTGCGATGCTGTACCCAAATGAAAGTGATGTCCTTTTTTTCCCACAAACAGAGCTTTCTTTTGGTGGTATTTGATCACCTGTGCGATTTTTTGATCATGCGCTATAAACAAAAAAAGAGCGACAATTTTGCAAAAATAACAATATTTTTCACATTTTTTTATATGAAATTCCCCCCAAAAAAATGTAAAAATCAAAATTTTTTTACATTTTAGGCCAATTTGTTTTCTGCTACCTATGTTTGGTAAAAAAAATCGCAAAAAGCGTATTTTGATTGGTTTGCGCAAAAGTTATTGCGTTTACTAACTAAGGGAAAGATTTTTGTCATTTTTTTTTTTTTTTTAACGAGTAATGGCAGCGATCTGCGATTTTTTTTGCGGGACTGTGACATTGCGGCGGACAGATCGCACCCTTGACTGACATTTTTGACACTTTTGGGAGTACCAGTGACATTACTACAGTAATCAGTGCTAAAAATATGCACTGTTACTGTAAAAATGACACTGGCCGGGAAGGGGTTAACTTTATTGGAGAAGGAGGGGTTAAGTGTGTCCCTAGGGGCGTGATTCTAACTGTACAGGGATGTGGCTGTTTGTGTAACAACAGAGAAATACGATCCTGCATAGCAGGACCGTATGATCTCTGTTCTTACACAGGGGAGAATGACAGGCGACTTTGTTTACATTAGCCGCCTGCCTTTCTCCCTCTCCACCCGACGATTGCGAGTGACCGGCGGGCATGGGGTCCGCCAGTCACACGCGCGGGGGGGTCCCGCGAACGAATGGGCGCGTGCTCGCCCCCTAGAGCCTCACAGGCTACTGACTGCCGCCGTATATAGTCGTGCGGCAGTCGGCAAGTGGTTATATAGATGAGATTTTCCTGCCACAATTCCTGACTCTGTTCCTGTCCACCTGGGAGTTTTGGGTTTTGTCCTAGCTCCTCTTGCTTCATTCATCAAACTATAAAAGAAATGCTAAATTCAACTGAAGAATGTGAGCCTCTTATATTGGCCACAGCAGGTGTTCCGATCCAGGACTTTAAGTGGAAAGATCTCACCACTAGAGTCCTGTGAAAGATATAAAAAATTGTCAGGAGCTTTATCTTTCCAGCATCAACCAAAAAACTGAAGTTTTAGTTTTTAGTGGACTATTCCTTTAAAGAGATTCTGTTATAAAAACAGTCATATCCTGACTCATTAGTTCCAGGATAGCAGGCCAATGAGTAGGCAGCCGCTCACTATTAAAAGTCAATGTGAAGTTTTTTGAAACAACTAATGCACCATATAGTCCACCTTATACAAACAAAACTCTAATGTGTTTTATTTCTTCATGCAGCTTATTCTTAAAAGGATGAAGAAGCTCTATGTAGGAAATGCGTTAGGATTGTTTGTGTTAGGTGAACTATATGGTGCTTTGGTTATTTGAATAAATTTCACATTGGTTTTTAACATGAGCAGCTGCCTTCCCACATGGAAGAAAAATATATTTAAAATATATTTTTTAAAAAAAAAATCATTTTTTATTTTTCCCAAATATATTGGAAATATATTTAAAATGCTACAATTTTGGCCATATTCAATATATTTCAAAATATTTTTTCCCTAAATATATTGGAAATACATTTTTCTTCCATATGGGTTTCCTCTTTTCTAAGGACTGGAGTGATGAATGTGGAGCAGTTCATAGCCAGGTTAAGCCTGCTCCTAATGCTAGTGGACTGTAGAGAAAGGGTAAGCCTGTAGTGGAACAGTACTTACTGTACAAGCCAATAAATAGGTTTAAAGTGGTTGTAAACCTCAGTCTTGGAATCTGAGCAAAGCACATATATCTGTAGTGTTTTTTTTTATCTCTCGCTAAAGCACTACGTGTCATTTCTCTCTGATGCTTCATTTCTCTGTCATCAGCATGAGCCATTTCTGAGAAGTTTTCCCGACACATGAGATAAAGTTTGTGGTGTGGGGGGGGGGGGGGGGGGGGAGCTCATTAGACAGGTTGTCTACTCAGAACAAAGTTCTTCTGCTATGTGGAGGGGGGGAGTGTGCCTTTCCTCCAATCAGCTCTCACACACTGTAACTGCAGCCTATCCGCCCCCTCCTCTGTACTCCTGACAGATGAAGAATGATTTGAACACTTTTTTGCCCTTTTGAAGGTGTGTAGGAAAGGGAAGATTGCAAATAAACAAGCAAAACCTATGTAGAAGGGTTTGTTTAACCTCTGTGTATAATTTGAGGCTGTTCACTTCATTGGGTATATGTGAGGGTTTACAACAACTTTAACTTTACTGCCTCATTAACTATTAACTAGTATGTGCTACATAATATACATGTGCACTACCGAAAAATTTGTTTTGTTTTCGTTTCATTCGTTTTTTGTTTTTTTTGGTTTATCGGATCATTCGTTATGATTACTATTCGTTACTTTGGATCATTCGTACCTTTGGATGCATTCATATTCATTCTGTTCCATTTGTTTAGATGCAGCATTTGTTACTTCTAATAATTTGTAACTTTGGAGGCACTCATATTCATTACGTTCCATTTATTTAGATGCGGCATTCATTACTTCAGATGCATTCGTATTCATTCCATTCTATTAGTTTAGATGCGGCATTTGTTACTTCGGATCATTCGTAACTTCGGATCCATTCATATTCATTCTTTTACATTTGTTTAGATGCAGCATTTGTTACTTCGGAAAATTCGTAGCATCAGATGCATTCGTATTCTTTCCGTTTCATTTGTTTAGATGTGGCATTTGTTACTTTTCGGATAATTCGTAACTTTGGATGCATTTGTAACAATTTAGCTCTCACTCTCTGTGTCACAAGAGACTCATAAATCCAATCACACAATGCCACCATCCAGAGTCCCAGTCTGGACTCTGGATGGAATGCAGTCTGACACAGAAAAACATACAAGGGAATAAGGGACAAGCTCATTGGCCGTAGATAACACACTAACACTGGCCGTCCTAAAATCAAATGAATCTGAATATATCCAAAAGAAATACGAATATGAATGCATTAATTAATTATTTTTTATATTCAGCAATAGCAAATAGTCAGAAAGAACAAAAATTAGAAAAATGAAATTATCCGAATGTAATTGATTCATTAAACTCCTAGGTTGAATCGTTTTTAGTTTTTCATGTTTTAGTTCTTTTGGATTTTTGTTCTTTCTGATAATTCGTTTTTGTATGCATTCGTCAAAAGAGTCTTTTGTTCATTTGGATGCTCCTGAATGAACGAATATGCCAAATTTTGTCCAAAAACAAATTTGTAACAAAACGAATTGCACATGTCTAATACATAGGTACCGGAATGTTTGGTTCCATCTAGTCTAGATTCAATTTTTTGATTTGATACATTTCCTTATATAGAAGGAAAAGTGGAATTTTAGGGTTACGCTTTGGTCCATTGTACCTTGGCTCTCTGGTTCTGGAACCAAACCTGAACAACGCGAACAGTCAGCCCTGTCTCTGCTGCCAGTGTCTCCCTCACCTGCACAGAAAAAAAGAAGTATTTTGGTATCAATGATAGATACATTTATGTATATCGATACAAATCAAACACAGCATTTTGTACAATATATAAGAGCATGTGGTCAACATGTTTGCTAAACACTAAAAACAAACATCAGGAGAGCCAGTATTTTTGATAACATAAATGGCTAAAAAACAAAAATGTTGATTTACATTGATTAGGTGAAGGTAAAGACCTTATACGAAAGGCTTCATAAAAGGCAAAATCTTTCCAGTTTTTCTGTTCTTTGTTATTTATGCCAGCAGCTGTTAGTGAAATTGTGGTTTTAGAACTAAGAACACACACAGGTGCATGCTCCTAGTTTAAAATGGAAGGTAGAGTGACATTCTTTCTGCACAGGAGTGTTAGGCCGAGTTCACATATATGCGACTTGGATGCCCCCCAGATTGGTTTGAAGAAGGAGAGACTGGACATGTTCCAAAACATGTCCCGCCCATTCTGACATCACTTCCGGTTGTCAGTTGGAACTTCCACCCGCAACTCTCTTAACTCTCAGGAGGCAACCCGCTGGACGTTATGGATTCATTAAAATACCTGTTTTTCACTTCCATCTTGTAAGTGTTTTTAACCCTTTCTTGTCATGAAAGTGTTTTATTACTGCACTTAGAAGCGCCTTCTTCTCTGCTTTGTATCCCCTGAATGGTGCATATTCAGGAGATATTCCTTGTATCTACAGGTAAGCTTTATTAGAAGGTTACCTGTAGATAAAAGTGAACAAGCAGTGTTTATAACCGCTTTTAAACCCCCCAGGGGTTCCTGTGCACATAGTATTTGTTCACATGTAAATTTGTGCAGGTTTTTCTGAGCTAGGTTATCAGATTCTAGCCCCACACACTTGCCTAGGTATCCAACGAAACTGATCAACAGAGCCAGAGTTCTGAGTGGCAGCTCAAGAGGAAAAGTGGCAATGACATGCAGTCCACACTGAGCCCACACATCCATCTGCCCCTTCTCCTTCTAAGCCGCCAGACAGAACTTTGTTGTACAGTGTTGTCTATTCATCTCTCATCTTTAATACATACAGAGTATGAAGCTGTAGCCTGCTATTTAGGGTAAATGGGAAAATGGAAACTATTAGCTTGTGTTGTGAATGATTGCAGCTCGAGAAAATGGGCGGAGTCTCCGACGTCATACGTCACTTCCGGTTGTCGGCCGTGGAACGCGGAAGCATCCCGGCGCACACTGTACTTTGATCTCGATCATCTTACGAGTGAGTTATCTACGCCTTGCTTTATGCTATGTATGATTTGACTATTCACCATGGGGTTTCTTCTTCTATGAGCATCTAGGCCTCCCGCCAGCGGCTATTGATTGCATCATTTTTCGAAGGGGAACCCCTCATCATCATACAGGTTGTATTTGCAAAAACGCCACCCAGTGGCCACTACGGATTTTACACAACAAAGTTTTTTTCAGTTTACTATCACACTTTGTGTGGCACGTTTATTTACCTATCACCAAGTTCTTTTCACACAATGTATGGTAGTGGGTTTATTACACTCACGGTATCTGTTTATAGCACTGTTTAAGATTTAATTTGGAATAAGCACTCAGATTTGCATTTCTGACTATCATTTTATAATACTTTTTGGCACATTTCACCATTTGTGGGTTTTTACACCCTTTTTATCCCCACTCACGTTATTTGGGGTATTTATAAAGGTAGTGCCAACACCAATCGTCACATTCTTATTTATCAGCTCGAGAAAAGCACTTTCATTAAAGAAAAAACACAAGCTGATCACAGCCAATCCTGCTACTGCACTGTTTTGGACAAGTGTAGTACCTGGCTTGTGCTGTTGTCAGCTTGTGTTTTTGTCAATGAAAGTGGTCTTCTTGAGCTGCAATCATTCACAATACAAGCCGACACATTCCACTCTCTCCCCTGAATAGCAGGACTCTGACTGGCTTTGGGAGGGGGTGGAGCTACAGCCCATAATGATATTAAATAAATATACATATTTTTTTAACATCCATTGCTTGGTTTTTAACAGGGACAGGTGCTATGTGCTCAGGGACTCCTGGGAGACATTTTTTTTATTCCTGGTAATAGATCTTCTTTAAGCTTGTGTAAGCTCTGATGTAAAATTGACCATAAACTTACACAGGGACTTTGGAGGAGCCCTTGCAGGTGAAACAGGGGAGTGAGTTTAGGTGACAACAGTGTGGTGTATGCTAGAAGTAGAGCAGGCAAACCATACTCTGACTCATGCTGTAAATTTGTGAATCTACAATTGGATCAGAGGTATTAGAGTTTAGGGCTGGATGACTCATCTCAGCAGCTCTCTGGTGCCTCCCCCTGTTTCCAGATTGTTAGAGAACATTCTGGAAGACAGTGGGTGGAGACTAAGAGGGGCTGCTCAGCATATTTATCGGTCTCTGGCCAATCACCGGGAGTGGGCCTGGCAGGGAGCCTTTTAATATTTATGAGTCATGCCAGCAGGGGCAGTCAGGTGGAAGATGGAGAAGCAGTGTTGAGGAGGCTGTCAATGGCCCTGAGGGGTACCCCCTAGTCTAGGGGGGGGTGTCTTGCCTTGGTCCAGGGCTCTGGTGCTGGAAGTATCTTGCAAAAAACATGGAGGAGGCTTTCCTGGAGGCATGGGAGCAAAGAGAGGGCAGAGTGAGTAATTCAACACTGATGGGGACTAACAAAGGGGGGAGACTGCCACATGTATCCAGTCTCCCTTGAAGACAGCGGTGGGCTTAAGTATTCTACCTTTTCCCTGGGAGATCTCCGAAGAGTCAGCCGGGTGGGCTGGTGAAGAGTCAGCCGGGTGGACTGGTGTAGAGGCAGTCTGTATATAGGAAGTTGTCCCTGAAGTTCCTGTTAAAGTCAAGTGGGCACCCCAAAAACTCCCTATCCTCATCCAAGTTGATAAACCCCCTAATGAAATAACGAAAAAAAAAAGTACAGACTGTTTTCTGACTGTTGTATGCCTGTGAAGAATTATTATGCCTGGCTGTGCCGGGTGGGGGATCCCTGTTTATTTGCAGTTTCTACGTGGGGTGTGCTACAAAAGAAACCTATCACTTTACCTTGAATGAAAAAGTACAGTTGTGCATTAATTCTTTAAATCCTCTGAAATAAGTTATATAGTAAAACAAACATTTGATGACTTACTAAGATTTTTTTTACCTTGTACTATACTCCAAAATAATTAATTGCATCATTCAATGAAAGGCATACATTTATTGCAAACTGTTTATTGATTGTGGAGGTAAAAGGGACAGATGGATTAGTTCCCAGCTCTTGGATGGGGGTGCCTTTTCACCTTGGATGCTAAAGGACTTTGCCCTATTGCTAATCAGCTCCTGTGTTTTCTGGAAATCATCATGTGCATTTTGCACTTATTTAGCAGATAAAACAAAACTATTTCAATAATATCTTTATTTGTACAATAATATGTACATTTGTTCTGTGCGAATGGGGGGCAAAAATCAAATGTAATTATACTATTAGGCTATTTTCTCCCCAATTCCCTCCTCCAAGAGAGAATTTGTTAATCCATAAGAAGGATCATTTTGAACTGCTTTAGTTTCAAGCAGCAGCAGAGGCAAGTAACACCTAGCCTGGGTAATACAAATGTATTTTTCACAACTCTATTATAACAGATATTTGCTAGATTGCATCTACCTTTCTGCATGGCTTGGAAGACACTTCAAATGATGCTTTGAATGCCCTTCTCTGTTGTGTGGTCAGTATTGTCCTTGGTCTTTTTGAGCGTTTAACATCTTTTGCATCATCGCTTCCTTTACCATTGGTGTGACATCCATCTTCATCCTCACTTTTAACTGAAAACAAAAAATAATAAAAATCACAGGTGAAATGGAACATTTGTTGCATAGTCATGTCTTTCTTTCCCTGTTTTTTTTTTTTTTTTATCCTCCTATATAATATGTTCCTACCTTCACCTTTTAACATGACAACACAGCTCTAAATTTCTAGGCACATGGTGTCAGCCCTGCCTACTTCATTTCTGATAGATTACAAAGAACACAGACCTCTCTTCATCTCCACTCCTTCCTATCTCCATAACAACTCCTTGTTCACAGACAAAGAAAACAGAAGTTATCAGCACAAAGGCTAGACTGAGGGGTAGGCAGAAAGGGCAGCCACCTTGGGCATTTCAGCAGGACAGGAGTGTAAAATGGGCAGGGCCTGAACTCTATACTAGACATGTGCAGAACGAAAACATTTGTTTTGTTTCATTTTGATTCATAATTTACATAAATACGGTTAGTTAAATTAGTTTAATTCGTTTTTGGAATTTGTTTATTTGAATTTTCCTGATTTCGGTCAAATTAAACTCAATCAATTCTTAGAAATCAAATTGATTCTATTCGAAATTCAAATATTGGAAGATGGATAAATTCTTTCTATTCTATTGTTTTTTTAATACCATTCCAGTCTTTTATTTGCTATTCTATTATTTTCTATTCTATTCAAATTTGAATTTATTCCATTCGAAATTCAAATTTCGGAAGAAGGAGATATTCTTTCTAGTTTATTCTATTCTATTATTATTTTTTTCCTATTCTATTCTATTCAAATTCAATTTTTAAATTTGAATTTCAGAAGATGGTTATATTCTATTTTATTCTATTCTTGTTTTATTATATTCCTTTATTTTCTATTTTATTTTATTATTTTATTTTATTTTTATTGTACTCATTGGAAAGCGTAGGGTACGACTTGTCATGCGACTTTGCAGTCCCAAGACGCAGGAGAAGTCGCACAAGTAAGAAAGGGGCCTTAATAGGTTGATATAACTCTCTTGGGTCTGTTATACCTTTAACCACTTACCGCATACTAACGTAGGGCTACGTTAGTAAACTTTGCGGTGTTATACCGGGATGATGCCTCTAGCTAGAGGCACCATCCCGGTACTGTGGTTTGGAGCCGACGGTTGGCTTTCCGTCGGTACCGACCGATGCGGCTCGGGAGCCGCTCGATTGGTACCCGGGGGGCGGGAGGGGACATCCCCCCCTCCCGCCGCCTTCCGTGGCTTTGCTCGGGGCTCCCGTTACAACCGGGAGCCCCGAGCACCCAGCCGGCACGTCCGCCGTCTGGATGAAGTCCCGATGAATGCCGGAAACGGCATCGATCGGGTCTCCGATGACGTAACCCGGAGGCGGCGTCCATGACGTCACGTCCGGGTTACTGTGCTGCAAAATAAAATAAAATAAATGGGAAAAAAAAAAAATGTAGCCGCCCCCGTCACCGTTAGCTCGCGCACAAAAAAAACGTATACGGAAGTCGAGCCGCAAATGAAATCGCTGTTCAAACCACACATGTGAGGTATCGCCGCGATCGCCAGAGCGTGAGCAATAATTTAAAAAAAGAGCTACACTCTAACTCAAAACTGGTAACCGTTAAATAAATTTAAAGCGTCGCAGATTGAGATCTCTATTGACCATAGTTTGTCGCCATCCCACGGGGGGCGCAATTTTAAACCGTAACATGTTGGATATCTATTTACTCGGCGTGACATGTTCTTTCACAATATACAAAAAAATGGGCTAACTTTACTGTTTAGTATTTTTTAAAATTAGTGAAATGTGATTTTTTCAAAAATTTTCCAAAAAAATGGCGCTTTTAAGACCGCTGCGCAAATACCGCGTGATAAAAAATATTACAATGACCGACATTTTATTCTCCAGAGTCTTTGCTAAAAAAATATATATAATGTTTGGGGGTTCTAAGTAGTTTTCTAGGAAAAAATACTGGTTTTAACGCGTGAACAAAAAGTGTCCGAAATAGGACTGGGGCTTAAGTGGTTAAAGTGGTAATAAATGTTACTTTTTTTATTTTTACCTACAGGTAAGCTTATAATAAAGCTTACCTGTAGGTTAAGTGAATATCTCCTAAACATGCATCGTTTGGGAAATATTATATTGAAAAGCATTAACATAACCATTAACAGATTTATTTAACCAATCATTAGTAACAGGAGTCGTCCCGGAAGATTGGAAATTGGCAAATGTCGTGCCCATTCACAAGAAAGGTAGTAGGGAGGAATCAAGCAACTATAGACCAGTGAGTCTGACATCAATAGTAGGCAAATTAATGGAAACCCTATTAAAGGATAGGATTGTGGAACATCTTAAATCCCATGGATTGCAAGATGAAAAACAACATGGGTTTACTTCAGGGAGATCATGTCAAACAAATCTTATAAATTTTTTTGACTGGGTGACTAAAATAATAGACGGTGGAGGTGCAGTAGACATTGCATATCTAGACTTTAGTAAGGCTTTTGACACTGTCCCACATAGAAGACTTATCAATAAACTGCAGTCAATGAGCATGGACTCCCATATTGTTGAGTGGATTAGGCAGTGGCTGAGTGACAGACAACAGAGGGTTGTAGTCAATGGAGAACATTCAGAATAAGGTCATGTTACCAGTGGGGTACCTCAGGGATCTGTACTGGGGCCAATTTTGTTTAATATCTTCATAAGTGATATTGCAAAAGGCCTCAATGGTAAGGTTTGTCTTTTTGCTGATGACACAAAGATATGTAACAGGGTTGATGTTCCTGGAGGGAAACGCCAAATGGAAAAGGATTTAGGAAAACTAGAAGAATGGTCAGAACTCTGGCAACTGAAATTTAATGTGGATAAGTGCAAGATAATGCACCTGGGGCGTAAAAACCCAAGGGCAGAATATAGAATATTTGACACAGTCCTGACCTCAGTATCTGAGGAAAGGGATTTAGGAGTAATTATTTCAGAAGACTTAAAAGGTGGGAAGACAATGTAATAGAGCAGCACAAAATGCCAGCAGAATGCTTGGATGTATAGGGAGACGTATAAGCAGTAGAAAGAGAGAAGTGCTTATGCCGCTGTACAGAACACTGGTGAGACCTCACTTGGAGTATTGTGCGCGGTACTGGAGGCCATATCTCCAGAAGGATATAGATACTCTAGAGAGAGTTCAGAGAAGAGCTACTAAACTAGTACATGGATTGCAGGAAAAAAACTTACCAGGAAAGGTTAAAGCAGTGGTCCTCAACTCCGGTCCTCGGGGCCCACTAACAGGCCAGATTTTAAGTATTACCTTGGGGGAGATGTAGACTAGAATACTGCAATCACTGAGCAGCAAATGAGATCACCTGTGATGCAATTTAGTTATCTTGCAAACCTGGCCTGTTAGTGGTTAAAGGACCTTAACATGTATAGCTTGGAAGAAAGAAGAGACAGAGGGGATATGATAGAAACTTTTAAATACATAAAGGGAATCAACTCGGTAAAGGAGGAGAGCATATTTAAAAGAAGAAAAACTACCACAAGAGGACACAGTTTTAAATTAGAGGGGCAAAGGTTTAAAAGTAATATGAGGAAGTATTACTTTACTGAGAGAGTAGTGGATGCATGGAATAACCTTCTTGCAGAAGTGGTAGCTGCAAATACAGTGAAGGAGTTTAAGCATGCATGGGATAGGCATAAGGCTATCCTTCATATAAGATAGGGCCAGGGACTATTCATAGGATTCAGATATATTGGGCAGACTAGATGGGCCAAATGGTTCTTATCTGCCGACACTTTCTATGTTTCTATGTTTCTAAGCAGCCGATTATGTCACCGGCGCATACACTCTGAAGGAACAGCATACCCGTGCGGCTCCTTCAGAGGCCCATGTGGCAGCCATGACTCCTGCATGCATGAGTGGCATTGACGTCATTGCAGCTTGGCCAGCCAAGCAGTTGCAACTTGGGAACCGGAAGGAAGACCGGTTGAGGTTTGGAATAAACAATAACTCACCCTAGCTCCAGATGAAAGCCTCTGTAGTGATGACAGCGCGCCGCTGAAGGACTTTGTTTCAAGGTAAGTCTTTCATACTGTGCTAGTATGCTATGCAAACTAGCACATTATGATGTCTAGTTTTTAGATTTTTTTAGTTTAAAAAAAAAAATGTTAATAAGTTTACTACTTTAATATATGGATCTGCAAACATTACCTGATCCAGCGGGCGTTAAGCTAAATGCACTGAGCATCTCTCTTTCCCTCTCATAGTCGCTGCGACATAACAGCTGTCCTTCTTTTAAAACAAACTCATCTCCTCGCTCCAGTTTCTTCTCACACTCACAGCAGTAGAAGCAAGCCACGTGATAGACATTGTCAAGGACCCGCATAATGAGCTCCGATGGCATTACTGCTTTCAAGCAGCTGTTACATTTAGTGGTGAACAGCCTGAAAAGAAAAGAAGCTTATTAGTCTTTAATGGCTTCTTAAACCTGAATTATACTTGAAATTGAGTCACTATCAAAAACTGGGCATTAATATCTTGGCCAAATGATTGCAGACTACACCGCACACTTATATTGACCATCTGGGCAATTGTAAAGTCTCAAGGTTTTTGTTTAGTCCATAGGGTGCAATATTGAGTTGACCCACCCATTGCAGCTATAACAGCTTCAACTCTTCTGGGAAAGCTGTCCACAAGGTTTAGGAGTGTGTCTATGGGAAGGTTTAAACATTCTTACAGAAGCCACATTTTTGAGGTCAGGCACTGAGGCCTGGCTTGCAGTCTCCGCTCTAATTATGCCAAAGGTGTTCTGTCTGTTTGAGGTCAGGACTCTGTGCAGGCCAGTCAAGTTCTTCCACCTGTCAGAACTATTGTAAGAAATTGGCATATTTTTCATATCGCATATGGAGAACTAAGAACTGAATGAGCCCCAGACAGAGTTAAACTCGAGGCCTTCAGAAATTCCTTAAGATAGACGTCAGGTTTCTTCTCCCATTGTTTTTTTTTTGGAAGAGTGGTAAGCTGTTGTTGACTAACCCTTGAAATAACAAACTATATTCTATGGTTATTGAAAGATAATATATTTGAAGAACCGTGTATATAATACCTGACAACGAAACTGCTGATTCCAGGTGAAGACAACGGTGGGGGAGATTTACATACAAGGGCATCTCCTCACAAGTCCTCAAAGAGACAGGTGTAAAATGGGTTACCTAACTAACAGACCATTGTCTCAGTTTCTGGGAAAGTAAACAACAGAGAAGCCATCACCAGAAAGCTTATATATTTTTCTGGTTATCAACTTATAATTACACAAACAGTATTTTTAAATGAATTCAATATGATCATAAGCATCTACAACTTCCATGGTCCATCATATACCAAGAGGGGATGTGGAAATGATGGTTATATGGACAATACTCTATTGAAAATTATATTATATCTGTTATATGGTAGTATATGACGATCAGATTATATTACATATTTTAGATCCTATACCAAGTCATGATTACATTGTTTATTAGCATAATAATTCTCTAGTAGATAATCTTCTGATTGAATATATCACGTGTCAAACAGTTATAGTTACAGGTTATTGTGTATCAATCTAGATATTATATAGGTAAATCAATTATTCTTAACCAAGATTATATATATATATATATATATATATATATATATATATATATATATATATATATATATATACGGTATTAATATGCATACTCATTAAACGGCGTGAACCAGAACTAAAACTTTCAAAGATAAATAACAGAAATATCAGATGGCCATGCCTGCACCATGATAATATGGACATATTTTTATTTATTTTTTACTACAAATTAGTATAGTAATTTCTATCACATAGTTTCGCTCCCTGGCATACATGGTGGTTAGAAGAGGTAATTGCATGATTACATCACAAGTTAATGGTTATCTACCCCAACCAATGGGAAGAAGTTCCAAGTTTGGCTTATTATTATTTTTATGGCCTTTTTGTCCTAATACAGTATATAGGAGAACCCAGACAAGACAGATGGACACACACACACACACACACAAACACACACACACACACACACAGACATTCATTGACATTCACTCATACTCATCCACACTCATCATACTCCATCATACTTCACACCCTCATTTTACACCTGACACTCTGAAAAACTTTAAGGACGCCAGAAGCAAGCTCCTCCTTATCTAGCCACCATTTTGCAGCCATCTTAGGGACTCTGGTAACGACCATTGTGAGCCAGCAGCCATTTTGGAATGGTAATTATGTCTTATTGATTGCACTGATTTATGATTCTTTGTATGCTATAAATATTGTATGTTTAGGATATTTAGATTTCCTTCCCCAGTTGTAACAACCATTGTATATTTTTCTCTAACTTTATTTTTGTTTTTTTTTAATTTTTCCTTTCTTGGTTTAGTGCTATATTAGCGAATTAGTCTCACATTTTACGTAGTCAAACTCTCACTCCAACTGCAGTAACTGTTGGCTACGCAAGTCGCAGACATTTTTGTCTGATACATAATTCTTGATATATGGTTTTTACTATTTCTGGGAAAAAGTAATCCTTTCATTTGATTTACATTGCTGAGCAAAACCAATTGAACTAGTGTTATAATTAAAGTTTGTATTTTATGTGATATTATATTTTTGTGTCACCCATATCTAACTATTTATTGTGAATACATGTCTTGTGGACAAACATAGATATATATTCCCTATTTTGTCTGTATTCACTATGATTGGTACAGTATATGCTGTTAAAAAGAAATTAATCGATTAAAAAGAACTCCATATAATAAATCGTTCAGGAATTATTCTCAAACGTATAAAGCACAACACACCCCAAACTTGCTCATCCATGTCTTTATGGACCTTGCTTTGTGCACTGGTCCAAATCATTTGCTGGAGGAGGGGTTATGGTGTGGGGTTGCCTTTCAGGGGTTGGGCTTGGCCCCCTAGTTTTTTTGAAGGGAACTATTTAGGCATCAGCATGCCAAGACATTTTGGACAATTACATGCTCCCAACTTTGTGGGAACAGTTTGGGGATGCCCCCCCCCCTTCCTGTTCCAACATGACTGCACACCAATGCACAAAGCAAGGTCCATAAAGACATGGATGAGCGAGTTTGGGGTGGAGGAACTTGACTGGCCTGCACAGAGTCCTGACCTCAACCTGACAGAACACCTTTAGGATGAATTAGAGACTGCGAGCCAGGCCTTCTCATCCAACATCAGTGCCTGACCTCACAAATGGGCTTCTGGAAGAATGGTAAAACATTCCCATAGACACACTCCTAAACCTTGTGGACAGCCTTCCCAGAAGATTTGAAGCTGTTATAGCTGCAATGGGTGGGTCAACTCAATATTGAACCCTTACAGACTAAGACTGGAATGCCATTAAAGTTTATGTGGGTGTAAAGGGAGATGTCCCAATACTTTTGACAAATAGTTTATATATATATACATATATATATATATATAGATATATATATACATACATTTTGTAAATATTTTATTATATCTTTTCATGTGACAACACTGAAGAAATGACACTTTGCTACAATGTAAAGTAGTGTGTGTACAGCTTGTATAACAGTGTAGATTTGCTCTCCCCTCAAAATAACTCAACACACAGCCATTAATGTCTAAACTGCTGGCAACAAAAGTGAGTACACCCCTAAGTGAAAATGTCCAAATTGGGCCCAATTAGCCATTTTCTCTCCCCGGTGTCATGTGACTCGTTAGTGTTACAAGGTCTCAGGTGTGAATGGGGAGCAGGTGTGGTAAATTTGGTCTTATCACTCTCATTTTCTCATACTGGTCACTGGAAGTTCAACATGGCACCTCATGGCAAAGAACTCTCTGAGGATCTGAAAAAAAGAGTTGTTGCTCTACATAAAGATGGCTGAGGCTTTAATAGATTGCCAAGACCCTGAAACTGAGCTTTAGCACGGTGGCCAAGACCATACAGCGGTTTACCAGGACAGGTTCCATTTAGAACAGGCCTCGCCATGGTCGACCAAAGATGTTGAGTGCACATGCTCAGCCTCATATCCAGAGGTTGTCTTTGGGAAATAAACATACAGGTATGAGTGCTGCCAGCATTGCTGCAGAGGTTTAAGGGGTGGGGGGTCAGCCTGTCAGTGCTCAGACCATACATTGCACACTGCATCAAATTGGTCTGCATGGCTGTCGATCAGAAGGAAGCCTCTTCTAAATATGATGCACAAGAAAGCCGTAAACAGTTTGCTGAAGACAAGCAGACTAAGAACATGGATTACTGGAACCATGTCCTGTGGTCTGATGAGACCAAGATAAACTTATTTGGTTCAGATGGTGTCAAGCGTGTGTGGCGGCAACCAGGTGAGGAGTACAAAGACAGTGTCTACAGTCAAGCATGGTGGTGGGAGTGTCATGGTCGGGAGTCGCATGAGTGCTGCAGACACTGAGGAGCTACATTTCATTGAGGGGACCATGAATGCCAACATGTACTGTGACATACTGAAGCAGAGCATGATCCCCTCCCTTCAGAGACTGGGCCAGTATTCCAACATTTACTGCCCAGTTTGGACATTGTCACTTAGGGGTGTACTCACTTTTGTTGCCAGCGGTTTAGACATTAATGGCTGTGTGTTGAGTTATTTTGAGGGGACAGCAAATTTACACTGTTATTCAAGCTGTACACTCACTACTTTACATTGTAGCAAAGTGTCATTTCTTCAGTGTTATCACATGAAAAGGTATATTAAAATATTAACAAAAATGTGAGGGGTGTACTCACTTTTGTTAGATACTGTATATATACAGTATCTCAGAGAGTTCTTTGCCAGAGTGTGCCGGAACCACCATATAGAGCAACAAATCTTTTTTTCAGGTCCTCAGAGAGTTCTTTGCCATGAGGTGCCATGTTGAACTTCCAGTGACCAGTATGAGAGAGTGAGAGCGATAACACCAAATTTAACACACCTGAGACCTTGTAACACTAATGAGTCACATGACACCAGGGAGGGAAAATGGCTGTACACTCACTACTTTACATTGTAGCAAAGTGTCATTTCTTCAGTGTTGTCACATGAAAAGATATAAAATATTTACAAAAATTTGAGGGGTGTACTCACTTTTGTATGTATATATATATATATATATATATATATATATATATATATATATATAAATAAATGTGGCAGGCAAATTTGTTAATTCTGCTAAATCTAGATTGTCTAAACAATTGGATCTGCTAAAATATGCATTGGATCTGCTAATTGGATCTGCTAAAACATGGATTGTCCGGTTGAAAACAGTAGATTTTGTGTCTCTGAAGTTTGGAAGAAATGAGGTTCTGCACATGATTTAGGCAGAAATAAATGTATTAGTTTTTGTTTATTACTCAAGACTGTATTTGGATTTTACAAATGTATTATAGGTGAAAAAAGTGACTGTCAACACTGGTCTGATCGACTGGTCTGGCGGACAAATGGTTAAGAGATGAGAATGCATAGATGCCTTCCCAAGCTATAATTAGACAACACAGGCAGCTCCCAGCTAATAAACACCATGTCAGCCTACATTATGCCATAAGGCCTCTGTACTGGCTATGGTGTCACAAGCGCCTGAACAGCCTCTCTTTTTAATATTGCTGGAATCCAGTTAAGGCGATGTAATAACGTCTGGATTACCGCAGCCTGCACATAATAAATCTCTATGGTGTAACCCTGTATCAACAGGAAAGCACAATGACATTATTGCTGGATTAAACACTAACAGGAATCTGACAGCAATATATTTACTATGTGTGGATCTTCCGTATATATGATTCTACGCAAACCACATAAAAATAGTGAAGAATGAGGGAGAGGAAAGAAAGAAAGAAAGAAAGAAAGAAAGAAAGAAAGAAAGAAAGAAAGAAAGAAAGAAAGAAAGAAAGAAAGAAAGAAAGAAAGAAAGAAAGAAAGAAAGAAAGAAAGAAAGAAAGAAAGAAATGCAGTAAAGGAGAGAATGAAGGAAGGGAAGGAAGCAAAAAGCATAAAGGAAGAAAGGAATAGATTAAGGAAGAAGGAAATGAAAAGAAAGGAAATAATGAAGGAATAAAGGAAAGGAAAAGAAAAGGAATTATGAAGAAGGAAAGGAAAGGCAAAAAAAAGGCAATAATGAAGGAGGAAAGGGAAATGGAAAGGAACCTCTTATGTCCCCCAGGAATAGGTAAGGAAAGGAAAAGTGAAAGAAAAAGAAAAGAACTTTTATTTCTCACAGGAATAGAATCTCCAGTTAGATTCCACTAGTGGCTTCATAGGGATTCAGGAATATGCACTCCCTGTTACTTTTGAAGGAGTTAAATCCTTTAAATATTTCCAAGAAAGCAATTAGGGTCCTAATTGAGAGCTTTATCAATATATACAATTGCTTCCCTTGGACTAAAACTCTGCTTGTTTTGACAGCCTTTGTACGTTAGTGCCGGTCTGACCCCTCCCACCGAGTCTTATCTCTTTATTAAAGGCCCCCATCTATTCCTCTAAATCCTATCCTAAAACACATTGCATGTTCTGTTGGGAGGAGGAATTTGGTAAATCTGAGGGATTGGACTGAGATACGGGCTTCCACAGCCAAAAGCTCATTCAATATTTTTGGTATATAATGTTCTCTTTCACCCCCTCCAGATTTGCCAAACTGTGCTCCAATATTCACACTTACGTTTTCGTACTTCACTGTAATTTACGTAAGGATCCAGTAGAAGCTTTACTGAATATTTCTCCCCAAAATGTCCCACGATCAGTGGTAAAATTAATTATTTTTATCTTTAATGCCACCAAGCAAACATTTACCTGGTCTTGGAAGTCCCCAGTATTCCTTTTTTCTATAGTCATTCTCCATTTGCATGAAACCATGTTTATTGAAAACAAATTGGCCCTTTCTCCTGATGCCCATGACAAATTCCTGTAAAGTCGGTCCCCATGGATATCCTATTCCGTACAAGATCATAGGGTGTTAAACTTATGCTCCATGTAGGTACCTGGACTGCACATAGGATTTGGAGTTAATTGCCCCTCCCTCTATTCCCCTACCTCCCCACCCTTACCCTGCTCCCTTACTCAGCTTCATTCTTTTCTTACTGATTCTTTTTTTCTTTCTTTCTCTGATTCTTTCTGCTGTCCTTGTCTTCCTTTTTCCTCATAAATTCATATGACACTGTTGCGTTACAGTGCCTTGAAAAAGTATTCACACCCCTTGAAATTTTCCACATTTTGTCATGTTACAACCAAAAACGTAAATGTATTTTATTACAATTTTATGTGATTGACCAACACAAAGTGGCACATAATTTTAAAGTGGAAGGAAAATGGTTTTCAATATTTTTTACAACTAAATATGTGAAAAGTGTGGCGTGCATTTGTATTTAGCCCCTTTGAGTCAATACTTTGTAGAACCACCTTTCACTGCAATTACAGCTGCAAGTCTGTTTGGGGATGTCTCTATCAACTTTGCACATCTAGAGAGTGATATTTTTGCCCATTCTTCTTTGCAAAATAGCTCAAGCTCTGTCACATTGGATGGAGAACATCTGTGAACAACAATTTTCAAGTCTTGCCACAGATTCTCAATTGGATTTAGGTCTGGGCTTTAACTGGGCTATTCTAACACATGAATAAGCTTTCATCTAAACCATTCCATTGTAGCTCTGGCTGTATTTTTAGGGTTGTTGTCCTGCTGGAAGGTGAATCTCCGCCCCAGTTTAAAGTTCTTTGCAGACCCTAACAGGTTTTCCTCTAAGATTGCCCTGTATTTGGCTCCATCCATCTTCTCATTAACGCTGATCAGCTTCTCCCTGCTGAAGAAAAGCATCCCCACAACATGATGCTGCCACCACCATCTTTCACGGTGGGGATGGTGTGTTCAGGGTGATGTGCAGTGTTAGTTTTCTACCACACATAGCACTTTGCTTTTAGGCCAAAAAGTTCAATTTTGGTCTCATCTGACCAGAGCCCCTTGTTCCACATGTTTGCTGTGTCTCCCACACGAGTTCTCGCAAACTGCAAACTGGACTTCTTATGGCTTTCTTTCAACAATGGCTTCTTGCAACTTTTGGATAAAAGCCAGATTTGTGGAGTGCACAACTAATAGTTGTCCTGTGGACAGATTCTCCCACCTGAGCTGAGGATCTCTGCAGCTCCTCCAGAGTTACCATGGGCCTCTTGGCTGCTTCTCTGATTAATGCTCTTCTTGCCCGGCCTGTCAGTTTAGGTGGACGGCCATGTCTTGGTAGGTGTGCAGTTGTGCCATACCTTTTCCATTTTCAGTTGATGGACTGAACAGTGCTCTGTGAGATGTTCAAAGCTTGGGATATTTTTTATAACCTAACCCTGCTTTAAACTTCTCCACAACTTTATCCCTGACCTGTCTGGTGTGTCCTTTGGCCTTCATGATGCTGTTTGTTAATTAAGGTTCTCTAACATACCTCTGAGGGCTTCACAAAGCAGCTGTACTTATACTGAGATTAAATCACACGCAGGTGGACTTAATTTACTAATTAGGTGATTAATGAAGGCAATTGGTTCCACTAGATTTTAGTTAGGGGTATCAGAGTAAAGAGGGCTGAATACAAATGCACACAACACTTTTCAGATATTTATTTGTAAAAAAAACTTTTAAAACCATTTATCATTTTCCTTACATTTCACAATTATGTGCCACTTCTAATACATAAAATCCCAAAAAAATAATATTCAAATAAATTTACATTTAAGTTATAACATGACAAAATGTGGAAAATTTCAAAGGGTATGAATACTTTTTCAAGGCACTGTATAGTTCAATGGCGCATGTATTCTGTCTCTAACTTTAGTGAATGTTGTATTTGTGATAACTATTTGTGATAAACTGTATTTGTGATAGTTATGTGTTCATAACTGTGTTATGAATTTGTATGTATAACTGTTTCTGGAGGTACCCAACTTTTGTATTAAAAACTTTCAATAAATTCTTTTGAACAAGAAACAAACATCGAAGAAATGAAAGGAAAGGAAATGATGAAGGAATAAAAGGATGAAGAATGCAGGAAGGAAAGAAAAAGAGAGGAAATTATATAATGAAGGAAGGAAAGCCAGGGATGAAGGATGGAGGAAGGACAAAAAATTGAAGAAATGAGGGGAAAGAAAATGATGGATGTCCAAACTGAAGGGTGGAGGAAGGTATGAAAAAGAGACTAAATAAAACAAATGGAAATAATGAAGGAAATAAAAGATGCAAGAAGAAAGGAAAAAGAGAAAAAATTAGAAGAAAGAAAATATGGAGGAAAGGAAAAGCAAGGATAAAGGATGCAGGAAGAACAGAAAATAAAGGAAAGCAGAGGAAAGAAAATGATGCAGGAAGTGAAGGATGAATGGTGGAGGAAGGAAAGAAAAAGAGAGGAAATGAGAAGAAAGAAAATGATAAAACGAGGAAAGAATTACAGATGCAGTAAGGAAATTAAAGAAAAAATGAGAGGGAATGAAATAACAAAAGCAGGGAAGCAGGGATGAAAAGCAGGGATGAAGGATGCAGGAAGGATATAAAATAGAAGAAATGAGAGGACAGAACAAAATGAGGGAAGGAAAGGGTTAAGAATGCAAGAAGGAGAGAAAAATAGAGGAAAGGAAATGATGAATGAAGAAAAGGATGAAGAATGCAGGAAAGAAAGAAAAAGAGAGAAAATAAGAGCAGAGGAAATAATAAAGGAATGAAAGGATTAAGGGTGGAGAAAAGAAAAAAAAGAGAGAAAATTAGAGGAAATTAAATAATGAAGAAAGAAAAGGCAGCGATGAAGGACAGAGAAAGGAAAGAAAAAGAGAGGAAATGAGAGGGAATTAAATAAGGAAGGAAGGAAAAGCAAGGATAAATGATGCTGGAAGGATAGGAAATGTAAGAAATGAGAGGACTGACAATGATGAAGGAGGTAAAGGATTAAGAATAAATGAAAGAATGAAAAAGAGAAAAAAAATAGACAAATGGAAATTATGAAAGAACTGAATGAAGGATGAAAAGAAAAAAAGAGAAAATGACAGGAAAGGAAATGATGAATAAAATAAAGGATGAAGGATGCAGGAAGAAAAGAAAAAGGTAGATAATGAGAGAGAAGAAAATTAGGAAAAGGAAGGGAAGGATGAAGGGTGGAGGAAAGAAAGAAAGAAAGAAAGAAAGAAAGAAAGAAAGAAAGAAAGAAAGAAAGAAAGAAAGAAAGAAAGAAAGAAAGAAAGAAAGAAAGAAAGAAAGAAAGAAAGAAAGAAAAAGAAGAAATGGCAAAGATTAAGGGTGGAGGAAGGAAAGAAAAAGAGAGGAAATTAGACAAATGGAAATGATGAAGAAAGTAAAAAATGAAGAATACAGAATGGGAAGAAAAGAGAAAATCAGAAGAAAGAAAATAGTCTACTAGTTCAGTTTTTTGTCCAAAGAGAACTGTTAATCACAAGCTGATGGCTGCAGCAGGCACCATTAGCTTGTGTGGATTTTATTCGGTAGGCTCCCAGCTTCAAAGTGAAAGTGATGTGGAAGTTGTATAGCCACCAATCATTTCTAAAGAGCGGGCAGTGCAGTGCCCCCCTCCCCACCAACGGCGTCCAACCCTCCCCTGTGGTTCCTGGGCTGCCCCTCTCCTACCGGGAGCCAAAGACCACAACCGCAGGCTTCAGCATGGAGAGCAGTGTGACAGCCAGACATATCCATGCCTTGATCTCACATGTAAACAAAGAAACTGGAAGCAATGACGATTTTGTCAACTCCGCTTTCAGATCAACCATTTCCTTGCCAGGAACACATCTAACCGCGCAGATCTGTGCTCGGTTAGATGATGTGAAGGTCAGGGGAGACACTGGGGTCTATTAAACCCCTAAAGTCTTCAAAAAGAGTAATTGTCACCTGCCCAATGTTATCATATAGGGGTTTTAACCCCTTGTGATATCAATCAACTAAAAATAAATAAATACCAGTAAAAGAAAAACGTTTTTTTTTTTAAATATAATAAAATGTATTAAAAATGTTTTTCAAACTGATGTAACCCCCATTGGCATGCACACATGTGCAAAAGCAATCGCAAACTCATGCCCAGGGTACACAGGGTTATGTAAACCGCAGACGTGCTATACGTGTGACATATCGACAGAAATGTCAGAGTAAGAGTAATAATTCTAGCACAATAGCTCCTGAAGAGCTGTAACTGTAAACTGATCAGCTGTAAAGGCTTTTAAAGCATCATCAATGGAGACCTTTGGGTACCTTTTTCTTTTAGATATCAAAGGCACACACAATTTTAAGATAATTTGCATGTTAGGTATCCACTGTATTTACTCAATGCAACCTCATCTTTTCAATTTTACCAAAAAAATGGGTATATTACTGTGTGTGTTTGTTCTAAAATGAATTTTATTACATTTTTTCCTGAAAATTTGCATTTAATGTTCTGTTTGTTATTCTTACTTGTAAAATCAATAAAGATTTATTGCATCAAAAAAAAAAATTTGCATTCAATAAACAGTTGCGCAAATATCACGTGACAAACATTTGCAGCTATCATCTTTTTATTCTACAGGGCCTATGCTTTCAGAAAATATATAATGTTCTGGGGGTATACGCAATTTTATTGCCAAAAATTAAAAAATAATGACTATAAAGGCAAGGATGAAGGATGCAGTACGGACAGTAAATGGAGGAAATGGGAGGAAAGAAAATGATAAAGGGAGTAAATGAGGAGAGTGCAGGAAAGAAAAAAAAAAGGACATGAGATGCAGGAAAATGATGAAAGAAGTAAAGGAGGAGGGATGCAGGAAGGAAAGAAAAAGAGAGGAAATGAGACGAATGGAAATGATGAAGGAAGTAAAGGATGAAGGATGCAGGAAGGAAAGAAAAAGAGAGGAAATGAGACGAATGGAAATGATGAAGGAAGTAAAGGATGAAGGATAGGCAAAAAATTTGGGGGAGCATACCCATGTATTTCTAAAGCTGCTGCAGCTATGAACCAAAAGACATGTATATTAAAAAAGAATAGCGCGCAAATACAAAAGAAATTACTACCAAATCTGAAGACAATCCATAAATAAAAATGGGGATTTGGTCCCACCATATGGCCATATCATGCTCAAGCCCACTACTGCGTCAAAGTACCCCATTATCAGTGGGTCCTACACTATCCATGAAAAAGAGATGAATCCAGCCTTTCTAACCCTTGGAGATAATACTCCTTGCTGGGAAAAATGTGCAAATGCACTACAGGGGACTCCTCCTATATCCACTTGATAGTGGACACTGATTGAGTACAGGTGTGTGTGGGGGGTGGGGAGGGTTGCTCAACCTCAGTGGTCTGGTCAGCCCACTACTGCGTCAAAGTACCCCATTATCAGTGGGTCCTACACTATCCATGAAAAAGAGATGATAATGGGGTACTTTGACGCAGTAGTGGGCTTGAGCACGATATGGCCATATGGTGGGACCAAATCCCCATTTTTATTTATGGATTGTCTTCAGATTTGGTAGTAATTTCTTTTGTATTTGCGCGCTATTCTTTTTTAATATACATGTCTTTTGGTTCATAGCTGCAGCAGCTTTAGAAATACATGGGTATGCTCCCCCAAATTTTTTGCCTGTTTATTATGTATTCGGTCTGACCAGACCACTGAGGTTGAGCAACCCTCCCCACCCCCCACACACACCTGTACTCAATCAGTGTCCACCATCAAGTGGATATAGGAGGAGTCCCCTGTAGTGCATTTGCACATCTTTCCCAGCAAGGAGTATTATCTCCAAGGGTTAGAAAGGCTGGATTAATCTCTTTTTCATGGATAGTGTAGGACCCACTGATAATGGGGTACTTTGACGCAGTAGTGGGCTTGAGCACGATATGGCCATATGGTGGGACCAAATCCCCATTTTTATTTATGGATTGTCTTCAGATTTGGTAGTAATTTCTTTTGTAAAGGATGAAGGATACAGGAAGGAAAGAAAAAGAGGAAATGAGACAAAGGGAAATTAAGGAAGTAAAGGATGAAGGATGCAGGAAGGAAAGAAAAAGAGAGGAAATGAGACGAAGGGAAATGATGAAGGAAGTAAAGGATGAAGGATGCAGGAAGGAAAGAATAAGAAAGGAAATGAGACGAAGGGAAATAATAAAGGAAGTAAAGGATGAAGGATGCAGGAAGGAAAAAAAAAGAGAGGAAATGAGACGAAGGGAAATGATGAAGGAAGTAAAGGATGAAGGATGCAGGAAGGAAAATAAAAAGAGAGGAAATGAGACGAAGGGAAATGATGAAGGAAGTAAAGGATGAAGGATGCAGGAAGGAAAGAAAAAGAGAGGAAATGAGATGCAGGGAAAAAATTAAGGAAGTAAAGGGTGAAGGAACGAAAAAAAAAAGAGAGAAAATTAGAAGAAATTAAAAATAAAGTAAGGATGAAGGAAAGGAATACAAAAGTTGCAGCGGTTCACGGAGCTGCCTCAATCCTGTGTAGGTTTTTGGAGTTAAATTGAAGAATTAAAAAAAATTTATTAAAATGGAGTGGCATATGACATATTTATTAGATACAGCAATTTTACTTTCCATTTTCCTCTCCTCTCTATCCTTTCCCCCTACCCTCTTTTCCTCTCCTCTCCTTTCCTCTGGTGTCATCCTATTCCTTCTCCTGGTTTCTCTCTCCTCTCCTCTGAGCTGTGAAAGGTTTCAGTGAAGCCATGAAGACCTCAGATTTTCCTAAGGGAACATCACTGTCTTTGAAGTGGGCAATTCTATTCAGAGAGCCAGGCCTCACTTCCTTGTTGGGTGTTTGAGTAAGTGACGTCCCTGCAATTTTTATGAGATCTGTGACTCTGAGGCATCAGGTAATCTGATCAGACATTTGATTACATTTCACAGCCTTGTCTCCTTTATTAAAATTTCCCAGAATCCTTAGCGGCTGTCTTATTGCTGCTCAATGCTAATAAAAGTCTCTCCCCCCTGGGACAAACAATAAATGAAAAAGCTCTACTACCAAAACATACCACCCTCGGCTTATACCTCCACATGGATTCAATGCTTTCAGAGTTCTGCTCTAATGAAAACCACTAGTAATGCCTATAACAACAACAAAGATTTTACATTGCTATTTTCCATTATATAGATAGATTATACCAAATACAGCTTGTATTCATAGAATGTATATATTTTATGTTAGTGGTAAATAGCACAACAAATGTTAATTAGGATTTACATTTCAACATCAAAACTGTTTGTCAAAGAATGCATTTTATGATCAAAACCAAAGCGGATAGCTGAAGTTACAGTATGCACATTGGGTTAAAGTGGACATAAAAGAAAGTAAAGATTTGTTATGCTATGCCTTGAAAGGGTAAAGCACAGCTGTGCTTTAAAGTGGAACTATGGGCAAAAAAAAAAAAAAATGACATATATCTATATATATATATATATATATATATATATATATATATATATATATATATATATATATATAAACACTATATTGCCAAAAGTATTGGGACACCAGCCTTTACACGCACATGAACTTTAAAGGCATCCCAGTCTTAGTCCGTAGGGTCCAATATTGAGTTGGCCCACCCTTTGCAGCTATAACAGCTTCAACTCTTCTGGGAAGGCTGTCCACAAGGTTTAGGAGTGTGTCTATGGGAATGTTTGACCATTCTTCCAGAAGCGTATTTGTGAGGTCAGGCACTGATGTTGAATGGCCGGGCTCGCAGTCTCCGGTCTAATTCATCCCAAAGGTGTTTTATCGGGTTGAGGTCAGGACTCTGTGCAGGCAAGTCAATGTCCTCCACCCCATCCACGTCTTTATGACCTTGCTTTGTGCACTGGTCAAAATCATTTGGTGGAGGGGGGGATTGTTTTTAGGGATTGGGCTTGGCTCCTTAGCTCCAGTGAAGGGAACTCTTAAGGCTTTAGCATACCAAGACATTTTGGACAATTTCAAGCTCCCAACTTGTGCGAACAGTTTGGGGATGGCCCCTTTATGTTCCAACATGACTGCACACCAGTGCACAAAGCAAGGTCCATAAAGACTTGACTGGCCTGCACAGAATCCTGACCTCAAACCAATAGAACACCTTTGGGATGAACTAGGGCAAAGACTGCAAGCCAGGTCTTCTTGTCCAACATCAGTGCCTGACCTCACAAATGCGCTTCTGGAAGAATGGTCAAACATTCCCATAGACACACTCCTAAACCTTGTGGACAGCCTTGCCCCAGAAGAGTTAAAGCTAAGACTGGGATGCCATTAGAGTTCATGTGCATGTAAAGGCAGGCATCCCAATACTTTTGGAAACATAGTGCATAAAAAAAAAAAATATATATATATATATATATAAATATATATATACTGTATAGTCCCAAGGGTAGCCACAGCACTCTGTGTTTGAGATGAATACCTAGGGGCTCACCCACAAAGAAATCCATACAAATCCAAAACCAACATAGAAGCACTCACGGTCATGCAGAGGAGGTAGAAAAAAAAAAAACACCAGTGTTTTGTTATTGTCAACGTTTCAATGAAGCTCAGTCTTGAGAAAAATGGATCGCAGGTGCAATGCTTTCCAGGCCCCTACCAAAAAAAAAAAAAATAGCGAATGCACATTTTTTACCTGCAAAAAAATGTGCATTTATTATTTATTTTTTTAAGTTGAATTTATCCTTTAATAATCCTGCTGTTTAAGAGTGGCTACACTGCTCCGCCATAGATATAGTTGGCATAGCAACTCTAAAACAGGAGGTGAATTACTGGCCAGATCACTAGGTGAAAATAGAGAAAAAAATCTTTAAAAAGAAAACGTGTGCAGCCACCACTAAGGACTGGTGATCTGCAATATATTACATTTTTGTTCATAGTTACATAGTTAGTCCAGCTGAAAAAAGAACATCTAGTTCAACCCTAAAAAAGAATAATCATACAATCCTATATACACAATCCTGTTGGTCCAGAAGAAGGCAAAAAAACCCAGCAAAGCATTACCCAATTTGCTCCAGCAGGGGAAAAAAATCCTTTCTGATCCCCGCAGGGCTGTCCAAACTACGGCCCTTCAGCTGTTGCAGAACTACACTTCCCATGAGGCATTGTAAAACTCTGACATTCACAGACATAACTAGGCATGATGGGTATATTAGTTCCTGAACAGTTGGAGGGCCATAATTTGGACACCCATGCCCTAGAGCAGTGTTTCTCAACCTTTTTTCAGTCAAGGCACCCTTTAAAACTATGGACAATCTTGAGGCACCCCCAAAAATTCTGGACAGTCTTGAGGCACCCCTTTCTAAAATGTAAAAACTATTCTAATAGTGTTATATAATGTAGCAACATCAATACATGTAGGACACCCAACATAAATGGTGATTTATTCTTCCATTTTGCAAACTGGTACTGACTATTATTCCAATGTTTCTCTTCTTCCTTAGTTTTTCTCTATAACTTAGCTAATAAGACCCCAAAGCTGATGGAAAGAGGCAAGGGAGGGTCAAGCAAGGATGGTATGCAGGCAACTGACATCCTCCTTATCAACTGATAATGTCATTGGTCATTAGGAGGTTCACAGCTAGAGATGTTGCAATGGTGTACAATGAAAACCTGTGGCTTTGTGTAACTAAAAGGCAGGTTTCATCCACCCACTGGCTTGTATACAATTTTAGGGCAAATTTTAGGAATTTTGCCAAGGCACACCTGAAGAAAGCTCAAGGCACCCCAGGGTGCCTGGGCACCCTGGTTGAAAAAGGCTGCCCTAGAGGCAATCAGATATTCCCTGGATCAATTTTACCTATTCATGGATTTAGAAAAGAAATAAAGAAGACTGTTTGCAGTCTTCTTTAGAATGTACACTGAGCTGAGCATGCACAATGGTTGTGTGCTGGGACAATTGTACTGGAGAGTGATGTCATCCCATTGTGGCCAATCAAGAGGGCCAAAGACCTGCACCCTGAAGAACCTAAGGAGAAGATGTCAACACATGTGAGAGAGCCCAGACCATTGAAGCAGAGGTAAGTATCATGACTTTAGTTAAATCACTCTTCTTGGTGCTTAGTCTAAAATCCCTCTTCTTGGTTGCTTTAGGTCTTGGTCCTTCATAGACAGAATTAAACATATTTATTTTTAGTAGAGTAGAGGAAGGATTGACTTCTTGTAAGATTTTTGTTGCAGTCTGTGTCTCCGTTGAAGATCTTATCTCACTTCCTGTCTGGTCACCATGAAAAAAATTTAGATGAAAGCTCGCTAACAAAGCCCTGGAGAGCAGTAAAAACCTGGTATAGTCTGTAATCTGTTCCCACTCTTTCCAACAAAAAGAATAATAATTGGTTGGACATACACTATAAATTGGTGATTGAATTAAAGCCTTAATTAGCCATTTTTCTGCTGCTTAACTTGTGCTGGAACTTCGGTAAAACTCAAGCAACCCTGGTTCCTGCTCCAGTTATTATATGATTCACAATATCCATCAATGTCCAGAACTCTAAAGATAGGTGTCCCCAAGCCCCTCAAAATGCATTGGAACATTGGAAGTATTTTTATGGAATTACAAATAAGAATTGGAAATAAACATCAAGTTTCATGACTCTTTATACCTCTCACCCAACACTACCAATGCCAGTTTGCTGAGGAACCAACACCTAGAGGGGGTCCTGGAGGGACTCTCGATATTTTGAAACTTTTTTCTTATACATATATATTTTTTTGATTATTTCAGTCCTAAGAAATTGCAAGTCTGAGCCCGTATCTCTTTTGTGTCACCACATTTGGACCCCATGTGAAGTCCTGGCGTCATCGCCCCCCTCTTTTTGCTCGCCATCGCTGTTCACATTTGGAACAACGACACTCATTTGGGTGCATGGTGAGGTGCAGGCAGTGTGGGAGTGTGGAACAATCTGTGGCATACTCCTTTCGGTTGGTCGGACAGTCAATGCTTTTATCTAGGCGACTTTGCTCAACAAATGTGACGGATATTATGGTATATTTATCTATGTTTCAAAAGATATGTTTATGTGTGGCAACCTATACAATGGTGCAAAGCTAAAGAACTATACTGTTTCTTGAACATGTTTGTCTTTTATCATAGATTGTATATAGTGGAACTATGGTCTAAGACCCCTGAGGAAGAGACTTTATACGTTATATCGAAACGCGTAGGGTCTTTTGGACCAAAAGCAAAGGTTCCTCCAAACCAAGTCTGTCACACCAATTTCTTGTTCAGTCGCCATTATTTTAAGGTCACTTTATGTATTTGAACATGTTTGTTTACTGTGTATATACATTTTGTAATAAAATGTATACTTTTTGATACAATTTTGAGTTATTACCCGCTATAGTCCCACTCATGGGGTCCTTTCTTCTTTGTGCTAACCAGGGCTTTTTTTCAGCGGGAACGCGGGGGGAACGCATTTCCGGCACCTCCAGAACTGAATGTATGTAATGGCAAGGGGTGCTGGGGTGTGCTGGAGGGTCTATTGATGCTGGCTAATAGGGAATCTATTGCTGCAGAGGATGGGGGTCTCTTTTTCTTGGGGAGGTCTTCTGTTGCTCATAGGGATTTATTGTTGCTGGGGTGGGTCTTTTGCTGCTGGTGGGTCAGTTGTTGCTGGGAGGGATTTATTGTTGAGGGAGGGTCTTTGTTGCTGGCTGCTGGAGGGTCTATTGATGCTGGCTACTGGGGAATCTAGTGTTGCTGGAGGGGATCTATTTGCACAGAGGGTCTATTGTTGCTGGGGAAGTCTGTTGTTGCTGATGGGGTATCATGTTGCAGGGAATCAATCTTTGCTGGGAGGGATCTACTGTTGAGGGAGGGGCCTAATGCTGCTGGCTGCTGGAGAGTCTATTGATCCTGGATGTTTGAAGTACATTGTTGCAGGGGTGGATCTATTGTCGCTGGGGTGTCTGTTGTTTCTAGATCTATTATATTGCCTTTCTTGTTATCATTAATTCTCTAAAAGAATTACTGGGAGGTGGGTAGGAGGTGAAACCAAGGAATGGTGCTCGGGGGTGGATAGGGAGGGAGTCAAGGGGTGACTTAGAAGGGAGGAGTTCCTGCACCTATTCTCTGAGAAAAAAAGCCCTGGTGCTAACTATTCAGTTTAGGGATGAGGGTCATCTAACTCATTTCTCCCCTTCCTTTGAATCCAATCCCCATACCAATTTGTGTAGAGGGGGTCCAATGTGGGGCTTTGCTTTGCATGTGTCCAGAACAATAAAGTTTTATTACAACATTGAAATTTTTGGTGTGCACTTGGTTTTTACGGTCGGGCTTCTAGAAGTTGAACAGCCAAGGTCCAATCATGGTCTTTACACACGGCTACTATTTGGGATATATCAGTATGACATAGACTGGCTCTCAAGCACTACTACATGCTCCCAGATTTATACACTTTAAAAAGAAATATTTTACTTTTCTACTTTTCCACATTCAAAAGTTTTTAACCTGCTACATTTCTAAGTCACAGGACTAGAAGTAAACCCAATATCCTGTGCACTAGGTGTATTCTACTGAAATGCCAGGGGCTATTGCCACAAGGAATGAATGATTCCCATGGGGCCAGTCTCAAAATTGTCTTTTATTACAGCTGTAATATAGTGAGCTGGAAATGCAAGACATTAAACATGTATGAGGAGACTTTAATTACATTTTGAGGCTATGGATTAATATTATGAAAAAGGGTTACATAGCAAGTCAAACAAAAATTAAGTCAGATGAAAGGCGATATTTAAATATGAAGCCTAAGAAAAGGAAATGCTGCAAATTTATGAAAGTAATTAGCAGGTGGGAACAGGAAAAAAAAAACACCTACACACTTACACATTAAAACAAAGAATAAATGTACTTTTATTACTGTTATCTTTTAAAAGTCCCCCTGGACCCTCCTCAAGCTTAACATTTACCCATCCCCATTGCACCAAGCTACCCCATACCCAAAAGATCTGGGTATTTTCTTCACTCCCTGTGGCAGAAAGAAAGGAGTATGTGTTGCTGGGTGGGTGGGGGCATTATATTAATCATTTTAAATCATCCTGTAGAGACAGTTTTTTTTTTTTTTATTGAAAATTAAAAGGATGAGTGGACAGACAGGGAGACCTGCAGCATTCTGGGGATCTCCTATAAAATGCGTCACTATAAAGTGTATGTGCAGGTACTACCCAAGTTACCCCAAAATGTCACTCTTTAGATCATGCCTGAACATTATTATTTTCTTTTGCCTTGTTCCTGTAGTGAGAAACAGCCTTAAGGCTCCATTTACATCTATGCAATGTGCGCATTTGTTTTTGCACAAATGTGTCACTTTTAGGGCAGTCCATTCGTTTCAAAGGGTGCCTTACGAGTGAAATTTGCACATGAAAAAAGAGCACGAAGCATTGTTTTTTTGTGGTATTTTGGTACCAGGTGTTTTGGCGTGTGCAATAATAAGGTGCATTGGGGTGCCATTAGGAAATAATAGCACCGCTGCACACCCCAACAAAAGGGATGCATGTTTTGTTGTGCAATGAGGGGACCTTTTGTGATTTTGCAGACACTCCTGCAACTCCCAACTGTGAACCTAGCCTAATTACCTCCTGTGACATCATCTTCAGGCTTATGGAATTCTTGCAGGAGCTGCAGCTGAGAGGTCAGTTTCTACTGCAGGCATGTCCCCAGAACTACATCTCCCAAGAGCCCTTTACTTACACACATATAGGTGAATTCAATAAAGCTCTTTTCTGTTGGTAGCTCCCTTTTAGAATGTGATCGGGCTCTTCCAGGTAGAAGGTGTACACGGTGACTCGCACAGGCGTGCGCACAGGGTGTGCCGGATGTGCCTGGGCAAACCCTAATCACATAGGGCACATTAGCATTATTGCTCTGTTTGCCAGTGAGGAGATGGGAAAGATCTCCCTCTGACTTGCTCTGCCATAAGAGAAGTGCCTACACACTTCTATTTCACTGTGCCAGCAGGGAGAGTAATGTACCGGGGCCATATAGATGTAGGCACACACATGCATGTGTATTAAAAATGTGGGGTGCACACCCTAATGCAATAGGCTGTGCATACCTATGGTGACTCGCTCTGATCACTGCGGGAGCCCAGCGGCGGGTACCGCAGACTCAATGTCCACCAGCACCCACCGATGATCCAGCAGAGAGTCAGAACTACGGTCTGCCTATGTAACCAAGGCAGATTGCCGTTCTGACAGGAGGGAAGGCATAGGTGCTGTGTTTCTGCAAAGTAGGGACAAGGATCCATGTCTTCCCCTAGTAAAAGGATCACACACACTTTAGAAAAACACAGGCTAGGTACATAGTTAACCCTTTGATCGCCCCTGATTAACCCCTTCCCAGCCAGTGTCATTAGTACAGTGGATGTGCATATTTTTTTTAGCACTGATCGCTGTATTCGTGTCACTGGTCCCCAAAAAGTTTCAAAAGTGTCAATCAGTGTCAGAATGTCTGCCGCAATATCGCAGTCCCGTTATAAGTCACCGATCACTGCCATTACTAGTAAAATAAATAAATAAAAATATCCCATAATTTGTAGACGCTATACGTTTTGCACAAACCAATCAATATACGTTTATTGGGATTTTTTTAACCAAATAATATGTAGCAGAATACATATTGGCCAAAATTTATGAAGAAATTAGATTTTTTCTATTTTTTTATTGGATGTTTTATAGCATAAAAGTAAAACATATTTTTGTACCAAATGCTACTTATAAGTGTTATACATTGTATTTTTCCCTTTTTTTATTTTCAATAAAACATTTTTGTAAAAAAAAAAAAAAAAATGTTTTTAATTGTCTGTCTTTTTTGTTTATAGTGCAAAAAATAAAAACTGCAGAAGTGATCAAATACCACCAAAAGGAAGCTCTATTCATGGGAAAAAAATGGACACACATTTTATGTAGGTATAGTGTCGCACAACCGCGCAATTGTCAGTAAAAGTAACACAGTGCCACATCGCAAAAAATGGCCTGGTCATGAAGGGGGGTAAATCTTCTGGAGGTCAAGTGGTTAAATGAAAAATAGATTACAGGGCCATTAGGAAGTGGATTGTTATGAATTATTTTTATTAGTTATTTTATTTTTGGAAAATAAAGATATTGTTTTGTGTTACTTTTAAGTATTTATTTTTATTGTAGTATTAAAATTCCTTTATTTTATCATGTGAGCCTCACCACAAGTTTCCGTAGTGTAGTGGTTATCACGTTCGCCTAACACGCGAAAGGTCCCCGGTTCGAGACCGGGCGGAAACAAATTTTTCTTTTGATGTGAGAGTATTAAGGTTCAAGGCAATGCTGCACCTGTTACTGTCAACTAAAATAATCTTCCAGAGGTTAAGGCAAGCATTTGCGTCTGTTTTAGTAACATTAGCGACATGTGCACTAAATTCAGTTAAGTTCTAACTACTGCCACTTTAGGAACTTGTCGCTATGGCAGTAACAGATTCTTAAAGCACTGCCATCAGTTTGCCGATTGGGAAACTGTCATTAATTGAGACCAGCTCTGCCAGCTCTGACCCTGCATTCAGAGGTATGCCAGTGCTCAGAGTGGGACATTTCTGTGCTGGGAAGCTGCCATTAATGTGACAGTTTCCTGCACAAGGTCTTATTTCCAGCCCCATTCAGCTGTTGGCTAGAGCATTCTCGGCTGAACTTTAAAAGTAAATAAAGGTACTGGGGATAGTTACATAGTGGTTGAGGTTGAATAAAGACAATAGTCCATCCAGTTCAACCTGTGTAGGTGTGTGTGGCCGTAATCATTTCTCATACCCCTGAATGTTTTGATCCTTGAGATGTACGTCCAAGAGTCTTTTAAATGTAGCCATACTACCCGCAGTTACTACCATTTGTGGTAGAGAGTTCCACAATTTTGTAGCCCTTACAGTAAAGAACCCCCTGTGTAGCCTGAGGTTAAAACGCTTCTCCTCTAATCGCATTGTATGACCTCGCGTCCTGACGCAATCCTTGCGATTGAATTGTTTTTTTTCTATGCTGAGATCACCGTTGAGGTATTTGTAAATTGCTATCATGTCCCCTCTCAGGCGTCTCTTCTCCAGGGAGAATAAATCAAGCGCTTGTAAACGTACTTCTTAATTAACCACTTGCTGACCGCCGCACGACTATTTACTGTGGCAGTCAGCCCCCTACAGGCAAAACGACGTAGGGCTACGTCGCTCGCCCACCCCTGCTCGTTCACCAACATCCCCGCACGAGTGACCGGCGGCTTCGATGTCACTCGTGATCTCCCGTTGGAGAGGGAGAAAGGCAGGCAGCTGATGTAAACAAAGCCGCCTGTCAATCTCCCTGGTGTAACTGCAGAGATCATAAGATCCTGCTATGTAGGATCGTATGTCTCTGTGGTTACATCACAAGCCACGCCCCCCCCCCACAGTTAGAAGCACGCCCCTAGGGACACACTTAACCCACTGATCACCAATAAAGTTAACCCCTTCCCTGCCAGTGTCATTTTTACAGTAACAGTGCATATTAATAGCACTGATTACTGTAGTAATGTCACTGGTACCCCCAAAAGCGTTAAAAATGTCAGTCAAGGGTCCGATCTGACCGCCGAAATGTCGCAGTCCCGCAAAAAAAATTGCAGATCGCCGCCATTACTAGTAAAAAAAACACTATAAAAATTACCTAAATCTTTCCCGTAGTTAGTAAACGCATTAACTTTTGCGCAAACCAATCAAAATACGCTTATTGCGATTTTTTTTGTTACCAAACATATGTAGCAAAAAACAAATTGGCATAAAATGTTAAAAAATTTTGATTTTTACATTTTTTCTGGGCAATTTCATATAAAAAATTTAGAAAAATTTTGTTATTTTTTCAAAATTGTCGCTCTTTTTTTGTTTATAGCGCAAAAAGTAAAAATCGCACAGGTGATCAAATACTACCAAAAGACCAAAAGAAAACTCTATTTGTGGGGGGAAAAAGGACATCAATTTAATTTGGGTACAGTGCCTCAGGACCGCGCAATTGTCTGTTAAAGTCACGCAGTGCCGAATCGCAAAATAGGCCCTGGTCTTTGAGCAGCCAAATCCTCCGGGGCTTAAGTGGTTAGGGTCCTCCAATTAGTTTAGTTGCCCTTCTCTGGACTCTCTCCAGCTCCAACACATCCCTTCTGAGGACTGGTGACCAGAACTGGAAATGGAAATGACCAGTGATGATGTCATTATTTAAAGTTGGTCATATTTGGTAATTGACTTCAGTCACTGGGTGGGCAGATCTGTATGAGGAACTGAGAGACTAGTTCTCCATCAGGTCCACCATACTTTTGATTAACAGCAGATGGCAGTGAGCGAATTTGAAAGCAACGTTTAGATTGAATAGCGGCTACAGGTCTGCCCACTGCCCCGCACTGTCAATCAACAACAAGATTAACCTGATGGGAACTAGTCTTTCAGTTCCCCATCAGGCTCTGCCCATTCCATACTGCAGAACTGGTCCTGTTAGTGTAATGGGCGAAGTGGCTGGAGTGGGGGGGAGCGTACTGAGGAAGGAGGATCCAGTATGGATGGACCTCAGTGCCAGACTCTGACAAATTCATGTTCCTATTTTTAACAGGTACATGAATCAGGTGAAAGCATCAGCAATTTTAGTATGGTGCTGCAACGGAATTCTAAAGTATGTCTATGACACTTTTTATGATTTCCCCCAGTGTTTGGACACGCTCTTGGGAGCCAAGACAGCAGCATTGTTTTTCTTAGAAAAAAAATCAATGTATACAATTAGCTTAATTTCCTAATTACAATTAATTACAATAAAGGAATTGCTAGCGGGCAAGGAAAGTGCTTTAGTTGCAGAAGAGACATACTGGGGTTGGTTTACTCATAGGCATGTGCAGGGGGTATGCCAGCTGTGCCTCGGCACACCCTAATCGCTATGTGCGGTGCCCATTCCCTCACTGCCTAGGTTTCTCCCCTGTGTTGCCCCCCGGCTTCCTTCCTCTCCTCTCCCCCAGCTGCTGCAGGGAATGTCTCAGGATGGAGAGCAGGAAAAGGGCTAGTGAATATGTCATTTACCCACTCCTTCCTTTTCTACATGAACGGAGCGAACACACTCACTTACTGTGTTCATTCTAGGGATAGACCAATATGGTTTTTTCAGGGCCGATACCGATATATTGGTCACAACGTATCAGTATCGGCCGATATTTTGTACATTTAAAGTTTTAAAAAATAAAGACAATTTTTGACACAAATGTGGTACTGAACATGTTAATTTTTGTTTAATGTTTAATGGCTGGCTTGCTGGCACCCTGTGGTGGGTGGCTGGCTGGCACCCTGTGGTGGGTGGCTGGCTTTCTGGCACCTCGTGGTGGGTGGCTGGTTTGCTGGCACCCTGTGGTGAGTGGCTGGCTGGCTGGCACCCTGTGGTGGGTGGCTGGCTGGCACAGGGGCTGTGGGTGGCTGGCTGGCACCCTGTGGTGGGTGGCTGGCTTGTACAGGGCCTGTGGGTGGCTGGCTGGCTCATACAGGGCCTGCGGGTGGCTTGCTGGCTCGCTGGCACAGTGCCTGTGGCTGGCTGGCTGGTACAGGGCCTGTGGTTGTGGGTGGCTGGCTGTGATACACTCCCACGAGACTAGTCCTGACTCCAGATGAGGCTGTCCAAAGTGAGGGAGGCGGTCTAAAAAGGCAGAATGACGTCACAAAAATATCGGCCAGTTCCCAGGTGGATACAGATATATAGGGGAAAGTGCATATCAGCCTTGCCGATAATCGATCTATCCCTAGTTCATTCATAAGGGAAGCATAGTAAACTGTGTTTACTATGCTTCAGTTTGTGAATGAACAGGAAGACGCTCAGCACAGAGCACTTCCTATTCATTAACTGCTCAATGCAACTAAGGCTGCAGAGAAAGGCAAGTGTGTTTGAGCTTTTGGGTGCACACCCTAATGCAAAAGGCTGTACATACCTATGGATTTACTAAAGGCAAATAGGCTGTGCAATTTGCAATGTGCAGTTGCTCCAGAGCTTAGCAAAGGAGGTAAAGTTTCACTTAACAAAGAATTCCCAATCACATGCAAAAAAAAAAAAAAACAGCATTTTTGCTATCGCCTGATTGGATGATGGAAGTCAGCAAATCATCTGCTCATTTACTAAGCTCTGGAGCTATTGCTCTTGCAGAGTGCTACTACATTTTGCAAAGTGCACAGTTTATTTGCCTTTAGTAAATCAACCCCACAGAGTCTATTCTGCCAATAATACATACCTGCAAGCCATTATTTTAAAGCTTCAGTTTCACTTTAAACCAAAAAAACATTCTGAATGTCCTTAGCCTTTGAAATCTCTATTAAAGGTTCATCTAAAACCAGAAATGTAAGTAAATAAGAAATAACTTGGCATATATAAATAAAAGAAAAGAAAAATGACTTATTGGCACAACACTGCAAATAGTTTGGCAAAGGAAACCCCAAGGAGTTGGATTGCCTCTAATATTTATTATCATCGCAATTACCATAGTGTATTTATAAATCACCAACCTCTCACATCTAATTATATGCATTAGCGGATACAATATATTCTATAGATACGCTGGAAGAAAAATATGATTATAGTTACTTTGTGTGAAATGGTATTTCTTGATCTGATCAAAAAGTAGTGTTCAAAGTTTCTGTATGTGGAGGAGGGCTGGACAGTCCAGGGTTTTCTGACAGTCCGCCATCCCTTCCTCGTTTGAGATAAGGTCCAGTCGTGCGTTCAAGGATCTTACTCTTTATATCAAGTGCCAAGAAAAGTCTATGGACTGAGAGAGGAGGAGGGGAAGGGGGTATGAGTATGGGATTAAAGGATTTCATTACCCTGTGTTACATGCAATGTCCTATGGCCCTACTGCAGCTGTGAGATTATCTTCCTAGTCCTCCTACATGTCTTCATTCAACCACAGTTTGGGAATAACAAGACACCACTGCTGTGAGTGCCATGGGCCCACTAAACTTTTCATGTGGGAGTACATCACTTTAGATAGGAAATATATTTTGCTGTAAAATAATACTAATATTTACAATAGAAATATTCAGATACTATGTATGCAGTGCTGAACCTATAGCAATGTAAAGGGTATGTAACACCTAACAATAAACTTGTTTTGCTCCCTTTTGGTCCGGTAAACTTTATAATTGCAAGTGTTTTGCTATATATGTCAATAAGTGCAAAAATACATGTCAAGGGAGGAACAGGATTTAGAAGGAGGTGGAATGCGGGTGAAAAAGAGCTTAAACTTGAAGGCCTAGACATTACATCAGCTAGGACCAAAGTAGAATCAAGTTAAAGTTCTCAAATAAGTAATAATATCATTTTAAAAACCTTTACAAAATGAAAATGTATGTTCAAGACAATTAGAAGCCTGCAAACACAATGAATGAACTAGAATTTCTGTTATTGGGGAGCACTGGTACAGATGTGTACCAGGAAACTGCAGACCAGTCAGTCTAACATCAACAGTATGAAAGGTATTTGAGGGAATGGTAAGGGACTCTATACAGAAATTTGTTTGCTATAAAGGCATGGTAAGTGACAAAAGGCATAGATTTATGAAAAGCCGTTCTTGTCAAACCAACCTGTTATCGTTCCTCAAGGAAGTAAGTCAGAAATTGGATGGTGGAAGTAGTAGATGTAGTTGATCTAGATAAGGGTTTCTTAACCAGGGTTCCTCTAAAAGTTGCTTAGGGTTCCTTGAGCAATGAGCAATTTCTGCCTCTCAGAAAGTTCCCACTGACACCATTGATCTTTTTAGCGATCTGTAAGGGTTAATTCTTCCCTATGACCACAAAGATAAGGAGCACTCTTCTCACTGACCATCACACTAATGTACCATGAGTTGTAGATATAGGTCATTTTTAGCAGGGGTTCCCTGAGACCAGGAAGTTACTTCAAGGGTTCCTCTGTGTTGAAAAGGTTGATAAAGGCTGATCTAGAAAGAGGCCTGGAGATGGATGGGCAGCATTAGGCAGAAGGCCGGACATGACTGGGTTAGCAGGTTTCGGATGGGAACATTGCAGGGTTATTAACCACCTCCCACCCGGGCCATAGTACATATACGGCCGGGTGGGAGTCTCGTCCTTCTGAATGGACGTTCTGGAACGTCCTTCAGAAGGAGAGAGATCGAGCCGCCGCGGGCACGCGCAGCAGCGCGATCTCAATGTGACTGTGTCCCTAGGACACAGAGCAACAAGACTCGGCAGGAGGGCCCTGTGAATGGCCCTCCTGATCACATGACGGCTGTGACCAATCACAGCCATCATGTAATGTCAATACAGCCGTTTTAACGGCTTCGATCTCTTCTCCTCCTGACAGATCCTGTCAGTGAGGAGAAGATCAGAGGATCGATTCTGCAGCCGGGGTGATCAGTGAGTATTTCTAATTACTCACTGATCACAGGGGGGGTCTGTGCTGGTAATCAGATGATTGATTACCAGTTCAGCCCTGGGGGGAGGGGATGCCACTAGAGCCACCAGGGATGCCCACCCATGACCACCAGGGATGCCCACCATGACCACCAGGGATAGCAAACAGCGCTCAGAGAGCCTGCCAGTGGTGCCCCCCTATCAGTGCTGCCCACCAATGCCATCTATCAGTGCTGCCCACCAGTGCCCGTTATTGCCATCTATCAGTGCTGCCCACCAGTGCCCATTATTGCCCACCAGTGCTGCCTATCAGTGCCCATCAGTGCCCCCCATCAGTGCCGATCAGTGCCGCCCATCAGTGCCACCCATCAGTGCCCATCAGTGCCGCCTATCAGTGCCCATCAGTGCCCATCAGTGCTGCCTATCAGTGCCCATCAGCGCTGCCTATCAGTGCCCACCAATGCTGCATATCAGTGCTATCTATCAATGCCACATATCAGTGCCCATCAGTGCTGCATATCAGTGCTACCTATCAGTGCCCATCAGTGCTGCATATCAGTGCCACCCCATCAGTGCCACCCCATCAGTGCCACCCCATCAGTGTCTCCTCATCAGTGCCTGTCAGTGCGGCGTCATCAGTGCTCATCAGTGCAGGAAAAACGTATCTATTTACAAAATTTTATAACCTAAACAAAAAAACTTTTTTTTTTTTCAAACTTTTCGGTCTTTTTTTATTTGTGCACCAAAAAAGAAAAAACCTGGCGGTGATCAAATACCACCAAAAGAAAGCTCTATTTGTGGGGAAAAAATGACATAAATTTGGTTTAGGTACAGTGTTGCATGACCGCGCAATTGTCATTCAAAATGCAACAGCGCTAAAAGCTGAAAATTGGTCTGGGAAGGAAGGGGGTTTAAGTGCCCAGTATTGAGGTAGTTAAAGTATGGTATAAGTTCAGGTTGTTTTGATGTGAGTTAGGAAGTGTGAGGCAGGGTGGGGCAAGGTGGAGTCACTGGGTTAGTTTAAGGGGTGGTACTAGGGTTCTAGAAGCCAGTCGGAGCCAGTACAACGTGGGGATAGCTTCTCCCGCCCTCCCTCCCTAATTTATTGCTGTTAATTTGGTTTCATTGGTCTATATTTATTCAGGGTGAGTGTTGAAATTCTGGTGTTTATCGTAGCAGTTAGCAGGGGACTCAAGGTCTTAGAAGGCTGTGACAGTTTAAAAAGGTGAAAATGGAGAGGTGGGGCCCATCTCAGATATGGGTGTACCTACCCTGGTAACAATTGAAGGCAGTAATGGTTAAAGTGGAGTTCGGCCTCCCCCTCCAAAAATACATAATACATATAAAAATACACATACTCTAGCTGCTGACTTTTAATATTAGGACACTTACCTGTCCTGGAGTCCCGTGATGTCGGCACCGCAGCCGATGTTTCCATCGGCTGCCGGGTGCTGCCACCGCCATTGCCGGTAAGGGAACCCGGCAGTGAAGCCTTGCGGCTTCACATGCGGGTCCCTACTGTGCATGCGCGAAGAACGCTGCGCATTCCTATTGGCTCGGCGGCGGAGGAGGTAAGGGGGCCGAACTTCCGAGGGACGGCGTCGTGGCACAGTATCCGGGAAGTGGGGAAGGGTACCTGTCAAAAACAGGTACCCGTTCCCCCCTCCCCCCTTAAAGGTGCCAAATGTGGCACCGGAGGGGGGGAGGAAACAAAAGAGTCATCTGGCTGTATCAAGGGTATCTTAATAGTAATAGTCCTCGAGCTGGTGTCGTTGTGGCTGAGGGCCTGGATGTCTATTTTGATCGGAGATACAGCCAGTTGTTTAAGACAAGTTGCCTTCCAAGACTCTAGACGGTGGCGAGGTTAGTTGACAAGGTTTAGTCACTGTACCGATTTTGGGTCATTACTGTTCAATAATTTAAAAGAACAGTATTATGTATTGTTATAATAAAATGGTAATTTGTTTTATTTGTTTAATAAAATGGCTGATATGGCCTTTCAAAATCCAAAAATTATTTGTGTCGTTTCTTATGGTTAGCAAGTCTTCGGTTGGGTTTTAAAAGGTAAGGCAGCCGTAATATCTGCAATACATCAGTTAAGATTTTGCTAAAGCATTGGATACTGTACCTTATAAACATTTAATCTATAAAATAAGGTCTGTTGGAGTTGATGAAATTGTATCTACATAGCAAGGAAACCGGTTACACAAACAGGTCCAGAGAGTGGTGATAAAACCATCTTTTGATGGTCTAAAGTTGTGAGTGGCATACCCAAGTTATCCAAGACCAAATTATGCAGGGAAATAACTTTGGCACAGGATATAGCATCATTACAAGAAGACCATGACAGAATAGGAGGTTAGGCAACTCCACAGAAGAAGAGGTTCAGTCAGTGGCGTACTAACGGGGGGTGCGGGGGGCGGCCCGCCCCGGGTGCCACTTACTGGGGGGGTGTCAGGCCGGTGTCCTGCTCGCATCTCAGTGTGAAGGCAGTTGCAGTGGCAGCTCCTTCAGTCCACGCTGCTTGCAGGGGAGCTGCGGCTGGAAGAAGGTGAGTGCCCGAGTGTGTGTGTTTTATAGGAGGGGGATGGGGCAGCTGCATATGGAGAAATTGATATTTCCCTATTCCTCCTGCAGCCGCTGAATGCCTGATTCTCCTCCTCTCCCTCCTGCAGGCATTCAGCGGCTGCAGGAAGAATAGGGAAAGATCAATTCCTCCATATACAGCTGCCCCATCCCCCTCCTATACAACTTTTTTTGCTGGCCCCCCAGTGCTCTCCAGCCCTTCCCCTCCCTCATTGCTCTTAACCCCCCCCACTCAGTGCTCTTAAGCCCCCCCCCCAGTGCTCTTAACCTCCCACCCCAGTGCTCTTAACACCCCCCAGTGCCCTTAACCCCCCCCCCCCTCAGTGCTCTTAACCACCTCTCAGTGCTCTTAACCCCCCTCAGTGCTCTTAACCCCCCTCCCAGTACTCTTTAGCCCCCCAATGCTCTTCAGCTCCCCACAGTGCTTTTCATTTCCCCCCTATGCTCTCTTGCTCCTCCAGTGCTCTCCACTCCCCTGTGCTCCCTGGCTCTCCCCTCAGTGATTTCCAGTTCCCCCAGTGCTCTCCAGTTCCCCCCCTCCCCCCGTGCTCTCCATCTCCCTGGTTTTCCATGCCCTACCCCCCCCCAGTGCTCCCTGTTCCCCCCCCCAGTGCTCTCCACCCCCTGCGCCTTCCAACCCCCCTGCAATGCTTTACAAACCCCCCCTTAATTCTCTCCAGTCCCCCCCATTCCCCCCTGCCCTTCAGCTCCTCCAGTGCTCTCTGCTTCCCCTGTGCTCTCCGGCCTCCCTAGTGCGCGTCTATCTTTTATCATGTCTGTAGTCTCTGACCTTCTCTTGTATCACGTCCGCAGTCTCTGACCTTCTCTTGTATCGTGTCCGCAGTCTCACCATCTCTTGTATCATGTCTGCAGTCTCTGACCATCTCTTGTATCATGTCCTCAGTCTCTGGCCATCTCTTGTATCATGTCCTCAGTCTCTGACCATCTCTTGTATCATGTCCTCAGTCTCTGACCATCTCCTGTATCATGTCCTCAGTCTCTGGCCATCTCCTGTATCAGGTCAGTAGTCTCTGACCATCACTTGTATCATGTCTGTAGTCTCTGACCAGCTCCTGTATCATGTCTGCAGTCTCTGACCATCTCTTGTATCATGTCCTCAGTCTCTGACCATCTCTTGTATCGTGTCCTCAGTCTAAGACCATCTCCTGTGTCAGGTCCGTAGTCTCTGACCATCTCTTGTATCATGTCTGCAATCTCTGACTATCTTCTGTACCATGTCCGCAGTCTCTGACCATCTCCTTTAGCAAGTCTCCAATCTCTTACTCAAACTTAAACACATTGCTAATAATATTAGCTATCTGTTTATGCCAAAGGTAGGACTGTGCAGGGGAGGCAGAGAGTGCAAAAGGGGGAACTGTGATTAGAGAGACGGAGGGCAGACTGCAGGGGCAGGCCAAGGGGCACTGTGATTGGGGGGGGGGGCTGTTAAATGTGTGCAATAAATATTCTTGAAAACATTTTTGTGTGGGTGTTTTTACATTTTAAAGTTGGGGGGGAGGGGGGTGCCAGATATAGGATCCGCCCCGGTTAAACTTTAGATTGTGGAAAGGGTTCTTTACTGTTAGAGCAGTAAAAATGTAGAGCTCTCTCCCCCAGGAAGGTGTACTATCTGAAAGTGTCGAAAACTTCAAAAAACTTTTAGATGGCTCTCAGGAAGCATAATACATACAGGGCTGTAGGAATTGTAAAAGAATAATGAAAAAAAAAACCACACACATACGTTGAACTAAATAAACCTTTGTCTTTTTTCAACCGTATAAAATATGTAATTACGTTGATCCTGCCAGAAATCTTTTGAGCTGGTAGTGTTCTAGGGTGACAATGTTGATTCTTCATAGATACAGTACACTGAGGGAGTGTTGTCACCCTAGGACAGAAAATGTGTTATTGGCAGGATCACCAGTAAAAGATAAGAGAAAAAAGGCATGCAAAAAACACTAACACAAATAGACCTTTTAGTAACTTTGAAGCTGAAGTATGTCCAAAATGATTTTTGTACATTTGCACAGTATTTATACAGTATATACTGTACATCTGCATTGCTGAATTAGCAGTCCTCCATACCTGGAGATGGCGCCAGCGGGGGAACCAGACGATGAAGTATATCTTTGTTCACAAGTTAACAACTCGCGGACCGCCACCATACATTTACTGCAGGAGGACCGCCGCTATGTAAGCAAGGCAGATTGTCATTCCATCAGAAGGAAAGATATTGATCCTGTTAAGCAGGAGCACGGCTCTTTGCCTTCCCCTAGTCAAAGCACCTCCACACAGTGAGTAGGCACAACCTAGGCACACAGTTAACCCTTTGATCGCCCCTGATGTTAACTCCTTCCCAGCCAGTGTCATCAGTATAGTGACAGTGCATATTTTTTAGCACTGATCATTGTATTAGTGTCACTGGTTCCTAAAAAGTGTCAGTTAGGTGTCTGATCTGTTCACTATAAGTCCCGCTATAAGTCACTGATCATCACTGCCACTAGTAAAAATAATAAATAAAAAATAAATAAATAAAAGACATCACATAGTTTGTAGATGCTAAAACTTTTGTGCAAACCAATCAATATATACGCTTATTGTAATTTTTTTTTTTTTTACCATAAATATGTAGCAGAATACATAGTGGCCTAAATTGATGAAAAAATTTGATTTTCCACCTTTTTTGCAATTGGATATGTTTTATAGCAGAAAGTAAAAAATATTGGTTTTTGTTATCAAAATTGTCGCTCTTTTTTTTGTTTATAGCGCAAAAAATAAAAAAAACTGCAGAGGTGATCAAATACCATCAAAAGAAAGCTCTATCAGTGGGAAAACAGGACAAAAATTGTATTTGGGTACCGTGTCGCACAACCGCGCAATTGTCAGTTAAAGTAATGCAGTGCCGTATTGCAATAAATGGTCTGGTCAGGAAGGGGGGTAAAACCTTCTGCAGGTGAAGTGGTTAAAAAAAGGAAATATGTAAGGTGAGTTAGAGGGGGCTGTGAGAAGGGGTTATATTTGTCTAGAGATGAGCTTTGACTGATGTGTCATCTCTGATCCCACATCCAAGTCCAGGTGGCGCTGACCCAGGATGATGCCTAAATAAAAATGGCTTGGTTCTTCAGGAGACAAAAGCAGATGAAAACATTGCCAGGTGGGGGGTACTTTTATACAGGTGAGAGGGAATATTTACCTGGAAGTGTAGCGCTAACACATTACTTAGCATTAGGGTGACCACCTCATCCCAACAATATTTTTCACATTCTGCTATATAACATTCCCAAAAAAAAAAAAAAAATTAAAAATCAAAATTTGTCATCCTTTTAGGCCAATTTGTATTCTGCTACATATTTTTGGTAAAAAAATTTCAATAAGCGTATTTTGATTGATTTGCGCAAACGTTATCACGCCTACAAACTAGGGGAAAGATATATGTCATTTTGTTTATTTATTTTTTTATTAGTAATGGCGGCAATCGGTGATTTTTAGCGACACTGGGGCAGATCAGACCCCTGACTGACATTTTTGACACTTTTGGGAGTACCAGTGACATTACTACAGTAATCAGTGCTAAAAATATGCACTGTTACTGTAATAATTAATGACACTGGCAGGGAAGGGGTTAACCTAGGGGTGATCAAAGGGTTAAGTGTGAGCCTACAGGACTGTTTTCTAACTGTATGGGGGATGGGCTTGTGAAATGACCATAGAGACCTGTGTTCCTATACAACATCTAACCACTCTTCTCTCTCAGCGGGGAGCGATTACGGGTGCCCGGCGGCAATCGTGGCCACCGGCCCCGTGCATCGGAGTCCCTGCTGCCTAGTGGGGCTACGTCGGTTCACGCAGGAGAGGCTGTCTGCTGCAGTAAATGTGTGGCGGGCGGTCATAAAGGTGTTAATATGTGTCCTGGATTAAAGGGACGAGGTGGCACTGGCAACCCTACTTAGCATGCATACACTTAACATGACAAATTTACCCCATGCAAGGTCCATGATGATTTAACCAGCTGCCAATTTAGTCAGAGGGATAAAAGACGGGTAGCTATGGGTAACTGCATGTACTCTTGGTTGGTTGCCCTGTTAAAAATGCTACTCTTTTGCTGTGGTATAAAAATTAGGAAACCGTTTCTTGTAGCTCAGAAATACCAATGCAAAGCGTGTGTTCAAATATTACCAAATGTATCAAATATTGCCAAATGTTTCAAAAATTGGCAAATGTATCAAATATTGCCAAATGTATCAAAAATTGGCAAATGTATCAAATATTGCCAAATGTATCAAAAATTGGCAAATGTATCAAATATTGCCAAATGTTTCAAATATTGCTAAATGTATCAAATATTGCCAAATGTATCAAATATTGCCAAATGTTTCAAATATTGCCAAATGTATCAAAAATTGGCAAATGTATCAAATATTGCCAAATGTATCAAAAATTGGCAAATGTATCAAATATTGGCAAATGTTTCAAATATTGGCAAATGTATCAAATATTGCCAAATGTTTCAAATATTGGCAAATGTATCAAATATTGCCAAATGTTTCAAATATTGCCAAATGTATCAAATATTGCCAAATGTATCAAAAATTGGCAAATGTATCAAATATTGCCAAATGTATCAAAAATTGACAAATGTATCAAATATTGGCAAATGTTTCAAACATTGGCAAATGTATCAAATATTGGCAAATGTTTCAAATATTGCCAAATGTATCAAATATTGGCAAATGTATAAAAAATTGGCAAACGTATCAAATATTGCCAAATGTATCAAATATTGGCAAAATGTATCAAATATTGCCAAATGTTTCAAATATTGGCAAATGTATCAAATATTGCCAAATGTTTCAAATATTGGCAAATGTTTCAAATATTGGCAAATGTATCAAATATTGGCAAATGTTTCAAATATTGGCAAATGTATCAAATATTGGCAAATATGTGCTTAAATGTTTTTACAAGGGCAAAAATCATAAAATCTTGGTGACATTTTGGTTTTGTAAAAAAAATAATGCCGATTCATTCAGAGTTCATTTTAATAAAACCTCATCTCATTATTATTATGGCTCTTGCACATGGCTCGGCTGAGCCCATTCACTGTAATATCCGGCGTATTTCCTCTACACAGGCAGCCCAGGTGCAGGGTGCAGCTCGTTAATGGATATGAAAGGATGTGTGCCGCTTTACTCGAGTTTATGATAGCACCGCCATATACATGGATACAGCAGTGCAAAGGCATTCCTGTAAGCCCCCGTTCACACCAGAGCGACTTGTCATGTGATATGACAAGTCTAAAATCGCATGACAAGTCGCACCCTATTGTCGCCAATGGCAGTGTTCAAATCAATGCGACACTGAGGTGCCGCATCGATTTGAAAAAGTAGTTCCTGCACTATTATTGGCGATTTTGGGTATGACTGGCAAAGACATCTTGCATGAAGCCACACAGATGTCTTCCAAGTCGCACCTGAAGTGGTAATGATATGCGGCCTTGAAATTGTGCGATTTCAGATGAAGTTGCACGATTTCAAGGCCGCATTCAATGTGTAAGAGGGCTAAATGAGGGGTTGTATGTTGGAAATTGGAACAGGCTCAGCTGGGCCATGTGTAAGAGCCTTAAAGTGGTTATAAAGGCAGCATTCTATGCATTAAGGTAAAACACCTTCTGCATGCAGTTCCCCCCAGCCCCCCCCCCCTAAATACTTACCTGAGCCTGATCTCAATCCAGGGATGTGCACAATAGCAGAGGCTCTCTCTGCTCTCTCCCTCCTCAATAGCTCAGACACAGCAGCTATTGCTTTGTTATACCTTGTATACCAGATCAGACCCTTTGTGCTGCTTCTCTTCCTTCCTTCTGAGCTCTGCTGTACAGGGACTGCTAGAAGCTGGTTCAGGTATTTACACTGTTTCCATTTAAAACATACATTTAAAGTGTAAGTTCACCTTTACAGAAAATCTGAAAGGTGAACTTACACTGTACCCCATCCCCTCTGTCCCGCTATACCGGAGTACCGCGATCAGCCGCTGTAAGACATCAGGTCGCTGCTTTACTGGTCCAGGGATTTGAAATCCCCGTGGCTTTCTCTCCTCTTCTCCAGCACTGACAGGACGTGCTAAGCGGGTTCTGATTGGTCAGCACTGTCCATGTGGCGGCGCCGACCAATTAGAATGCCTCCTATCCGTACGTTTACTAGGAGATTAGGCCGTGGTGATTTCAAATCCCCAGACCGGTGAAACAGCCACCCCATGTCTCACAGCGGGTGATCGCGGGACTTCTATATAGCAGGAGGAGGGGGGGGGGATATGGCGAAGGGGGTCCGGTGTAAGTTCACCTTACAGACTTTCTGTAAAGGTGAACTTACCCTTAAGAGCCCTTTTACACTGAGGTGCTTCTAAACTGCCCATAAAACGCTGAGCGCTTTTGCATCGCTTTTGTGGCGCTTTTAAGGTGCTTTTGAGGCATTTGCGGTGCGCTTTTTAACTATATATATATATATATATATACGGCGGCAGAGTGGCTCCTACAGGCAAAACCAAGTATCCGTATGTTGGTTGCCTGGTGGCAGCTAGGGGACGAGCCCCCCCACAGTTAGAATCATTCCAGTAGGGCCACATTTAACCCCTTGATCACCTATACTGTTAACCCCTTCCCTGCCAGTGTCATTATTACAGTAACAGTGCATATTTTTAGCACTGATTACTGTAGTAATGTCACTGGTCCCCCCAAAAGTGTCAAAAATGTCAGTTAGGTGTCCGATCTGTCCGCCACAACGTCGGAGTCCTGCAAAAAATCGCAGATCGCCGCCATTACTAGTAAAAAAAAAAAAAACAATAAAAATCTTTCCCGTAGTTTGTATGCGATAACTTTTGCGCAAACCAAATCTAAATACGCCTATTGTGATTTTTTTACCAAAAATATGTAGCAGAAAACAAATTGGCCGGAAATGTTAAAATTTTTTGTTTATAGCGCAAAAAATAAAAATCGCACAGGTGATCAAATACCAATCCAGAGCCGCACGATCGCGCAGTTGTCCGTTAAAAAAACGCAGTGCCGAATCATAAAATAGGGCCTGGTCATTAAGGGGGCAAATCCTTCTGGTCTTAAAGTGATTAAAGGACACTCCCCGTTCATTTCAATGGACAGGGGCCTTTTCAGGCGCTTTTTTTAGCTTTCCAAACATGCTCCAAAGATGCTGCATGCTGGATTTTTTTTCACTACCCCACCAGTGCACTGCCCCAGTGTGAAAGCATTCATTGATTTTAATGGGAAACATTTCTTATGAGCTTTTCAGGTGCTTTTTTTTTAAACACCAAAGTGCATGAAAAACTCCTCAGTGTGAAAGGGCTCTTAGAGCTCTTTCGCACTGAGGCGCTTGAAGACTGCCCATAAAATGCTAAGCACTTTTGCAGCACTTTTCAGGAGCTTTGCAGGCATTTTTGAAGCGTTAGCGGTGCGCAGGGGGTGTGTCCTAAGCTTACATAGCTTTGCTAATAGGTGCGTTTTTTGAAGGACACGTAACTCAAAAAAAACTTCTCTATTGCAGGATCCCCCCTGATCCTTACCAGAGCCGATCTGTTCCAGTGACGTGCATGAGAGCAGCGGCTCTTGCCGTTGTCTCTCTCCTCATTGGGCAGATTGATAGCAGCAGGAGCCATTGCGTCCCACTCCTGTCAATCAACTCCAGTGATGAGGGAGCGGAGAGCGGAACCGAGTTCAACTGTCTGTGTCAATGGACGCAGCAGTAGGGCTCTGGAGTGAGCATGCACGTGTGCCCCCATGGGAAGCGGCTTCCTGTGGGGCCACTGGACAGGGAGGAGGAGCCAGGAGCGCTGGTAGGACCTAAGAAGAGGAGATTCAGGGCGGCTCTATGCAATTCCAATGCACAGAGCAGGTAAGTATAGAGATGTTTCTTTTTTTTCACATTTTTTTTTACAATCACTTTAATTTGTCAGTCAAGTCCATCTAAATCTGCTAGCTCATCTAACACTACCCTCTCCACAGACTGACAAGGCTGCTGTTCACGGGTTGCTCCATTGCTCCTCAGCTTGAGGTATTGGCATTGCCAGGTAAAAAATAAAGAAAAATACCTAAAAAAAAGAAAAAAAAGGAAAATACATTCAGACATCAATTTAACCACCTCAATCCTGCAGTACATATTTATACGGCCTCTTATTGAGGTGGTTATAGCGAGGAGATGATTCCTTATCTTCTAAAAGTGATCCAAGTGCACCTGGACCTGTCATGGCACATGCTATCACAAGGGATGTTGTTGATCCCTTGTGATAGCAATAAAGTTGATAAAAAATAAAATAAAAGTAAAAGGTACAGAGTAATGAAAAATAACTTAAAATAAATACAATAAATAAATAAAATAAATTTAAATAAAAATAAATGTTTAAAGCGCCTTTGTTCCCCTGTGCTCACATGCAAAGGCGAACGTGCAAGTAGGTTCTGCATCCATATGTAAGTGGGAATTTCACCACACATGTGAGGTATCATTGCAAATGTCAGAGCGAGAGAAAAAATTCAGGTGTCAGACCTCCTGTGAAACTCTAAACTGGTAACCTGTAATGGCTTTTAAAGCATTGCCTATGGAGAATTTCAGGTATCAGGTTTATCACCGTTCCACGGGCATATGCAATTTTATTTGTGACATGTTAGGGATCTATTTACTCAGTGTAACGTATTTTATTTTTTACACAAAAATCAGGTATTATGTTGTGTTTGTGTGCACCAAAATTCAGTAACTATTTCTTCCAGAAAATTTTCATTTGATAAACCTCTGCACAAATATTGTGTGACATAAAAAGTTGCAACATCTACCATTTTATTCTCCAGGGCCTCTGCTTGAATTAATATATAATGTTTGGGGGTTCTAAGTGATTTTCTAGCAAATAAATGTGGATTTTTTACATATATGCGAGAAATATCAGAATTGGCCTGGGGTCAAGTGGTTAAAGCGGAGCTCCAGCCCCCCCCTTCAAAAAATTAGAAGTCAGCAGCTACAAATACTGTAGCTGCTGACTTTTAATATTAGGACACTTACCTGTCAATTCCTTGTAAGGGAAACCAGCAGTGAAGCCTTGCGGTTTTACAGCCGATTCCCTACTGCGCATACATGAAGCGCGCTGCGCTTTCCCGATGGCCTGGCAGTTAGAGGAGGGGGGGGGGGGGTTCAGCGAGGTCCGCGGTCAGGTCTCCTGGAAGTGGGGATGGGGATGGGATTTTTACAGGTACCCACTCCTCCCAAAAGGTGCCAAATATGGCAGCAGAGGGGGAAGGAAGCAAAAATGCAGGGCTTCCCCTTTTGGGTGGAGCTCTGCTTTAAGGATTGGTAAGTTGCAATATATTGCTTTTGGGTTTATAGGGATCTGCTGCCCTCTACTGTCTGATTTTGTAAATGCCTGTAAATATATTATGTATACACATCCTGTCCCTGGGTTGTTGGCTTTGTAACCCTGGAATGAGAAAGTGGAACGGGAGGGAAACCCTCAGCCACATGTTCTGCTTCTATGCTGCTAAACCCCAAGCCAGAAGGGACTGTTATGCAAGTATTCCTATGATCCAACAAATTAACTGCAGCTGCTAAGTGTATATCTAAATCCTTGTGACAGGCAAAGTATTTCTACCCTGTCCTTGGTATTATTTCACATTCAGAGTGCCATATAGCCAGGTCTATACTACTGTATGAGTATTGGTCACTTTCCTGGATATATTGGTAGATGAGCCTGTTTATTGCAATATACCTGTAGATTATATGCAGCTCCTGTTTTTGTTAACACTGTTCCTTTTGGACTGAGATTATATATAGCTAGTTTTAGCTTAGGGCTTAACAACCAGCATAGGCTAGAGCTAGGTTAGCCTTCTGGTGGCCATTCTAGGCTCATTAGCTTAGATGTCCAGTTGCAAGGCAGATTAGAAATTAGCAGGGAGGGACTAAAGTGCAAAGTAGATAGGCTGGGTCTGAGTTCCAGTGCCACAGTTCCAGTGCCACACCACAGTTCCTGCCAGTGAGAAGCTGCATTCCAGGCTGGTCTCCGACAAAGACAGATGCCACATCATGCTCAGGGGTCCCTGCAACTGGACTTTATTGCAATATTCCTCTAGAGGTATGTTTATTAATAACTATATATACCCGGGTATATGTGCACAATTCCACCAGGACTCCTATCAGGCCATTTCCTCATAATGCCTGTTTGTATGTACTATCGAAAATCTCTTCCTATACAAAACTTGTGTTATATCTATTCTGATGTGCATCTATATACTTACGGTTAATGTTATATGCTGGTTGCAGTAATTTTTCCTATCCCAATTACTTTGTTTAGATTACTGATTATTTCCAGGAAGAGAATCCTTCTGTTCACAGAGACCCTGTCCTGGGTGGAGGCACTACCAATTTTGGTATCAAACCTACTCTTCCACCTAGCGAAGGTTCTGGTTCTCCTATTTACCTACAGGTTTTGTGCAATATCCAGTTTGGGGAGGGTAATTTCTCATAACCACAAAAAAGGGTTTTAGGTTTAATACCACTTTAACCACTTCAGCTCCGGAAGGTTTTACCTCTTTAATGACCAGGCCATTTTTTGCGATACGGCACTGCGTTACTTTAATTGACAATTGACACTGTACCCAAATAAAATTGATGTCCTTTATTCCCACAAATAGAGCTTTCTTTTGGTGTTATTTGATCACCTCTGCTGTTTTTATTTTTTGAGCTATAAACAAAAAAAGACCAACAATTAAAGAAAACCAAAACAATATTTTTTACTTTCTGCTATAAAAGATATCCAAAAGTGTATATTGATTGGTTTGTGCAAACGTTAGTGCGTTTACAAACTATGGGATAGATTTATAGACTTTTTATTTTTTTTATTGTTTTTATTAGTAATGGCGGCAATCAGCAATTTTTAGCGGGACTGCGACATTGCGGCGGACAAATCTGACACTAAGTGACACTCTTTGGGGACCAGTGACACCAATACAGCGATCAGTGCTAAAAATATGCACTGTTACTGTATAAATGTCACTGACAGGGAAGGGGTTAACACCAGGGGCAATCAAAGAGTTAAGTGTGCTCCTAGAGAGTGCTTTCTAACTGTGTGGGGGAATGGACTGACTGCAGGAAGACAGAGATCTGTGTTCCTAATTAGTAGGAACACAAGATCTCTCTCTCTTCCTGTCTGACAGAACAGCGGTCTGCCTTGTTTACATAGGCAGACAGCCTTTCTATCATTCTTCTTAACAATCGTGGGGGGCTGGGGGCAGCTGATTGGCTCCTGCTGTGTCCAATAACAGCAGGAGCGTAGCTCCGGTGGCGTGCGAGCGCCCCCTAGAGCCTTTTTGAAAAATCATGTACAGCTACGTGATTTTACGCCAAAAGGCTGCCCTGCCGCAGCAAATGTACGTAGGGCGGTCCTTAAATGGTTAAATCTGATCTCCAGTCACACAACAAATCTCCTCATACCTAAAATGTATTTTGGTGTTAATTTTATCCAAGTTTCTATGATATGGCCAATCATGGCCGAAATCCACTGAACATACTCTGTATGACCACACCAGAGGAAGAAGGAAAGAAGAAGAGGAAGAAGCAAGGACAACATTTAAAAAAGAACTGTGGCCAGGCTGTGGCTACTCAAATTACCAGATTTCTAACAAGCAGTAAATGCGCTTTAAAATAAGCCATCACTGACCTCTGTAGCTGCAGACACCTTGGAGCAATTCTAAATAGGAATGTAAATGTTGCACTTACTTTTCGTAGTCTTCCTTGCAGTAAAGTTGACGGTTGCGGTAGTAGCAGGTTCCAGAAAGAATCTGTAAACACACTGCACACTTTACACAGCATTCGTGCCATAATCTGTCATTTACTCTCAGAAGGAAGCGATCAGAAATGGGATTACTGCAGCCGGCACACATCTCATTCACTTTTTGATCTGAAAATAATAGAGATTTCTTTTTAAACCAATGCATGCATCCGAAGTGGTGCAGAGGGTGCACATGCTACTCGGTCCAGATCTAGGGGCCCATGTATAACTTTATAACTGCTACTTCTCTTTAATCTGAAAGGCAGATTCCTTTTGTGAAATCAATGACCTTATTTTAGATTGTAATCTCTCACAAACAGGAGCCTCAGATATTAAATTGTTTCGCTACTGTTCTGTCTCCCTTTTTTTTTGTAAAGCACTGTGCAAACTGTTAGCACTATAGTACAGTAAAAATCATGCATACTACTACTAAACACTGTATATCACACATTACGTGTTGCTTTGGTTTTGAGAAAATGATCACCTGGTATCACAGGGAAAAGGGGAAGATAGAGCTAGAAAGTATGCAGGGAGAGGGAGAAAAATCTCTCAAACAGAACAGAGATTGTGAAAAACAGCTTTACAACCATTACCTTTTCTATAAAAAAATAAATAAATAAAAATAATTTTAAATATTCTTTAACATCTTTGCACACCAGGACAGATTTTGCTGCAGTTTTCAGCTGGGCTATTTGCATTTTCTAGCCATAATGATACACAAGAATCTCAGTGGATATCATGATTAATCTATGATTAAGCTCTTTTTGGGTGAAACGCGTTAGTATGAAGTGGCATCCAAAGAGAATGATTTTACAGCTAGCACATTTTTTGAAATAAAGATTTTAATACAGTGACCATTCCGGAGAGCAGCCTATTACTCTTTGGATTAGTCTTGTGGAAGGGGCGGGGACGTGCTTGTGGGCAGGCAGGCACCCAGAGCTGTATTTTAGCTTGGTGGGGAAGACATGTTCCTCTATATTGTCTACTATGGGTGGTGTTAGGTTTCAAAGAGATAAAGAGAGTCAGAAACATACCACTCAGTTAACTCAGTTTCTTTAATCCAATCACCATAGAATGTGTTAAAGGAGATTTCCATCCAGGTGATTTGACGTTAATTCACACCTTCAACCATGTAACTGGAATGATGAACACCTATCCCAGACTGCATGGGATCATGGGCTTGCAATTATCTAATTAGAAGAAGACAGCTTCAAAAACCTTTATACCTCTCATCACGTTCTTGACAATCATCATCTGCCTGGATTAAGGTGACTGAGATACCCATGTGGCTATAAATGCTGAGGTATGTCCCTGACACTCAGCAGAACAGAAGACCTTTACACAAGAAGCAAAACATCTTCAGCATTACATGACAAGTCCAGTTGGATGTGAGCATCTTCTACCAGTTAGTTTATCAAATGCTGCCCAGATAAATCAATATGCAGCCAAGCAATACTTTCTCACTTGACCCCATAAAACTAACTGCATGCTTTGTATTGGGTAGTTACTGTGCACATGAACTTTTTATGTGTTAAATGGACTTGCAGCCACATTTAAATGTAGCTAGGTGTTTGGCTTAGAATAGAAAGTGAGTAAAACACTGGCTGCAGCTGCTCTCTGTAGCTGCTGTCCTGTGGTGCTCAACTGGTTGACAGATATATCAGCAAGAGGAGGGAGTTGCTGAGCAGGAAGAGTTCAATAGATGGAGTCAGGAAGCACTGCACTGTGAGTACTCTAGCCTAGAGGAGAGAGACTCTACTGTAATCAAGAGCTTTTGAACTGCATTTTTCCAGGGGGGAATTGCCAGAAGGAGGGGAAAAAGCTGCATTTTTTCAGGCTGTACAAACCACAGCTTCCCTTTTGCCATGACGGAGACCAGTGAGTGCACATTGCTGTCCAGTGGGCAATGTCACTGCTGCATGTCAGCTGCCTGAGCAGGATCCAGAGTGCTGATTCCAGGTGTGAAGACAGCCAGAGTTACCTGGTAGCAGAGCAGAGAGTGAACTAATCGCTGTGTGACTGAATGGTGAGTTGCAATAAAGCTGGGACTGGTGAGCTGCTGCTGTGAAGATTTACTATCTGCTGATAGAGAGACTGAGTCCTTTAGGAACTGGCCAAACAGCCATCAAGTAGCCCCTATTGCTGCCTGCAGGCTTGACTGGGACTATTCTCATGTGTACCAATGGTACAATCAGGCATCAACGCTAGCCGGCTAAAGAGTTAGGACAAAAGACTGCCCTTTCACAAAGACCTTTGCTTATCACCTATGCTAAGAGTTACTTTTTATGGGACTTTGCACCATATACTAGCCATCCTCCTAGAGTTCACTCTAGACTAGTCATAGTATTATTATTCACATTGCAGTTAATGCTTATATGACTGTATATTGATGATTTTGCTGATCCAGGAGTTATTTCCAGTCTAGTGGTACAGAACACTATTCTAAGTTACTTGGGCCTAGTGTTTATACGGTCTAGCAGACTGTGTCTTAACCTACATTCTGCATGCTCATTTATGCTCAAACCACCTTTTACTCTAACCCATACCAATACATTGGGTTTATTTACCATAAAACTTGTGTCTATATCCCTGTGCTAATTCACAACCAAGTTAAAGGTATCTATACTAGTGTTCCTATAACTGAGTAGGGTAACTTTCATCTAACCAGGTGTGCCAGAGGAGCTGAGATTGTTCTGTGAGTCGAGGCGCAGAACAGAAAACCCAAATTACCAAGGGGCTCCTTCGGGGGTAGCACTACATAGAAAATGTATATCTGTAGTTTCCTTTGTTCTAAATTAGTAACCTTCAATGTCACCACCCGATTCTCTGTTTTTAAGTGTAAAATTCAAACACATCTGTTTACCACAGGAAATCAAAGTTTGTAGTTTTGAATCTGATTTTATCTAGTAGCTCATCTCTGGCATACCTTCAAAGTCAGTGATGAAGCATTTGAAATGTGGAGGCAGAGAGACTATCCATCCTATGTACACATGGCTAAACTTGACCTTCATAAAGTCAATCTTCTGTACAAACACAACTGCAAGGAGTTTCAGCTTTGTATCCTTGGCAGTGTTAACTCCTTGAGGTGTATTTTTATTTTTATGACTATTCTCAATGGCAACCAAGACAAAAAATTTTAATACTGAACACTGGTTTTTGCCAACAGGAGCCGATGCTATTAGTTCTTAGCGCATACTTTAGAGCTGACAACAGGAGTGAGATCTTCCTGCCATAATTCCCATTTTTTGCGCACCTTTGTTTGGTGTTCCTGCTCACTCTTCTGTGTTTCAATTTCCCCTAAGAAAGATAGGAAGAGTGAACAGGGGGAGTGGGAGCCGCTCTTAATACTCTGCAGGTGTGCAGACTCTCAAATTTAAAGAGACACTAAATAATATCCCTTTTCTCCAAAAATAATCATTACACATCCACTACTTGTTGGCCCAGTTATCTATTTTTCAGGAAATTGTTCCTTTCTAGACATGTGCAATTCGCTTTGTTACGAATTTGTTTTCGGACTAAATTCAGCATATTCGTTCATTCAGGAGCATCTGATTTAATGAAAGACTCTTTTGACTAATGCGTACGAAAACCAATTGTCAGAAAGAACGAAAATCAGAAATAACGAAAATCCGAAAATACAAAAATTTGAAAGAACAAAAAACGATTCAACCGACGAATTTAACAAATTGATTACATTAGAATAATTCCGGTTTCATATTTTCATTCTTTCTGACTATTCGTTATCGCTTAATACAAAGAAATAATTGATGAATGCATTCATATTATTTCAGACTGCATTCCATCCACGGTGTAGTGGGCCGGTGGCACTGTTTTGTTGGATATGTTGATTACGAATACAACCACCAATGTCCAAATGAACGAAGGGTCTGGGCTTGAAGTAACGAATGCCGCATCTAAACGAATAGAATGTAACTAATATGAATGTATCCGAAGTCACAAATTATCTGAAGTAACAAATGCCGCTTCTAACCGAATGGAACGTAACTAATTCAAATGCATCCAAAGTTACGAATTATCTGAAAAAAATGAATGCCGCATCTAAACAAATGTAACGTAATGAATACGAATGCATCCAAAGTTACGAATTATCTTAAGTAACGAATGCCACAGCTGAACAAATGGAATGGAATGAATACTAATGCATCCAAAAATACAAATGATCCGAAATAACGAATGCCGATCATAACAAATAATCCGATAAACGGAAAAAAATACAAATGAAACAAAAACAAAGTAAAACAAATTTTTGGGTAGTGCACATGTCTATTCCTTACTGTGCTTTTGAATTTCTCCTTGCAAAATTCTCTGTAACTTCCCAAACCTCTTCTTTTCTACCTCACTTCAGTTTGTTTGGAAAGAGCAGTGCAGGTAGTTGCAGTCATGATCATTTCTCTATGCACACTGCAAATCCCAAAGTCCATAGCCCATCTCTGTATTGAGTAAGAGAGGTTGGTTAAATTTCTTCTTACAGTAGGACCATGGAGAATGAATATAGTAACCCTTGAACAGAAAGTCAGATTACAGCAGCAAGAAAAAAAAAAAAAAAAGAAAAAGACTTTGGAGATTGGGAAGGGGCTGAGAACAATAGAAGGTACTTTTTTGAGTAAGGCCTCATGTACGCTGGATGTTTCAAAACCTCTTATGGACAATGGAACTTGACAGCTGGTGAACAAAGTTAAAAAATGTCCGTTTGACCACTTTTTCCGCACCAAGTTTACCTGCATTAATCAGCGTTTTCGTTTAGAAGCATTTTTGCAGATTGCTTTCAAGAAAATGCCTCTAAAAACCTAAAAAAAACCCTGGTCAGATAGGATAATACAGAAGAGAGTTCAGGGACTGCTGAAAAAAAGCCCAACTGCTCCTAACCAGCCGTTTATCAACAGCAGTGTACTTAAAGCGAAGTTCTGGTCTCAAAATTCGAAAAAATCGATTTTGGGCCATCCGATTGCTGAGGGTCACCTGAAAAAGAAATGGATGCTCCCGATTTTTTTTTGTTCACTTACCTTGTTATAGAATAACTATTATTATAGCATTCCCTGCTAAACAGCTTCTCCCCCCACCCCCCCTGCCCACTACCTAGTGGCATTTTTATTTAGTTTTTTTACTAGTAATGGCGGCGATCAGTGATTTATAGCGGGACTGCGACATTGCGGTGGACAGATCGAACACCTAACTGACATTTTTGACACTTTTGGGGGGACCAGTGAAAAATATGCACTGTCACTGTACTAATTAAACTGGCAGGGAAGGGGTTAACACCAGGGGCGATCAAAGGGTTAAATGTGTCGCTTTCTAACTGTGTGGGGGATGGACTTATGGATTAAAAAAGGAGGAACACAGGTGCCCTGTGTGCATTGCTGACCACCGTTCTGTCTCCATGGGGAGCGATCTCGGGTGCTTAGTGGCAATCGCGGCTGCCGGACCCGCAGATCAGCTTTCCCTTCAGCTTAAGCATGTGCGCTTGCCTCCCGAGGTACGTGCGCGCCCCCACTCGTCGTCCCACTAAGAAACGTACAGTTACGTAGTTTTGTGGGACAGAGCCGACCTGCCACAGTATTTGTACTGCTGCCAGTCAGCAAGTGGTTAAAAAGGACACAGGACTCTTAAAGAGTTTAACCACTTCAGCTCCGGAAAGGTTTTACCCCTTAATGACCAGGCCATTTTTTGCGATTTGGCACTGTGGTATTTTACCCAACAATTGCGCGGTTGTGCAACGCTGTGCCCAAATACAATTGATGTCCCTTTTTTCCCAGAAATAGAGCTTTCTTTTGGTGGTATTTGATCACCTCTGCGTTTTTTCGATTTTGCGCTATAAACAAAAAAAAGAGCGACAATTTAAAAAAAAACACAATATTTTTTACTTTCTGCTAAAAAACATTCCCAATACATTTTTTTTTAAAAATCAAAATTTTTTATCAGTTCAGGCCAATTTGTATTCTGCTACATATTTTTGGTAAAAAAAAATCCCAAAAAGTGTATATTAATTGGTTTGCTCAAAAGTTATAGCGTTTACAAACTACAGGATAGATTTATGGACTTCTTATTTATTTTTTATTTTTTATTAGTAATGGCGGCAATCAGCGATTTTTATCGGGACTGCAACATTGCGGCGGACAGATCAGACCCCTAACTGTCATTTTTGACACTTTTTGGGGACCAGTGACATTACTACAGTAATCAGTGCTAAATAATATGCACTGTTACTGTATAAATTACACTGGCAGGGAAGGGGTTAATACTGAGAGTGATCAAGGGGTTAAATGTAAGCTTAAATGTGCTTGCTAACTGTGGGGGGGGGGGAGGAGGGCTCTGTGACAGGCACACAGAGATTGGTGTTTCAGCTAAGCTGAAACACATGATCTCTGTGTTCCTGTCTGACAGAAGAGCTGCCTGCTTTGTTTTACATAGGCAGGCAGCTCTCCTGTCAGTTTCTCTGAAGATCCGGGAGGCCAGCAGCGATCAAGTCCGCTCCTTCCGTGGTCTGGCTCTTGCTGTGTCTAATCACAGCGGGAGTGCGGCTCCAGCGGCGTACGCGCACCGCAGAGACTGCGTGCACATAATCACATACATGTACATAATTATGCGCAGCCGAGCCGCCCTAAATCTGCGTGGGGCGGTCGGCAAGTGGTTAAGAAGCAGATGTTTTGTGAGTAGAGAAAACTGCTTTTTTTCTGGATCTGGCAATTCCAGATCAGGGCTGGAAGCTTGAAGGTTCCAAACAGTGTTGTGTGTGACGGAACCTTCAATCCTGTGTCCGGCTTTGCTAGTTGCCTACGGCCTATGTGAGTGCATGAAGGTAAAAAACCTTTAGTGTGCAGCTCCCTTTCAGCCCCCCTTATACTCACTTGAGCCTGATCCCGATACAGTGATGTGGATGAGAACGGGGGCTCTCCTCGGTCTCTCCCTCTTCATTGGCTGAGATGCAGCCATTGGTTCCTGCTGCTGTCAATCACAGCCAGTGAGGAGGGAGCTCGACTGAGCCATGCTTTCTGTGTCTTATGGACACAGAGAGCTGGCTCAGGAGCAAGTATGCACTAGTGCCCCCAAAGCGAGCGCGGGGGGGGGGGCCCAAAGCCCCGACCAGGGCTCGAGAAGTGGAAGATCTGGGCTGCTCTGTGCAAAACAATTGCACAGAGCAGGTAAGTATAACATGTTTGATATTTAAAAACAAAATTTCCTTTACAAACCCTTTAAATCGTTAGTTAATCTTTACAGAAAAAAATGTAAGGGTGAACTAACAATCAGACAACCTCCCCACCCACGGTCCCCGCTGTACTTCATTGTAGGGTAATAAGGTGTTATTTTCATGGAGATTTAAAAATGACTGAAAATTATTTAAACATTACATTAATACCATATATATTTTTTTTGTAATATAATAATATTATATAATAATATTATATAAAAATCAACATGATATATTATCACGAGATATTATGACAATAAAATGCATTGTAGCATAGTAATAATATATATATATATTAATATATATATTAATATAATCATATAAAATATAAATATATTATTTATATATATATATATATATATATATATATATATATATATATATATATATATATATATATATATATTAATATAATGATATTAAGCTTGAGATTATAGTGACTATGTTTAGATCTCCCATAATTGCTTTGTGAACCATCACTGGCATATGTACGGCATTGAAGTGGGATAAAGTTTGAGCCCATTACGGACAGCAATTTGAATTCGTCATTTTAACAGTATACTTCAGGCAAACAGGATTTGTAATTCTGTACAGCCATCAGGGAATCGTTTTGTGATATCTGATAGCTCCAGTCTCAACTAGTAATCAGGAACCAAAACAGCTATGACATGATGATCACATGAGGTTTATTAGCAAACAATCCTCTCCCAGCGCCAGAAGTCACAGAATTTCTTTCTGTGTGTGTAAAAAATAAAAATATAAAATATTAATTGAAAAAAAAAAACAAAAAAAAATTTTCCCCACGTATCAATCTATTATCAAAAAACCTGAGCACTGTATTTACTGTATTAAAATAGTGTACAAATAAAAACCTTAGACTTGTCCTTACAGTGAACCTGTGCCCAAACCATGCACCCTTAAAGTAGTTGTAAGGGCAGAAGGTTTTTTATCCTAATGCATTCTATACATTTGGATAAAAAACCTTCTGTGTGTAGCAACCTCCCTCAGCACCCCTAATACGTACCTAAGCCCATCTCTATCCAGCGATGTGCACGAGTGCCTCAGCCGTCCAGTATTCTCCCTCCTGATTGGCTGAGACACAGCAGCGGCGCCACTGGCTCCCACTGCTGTCAATCAAAGTAAGTCACCTAATCGTGAAAAAGAGGGGGCGGCTTAGTGTTTGAATGGACATAGGGAGCTGCGGCTAGGCTCAGGTGCCCCCATAGTAATCTGCTTGGTGTGAGGGCAATCGACTAGAGGGAGGGTCCAGGAGCACCGTAGAGGGACCTGGAAGAGGAGGATCTGGGCTGCTCTGTGCAAACTCACTACACAGAGCAGGTAAGTATAACATGTGTGTTATTTTTAGATAAAAAAAAATGAGACTGTAGTATCCCTTCAACAATTTACAAATGCTGAACGAGCAGAGAAAGAACTGTAAAACTTGTTCTCCTCTCTCTATAGCTATAAGCACTGTGAAGAAATGTGTCTTCAAAATTCACAACAGAGGCAGTTGACTGCACTCAGGATGCTGGAGTGAATACTGGTAAATGTGCACAAGATTTACTGTATGTTCCTCTCACCTCTGAGCATTGTTAGAGCATGGCAATAGGCAACTGGATGGGCCCAGAGTTTATGAATGGATAAGGAAGTGCTGCAATTTTCAGGTGCTAATACAGCTGGGGAGACCAGCCATAGCGACTGAATAGCATTGTCGACCCAGACCAGAAAGAATATTATTAGCAAGTAAATTATACTTACCTGCTGTGTGCAACAGAGCAGTCCCTTACCTTCTTCTGAGGTCCCCTGCAGGTGCTGTCCTCTCCTCCTCTTCTTTGAGTGCCCCCTTAGCAAGCCATGTGCTTAAGGGGCCCTCATATGTGCGCGCTACCGAATCAGGCTGTGTGCGTCCATAGACACACACACACCGTATCCTGGCCCTCCCCCCCGCCCCGTTTTCTCCTCATTGGATTTGACTGGCAGCCGGAGTCAATGGCTCCCATTGCTCTCAGAGCCTCCAGTGAATAAAGGAAGAGGGGAGAGAAGCTGCAGCAGATGGGCACAGCCGTGGTTTGACACAGGACTCACGTCAGTATTCAGGGGGTTGGGGGAACTGCTATTGAAAGGTTGTTTATGTCAATTCAGGGAATGCATTGGGGTAAAAAAAAAAAAAACTTCTGACTTTAGAACCACTTGAAGCTAAAAAAACAACCATGTACAGTATATAATTTATTTTAGACTTGCATTAGAATTTGTTTAGCGTTTGCTTGAAGAGACACTTTAAAGTGTATCTTAAGTCACTCCTTTTATTTTATTTTAGGTTTGGATAGCATACAGAAGTGTATTAATTCCAGCCAGGTTTTATTGCTGTCTCTATCCCTATAAGGGACATTTACTGTCTCTATTTGTCCTGTGACTATTCCCTGGAACTGAAAGAGAGTAATAAGTCAGATTTTTGATTATCTGAAGTCCTTTTTTTTTTCTCATCACAACACAGAGCATCTTCAAATTCATAACAATGGGGACATCCTAAAGAAATGAAATAAGGGGAGGGCACACGGGAACCAACTACCAACCACAAACCACAAAAAGGTAAGAACCTCACTCAGCTACCTGCAAGACATGCCAACTGAAAGAAGCATTCTCAGCAGTAGGAACATCTACTTGATAAAACCTAGTAAAGGGATGAACCAAAGCCCAGGTGACAGCTTTGCAAACCTGAGCTACAGAAGCCCAATGATGAGTAGCCAAGGAAGTCCCAACAATCCTAGTAGAATGGGTTTTAATTGAGAAAGGTAGAATCTCACCCTTTAAGACAGGCATGTCCAACCTGCGGCCCGGGGGCCGCATGTGGCCCGGAACTGCAGGCAATGCGGCCCACTGCCCCCTGACAATTTTTTTTTTTTTTGCTGGGGAGGAAGGAAGTCGGCTCGGGGGCACGGTCACAGCGGCTCCCAACTAACTGTAGGCAGAGGCTGCCTCGGAAGGGATCATCCTCTAGTTGTGTTAAATTAGTGCTGAGGGGGGGGGGGTGCGGCAGCGTGGGAAGGGTGTGACGGCGTTTTATTACTTATATACCTTAACTATAGTATATATTTTATATGCGGCCCGAGAAAATTTCCCTACACTCAATGTGGCCCGAGAAGCCAAAAGGTTGGACACCCATGCTTTAAGACATAAACCTGAGAAATACAGTACATTGTCAGATCCATCAGGAAATGTAAGCTGTGTGACCATTCTTTGGAATTCTGACTACTGAATAGTAGCAGTTGGTAAAACCTTAGACCCTAGCATATGAAATGTAGCCTGGCCTAGTGGGAGGAGTTATATAGAGGGGGGGGGACTTCCTCACTTTTCTTTTTTGCCAGTGTCCAATCACCTGAAGGTGCCATCATAACAATGTTGTTATGATTTTGAAGATGTGTCCCTGGATGTAGGAAAAAGAAATCTAAAATTTCGAATTGTCACCAGAATATGAATAGAAGGGAAATCTTCCAAAAAAGACACTTGTTCCGGTAACCACTGTCTAAAAGGGCATTTCCATCACTTTGGAGAGCTTCTACAGGAAAGAGAGTGAAGCAAATTCTACAAAATAGAACATAAATGATGATAAAAGGCAATGGCTCTAAACTCTTTTCTTCTACAGTATATCCAAAAATAAGTAAACTTTTGGGTTGAAGTTGGGAATAAGATTATACCCAATCAGGCAGGCCCTCACAAAAAAAAAAAAAACAATTGTTAGATGATTATCTAACAGATCAGATCTAAAAAAAACCTTGCTGTGTGTGGCCAGCATTACCTCAAAGGCATATATTGATTTCTAATTTATTCAAAACAGAGCTGTGCCTGGAACAATATTCTAAAGGTCAATCTTCATCTTGTACAGAAAAAGTCTGAACCCATGGCTTCAGGTCTGGGGCTAGTGGTGCAGGCTCCATATTTGGTGTTTGGAAATAAAGCTATCTTCAGCACCATCTGAACCTCTTCCAAGCTACAGTTTTTGTGTTTCATTTTAAATGTTCATGTTAATTGGAATTTATTGTTCCTGAAAATGGAGATGAACTCATGCTATTTTACATCATACTGATAAAAAGCTATCCATTGGTGGTGTCCCATCCCATTTTCAGCTTTATGAGCTTATTTAAAGGAAACATATGCTGAGAAAACTAGGTAGACTCTCATTGATGAACTCAGAATGTGAATTGATTAGCTACATCTGAGTTTAATACTTGTAACAGTAATTCAGGAAATGAGACCCCATATATAAAAGGATCAGATCATATATAGGGGCTAGATCCAAGTCAATATTTAAGCATATGTAAAGCCAAACGTTTTTTTTTTTTTTTTTTTATAGTCTTGGGTTGGGAAGGAATGGCTTAGATGTGGAATTGCTATTAGGAAGGTAAATAACTTTTTGTATTGTGAATAATAAAAACTCCCTTTGGCTACCAATGATTTCCAATAAATTAGCTACATTAAAAATCAGATATAAATAAAGTAATTTATGTCAAGTTCAGAATTGCCTGTATAATATATGGAGGGTGCTATTGCTGACCTTCATCTGAAAATACTAGTTTCCTAGTTATCTTTGAGTTAAATACTTCCTGAGACACTATCCTGGAACAAGCGCGCAACTCAAAAAAGGTATAACTCCTGATCTGTGTAAGTCAGTGACTTAAAAAGTACAGATGGCAATGGCTTGGCATTCAGTAAACTGGCATGTTTTTTTTTAGAGAGCAAGGTCAGCAATGGCAGCCTATGTATTTCCTCAATTCAGGATTCCCTAACAAAAAAAAAAAAAAAACGAGTTATGCAAATGCTATTGCTTCTATAGCAAATCAAACAAATTAGGGCGTTATGCTTCATTTAAATACATTTTTATATAGTGGGATAACATTCCTGACTTCCAAATAAAAAAGCCAGCTACCTGGCTGTTAGGCTGATTCTGTGTTTATCATGCTCGTTAAGTCCCTGGCCCAAATAAGTATGCAACAAATCAGAACCCTACAATCTGGGTCACTTACCAATTCCAAGGAATGATGTATGTTCTCGGCACGAGGATGGAGTGTTTTCTGTCTTCATTCTAAATGTTTTTATTATTTAAATTTAATACCTAAAAAAGCAGAGGAAATTGTGGGCTAAAATTCTTTAAATTCACAAATTAAATGTAATTGTATGTTGGCATTTTTCACTTTTATGTCAACATTTTACAAATGTGATAAATGATAAAAAGCAGTTAAAATGCTCAGTAGCACGAGATTAAATGCTCCTATGTTGATTTGCCCTTAGGCTAATAGGAGATAGGGTTAGATCTGATTTACAAAAGATATTAACAATTTATATGCATATTCTTTTCAGCAAAAAAATGTATGCTTTTTCACTGAGGAGACACCTCCAGGGCCAGCCTTATCTAGGTAAACAACAACAATTCCCCAGGAAAACCCATATCCGTCAAATGGTCTCTCCCCTGAAATTGGTCAAACAAGGGGTGTCTACAGAGGTCACAATGTGACGAGGGACACATGACCATTTCCTGTTCCAATCATGTCATATATGTGGGTAGTCTCAAAGAATATGCAAATAAGAAGTACAATTAATGGTTCAATTTATTTTTATAAAATGTATTATTTTCATTTAATGCTCATTTTCATTTAACAGGTAGGAGTAGCCTACTATACTGACCAAAGTTAGATACACAATAAAAGTGACAAAGGTGTGTACAACTAGAAATACATTTGTATAAAATGTTAAGTTATAAGGAGAACTCAAAAAATAAAGAGGCGCAAAGCTGCAGAAATACTGCAAATGTCAAGAGCTAGATATCATGCAATCTCATGGGAAAAAAATAATAATGATTTTTAATAATCCCTGTATCCTTTTAATGAATTACAAACAGCGGTGACATTTGTTTTTACAAGAAACGCAGATCACAGTATGCAATAAATACTCATATATAAAGCTACACTACATTATTGGTATTATTATTTGTTTTTTCGTGTTATCATTATTATTTGATAAAATAATTGCTAACAATTTTAATAAATATTAGCAAATAGAGCTGACATTTATATTTATTGGTAGGGCAGACCACAAATTGCAATACATACTCATACAGAATAATACAATACATTATTATTACCATTGGTTGCTGTTGTTGTTATTATTACTTAAAATACATAAGTATAATAATAATAATATTTATTATTATTATTACTATAACAAGTTTATCTTGAGTTTAAATATTTAATCCATATACTTTATTATTTTTGCACAAGATTCACACACTTTCTAATTGTATTCAACTGGGAAAATGTGTAAATCCTAGGTATGTATGAATAGACCGGTTTTTATTTTTTGTGATAAGTTATTACAACAATATTGGAATTAAACAGTAAATTTAGGTGCATGAAAAATAGACTTTATTACTTAAGTAACTGATAAGAACATACATTATATATTTTTCCACACACTGTTTCATTTAATATGTAACCAAATGAACAAGTTATATTTCTATATTTGTTTTCTTAAATGTACATTTTAAAAAAATGAATGCAATATGAGTTTTATTACATATATTTTGCATTGTACTTGCTATTTCTGTGGTAATATTATGTGGTAAAATATATTATTTTGGTAAATCCTAAAATGTTAGCGATATCAATTTAAACTATTAACAGAATACAATATTACAAAATGATCCATTTATATATGTTAAAAACAATGTACATAATTTAATATAATATATGATGAACTTATAACAATGTAGCACATACATTTTAGGTTAAAAAAACACATACTGTAGGCAAACACAAGGATAGCATATGATAATAATAACAACACTTTAACAGTTATTAGAACAATGATAAATGGATTCCCATTATCAAACCTAAAATATGCATAATCATTTTCTTCTTTCTATTTTTATCATATAGAAGTTCTGAATAATTCTATGTTAATACTATCATTATTTTTGTTATTAGATCTAGGAGTAAAAGTGTCAAAATATTTATTTTTTTCATTATGTTAAAAGCATTTATCTTATATGTTCTAGTATTTCTATAGTATTCTACATTAAATATAACATATACAGTAATATACATATGTTGTAAAACACAGACTGTAAATAAAAAGTCCCTATGTGTACATTAAATTATTACATATCTACCTTATCAATAAAAAAAATACAAAGAAAACAAATTGGGTAAAATAATATTAATACTACTACTACTACTACTACTACTACTAATAATAATAATAATAATACTTTATTGTTGTAATTTTTTTTTTTAAATAATGCTCATAGCACATGGAATATATAAAGAATTCTGATTTCTAAACCTCTATCTCTATTTATTCTGCTATATGTTTATATAAATCACATATTAAAAGCATCCTGTTCAATACATTTGTTATATTGTCTCTACCAATTAAGACATATTGGTCCATAGGGAAAACAAAGATCTCAAGCTTTATATGAAAAGTAAGTGAATGGCTCTCTTGTTCTGGTGCATGGGTGATTTAAATAGTTACGATTTATGAAGGCAGCTATCATCTGACAATCTTAGCAGCTCATTATAGTTAATTAAATGATGAATGGTAAATATGTGTATCTTTTTGCCAGATATAATTTAAAAAAATTGATGTGGTAGGGCTAAAATTATTTCAGCAATGTAATAAGTTAAAGTTCAATATATAATCCAGCACAAGTCAAAAATACGTCAATTTATTTAGAACTGATAACCCTTTTCTTACCTGATCTGTATTTTTCTGCTCCTCCAGACACTCTATTGTATTCCACTATTTCTGTTTTTATCTCTATGCAAGATGTTTAATTTCTTCTCAAAAGCAGGAAGATTCTTTCCCAGTTCATCATGACAACTTGCAGCATCCATCATCTGAGGGTTCTGAAAAGAGAAGAGAAAAGGAGAGGGAGGGGTGGGAGATAAAGGAGGGCCGGTCAAATATTCTGTGTCTTGTGGAATATAGGTAGTTAATCAAAAAGATCCATCATTGCTTATTGACAATGGGTTAATCATTTTTTTTTTTTACCGATTACTTTAGTAAAAAATATTTTAGTAAATTTTTGCTACTAAGAAATATAATTTTTAGTAATAGTTATGTTCTTATAGAACAAACATATTTAAGTATTTAAGTATTAAACTGTAAAGTGTAAAGGCCTTATACACACTCAACATTTTTGATGCTGCTCCTAGGGGTATCTGGTGTTTTTTTCTAAGCCTCTAAACCCCTCTGCATGTTAGCCTATGTGTCCATGCACACATAAGCATTTAGAGGAGTTTATAGGCAGGAGCATTTAGAGGCAGAAAAATACCCACTGCCAGTGCATCCAGGAGCAGAGGGGGTTTTGGTAGAAAAAACATCTAAGCATGTAAACACGTGTAAAATGCGTCTAAACACGCTTTAATGCTAGACATGTTTAGTGCTTGAGCGTTAATTCATTTCTATGGTTAGAATAAATGATTATTCCGCACAGTAAAATTAATTAAAGCCTAAGCGTTTTGCCTGCCTAAACACGCCTAAACGCATTTTTCACGCATTTACAAGCTTTAAGCATTTTTTCTGCCAAAATACTGCTGTCAGGAGAAAAGGCATCTAGCAGAGAAAGCAAAAACCTCCTTTGTGCACGAGGCCTAAATGTTGTCTTAACGTGGTTGTGAAGTCACTAATCACAAAGCCTGGAATCTCCTCAGTTAGAGAAAGATATACTATGCAATATCTGTGTTTTTTAAAAATTATGTTGCAAAATACCTCATTTCAGAGCGCTGCTGAGCGCTCATGTGACCTCCTGGGGCTCTCCTTCCCCGTTCTGAGGACTACAGTGGGAGGGGCTGAGATTCCCAATTGACATCAGCAGTAAGGAAAGGAGGAGAGCAGCTGGAGGTCACGTGAGCACACAACGGCGCTCTGAAATAAGGTATTTCGCTGCATAATTTTTAAAGATACTGCACAGTATATCTTTTTGTAGCAGAGATGCTTCCAGGATTTGGGATTAGTGATTTTACACCCATATTGGCAGGAGGAGAGGGGTGGGGAGGAGATGGCTCACACACAGACTCCCGAGCTGACAGGCAGGAAAGGAAGGAGGAGAGGGAGAGACTACGGGCTGACGGAGGCATGAAAAATGACCATGGTATCATGGATCAGCAGCCATGATTACCATGGTCAGCACACTAAAAAGGACACAGGAACAGGCAGGATCAACCAGGTATTTTATTAAATAGTGAGGGACAAATGACACCACACAAGCACTATGCTGTATAACCTGTTTTAAAGGAACATGATAATTTTTTTTTTGAGGGGTTACACCTACAACCCCTTTAAGTAACTACTAACAGAAGTCCTAAACCCACCCTGTTGCAAACATCAACTTTGTCCTACAATAATTATGGAGCCAGCAGAGGAAATCCCAATGCTTGGTAGGGACTATGAATCCAGTACTCTCAGTTGGGTGACAGATGAAAAGGATCCTTCAGCCACCATAGCTCTTAATGAAAACAAAGATCAGTGCTGTAGGCAGCATTACAGATAAGTATAATGTATTTCTTACAGCCTAGACTAGGATTCACTCCAGTGTTTTGAGACCATCACTTTTTTTCTCAGGAAGTTCTCAATGTTAGTGTACTGTGAACAGGACTGTGCAATGCCGTACAGCCTGATTTGTTCCTACGCAATTGTCCGTTAAAATCACGCAGTGCCGAATCGCAAAATACCCCCTGGTCAGGAAGGGGGTAAAATCTTCCGGGGCTTAAGTGGTTAATATGCCAAGAAAAAAACACTAAGCAGTTTTGTTAATGTTGAAAATTAAACAAAACCTTTCCTGACCACTGACTTTTAACTGATTTAAAGGTGAAAATTGGGGTAGATCAGTATTGTGACTTGATTTGTGACTTGACCATAATAAATGACTTGACTTGACTTGCTTGACTTCTAGCAGGGACTCGACTTGACTTGCTTGTTTTTCACCACAGTAACTTGGGACTTGCCTGAGACTTGAAGGTTAAGACTTGAGACTTGCTTGTGACTTGCACATGTGTGACTTAAGGCCCGTTCACACGTACCGATCGTCGGCAGACAAGCGCCGGCCGACGAACGATCTGCCGATTGTACGCTTGTTAGTATGATGCCTCCGACAGCCGTCAGCGCACATTCTGCCGACAAGAATCTGTGATGCAAGCATTAAAATTTTTGTATGCCGACACCAGAACGGCCGATTGTTCGCCAGTCAGTACAGAATTCGGCCGACACACAGCTACAAATCCCAACACGCATGATCAAACCAAATGAGGTCCCGGAAGAATTTTCTCTAGTAAACTCCACATTTTATCCAGAAAGAACTTTCGGCTCGCGGCACTCCAAAAAATATGTGAAATGCGGAGCACATGCTCATCTTGATAAATGTGAGAAGAAGGAAGATGCTGCTCATAATGCCATACTTTTCTAATAAAAAGGCATGTTTTCTGTTATGATGAAGATAATGTTTGTCTATTCTATCTGTTCTATCAAATTTTATAATTAAATAATTTTAACTCTTCACCATTATTTTTGTATTTTCACACCAAAGATCTAACTATTGATATGACCCTTTATTCTTTTATGAAATAATGTATAAAACATATTTTTCAGGTTATGCACAATATTAAACATGTTAAAAAATTCAGATAGGCCATTTTTTTTTCCAATTTTCTTTATTTTTGGATCTCAGAAACAAACAAAAGTAAATATTAATACTCTTCGTATTTAAAAAATAAACATAAAAAAGGTCCATTTGGACTAAATTAAAATAGAAAATGACAAACAGGGGTAAAATAAATAATATGGGGTTACAAAAATTATAACTGCTGATAACTAATCAGGCTGCCATGAGGGCAGGTTTGGATCCTGCTGGCCATATTGCCACTGGCCATGTGGCATTTGGCGAGGTGGTGGGTGTTGTGGAGGTGGAGGGCATGGGTGCTCCTCGCATGCGTGGCTGTGCTCAGTAAGGACGCCGTTTTCCGCCTTTTGCAGCACATCGAGAATAATTTTTCGGGCATACTGACACTGCCTGAGGTCCACCTGCCCTAAAATTTTGCCCGCCATATTCCCGAAGGACTCATTTGCCTCCGGTTTCCTACGTAGGGCTATGGTGGCCTCATGTATGAATTCGTCGGTGATATCATCGACGTGCTTCCTCTTTTGCCTCCGTTTGGCAGGAGGAGGTGGTGCTGGAAAGAGTTCCAAGGGTACCGCAGGCTCCCCAGGCTCCTGGCTGCAACCTGGCTCCTCTTCAGTGACACTTCCCTGTTGATGAAATGAACAATTGATTAGAATGTTATAGTGTATATAAAAATGCATGTTTGTTATATTATTGTGAACAAATAGCAGACTTTACATACAGTGGCGTATCTAGGGTCTCCAGTGCCCTTGTTGAGGAGCTGTATTTGGCAACAACCCCCCCCCCCCCCCAAGATCAATGTAAAAATGTAACCCCCCCCCCAAAAAAAAATCTAAAAGGGCATTAAATGTTTCTCATTTGTCCCTTGTTTGCCCAGTGTAGAGCTCTCTAGTGGGCAATCATTGTCTCAGGTGTGAAAAACAAGAAAGAGAGGGGTGAGAGATAGAGAGAGGGAGAGAAAGAGGGGGTGTGAGAGAGAGAGGAGGGGGTTGCAGAGAGAGAGGGGCCTGAACTTGCAGAGGGCTTGATGTAGGGCATTGAGGGTGAAGCGTTGCAGGAAAACAGGAATAAGGAAGCCACCTGCCTTGCTGACCCGGAGTGAGAGACCAGAGACATGGAAGCAAGGATGGATGGATCATTTGCAGGAGCTGTTAGTTTGTTAGTTTTCTTTTAAAAAAGGTTGAGCCAGAGGAATGCTGAGGCTCCAGCAGTGTTTGTTAGGACCAGAGGTGTGCTGGGGATGCAGCAGTGTTTGTAAGACCGGAGGTGTGCTGGGGATGCAGTGAGAGGCAGTCTCAGTCTCTTGGTCTTTTGGCTCAGCTGCTCTCAATGTTTTACACCTGCATGAAGCAGCTCTCAATGTTTTACACCTGCATGAATCCGCCTGCAAACTGGGGGTTCTGGGGTGTGCAGGCTGAGTGGATTGTTAAAAAAATCACTAAAACAATGCCAATGTTTTTGCGACCCACCCCCCTTGGCCTGCGCCCCTGGCGGTTGCCTGTCATGCCAACCCCTTGCTATGCCAGTTTACATAAAGGGTCAATTATGGTTTAGCTTATAATTTTGTTACATGATTACATTTTTAGCAGACAATATATAGTGAAATGCCATACCTGAGTCAAATTGCCCTCTAGGATATCTTCATCCTGGCTGGGATCAACCGACACTGAGCCCTCTGCTGAAGTCGAAGGCAGTGTGGAAATGGATGGCCTCGATTCCAATGTGTCTGCCAGGAACCTGAGGTTATCAAAATACCACAGCCGTGGTACATGAATATTTTCGGCAGCTGCTCCTGACCTTGTGGCATCCTCAATTTTTTTAACCTCCCGCCTGTAGGTACTGCGAATGCTGTTAATTTTTTTGCGGATATACTCGGCATTTGCCGCAGGACAGGCGGGCTTGTAGAAGGCCACTAAATGTTCAATGGCCTGTTTTTTTAGGTGCTTGTTTTTGTATTCAGCCGACTTTACTTTCCACAAACAGGGCAGTTGCCTGAATTCATCAATGAAGCTGATGAGGAAATTATGGCTGGTGAAATTGTCCACCATTTTGCAGGACAGTATATGCCTGCAAGACACAACACAACACAAAACATATTAAAATAGCATGTATTTTGGGACATAATAAAGATATTCCTAATAAAAGCTGTATAGGGCCCAAAACACACACTTTCTAATAAAGTAGTCGTACCTTTGTTTGTGGGGAAAAGTCGTGATTCGCCGTTCGATTGTGCTCCAACCATCGATATGTCCGCTAGCGAATCGTCGGCCGAAAGATCTGGCGTCCTTTAAATACAGCGCATGCGTCAACTCCTCCTCCAGTGACGGGCTTGTGCAGGGGTGTGTATGTGCCGAATATCAGGCCTACATGCGACACTCACACACCTGAGGCAGTGGAATAATCGTTTTTTAATTAAGAACCATGTCTCAACGATCTGAGAGCTCAATTAGTGTGGGCAGAAGTGATTGGGCCACCAGAAAATCAAGGGCTACACCCATGACCAAGGCAGAAATGGTGGAGATGGTCTCCATTTTAGAAAAAATGGATTACGATGGGAAGTTGGCAAATTACGATAGGCCCAATGCCAGGAAAGATGGCATCATGGATAAGGTGGTGGCCTGTTTGCAAAAACAATTTGGTGTGGAGCGATCGAAAGATCAGATTAGGAAACGATGGTCCGACCTGAAACACCGTGAGCAGGATCAGCTTTCCCAAATCCATCGGATTCCGAAAAAAAGTAAGTTTTATATTTTTTTTTTTTTAACATGCAATATGTTTTTTCTAATTTTGTGTATGTTGTATTAACATGTCTAGATTACAATGTCTATGTAAAAAGTTAGATTACTCATTTTAGTTGTCATGTCGTGATTAGATCGATCTATTGTTGATGTTTTAGTATATGACATTAAAAGTCAGGAAGCCATAGTTAAAAATATATGTATTGTGTTGCAACGAACGTTCTTTCCTGCACGAATATTCTCTGCAAACATTCCTATTAATCACAGATTATTATTCAAACCTTTAAATAGGAGAAAAACGAAAACTCTGTGCCAAACAATGGGAATGGAGGAGGAGAGGTTTGGCAGCTCCATCTGCAGTTGTAAGAGAAGATGAGGACATGGGCCCAGATGGTGGCACAGATTCTACTAAAGGTAATTGGTTCCTATGCACTGTCAAACATTAATGTACCATATTTTTCGTAGATAACCATGTACATGTATTCATATTTGTTACTAAAAGAGCTATCAAACAGGGCACCATGTCCTAACAAATGTACCTCTTGTGACTTTTATGATCTGGCAACTTTTTTGTATTATGTAGATGAAGGCATTATGCCTGAGGTTATTCTGGTGGAGCCAACAAGTGACCAGACACCAGAGCAACAAGAAGGTTGGTAGGCACAGATTTTTGTGTAGTGGGATCATAGAAATATGTGTATTTGCAATGATTGTTTAACCTTATATTCTTGTATTCCCTTACAAATTTACATTGCAGATGTTGCGTCATGCGAGGATGTGGCATCCCCAGCCAGGTCAGAACCAACATCTCCTGGCAACTTGCCAAGCAGCGTGGAAGCCACATCCGAAAATGTGGAGGATCCAGGAGAGCCAATTGTGTGCCCACGTAGGTTTTTTCATAATGATTTTTATCAGTGTTATTTTTAGCCTCCAATTGTCAACACTAGTTCCCTATGGGAGCCTCTTTATTTGAATGGAAGTCGCACCGTAAGTCGGATCAGGATGCTCTGACTTGCGGGGCCACTTGCGCTGTGAACATTTTTGAGGGGGAACTACACAGAAATATTGAATAACCCACCGTGGGTGTCCCCCCCAAGTTCCCAAGCAGGACTTTTGTGTGTGGTATTGAGTTTGAGGGTAGGCCCACAACAAAAAGACAGCATGGGTTACCCCCAAAACCCATACCAGACCCTTATCCAAGCATGCAGCTTGTCAGGCCAGGAAAGAGAATGAGCAAGCAGACCAAACACCCCCTGGACCACAGCAGGACACATGCCCTCAACATGGGGGGGTTTTGTTGCTTTGGGCCAGGGGGTCTCTGCACCACACACCCAAAAGCACCTTGCTCCCATGTAGAGGAGGACAAGGGCCTCATCCCCACAACCCTGTCTGGTGGTTTTGGGGGGTCATGCGGCCAGGGGGTTCCTAGGACTTTGGAAACAACCTTTAACAAAGGGTGGCCCCCAGATCCCAGACCCCAATCACTATGTGAATGGGTATGGGGTACATAGTACCCCTACACATTAAACACATAAATGGAAGTGTATGTGAATAATGACAGGAGACGTTTATGAAATGTTCTTAAATATCTTCATCCGGTCTTCTCCACTCTGCTCTTTGGATCTTCTCCTCTCCACTCTTCTGCTGTCCAATCTTCTGCTCTTATGTTGTCTGCTCTTTTGCCCTAGGCTCTTCTTCTTTCTCCTGTCCTCCTCCGATGCTGTTGCCATGCATTCTGCCCGTCTCTGGTCTCTGCAGCTTAATATATATACATTACGACCATGCCCTCACAATGACGTCATCATGCGTTCACACCCCTAATGAATATATAGTAAGCTCAGGAGACCGGCAGAATCATCAGCAACAGGATCAGAAGAGGATAGGAGGAAGAAGAAGAGCCTAGGGCAAAAGAGCATAAGAACAGGGTAGGTATTAACTCGAGAGTAATTTAATATAACCTGGACACCAAATGTTTCTCTATTATGACCTCATGTAGGTGATTCACATTGACTCAGTTGTATATTTTTTTACAGATCATGATTTACCTACTTGCACTGCAAAATTAACACGTGAGGCTCTCCAATGTTGCTCAGACCTCGAGCAAATCAAGGAAACAGCAACGGCATTGCAATCCAAAATGCGCGATTTTGTGGACATGATTGCCAAATTTTAAAATTTTTTTACAACGTTTTTTATGTTTTTATTCGTTCCTTTTATTACAAATGTTTAGTAATATTTTATGATATCTTGATGACACTCAGTTGTTAAGAGTGTACCCACGTTTGGGAAAAACACTTGAAAACACCCTAACCCTAACCATATGAATGTTTCTTAAAAATTTTTTTTTACATTTAACAATGTGTGTTCGATTCTTTATTTGACTTTCGTTGGGGGGACCAGGTCTAAAGCTGTGTAAAGAAGCATTAAATGTATGATGGCTGTCCTATTCCCATATTTACATGTTAATGAAAGCATTTTGGACACTGCCATATGCGAGTTGCTGGAGGTGTCAATGAAATGTTAAAGATCACAACAGTTTAAACGCATATCACAGTGTGATCTGACATTTCATACAGGATCGGATCATACAAGTGGGAACGACTGTGCGATCCTATCCTGATGCAGCTGAATAAATGCATCATGTGCGACTTTTGTGCGAGTGCAGTGCGAATTGAGACATACACTTTGTATGGCTACATTCGCACTGAACACGCACACAAGTCGCACATGACCCTTTATTTGTGATGTATCAGGATTGGATGGCACAGTGCTTCACACTTGTGTAATACAATCCTGTGGAAAAAGTTAGTGGCGGGTCACCCTTATGCGATGCAGGAAGGATGCAAAGTCGCAGACTTCCCGCATCGCATAAGTGTGACTCAACACTCAAGGTACTAGCAGTCCTAGGATTCAATATGGCATTGATATTGCCATTAGCAATCAGTGTAGGGAGATCAGTGTAATCTATAGTGTATTGCTTGTTCGTTGCTCTAGTTCACTTTCCATTACCTATATATATAACACTTTGAGATAAACAATGATCAAGTTTCACATAACACTGACATATCCTAACATTGGTGGGCAGTGAGAAGGATGTCATAAATGAACACAACATAACAGGTGTAGGTACGTTGTTAATACCCTAATGTATTATATGAAATATATAGTATGGGCAACCTCTGGACAATGACCACCAATGTAAGGTGACATTAGATGAACCTTGGGTGTGACCTAGTTCTCAATGTGACAGGGTTTGTGGAAATTTTGTGGGGTGCAGAAGGCCCTTGTATTTACACCACTGGCTCAAAAATAACACATGGCCATCATCACTTTGGATCAGCTGTTGAGAGACTACAGTAAAGAAACACACTGATGAATGTATTAACCTTTCCAAAGTCACACATATATAACACATGATTTACCCCAAAAATTATGTTTGCCATATGTGCCCAAATGATTAGAATCCACAATACAGAATCATAGCAATTTTTGTTTAATGTGTTCAAAAATCATAGATCTATGACATTTATCTTGTTAGGAAATTATTTATGAAGTTTATTGGTTGTGTGACAGTGATTGCTGCCAGGACACAGCTCCTCTCCCCAAAAAATAGTCCAGATATTCCTGGCGGATCTGACGGGCCCTGTGTGATGCCAATCCTGACCATCCAACTTGCATTGACGTCATGGACTCCACTTGGTCAGGAGGTTGGGCCTCTCCACTTGTACCTGGCATAGCAGGGTCAGTATCCAGTTGCTGAAATACATAATTGTGTACATTCCTGCGTAGGAAGTTGTGCAAAATGCAGCAACACAAGACCACATTATCCACTTTGTACAGTGCCAGGTGTATGGACGTCAGGAATATCCGGAACCGGTTGGCCATTATCCCGAAGGCATTCTCCACAACTCTGCGAGCTCTGGACAACCGGTAGTTTTAAATCCTTTGGTCGGGGGTGAGGTTCCTCTGAGGGTAGGGCTTCATGAGATGCTCCCCAAGCGCAAAAGCATCATCTGCGATAAAAACAAAGCTCATACCCTCAACGGTTTGCTCCCTGGATAGCAGGTTCAGAGTGCCGTTCTGAAGACGACGAGCGAACTCCGTCTGCTCAATAACTCCCCCATCAGAATTGCGGCCATTTTTGCCAATATCCAAATAAATAAACTCATAGTTTGCATTAACTATGGCTAGCATGACTATAATAAAAAAACCTTTATAATTATAATAAAATGTGCCGGAATTCGGAGGGGGGACAATGCGGACGTGCTTCCCATCAATAGCACCCCCACAATTGGGAAAATTCCACTTCTCCAGAAATTGAGCAGCAATCTCCAGCCATTGCTCTGCGTTTGAAGGGAACTGTGGGGAAAAAAAAAGAAATTAGTGCTTGAGCACATCACATTATTAATTACACACACAGTTGTCTGTTAAATGCTTATGCAACTTGTTAAAAATATAAACAACAGGAAGGCAAACGTTTTGATTTGGGGATGTAACATCTACATACATTTATTTTCAACCTCCTATTGTTCTTATATTGTAAAGGGCCATACACACTATAAGATTCTCTGAAGACTTTTTCGTGCAGATTTACCTTTTCTATGTAGTGCAAGTGCCTGCCAGATTGCATAGGATTTGAAAGTGTTTGTTTGACCTCATATTATTTGGTTTTGGTAAATCGGAAGGATAAATTGTTCTGACAATCTTATAGTGTGTATGGCCCATTATACTCACCAGCTAGAGCTGAAATTTACAAACTACGGCCCTCCAGCTGTTGCAGAACTACACATCCCATGAGGCCTTGTAATTCTATGACATTCACAGACATGACTAGGCATGATGGAAATTGCAGTTCCTGAACAACTGGAGGGCCATAGTTTGAAGACCTCTGAGCTTGAGCTTTGGTATATGCTGACTTTGAGATTTAGCATGTGGGTGGGGGGATGGGTAAGTAAAACTGGGCATTTATACATCAATAAGGGCTTGTGGTCAGTGAAGGTTTTAACATCATTACATAAACATACACAATCATAGGTGGGAATGGATGGACTGATGTATTTAAGATAAATCATAAACTAGGTAATAAAACATTGGCCAAGGAATAATTGTTTGAGGGAAAGTAATAAAATGACACAAATTCAAAATACTGTTAACAGGCAATGCGTTTAGGGACACATAGGAGAGAATGGTGGGGTGGTTAGTGGGTAATTTTACAAATGGTTAAGATAATCTACATCTTTACTACTATGTGCATGCGGACAGAGGGTAGTTTACAAATAATGGCCTGTATCAATTGCTGTACATCCAAAAACCTAATAATTCGGGTGAAATGACTAATACATGTAATGTAAAAAATAAAACATACCTTGATATAGTCCTTCTGCAAGACCTTGATGATGGCAGAGCAGGTCTCAGGGATGATGACTCCAAGTGCTTGGGGGGAGATGCCTGTGGTGAACTTCAGATCCTGCAGGCTTCTCCCTGTTGCAAGATACCTCAAAGTCGCAATTAACCTTTGCTCAGGAGTAATTGCAAGCCGCATACAAGTATCCTGCTTCAGAATATAGGGGGACACCAGGGCAAGAAGACGGTAAAAGATGGGATCCGTCATCCTCAAATAATTCCTGAAGTCATCAGGATTATTTTCCTGGAGCTCCCTCAGCAAGGACATATGAGAAAATTGATCACGGTTAAGCAACCAATTTTTCGTCCAGGAGGTCCGCTTCTTCTTCCTATTGCTCGTACGTCGTCTCAGAGCCAAAACTCCAACACTAACGTCAGCAACGGTCGAATTCACGGTCGCCATAATAAATTCTCGATCGATGTCTCGGAAAATAGCGAAATTTCGTCAACCAAACAAATGCTACCGAAATCAGCGCGAGATGCCCAGAAGGGTCACGGCCAAACACTCACTTCCTCTTTTATAGCGGCGAACGTGCATGGAACGTACTGACGTCATTTTCTGTCGGCAGACAAATGTCCTGGGCAAGTTTTGAGCACTTTTCAACAGACAAACAACAAACACGCCAGCCGCGAACATTTGTCGGCCGTTCTGTCGGCCAACGATCGGTACGTGTGTACGGGGCTTTACTCCCATGTCTGCACAGCAGGGTCATGCAAGCCTGGTCAGTAACTAGCAGGCACGTCAGGAACAGAGCAGAAGGCAGCAGAGTAGTCAGGTTCAGGCTGGAGTTGGCAACGGCAGACAGGCAGACAGCGGGATAAAGCGGAGACGTTGTTGAAGAGCAAGCCAGGGGTCGATTCAGACAGAGTACAAGCGTGGTCAGACAGATCAGGACGGCAACAGAGTTTAAACACCAGGAACAGGAAGCAGAACGCTGTAGACCATAAGGCAAGGTTCTAGTGCAGCAGAGGTGTTTATATAGGCCATTTGGCACCACTTAGTGGTGGGCATGGACAGTGAACAGGAATTCTCTGTCCATAGGTTTGGCTAATAGAGTTTCTTCGTTGGCTAACAAACATTCTCTGTCTGCACATAGCTATGTGCCTGGGCTTTCTTCTTCTTCCCTGGTACAATCGCTCCCACTGCTGTGCCTCAACCAATAAAGAGAGAGAGAGACCCGGAACAGCCGAGGCTCCTGGGCATATAGCTGGATTGAAAAAGGGCTCAGGTGAGTATTAATTAGGAGGCTGTGGGGGAACAGCAAACAGAAGTTTCTTTACCTTCTGCATAGAATGCATAAAGGTAAAAAATGTGCAGCCTTTACAACCAACTTAAACTAAACCTGTGCCCAGCCTTTGAACAACAAACTATTTACACAGAACTTTAATGGTGTTTATAGTGGAGGGCTAATAGGCTGTATTTCAAGTTTCATTGCCTCTATTGTGAATTGTGAAGACAAATTTCTTTACAATGCCTATGGCTACAGAGGTGGATGGGTGGACATAATAAAGGATAAGTCCAGGCAAAACCTAACTAACACTTAACCTGTTCTGTGCCACATTCTATACCTAATCTATCTAACCCTGCAAAGCAAAAACCACTGTACTTACATTTTCTGGAGCTGATCCAGTCCGGTCTCCAGCGACGGAAGCTGTGTGCAGGAGAGGACCGACAATGGCTGTGAAATGAACGGGAAGTGACGTCACCCATAGGCTTACTATGGGGATTCTGTTGTCGAGTTCCTCTCCTGCACCCGCCTCCACGCTGAAGGAGCCGCTGACAACTCAGCATGGGACCAGACCGGATTGGCTGCAAAATAGGTAAGTACAGTGATTTTTGCTATGCAGGGTTAGATAGAAGTTCTAGTCTTAGAATGTGGCACAGAGCAGGTCTAACGTTAGTTAGGTTTTGCCTGGACTTAACCTTTATTATATCCTCTCATCCACCTCTGTAGCCATAGGCCTTGTGAAGAAATTTGTCTTCAAAATTCACAATAGAGGCAATGAAATCACAGCTTATTCCCCCTTTACTTGAAACATACATCCTATTAGCCCTCCACTGTAAACACCATGAGTTTGTAAGCTGTTAAAAATAATGGCTTGTTTTAAAGCTCTTTTAGGCTGGGTTCACACTAGTGCGAATTGGATGTGGGTTTCCCCCTGCATTCAATTCGCATGTCAGGAGACCATTTCAGGTCCGAATCCAGCCAAAAATGTGGGCCTGATTCACCCCAAAATGGAGAAAAGGAATGCACTGGACTCCTGCTGTGAGCCGCTCCGCACAGCAGTGTGAACCCAGCCTTAATCTCCATTGTCTGGCCACCAGGGCACATTTAAAGCAAACCTATAATGGTTTTGGGATAAAAATAAGTTCAATACCATTTAGAAATTCTATCTAGTATAACAAAACCATTATGGTTTAATTTTACTATCAGATATACAGCATAAATGGTACTTATTCCATCATTGCACCTCCACTGTCATAAAATATCCCCTTTCATGTTCCATTTCGTCGGTGCTCCATTGTCCAAGACAGAATCCAGTGTTGATCCTGAATTGCCAAAGTTGTTGTCAATCTTCATTCATTTAAATTCTTATTTGCTTTGAAAAGTAGCCCATGTATCTAATGTGTAAGGAAGTTATCAGATAAAATTATCACTTTGACAGGTAGCTAGTCTTTGCCTTGTATAACCATTGCATAACCATCACATTGCTATCGTCATAGCAGATCACATGTAAAAAAACACCCAGCAGCAAGCTCCCATATGGTCTAGCGGTTAGGATTCCTGGTTTTCACCCAGGCGGCCCGGGTTCGACTCCCGGTATGGGAAGTGTCTGTTTTGATTGGGAAATTAATAGTAAAAATTATCATAATTAACCACTTAAGCCCCGGAAGATTTTACCCCCTTTCTGGCCAGGGGGTATTTTGCGATTCAGCACTGCGTGAACTTAACGGACAATTGCTCGGTCGTGCGACACTGTACCTAAACGAATTTGACGTCCTTTTTTTCCCACAAATAGGGCTTTCTTTTGGTGGTATTTGATCACCTCTGCAATTTTTGATCATGCGCTATAATCAAAAAAAGAGCGACAATTTTACAAAAATAACAATATTTTTGACATTTTTTTATATGAAATTCCCCCAAAAAAATGTAAAAATCAAATTTTTTAAAAAATTTTTGGCCAATTTGTTTTCTGCTACCTATGTTTGGTAAAAAAAAAAATCGCAAAAAGCGTATTTTGATTGGTTTACGCAAAAGTTATTGTGTTTACTAACTAAGGGAAATATTTTTGTCATTTTTGTTGTTTTTATTTTTTAACGAGTAATGGCAGCGATCTGCGATTTTTTTTGCGGGACTGCGACATTGCGGTGGACAGATCGGACCCTTGACTGACATTGACACTTTTGGGGGTACCAGTGACATTACTACAGTAATCAGTGCTATACATATGCACTGTTATTGTAAAAATGACACTGGCAGGGAAGGGGTTAACTTAATTGGAGAAGGAGGGGTTAAGTGTGTCCCTAGGGGCGTGCTTCTAACTGTGCAGGGATGGGGCTGTGTGTGTAACAGCACAGATCAATGGTCCTACATAGCAGGACCGTTAGATCAGTGCTTTTACACAGGGAAGAATGACAGGTGGCTTTGTTTACATTAGCAGCCTGCCTTTCTCCCTTCACAGTGGACGATCGCGAGTCACGCACCGAGGTGTCCGTGAACGAGCCGGGGCGGGAGCGTGCCTCCGGCGGCGCACGCTCGCCCGCTATTGGCTCCCAGGCTAGTGAAGTACCGGTAGGTCACTTTGCCTGGCCGGGGCTGACCGCCGCAGTATATGTACTTGCGGCGGTCTGCAACCGGTTAAAGGGGTTGTAAAGGCAGAACGTTTTTTATCTTAATGCATTCTATGCTCTAAGATAAAAAGCCTTCTGTATGTAGCAGCCGCCCCAGCACCCCCTAATACTTACCTGTGCCCCATCTCTCTCCAATGATGTCCACGAGTCCCTCGACTGTCAGGGACTCTCCCTACTGATTGGATGAGACACAGCCATGGCACCATTGGCTCCAAAGTCAGTCAGTTAGCCAATCAGGAGGGGGAGGGGGTGGGGCCGAACAGCAGTTCCGTGTCTGAATGGACACACGGCGCTGCAGCTTGGCTTGGGTGCCCCCATAGCAATTTGCTCACTGTAAGGGAATTCGATAGGAGGGAGGGACCAGGAGCAGCATTGCGGGACCTGAGAAGAGGAGCATCCAGGCTGCTCTGTGCAAAACCAACTGCATAGGGTAGGTAAGTATAACATGTTTGTTATTTTTATTTATTTTTAAATGAGACTTTACAATCTTTTTAAGCAGAACGATTTCTGCCAAAGATTGACCATTATCAATTTACCATGGGTGGTCAGCAGCATCAACTTGAATTCACATCCCTTTTACTTCTATATAAACTTCAGAGGCTATAAGGAAACATCGGCAATTATTATTCTAGTTTTCAGGCAGGCATGTCCAAGCCGCGGCCTGCATGCGGCCCGGAACCGCAGGCAATGTGGCCCACTGCTGGCGGCTTACAGACACCCGCAAGTGCCAAGTGATCTCCCGGCTGCTGTAGGATTTCTGCAGTCAGTGACAGAGCCGCTGCTTCCTGTATAGTTCCGGCTCTGTCACAGGCGGAGTGATGTGAAAGGCACTCCGCCTGTGACAGGAGCCATACAGGAAGCAGTGGTTCTGCTCTCTACTGCAGCCGCTGCTTTCTCCAGCAGTACCTGACGTCATGACCAGCAGTACCCGCATGATCAGCATTACCCGCCAGCAGTAACCGCCAGAAGTACCCACCAGCAGTAACCGCCAGCATTACCCAGCAACATTATATTGAATATATATAAATTTATATATATTATACTGTATATAAATATATAATAACTATATTATATATTTTATATGCGGCCCAAGAAAATTTCTCTACACACAATGTGGCCCAGAGAAGCCAAAAGGTTGGACACCCATGCTTTCAGGGCTGTACATTCAGGCCAGTGTGTCCAAGCTACCACTCTACCTCACTCTCTTGCTTCTTAAAGCTAAATTCTAGCAATGCCTTTTTTTTGCCAAAATATATTGATCCAGCTTGGACCAATGTACATAAGCATGCATATACCATACAGTACTTGTGGGATGCCTGTGGAAGGTGACAGTCACTGTAGTAGTCACCACTACTACAGTGATCTTTTCCATCTTCTAGGTCCTATGCCTAGTGGCTGTTCTGTGGCAACAAGAGAACATAGGGAGTTGTTCACTTGGTCATTTACAAAATGCTATGCATTTTCTCAACAAATGCAAAACATTTTTTATCCACTTATTCCTCTCCTATATGAAAAGATCAGCATTTTGTTTTACTAGAATTCTACATAGAACCCCCAAACATTATATGATTTTTTTAAGCAGAGGCCCCAGAGAATAAAATGGTGGGTGTTGTATATTTTTGTTACATGATATTGGCACGACTTTTTAAACACAAATTCTTTGGAAAAAAATACACTTTAATGAATTTTAATGCACAAAAACACAATATAATACCCAATTGTTTGATAAAATGTAAAAGATGATATTACACTGAGTAATTTGATACCTAACATGTCATGCTTTAAAATTGTGTACGTCCTTGGAAGGGCACCAAACTACGGCACCTAAAAATCTCCATAGGTTACCAGTTTAGAGTTACACAGGAGGTCTGAAGCTAGAATGGTTGTTCTTGCTGTGACGTTCACAGCAATACCTCACATGTATGGTGCCATCACCATTTACATAGGCGTGCAGGACATGTGTGTGTGTTTGTTTTTGTGCGTGAGCATGGGGGGACGGGGCTCTTTAATTTTCTTTTTTCATTTGTTTTATTTAACTTTTTTTTACATTGTACATTTACAACTGGAAATAATGGTCTGCAAGACCTAGTAATCTCAAAAATTGAGGAGCTTATAACTAATCCTTACGGTATATAAAAGAACATCTGGGTAGTAGTGACCATAACGTGGTTTCATTTCATGTTAGTTGTAACACATAATAAGCACATAATAAGCACATTCTGGAAAGATAAAAACATGTAACTTTAACCAACCCCTTCCCACCGCCATCTTCTGGCCCTTTAAGCAGGAGGCAGAGGCAGGCATTCAGGTCATGTGACTTCTGTAATTGGCTGTCACATGATCATAAAGCTTCTAAATGCAAGTATGTATTGAGAGCTTTTTGGTCCCTCCTGCAACTGTGCTGGGAGAGCGCAGGGTGTGTGCTCTCAGCACAGAGGTGTTTTTACATAGGGCCACATGTATGCAGCCTCATGATGTTAAAGCTCACCCACTGAGAGGCCTCAGAAATGCCTCACATCAGCGGGAAGAGGTTAGGAGAGCTAATTTTCCAAGACTGAAGGCCCTCTCCAAGATTTAGACTATGAGGAAATGTTCGAATTAAAAAATACAGAACAGAAATGGGAAGGCTTCAAATTGACTGTTTGCAAACCCATTGCAAAATATATTCCCATGGGCAATAAGTTTAAAAGGCTAAAAATAAAGCCTGTGTGGCTTACGTTCAAAGGTAAATAGCTATTAATAATAAGAAAAGAGCATTTAAAGCAGTGGCGGCTGGTGCATTGGGGCAAAGGGGCACCACCCCCCCTAATTTACATGCAGGTCGCTGGACGCATGGATTCCAATGGTTTTTTTTTTTAAGCACGTGATTAGAGCCAGAGGCTCTAATAGGCTTCAAAAAAGGGTGGGCTTGGGGGGCAGAGCACTGCGCCCCAGCCCCCCTAGTTGTGTGACAATAGCGAATTAATATTCCCTATTGCCACACTGATTCTCCTCCCGGCCAATCAGGAAGCGGGTCCTGGGACCCGTTTCCTGATTGGCCGAAAGGAAACGCCATGCTATTGGCCAAAGCGGAGGAGGAGGAGGAGGGAGGAGACTGAGGGGGAAGCCGCCACCGCTGCTGCCTGCCCAGGGTAAGTGAGGCGGCGACCTGGGGGAGGACAGTGCGGGCTGGAGCTGGTGGGGGACGGGGGACAGTGCGGGCTGGAGCTGGTGTGGTGGGGGGGTATGGTGTAGTCCGTCTGACACCCCCCCCCCCCCCCCGCCCGGCCCATGGAGTGCCAGCCGCCACTGATTTAAAGAAGGATACAGTCATTATTCTAAAATTACAAAGAATAGAATAGAATATGTAAAAAGGAAATCAAGGCCATAAAAATTCATTAATGACAGGTTGAAAAACAGAATAGGACAGCGACAAACCACCCTAAATTCTTCAAATGTATTAATAAAAAAAAGGTTAAGTCTGAGCCTGTAGGCCCTTTAGAAGATGATTTTTAATTGGTGATTGGGGTCAAAGAGAAGGCAAATTTAGTAAATGCATTCTTTAGCTCTGTGTATACTAAGGAAAATTGGGAGCTTAAGTCCTTAATGGATATAGTATTGGCATAGTCACAAATAAACCACTATAGCTCAAAATTTATATAGTCTAGAAACTCTAAAGGCTCGTACACACGATAAGAAAATCGGAAGTAAAATTTAGTTTGACGATCGATCTGCCCATTTCCGGATTGTTAGTATAGTGCTTTCGACAGTCAATTACGGATTTTCGTACGACAAAACTGGATGTGCAGGCTATAACATTTTTATCATACCTGAACACAACAACCGATTTTCGTGTAATTAGTACAGTTTTCGTCTGAAAAAAATCATAAGAGCAAGACTAGGCATGCTCGGAAACTATAGAATACATACAAAACAATTCAACAGATGACATCACTTCCAAAGTTGAATTCTGTCATACGTGAATTTTTGTATGAAAGTAACCTCTTCACTTTCCATATGAGACTAGCATGCAATAAAAATTTGTCCAATAATCTGATCATGTGTACGAGGCTTTAGGCAAAATAAAGATAAAAAACTACCTGGACTAGATGGCTTACACCCATGTACCCAAAAGTCTTTATCTAGTAACTACAGACCAATTATTTTAACTTCTATAGTCAGGAAATTACTTAAGTGTGTAATAATAGACTACATGGATGATTTTATGTTAGAAAATAATATATTAAGCAACAGTCAGCATGGATTTAGGAAAGGCCGAAGTTATTAAACACATTTGATTGCTTTTTATGAGGAGGTACTGTAAGCAAAAAACTTAGACAGAGGGGTGGCTGTGGACATGGTATACTTGGATTTGGCAAAAGCGTTTGACACAGTTTCCCACACACAGCTAGTGTCTAAGGTTAAGTCTACAGGTTTAGAAAATTCTCTTTGTAAATGGAAAAAAACTGCCTAAATGACCTTATTTCGAGAGTAGTGATTCATAACCTCAATGGTCTAAGGTTGTTAGTGGTGTACTCCAAGGTACAGTGTTGGGACCCTTACTTCTTATTTTCTTTATAAATGATATAGGGTCTGGGATTAAAAGTAACATATCAGTCTTTGCAGATGACATCAAGCTATGCAGTGGAATAACGTCCTTACAGGATGTCTCCAATTTACAAGCCAATCACAATGCACTTTTTTATTGGGCAACTACTGTATGTGGTTTAATGTTGATAAATGCACAGCTATCTGCGTAAGGGACAAAATGAAGCATACACCTTTCTCTTTTGAGAAAAGGTGATTAAAGGAGGATATGATCCCCATGTATAAATATATAAATGGCCCATATAGTGAGCTTGGTGTAGATTTATTCCCTTTCAGGTCATTACAGAAGACAAACGGGCACTGTTTACATCTAGAGAAAAACAGATTTAACCTCCACATATGGAAAAGGCTTCTTCACAGTAAGAGCTGTAAAAATTTAGAATAAATTCCCTTAATAACTAGTTCCGTTTTTTTTTTTAAAAAAAGAGCTGGATGTTTTTAGATGCACAAAAAGTAACTAGATTTTAACATTTACAGGTAATACCACCATAGGTAGTTGATCCAGGCAATATCCAAGAACCTGAAGCTATGTGTTTGCATGTGGGCTAGCTGTTAGGTTTCCTGTTTTTTACCTAGGTGGCATGGGTTTGACTCCCAGTATGAAAAATGCTTTCTCTCTCATAAGTCTTTTAATCAATAATGTGAATTTAATATCACAGATGATCAGAATGATTTCAACTAAGGATAACTTTTATTTAAATCTAAAACTTCTAATATAATTTTACCACTGAAGCTTGGCTTCCTATGGAGCAAGCAGCGCAAATATATCTAATAGTGATCAGGCCAATGTAGTGTACATGCAATGCTGTATTCATTTGGAATTGGTTGCAACAAGATTCTATTACATGCATCTGATGTAATTTAGGCCCCTTTCACAGGGGCTGATCAGGTCCGCCTGTCAGTTTTTCAGGCATACCCAATTGGATGCTCCATTCCCCCCTATGGGGAAGGGGATGTCAGCGGTGGCAGGTCCACTGAAACCCGTTGCTATCCAATTAGATCCTGTCTGTGAAATTTAGACAGATGCTAACCCTATTTTTCACGGTGCATTTTGGCAGCATACAATGGGTTGTGGCTCCGCCCCCAACAACCTGATAGGACTGGTTAACTATCAATCAAAGACAGACCCAGTTTGCAGCATTCTTCTTTTTATCCTCACCTGATCAGGACTGGAGACGGTGGTATCCCTTACCTTTTGTCGCCACGGCCAGGTTTAGCCTCTCCTGGGTGGAAGTCTTTCCTATACAGTCTCTAAATGGTTAGAGCCCCATTCTGGTGGTCTGGGTGGCATAGCTCAGCCTCTCTTTTATAATTTACCAAAAATTGGGTATAATATTGTGTTGTTTTGCACTAAAATTCATTTTAGTGTGTTTTTTTTCCTGAAAATATGTGTTTGATAAATTGCTTCACAAATATAATGGAAAAAAATAAAATAAAAAGCAACTACCACCATTTTCTTTGCTTAAAGTAATTTCTAGCAGAAATGCAGATTTTACCATGTGTGTGAAAACTTAAAAACTTGCCTTGGTAGACAAGTTGTTAAAGTAGATTTGTTGGCTGCACATAAAACATTTATATTTAAAAAAAATCATACATTTTTAAAACTTTTAAAAACCACATAAAACATTTATATTTAAAAAAGTATAAATGTATAAAACTTTTTAAACCACTTGGATTTCAACTTTAAAGTCCAGTTGAGTTCACAAAAATACTGTACATATACAGTTATAAAAACATTGTACTAATAAACTCTACTTTCAAAGCTTTTCTGTTTACAGTTCCCTTACCGTTGTGCAGGGTGCGGATGACAATTAAATTAGACCCAGTGCACACTAGTTTTGAGAGGAGTGACTGTTACCTAGCTCTGCTGGCACAGATCACTGAAGTTGAAAAGCAAAGCTGCGATAATCATACTGCTAAATTTGATCATGCTTTAGCAGGGGAAGGTAGAACAGACATAATGTAAGCCAGACTAAGCCCCCGTTCACATTAGGTCGAACCGACTTAGGGGGCGACCTGTGAAGTCGCGTGCAGCGCGACTTGCACAGACTTCATAACATGAATGTCTATGCAAGTCGCCTCCAGGTCGCCCCGAAGTAGTACAGGACCCTTTTTCTAAGTCGGAGCAACTTGTGTCGCTCCTATTAGAACGGCTCCTGTACTACACAGTGGGAGCATGAGGACCGCGACTTGTCAGGCTGACAAGTCGCCTGACAAGTCGGATCAATGTGAATGGACACTTAAAGTAATATTAACAGTTTGTATTTGTTTTTTTATAACAAACATGTTATACTTACCTGCTCTGTGCAATTGTTTTGCACAGAGCAGCCCTGATCCTCTTCTTTTTGGGTCTTGGGACTTATCCTTTATTATGTCTTCTCATCCACCTCTGTAGCCATAGGTCTTGTGAAGAAATGTGTCTTCAAAATTCACAATAGAGGCAATGAAATCACAGCTTCTTCCCCTTTTACTTGAAACACACAGCCTATTAGCCCTCCACTGTAAACACCATGAGTTCTTAAGCTGTTAAAAAGGACTGAAACTGAATTTAGAATCTTCGTTGTAATCTTTGAGAGTTTTTGAAGAAAAAGCACTTTTTAGTACAAGCAGCTAGGAAGGCCAGGGGTGGCTTGTTTTAAAGCTTTTTTAGGCTGGGTTCACACTAGTGCGAATTGGATGTGGGTTTCCCCGCACTCAATTTGCATGTTAGGAGACTGTGACTGGCTCTCAATGGAGCCAGTTCACACTGCTCCGGGATGGCTGCGGAGCAGTTTGCAGAAGAATCCTGTGCGTCTTCCGGTCCGTTTCAGGTTCCAAATCCAGCCAAAAAGTGGGGCCTGATTCACCCCAAAATGGAGAAAAGGAAGGCACTGGACTCCTGCTGTAAGCCGCTCTGTACAGCAGTGTGAACCCAGCCTTAATCTCCATTGTCTGGCCACCAGGGCACATTTAAAGCAAACCTATAATGGTTTTGGGATGAAATCAAGTTTAATACCATTTAGAAATTCTATTTAGTATAACAAAATCATTATGATTTCATTTTACTATCAGATATACAGCATAAATGGAACTTATACCATCATTGCACCTTCCCCTGTCATAAAACATCCCCTTTCATTTTCCATTTTGTCAATGCTCCATTGTCCAAGACAGAATCCAGTGTTGATCTTGCATTGCCAAAGTTGTTGCCATTCTTCATACATCACATAAAATTATCACTTACAGACTTTGACAGGTAGATAGTCTTTGCCTTGTATAACCATTGCATAACCATCACATTGCCATTGTCATAGCCAATAACATGTAAAAAAAAAAAAAAGCTAGCAGGGAGCTACCATATGGTCTAGTGACCAAAAAACAATATAACGTACACAACTGCAACACAAATCATATTGTAATTGAATGTTATTAAAAATGACATTTCCTTTTCAATCTGCAGCGGTTGCAATTTTCTGAAAATGAAATGCAATATGGCTACCTGGAGGTGTTCTGTACACAGAATGTACTGTATACTGACCACACCCCAGAAACATAATTTCCTGCTTGTGTGATTGGCTCACCAATTTTCCCAGAAGTCTGCACCAAGATAAAAGTCAGATTTCTGGCATCCCCTGCAACAAAAATGTCATTTTTGGTTAGATACTCCCAATAGGAACACGTCTGAAGGGATGCAGGCCCAGCAGATTTCCTCATTAGAGCCCTGTAGCTGCCACACCTGATAGATAATTATGAAACCACTCCCATTAGACCCACTCAGCACAGAGGAACAAACTGTGATTTCTTCAGAATAACAAAAGGTAGGAAAATGCAACAAAGTTTGTTAAAATCCTTGTAATGTACAGAGATTACCCAGAGGAAAATGTTTTTTTTCTCTCAACAAAAGTGGAGTTACGCTTTAACCTGTCCTATCAGGTTGTGGGGGCAGAGCCATAACCCATTGTATGCTGCCATGAAGATGCACCAGGAAAGGAAAATTACTGAAAGGTGAGTATATAATTTTCAGTTTTCCATCCGTCTGGTGAATCAGATGGGATCGGATGAAAACAAACAGGCGGTCCGTTTTCATCCGATCTTCCCATAGAGGAAAACGGGGCTCTGACAGGTCCATCTCAGCACAGTAAGCAGAGATGGACCTGCCATCCACCTACTCAGCGGATCAATCCCTCCCGCTCAGCAAAGTGGAGTCCACCGGGCGGAACGCCCGTGTGAAAGGACCCTAAAGCCTTGTACACACGATCAGATTATCGAACGATCTTTCGTCTGTTTTTTTGTTGCATGCTAGTCTCATATGGAAAGTGAAGAGGTTACTTTCATAGGAAAATTCCCATATGACAGAATTCAACTTCAGAAGTGATGTAATGTGTTGAATTGTTTTGTATGTGTTCTTTTGTTTCTGAGCATGCCTAGTCTTGCTCTTACAATTTTTTTTGGACAAATACTGTACTAATTAAACGAAAATCGGACGTTGTGTTGACGTACGATAAAAATGTTATAGCCTGCACATGTAGATTTTGTCGTCCGAAATGTCGTAATTGGCTGTCGAAAGCACCATACTAACAATCCGAAAATCAGCAGATCGTCCGTCAAACAAAATTTTATTTCCAATTTTCGCATCGTGTTTACGGGCCTTTACTCTATAGCAGGGATCCTCAAACTACGGACCTCCAGCTGTTCGGGAACTACACATCCCATGAGGCATTGTAAATCTCTGACATTCACAGACATGACTAGGCATGATGGGAATTGTAGTTTCTGAACAACTGGAGGGCCATAGTTTGAAGACCTCTGCTCTATAGGGAGCCATTTGCTCCATCAGTTTAATTATCATTTGCTACAGCCAGTGCTTAATCACTAGAAATTATAGTAGCAGGATTAGGCCAAGACTGTGTATCTCGAGACCAGGGGTGGGGAACCTACGGCCAGTCATCTGATCCGGCCTCCTGTGCTAGGGTGACCAGACGTCCCTGGACTGAGGACACTGTCCCCACTTTGCATGGCCGATCCTGGGCAGGGGCTGCCTCCGGAGGGGAAGAGGAGGGCGAGCGCCTCCCGATTGCAAAGAGCAGGTTTCTTCTCCTTACCCGGCGCAGCCGCTGTCATACGAAGTCACGCCTCCTACCTATGATAGACAACACAGTGGTGACGTCTATCATAGGAGTCGGTCCAGGAGGTGTGACTTAGTATTAGAGCGACCTCGCCGGGTAAGGAGAAGAACCCTGCTCTTTGTAATCAGGAGGCGCTCTAATTCCCGGGCACCAATCACTCTGCATTAAGGGGGGCACTAATCACTCTGCATTAAGGGGGCACTAAGCACTCTGCATTAAGGGGGGCACTAATCACTCTGCATTAAGGGGAGCACTAATCACTCTGCATTAAGGGGAGCACTAATCACTCTGCATTAAGGGGGCACTAATCACTCTGCATTGATGGGGGCACTAATCACTCTGCATTAAGGGGAGCACTAATCACTCTGCATTAAGGGGAGCACTAATCACTCTGCATTAAGGGGGCACTAATCACTCTGCATTGATGGGGGCACTAATCACTCTTTATTAAGGGGGCAATAATCACTCTGCATTGATGGGGGCACTAATTACTCTGCATTAAGGGGGGCACTAATCACTCTGCATTGATGGGGGCACTAATCACTGTGAATTAAGGGGGCACTAATCACTTTGCATTGAAGGGGGGCACTAATCACTCTGCATTAAGGGAGCACTAATCACTCTGCATTAAGGGGGGCACTAATCACTCTGCATTAAGGGGGGCACTAATCATTCTGCATTAAGGGGGGCACAAATCACTCTGCATTAAGGGGGGCACTGATCACTCTGCATTAAGGGGGCACTAATCACTCTGTATTAAGGGGGACACTAATCACTCTGCATTACGAGGGGCACTAATCACTCTGCATTAAGGGAGCACTAATCACTCTGCATTGAGGGGGGCACTAATCACTCTGCATTAAGGGGGCACTAATCACTCTGCATTAAGGGGGCACTAATCACTCTGCATTGATGGGGGCACTAATCACTCTGCATTGATGGGGGCACTAATCACTCTGCATTGAGGGGGGCACTAATCACTCTGCATTAGGGGGCACTAATCACTCTGCTTTGATGGGGCACTAATCGCTCTGCATTAAGGGAGCACTAAGATCCAGCAGTACCAGCTAGAGCCAGCAATACCCACAGCAGAACCAGCAGTACCCACAGCAGTACCAGCCAGAGCCAGCAGTACCCACAATAGAATCAGCAGTACCCACATCAGTACCAGCCAGCAGTACATACAGCACAGTAGCAGGCACCAGTACTAGCCTGAGTCAGCAGTACCGTACCCACAGCAATATTAGCCAGCAGTACCAGCCAGCAGTACCAGCCTAAGCCAGCAGTACCCACCAGCAGTACCAGCCTGAGCCAGAAGTAGCCACAGCAGCACCAGCCAGCAGTACCTAGAGCACAGTACCAGCCTGAGTCAGCAGTACCCACAGCAGTACCAGCCTGAGCCAGCAGTAACCATAGCAGTACCAGCCTGAGCCAGCAGTACCAGCCAGCAGTACCCACAGCACAGTACCAGCCTGAGCCAGCAGTATCCACAGCATTACCAGCCAGCAGTACCAGCCAGCTGTACCCACCAGCAGTACCAGCCAGCTGTACCCACCAGCAGTTCTTTTCAAAACTTACCACCACAAAGAGTCGACTGCGCTCCAGACTGACCGAGGCAAACCTGGAAAACCAGTTGCCAGTAGCAACATTATAAATACCAGCTAACATCGTAAACTTCACCAAAGAGAAGCAGTTGCAGCCATCACATTAGGGGTGAGTTAATTAAATGTTTGACCAAATATAAAAGGCACATTTTTAAGTTAATAATTTTGTACGGCCCCCAAATGATTTTATAAATACCCAAATGGCAGTGGCGTAGCGTGGGTTGTCAGCACCCGGGACAAGGCAAGTAATTTGCGCCCCCTAACCCGCGGGATTTTAGCACTCGAGTCTCTGAAACCCTTACCCTCTAAGCACATGTATTGTTTGTTATGAAAATACTGATGCAATTACTAATTAAAGTAAAATGCATCTAAATACAGGTTTGAATGACCAGCATGCCCCCTTTCACTGCAGAGAGACCAGCGTGCCCCCTTTCAATGCAGAATGACCAGCGTGCCCCCTTTCAATGCAGAATGACCAGCGTGCTCCCCTTCAATGCAGAGAGATCATCGTGCCCCCTTTCAATGCAGACAGACCACCGTGCCCCCTTCAATGTAGAGAGACTTACCTGCAGCGGCGGCTTCTCCTCAGTTCCCCACGTCTCCTCGAGTCCTCCCGCCTCCTCCTTGGCCAATGGCATGCGTTTGCCTTTCGGCCAATCAGGAAGCGGGTCTGGGACCCGCTTCCTGATTGGTCAGGAGGATCCGTGTGACAATAGCAAATTTTCATTCGCTAATGTCACACAATGGGGGGGGGGGCTCGGGGCGCACTGCTCTGCACCCCGGGTCCACCCTTTTTTGAAGCCTATTGGAGCCTCTGGCTCTAATCAGGTGATAAAAAAAAAAAACCCACTCTGTGACAGCACCAGGCTGCTGACTTACTCGCTGCGAAATTGACCGAGCAGTGAGGAGAGGCAGCATAGGGGAGGACTGGGCCAGGGGGCAGGGGGACAATTGCCCCCCGGGCCACTCTGATGCCTCATAAAAAAGGCTGCATCGCTTCTGCCACTGAAATGCTGGTGGTGAAGAGAAGTAAAAAGTCCCCACTGCTGACCAACTGAGTGCAGGATAAAGTCAAGGACAGAGCGCTGACCCCCCCCCCCCCCCCAGCAGGGATGGTGTAAGCTGTGTCTGATCAGAGACCAGTTCTATGCCCCACTGGAGACTCTCCTCTTCCAGCCAGCCCTGACGGAACTGTCTCAGCTCCCCCCAACTGCCCCTGCTGGCCAGGTGGGGAAAACAGATTCGGCTGGTGAGTAGAGAGTACCTGGAGCGGAGCTTCAGCCTGGAATGGGGGTCAGGAGAAGGCCCGGGGGGGGGGGGCTGAGTCGCTGCACCATGGGCTTCTGGTTTGTACTAGCCCCCTGGGCTGAAAGTTGCCAGTCAGCCCCTGCTTGGCTTTCAATGCCATCCCACCCTACACCAATGGACAGGTGAGGCACAGTCCAGCCCCGACCCGCCATTTTCAGCCATAGGGCGGCCGCACTGGACATCTACCAGCCTAAAGATGGAGGCAGCCGCAAACAGTGTGTGAACTGTGTATGTCAGAGTCAGACAGACGTAGTGACACTGCAGATGCGCCCCCCCAGATGTTGCGCCCGGTGCGGCCGCCCCCCCCCACCTGCACCCCCCACGCTACGCCACTGGGCCCTTGGCAGAAAAAAGGTTCCCCACCCCTGCTCTAGACTGTGCTGGTGAATGCCACCAAGTATTTACAAATTCTTAGTATCAAGAGATGAAACCACACATGTACCTTAGTCATCCCTTACTTGGCAAAAAGGTAAACCAGAGTCAGAAGTTAGAAACTATATTGTCCTACAATGTCCCTCCATACTGACTGCAGAGGCTGTTGAGACCTCGAGTCTTGTACTAATTCAAGGAAAGAGTCCATATATACAAACCCGATTCCAAAAAGTTGGGACACTGTACAAATTGTTAATAAAAACAGAATGCAATGATGCGGAAGTTTCAAATTTCAATATTTTATTCAGAACACAAGATAGATGACACATCAAATGTTTAAACTGAGAAAATGTGTCATTTTAAGGGAAAAATAAGTTGATTTTAAATTTCATGCCATCAACACATCTCAAAAAAGTTGGGACAATGCCATGTTTACCACTGTGTGGCATCCCCTCTTCTTTTTATAACAGTCTGCAAACGTCTGGGGACTGAGGAGACAAGTTGCTCAAGTTTAGGAATAGGAATGTTGTCCCATTCTTGTTTAATACAGGCTTCTAGTTGCTCAACTGTCTTAGGTCTTCTTTGTCGCATCTTCCTCTTTATGATGTGCCAAATGTTTTCTATGGGTCAAAGATCTGGACTGCAGGCTGGCCATTGCAGTAGCCGGATCCTTCTTCTACGCAGCCATGATGTTGTAATTGATGAAGTATGTGGTCTGGCATTATCATGTTGGAAAATGCAAGGTCTTCCCTGAAAGAGACGACGTCTGGATCGGAGCATATGTTGTTCTAGAATTTGGATATACCTTTCAGCATTGATGATGCCTTTCCAGATGTGTAAGCTGCCCATGCCACACGCACTCATGCAACCCCATACCATCAGAGATGCAGGCTTCTGAACTGAGCGTTGATAACAACTTGGGTTGTCCTTGTCTTCTTTAGTCTGGATGACATGGCTTCCCAGTTTTCCAAAAAGAACTTCAAATTTTGATTCGTCTGACCACAGAACAGTTTTCCACTTTGCCACAGTCCATTTTAAATGAGCCTTGGCCCAGAGAAAACGCCTGCGCTTCTGGATCATGTTTAGATATGGCTTCTTTTTTGGCCTATCGAGTTTTAGCCGGCAACGGCGAATGGCACGGTGGATTGTGTTCACCAAAAATGTTTTCTGGAAGTATTCCTGAGCCCATGTTGTGATTTCCATTACAGTAGCATTCCTGTATGTGATGCAGTGCCGTCTAAGGGCCGAAGATCACGGGCATCCAGTATGGTTTTCCGGCCTTGACCCTTACGCACAGAGATTTTTCCAGATTCTCTGAATCTTTGGATGATATTATGCACTGTAGATGAGGATAGCTTCAAACCCTTTGCAATTTTTCTCTGAGAAACTCCTTTCTGATATTGCTCCACTATTTGTTGCCGCAGCATTGGGGGAACTGGGGATCCTGTGCCCATCCTGACTTCTGAGAGATGCTGCCACTCTGAGAGGCTCTTTTTATAACCAATCATGTTGCCAATTGACCTAATAAGTTGCAAATTGGTCCTCCAGCTGTTCCTTATATGTACATTTAACTTTTCTGGCCTATTATTGCTACCTGTCCCAACTTTTTTGGAATGTGTAGCTCTCATGAAATTCTCACTTTCAACATTTGATATGTTATCTATTTTATATTGTGAATAAAATATAAGTTTATGAGATTTGTAACTTAGTCCATTCCTTTTTTATTTACAATTTGTTCAGTGTCCCAACTTTTTTGGAATTGGGTTTGTATATATATATATATATATATATATATATATATATATATATATATATATATATATATATAAATCATTCACTGTAAAATGTGACCAATAGCTACAGAATCAGAACAAAAAATGTTGCTGCATTTTTTCTAATATGATTAATACCTACAAGGACCTGTTAATTGTATTTTTCAAGCAGCCAGCAAAAAGAAACAGATTGTCTATGACTGGGTTTAGAAGAAAAAACTGTCCCAAGGTGTTGGCAGCACTAGGTGTAATACAGTCAGGTCTGTGGACAAATACTTTCTTGAAGTTGGAGGAAATAATGATGTCCCAAGTTGTCTGGTGGTATTATCCATTGGTACAAATGAAAACTAGATTTTAAAGTGTTTCCTTTTCAGTGATCCAGATTAAAGAAGAAATAAACTCAAACTTATAATTTGTACCTATAGGTAAGCCTTATTATGTACCATTTAGGAGATATTTACATTACATGCAGCCGATGACATCATAGGCATATGCTCTCTGAAGGAACGGCCACCCGTCCTGTTCCCCCAGATACCTGTGCCGTAAATTATGGCTTTCCCGCGCATGTGCTGGAGTGACGTCACCGCGGCTCCGGCCTGTCACACAGCCGGAGACTGCTGACCCAGAAGGAAGAGCGGGTTAAGATTGATGCTGCCTCTAGCGTTTACATCATATCCCTGGAGGGCTTTCTTTTCAGTTAAGTTTCACATAATGTGGTAGTATGCAATATATACTACTGCATTATACTTTTACCTTGCAGGCCTGGCAAAAGAAAATAACCAGCAGTGTGCAGCAAAATTCATATGGTCCCATATGGTCTAGCGGTTAGGATTCCTGGTTTTCACCCAGGCGGCCCGGGTTCGACTCCCGGTATGGGAAAAATATGTTTTGATTCGTCTTTTCGTTTGTAATAGGAATTTATTATCATTGATAAGCATAGAAATATCATCTAAAAATACACTGACTTTAAATCTAAAACTTCCAATATAATTCTATAATAGGTAACTAACAGCATCAACTTGATGTCCCATTTACTTCTATACAGACTCCAGAGGTTTTTGAGGATGCAAAAAAACATTGGTGTAAAGCCGAGTTCCACCCATTTTGGTGTTGATTAAAAGTCAGCAGCTACACAAAGTGTAGCTGCTGACTTTTAATAAACACACACTCACCTGTCCCACGGTCCAGCAATGCGGCCGGCACCAGCCTTGGTTCTCTTTCTCTTCTCCCCGCGGCGCTGGCATCTCTAGTGCTGGCACCCGGCTGTCACAGCTTGGGGCTTCACAGGCGGGTGCGCATGCGCAAGTGGCGCTGCGCGTCCTGAGTGGATGGGCAATCTTCTGGGACCTGTGACATGTCCCAGAAGATTGCAGGGAAGGAGGGGGAGAGGAGAACTTCCGCTCGAGCCGCCTAGGCAAGCGGTAGTGGGAGCGGGTACCTGTCAAATCTAGGTACCCGCTCCCCCCCAAAAAATGACATGCCAAATGTGGCATTTTGGGGGGTCAGGAGGCCTTGAAACTAAAGTTCCATTTTTGGGTGGAACTCCGCTTTAACTTCTGGACCAGAAGGTTTTACCCCCTTAATGACCAGGCCATTTTTTGCGATACGGCACTGCGTTACTTTAACCACCTTAGCCCCGGAATGTTTTTAGGTTTTTAAGGTATGTATTTCATAATGTGCATTTTATGCTATTGTCTTGCAGGGTTTTTGTTTTGTTTTTGTTTTGTTTTTTCAGCGGTTTACTACTGCTTTAATGATCAGGCAATTTTTTGCGATACGGCACTGCGTTACTTTACCTGACAATTACCTAAATAAAATTGATGTCTTTTTTTTTCCACAAATAGAGCTTTCTTTTGGAGGTATTTGATCACCTCTGCAGTTTAATATTTTTTGCGCTTTAAACAAAAAAAGAGCGATCTTTTGGCAAAAAAAAAAAAAACAATATTTTTCACTTACTGCTATAAAACACAGCCAATAAAAACATTTTAAAAAATCTAATTTTTCATCGATTTAGGCCAATATGTATTCTGCTACAAATTTTTGGTAAAAAAATCCCAATAAGCGTAAATTGATTGGCTTGCTCAAACGTTATAGCGTCTACAAACGATGCAATATTTTTATGGAATTTCTATTTATTTATTTATTTTTACTAGTAATGGTGTCAATCAGCAATTTTTAGCGGGGCTGCAACCAGAGGTGGGGGACTTGAGTCACATGACTTGACTTAAGTCACCAGTTTGAGTACTTGAGACTTGCTTGACTAAAATTAATAAAAGACTCGACTTGACTTTGACTTGGTATTCATGACTTGAGACTTGACTTTGACTTGAGATATATGACTCGAAAGGACTTTACTTTTTTAAGTTATTAAATATTTGCATTTTCTCAAGATGTGTTGAGGCAAAATGAATGTGCCTGTTATGTTTCTGACACCACAGTCACTTAAAACGCCTCAGTGTGTTCTGATTTTTAGGACACCGGCTGTTTAACAATGGAAATAACATGTTTTTAGTGACTGTGTTGTTGAAACATGACCGGACGAAGGATTTTGAGCTGTTTGGGCATTCAAAGTGTTTCTTTAACCTCCCTGGCGGTATGATTATGTCAGGAATTATGTACCAAAAGCGGTACAATTTTTTGCATGGAAATCTGGCGTTATGTATTAAAGGCCTACAATTCTTAGTAATTACTGACTTAAAACTTACCAAAACAATACTCTAGTAGACATCCCAGATGTGATAAATTTGAAACACAAACACATGAATTATAATCTAATCAATAATATAATTTTATTCAATAATGCAATGAAAAATAATGAAATTTGTCAAACAAAGAAATTCAATACACATCCTGAGTGTGAAACAGTTGGAAGCATGGAACTAGACAAAGTCCGACGTTGCAATCAGGACAATAGTACCTTGTTTCCTTTTCGGACTTTTCTTCCATTGCCATCCTTCTTAAAACAGCAAACGACGCACATCCTGGTAAGCGCTAACTTTCTTGGTGTGGGCGGTACAAAGTCCACAAAATGACGGCCTGTCAGGTGTTCTGGATTGCCAACGTCAACAGCGCGTTGTCCGGGTCTGTTAGCAGATACTGATGGCGTCGGGTGGTTGACGAAAATCTGCTCAGCCACCTTCCAGATAAAGTCAGAATGAACCAGTGGTATGGTACTGTTTGCTTTGTAAAGGATATAGGCGTTCCAAAGGCACTGTTCAAGGAGATGCCTGAAAATCTTTTTGTAGTACTTTTTTTGTTGCTTCTGCATCGCGGGTAAAGTGTCATTGCCTGATCGCCTCGGTCAACACCTCCCATGGTGTGATTATAGACGATCACGACTTGCGGCTTCAGAAAATCTGTTTCGTGTTTTGTGCGGACCATGGCAGTGGAGGTGTTGTGCACGGTGCTCATGAGACACACATCCTTTTTGTCTCGCAACCTCATTGCCATAATTTTACCATTTTGAAAGGCAACCATCTCTCCTTTTTTTAGCTTTTTCCTGCTAAACATTGATGGCATGTCACGCCGGTTTGGCCAAACAGTACCATACGCATCTGTTTTGTTTAGGAGTAAAACCTCATAAAGTTCAGGAGAGGTGTAAAAATTGTCCGTTGTCACGCAATATCCCTGGTTCAGCAGTGGGTCCAGCAGTGAAAGGACAGAGGATGTGGCCATCCCATAGCCGCTGTACCTGGGATTGAACTTGGTACCTTTCCCGGTGTAAATTATAGCATTCCTTATATATCCTGTGGACGACTCACAGAGCATATAAAATTTGATCCCGAACCGCGCTCTTTTGGATGCAATAAATTGTATCCAGCTCAGGCGTCCCTTGTAGGCCATCAGACTTTTGTCCACACTGACATCCCTGTCTGGCACATAGGTCCGCTGGAAGTTGGGGACAATCATCATAGTGGCCAGAATCTTATTGGTGGTCCAATGCCATTTCTGGAGCGGTTTACCCACCACCCCCTGAAGGATGAGGAGTCCCAGAAACTGTCAGATGTCCTCTTTACTGACCGGTTCCCATTTTCTGGATCGGGAAAATCTGACATGCAGCGTAGCGGATTGCTGGTCATGGTAGCGGTTGGTTTCAGTGACTATTTTTAGAATTACCTCCTCAGTTAGAAATAACTTCAGGTACGCCAGAGGGTTGTCACTCTCCACATCAACCTTCATCCCAGGAGATCCAGTGAATCGGAATCTCGGGGGTGCTGCCTGGTCCGCATCGCTGTTTAGAGGGCACCAAGTGCGCACATCACTTAGGTCAGGTGCGGGATCATCGGCGTCACTTTCTGGATCAGTGTCGGTGTCAGAGTCAGATGAGAAAACTCCCCACGACTCACTGTCTATTCTGCGAGCAGCTCTGTGTCGCTGCCGCAGTCGCTCATCTCATCCAAAATTTTTATATGTTTGTGTTGGTGCAACATTTGAATTTCCCTCCCTAGTTCCGCTCCCATGCAGCATTGCTGCTGCAGGGAACGGAACCAGGAAGTCCTCATACCAACAGACGAACGGCGGGGATCTCGGCTGGCGATCACAGCAATGGGAGATCATCGCTGGATCGCCAGGAGAAGGTAAGTGATACCGCTGCTCGCTCTGCACATCCACCCCAAGCGTGACTCGGGGATACAGATAATAGCAGGAAAATTCTACCCCGAGTCACGCTGGGGGATACCGCTAAGCAGGTTAATATGCCAAGAAAAAAACACTGAGGAATCTTGTTAATGTTGAAAATAAAACAAAACCTTTCCTGACCACTGACTTTTAACGGATTTAAAGGTGAAAATTGGGGTAGATCAGTATTTTGACTTGATTTGTGACTTGACCAAAATAAATGACTTGACTTTCTTGACTTCTAGCAGGGACTCGACTTGACTTGCTTGCTTTTCGCCACAGTAACTTGAGACTTGTTTGCGACTTGCACATGTGTGACTTACTCCCATGTCTGGCTGCAACATTGCAGTGGACAAAAAAAATCGGACATCTAACTAACAATTTTGGGAACCAGTGACATTATTACAGTGATCAATGCTAAAAAAATGCTCTGCCACTGCACTAATGACACTGGCACCGAAGGGGTTAACATCAGGGGTGATCAATAGGTTAAGTGTGTCCCTAGGGAATGCTTACTAACTGTGGGGGGGGGGGGGTTACACTGACTGGGGGAAGAGAGAAGTACTGGTTCCAGCTTAGCAGGAACGCAAGATCTCCATCTTGTCCCCATGCAGAACAGTGATCTGCTTTGTTTACATAGGCAGATCGCTATTCTGCCTCTCCTGGGGATGATCGCAGGTGGCTGGCGGACATCAGGTCTGCCGGACCTGTTGATTGACATCTCTGCTAGCCTCCGACAGGGTGATGGCGCCATCTAGTGGCAATTGCACGAAATTACATACAGGTACGTTGTTTCGCGCAATAGTGTCACTTTGTCGCAGTATATATGCAGCGGTCGGTTGGCAAGTAGTTAAAAAGCTTCTATAAAGTATGCCATTTAATGCATTCTCATAATGCCTAAAGGTTAGTCTTCCTGCATTTCATCCTGGTTCTTAGGTCCAGATTGCTCTTGTTTTAAGGGAAAAAAAATCATAGTTTCATGCAGGCCAGAAGGTGAATTCTGTACTTCCAGTGCTGTAGGTATGTAAGCTATGATCGCTGTGGCTTTTATAGAGTAAAAGGATCCTGTCGTCTACCCATTTTCTCTTTCATTGTCCTTTTACAAACACCTTGTAATTTATTCTCAGAATACAAGGTGTTGTTTGAATGGAGAAGGGAAAGGGAGTGGTGGGTGAACAACAGGATCTCCTCTTGTCTGTGAAAAGGATACAGGGAGCTTTGTCAATAGAGAGGGGGAGAGGAAAGGGGCATGAATGAAACTAAATATGGAAACGTCTCTTGTAGTCCTATGGGGTAATACCGTCCCCTATGTAGAAATGAAAACTGTTGCCTCCTACACATAAATTCCTTCTCGTACAAGAAAAAAATCATTGACAAGACAAAATGCAGCCAAAACCTTAATTCCGCTACATTTTACAAAACACCATTCAGTTCACGTTATACAAGGCGTTCTGTGAATGGAGAAGGTGAAAAGAGAGTTGGGTGAACAGGATCTCCTCTTATTTATTCACATAATGCCTTACAGCGTTTTCATAAAGTATTCAGACTCCCCTCACTTTTGTTTTCAATTTTGTTATGTTGCAGCCTGATTCAGTACCACAGTTGTTCAACCACTTGAGCTCCAGAAGATTTCACCCCCTTCCTGACCAGGCCTTTTTTGCTATTCGGCACTGCACTACTTTAACTGATAAGTGCGCAGTCAGGCAAAGCTGTACACAAACTACATTTATATAATTTTTTTCACACAAACAGAGCTCTCTTTTGGTGGTATTTAACCATCACTGGTTTTTTGATTTTTTGTGAGATATAAATGAAAAAAGATCAAACATTTTGAAAAAATATATATTTTCTACTCTTTGCATATTAAAAAAATAAATAAATAAAAATAATCGAATTTCATACATTAACCACTTAAGCCCCGAAGGATTTGGCTGCTCAAAGACCAGGCCCTATTTTGCGATTCGGCACTGCGTGATTTTAACGGACAATTGCACGGCCGTGCGACGCTGTACCCAAATGAAATTGATGTCCTTTTTTACCCACAAACAGAGCTTTCTTTTGGTGGTATTTGATCACTGTGCAATTTTTATTTTTTGCGCTATAAACAAAAAAACGAGGGACAATTTTGAAAAAATAACAATATTTTTCACATTTTTTGTATGAAATTCCCCCTGAAAAAATGTAAAAATCAAAAATTTTTTAACATTTTAGGCCAATTTGTTCTCTGCTACATATTTTTGGCAAAAAAAAAAATCGCAATAAGCGTATTTTGCGCAAAAGTTATTGCGTTTACTAACTACGGCAAAGATTTAGGTAATTTTTATTGTTTTTTTTTTTCAACTAGTAATGGCGGCGATCTGTGATTTTTTTTTTGCGGGACTGCGACATTGCGGCGGACATATCGGACCCCTGACTGACATTTTTGACACTTTTGGGAGTACCAGTGACATTACTACATAAATCAGTGCTATAAATATGCACCGTTACTGTAAAAATGACACTGGCAGGGAAGGGGTTAACTTTATTAGTGATCAGTGGGTTAAATGTATCCCTAGGGGCGTGATTCTAACTGTGGGGGGGGCGTGGCTTGTGATGTAACCACAGAGACATACGATCCTACATAGCAGGATCGCATAGCCTCTGTACTTACATCAGGGAGAATGACAGACGGCTGTGTTTACATCAGCCGTCCGTCATTCTCCCTCTCCTGCGAGGTTCGCGAGTGACATCAGAGCCGCCGGTCACACGCACGGGGATGTCCGTGAACGAGCGGGAGCGGGAGAACGCATCCGGCGGCACGCGCATGCCCCCTACAGGCTTCTGGGCGAGTGAAGTAGATGTACATCGATTTGCCCAGGAGTGGCTGACTGCCGCAGTAAATATACTGGAGGCAGTCAGGAAGTGGTTAAGGCCAAAATGTATCCTGCTACATGTCTTTGGTTAAAAAAAAAAAAATCCCAATAAGTATATACTGATTGGTTTGCGTGAAAGTCAAAGCATCTACAAACACTGGTATAGATACTGGTATTTTTTTTTTTTTTTTAACTAGTAATGGTGGTGATCAGTGACTTATAGTGGGACTGTGATAGTGTGGTGGGAAATCTAACACGAACTGATACTTTGTCAAAATTGACTAACTGCCACTGACATCTCCAGTGACACTAATACAGTGATCAGTGCTAATAATATACACTGTCACTGTACTAATGACATAATGGTTGGGAAGGGATTAAGGTCTAGGGCGATAGGGAGAAAAATAGCACATCGCTGCTGTTCGGTAGAAAGCCCTGTGTTGTTTACCAGGGCTCTCTTCTGTCATTTGCTTAGCCGATCAGCTGGTGCCGGTCATAAATCATTGGCTGGGACCCGCTGATCGGCTTGTGCTGCAGCAAATAGCAGCTCAAGCTTCTGGGTGCGCACACGCATGCACAAGCAGACCCAGAAGAAAGCCGTGTCATACAAGTACGTGATTGTGCCTGTGCGAGCTAACCTGCTGCAGCAAATGTGCAGAATTTTATTAAAAAAGAAAAAACTGAAATATCACATGTACTTACTGTAAGTATTTAGAGCCTTTACTCAGTACTTTGAGGAAGCACCATTGGCAGCAATTACAGCTTCGAGTCTTTTTGGGTATGACGCAATAAGCTTTGCAAACCTAGATTGGAGGATTTTTTGCCATTCTTCTTTGCAAATCCTCTCAAGCTTAGTCAGGTTAGATGGGGACTGTCGATGGACTGCCATTTTCAGGTCTCTTCAGAGATGTTCAATAGGGTTGAAGTCAGGGCTCTGGCTGGGCAACACTAGGACATTCAAAGTTGTCTCTAAGCCACTCCTGTGTTGTCTTGGTTGTGTGCTTATGATTGTTGTCATGTTGGAAGGTGAACCTTCAGCCCAGTCTAAGGCCCTGAATGCTGAAGAACAGGTTTTTATTGAAGATATCTTTGTACTTTGCGCCATTCAGCTTTCCCTCATAGCTGACCAGCCTCCTAGTCCCTGTTGCTGAAAAACACACCCACAGCATGATGCTGCCTCCGCCATACTTGTTACTGTTATTATGGGATGGTATTGGACAGGTGATGAGCTGTGCCGTGTTTCCTCCAGACATAACATTTAAAATTGAGGCCAAACAGTTCAATCTTAGTTTAATCAGACCAGAGGATCTTGTTCCTCACAGACTGAGAGTCCTTCAGATGTTTTTTTACAAACTCACAGGCTTTCATGTGTTTTGCACTGAGGCGAGGCTTCTGTTCAGCCATTCTTCCATAAAGTCCAGATCAGTGTCCAGGCTGCGGTGATGGTTGTCGTTCTGGAATATTGTCCTACCTCTACACATGATCTTCGGAGGAGATCAGTCAGAGTGACCATCCTGTTCTTGGTCACCTCTCTTACTAAGGCCCTTCTCCCTTGATTGCCCTGTTTGGCCGGGTGACCAGCTTTTGGAAGAATTCTGGTTGTACCAAATTTCTTCCATTTTAGAAATATGGAGACCACTGTGCTCTTGGGAACCTTCAGTGCAGCAGAATTATTTTTGTAGCCTTCACCAGATTTGTACCTTGCACCTATCTCTGAGCTCTGCATACTGTTCCATTGAACTCATGGCTTTTGCCATTGTCAATATTTATTGTCAGCTCTGAGGCCTTTTATAGAGAAGAGTGTAGCTTTCCAAATCATATCCAATCAATTTACATAATTTACCACAGGTGGACTCCAACCAAGGTGTAGAAACATCTCAGCAATGATCAAGAGCAATGGGAGGAACCTGAGCTATTTCAAGTTATGTTGCAAAGGGTGTGAATACTTATGCCAATGTGATATTTCAGTTTTTCCTTTTTCATACATTTGCAAACATTTCTAAAATTCTGTTTTCACTTTGTCATTATGGGCTACTGAGCGTAGATTAAGGAGAAAAAAAAAGAATTTAAACAACTGTAGTGCATGGGATATAAATTGCATTGTATATGTTGTGAACAGATGCAAGGTACTTTGTGAATGGAGAGGGGGCATGTAAAAAACTATGATTTTTACACAAAACAGTAGCGATCCAAAGCCTTGGATAAGCATCATTAGAGATAACTTGTTTGTACACAGCACATTTTTTTTCCTGGAGTTGTACTTTACTTCTTACATGTATTTATATAGCTGTGGAAGCTGTGCCTAAAAAGGCTAGCAGAGTGCAATGGACTAGCCATCAGTGTTGCTTGTAGGATTCTTGTTGATGATTTTTTTTTCTAATACCTGGGTTTGCCATGCCTTGTTCTGCACTCTGTCTATGTATGGAGGTGGCCATCTTGTTACAGGAGCAGGCCCCTTGATGATGGATGATCTAGACTGGTAAAGAAAATATTAAAGAAGTGGCAGGAAGGTGGAGGACGTCCAGATCCACAAATTAAATGAAGCAGAAGCAGTAAGATCCATTTCTGGGGTTCCTCATGTACAGCATCCACTCCATTGATGAGAACTGTGTGCAGCATAGGAAAGACATCATAATAACTTGATTTACGTGATACTAGCAGTCAGAGGCAGCAGGGCCTTAGATCTCACACTGCAGATATATAGCTATGAATCTGTAGACACAAGAGTGCCTAGGCCAGCATTGTTCATCCTTTTTTCAGTCGTAGAACCCTTTTGCAAAATCTCAAGGCACTCCAGTCTAAAAAGTAAAAACATGAAGATGTTACTTATCAATTGGAAACCTGAACCTGGTACGATTCATACAGCCACTTAAGGACCAGGCCTATTTCTGACACTTAAAACACTTCAAATCAGTATTTTAGGCTAGAAAATTACCCCCAAACATTATATATATATATATATATATATACATACATATAATTTTTTTTTAGCAGAGACCCTAGAGAATAAAATGGAGATTGTTGCAATACTTTATGTCACACCATATTTGCGCAGCGGTCTTAAAATCACAATTTTTTGGTAAAAAATACACTTTTTTTAATTATAAAATAAGAAAACAGTAAAATTAGCCCAGTTTTTTTCTATAATGTGAAAGATAATGTTATGCCGAGTAAATGGATACCTAATATGTCATGCTTCAAAATTGCAAACGTTCGTGGAATGGCGACAAAACATTGGTACTTAAAAATCTCCATAGGCGACGTTTTAAAAATGTCTACAGGTTACCAGTTTAGAGTTACAGAGGAGGTCTAGGGCTAGAATTGTTGCTCTTGCTCTAGCAATCACAGTGATACCTCACATGTGTGGTTTGAATACCGTTTACTTATGTGGGCGTGACTTGCGTATGCGTTCACTTCTGCGCTCGGGAAAACAGGGCGCTTTAAATTTTTTTTTTTTCTCCTATTTATTTTACCTTTTCTTTTTTTATTTTTACACTGTCCCTTAAAAGAAAAAAAAAAAATTTGCTCACTTTTATTCGTATTACAAGGAATGTAAACATCAATAGTAATAGAAATAAGCAGGACAGGTCCTCTTTAATGTGAGATCTGGGGGTCAAAATGATCTCACATCTACCCTTAAAAGTGAAAAAAATAAAATATGTATATATATATATATATATATATATATATTTTTTTTTTTACACAAAAAAAAATAGGCCCTTTAAGGCTGTTGGGCGGAAGCGACATATGACGTCGCTCTGGTCCTCCAAGACCATAGAGTCGAGTGGGGGCCATCTTGCCCTCACTCAACTTCCTGGCCAGCACGTCAGAGGACCAGATCGTTTTCCTCGCTACCGACGGCTCCAGTAAGCAGGAAAAAAGACCGGAAATCAGTGGGAGGGGGGTGGGCACCTCTCTCACCGCCACTGGGACAACTTTTATGTTAAAGAGGACCGAGGCCATGTAGAGGAATACTGGGGTTATGGCAGCTATCTGCTGCCATAACTTTGGTATTTAACGCTAAAGAACCGATGTAAATATGCGGCAGGCGGTCCGGAAGTGAGTAAATTAACTTCATAGCAGAAGCTGTTCTTCACATCAAAGGCCCCTTCATCACCTCAAAGCCTCCCCCTCACATCATAATCCCCCATCCTCTCAGAAGTCCCAGCTTCGCATCACCTCAAAGTCCGCATCACATCAGAGTCCCCCCTATACATGAGACCCCCGTAACATCAGAGTACCCCATGACAGTGTCTCCCCATTATTCCTGAGTTTTCCTATGACATCAGAGCCCCCCATCACCACAGAGCCCCCCCTCATCCATTTCTGATCCAGGCCATGTCTGACATCTGTATAGTGTGAATGAATACTGTGCTAATTCAAAACAAAATCACAACAGCTGCAACATACCATATGATATAAAAACAAAGTGCATAAAGAAAATAAAAATATTTCGCTACTAAACTCTAATATCAAAAGGAATCTCCACTCAATGCAACATAAAAAAAAAAAAAAAAAAAAGAATAAAATGAAAAAAAAAAAATAAGAAAGAGTCCACATTGATCCAAGTAATCCAATCCAAACACATGTTCAGTGAAAGATCACAAGTGCAACATAGATTTATCAATAAAGTTGTGCTGTGTCCAGCCCTCCACCCAATGATCGACACAAGGCTTACCGAACAAAATTGGCCATCCACTACAGATAGGTCAATATGCGCAAATGGTATAACTTTGTGCGGCCCGTGGTGCAGGTGGCCAGTCGGTGTGTACGTGCGGTGACTGGACAGCCCAGAACGGCGACAGTCTGTACACTCTCCAAAGCGTTCCACATTATTTAGAGAAACTGACATAATTGTAGCTGTAGGGTGGACCCAGCTGTGACATCACCACGTCGATATCGGAAGCATTTGGGAAGTGATCTCTTTATTTATCCGCAGAGTTTTACTGTGACAAGCGCTTTTATCCAGAGATCTTGTGAGTGTATTTTTTTATACTTTGAATAAATGAAGTAATACTGAAATACACTATGAGGGGTCTCTCTTTTTATCTTTAATACGCTGCTTATGAATGAACCGTCACCAGGGTGCACTGCAATACTGCCCAGGATGGTCCATTACCATTCAGAATCGGAGGATACCGTTATACCATATGCACATATTGACCTATCTGTAGAGGATGGTCAATTTTGTCTGGTAAGCCTTGTGTTGATCAATGAGTGGAGGTCTGGACAAAGCACAACTTTATTGATAAATCTATGTTGCACTTCACTGATCTTTCACTGTACATGCGTGTGGATTGGATCAATGTGGACTCCTTTTCTTTGTTTTTGTTTTTTTTTTCATTTTATTCTTTATTTTTGATGTTGCATTAAGTGGACATTCCTTTTTAATATTAGAGTTTAGTAGCACATTTTTATTTATTTAAGCATTTTGTTTTTACATCTCTGATATCTGGCTTACGGCACCCTAGGGGAACCCAAATGGCACCCTGGGTGAGAAACACTGGTCTAGTCATAGTAACATGTTGGGAAATGCACTGTTATGTAGCACCCTCCTAGGTAGGTTCTAGGATTAGTGTATTATAGTGTTGATTGCTCTGCCTAACAGAGAGACAGCTAGGTAAATGTATTTGCTGTCTGTTTAACAGATCAGTGATCATGCTGTCTTGAAGTTTGACACCGTTCTAGCTGCTATGGAAAGTGCTGGACAGGAGGCAGAAACCATGCAGATGGGAGCATGAATATTGATACAGCCCTGGTTAATTAGAAGGGAAGGTACCCCTAGGCATGCTGGGTGCCTGTATTTATGTTCAAGTAGCATATGGGCTCTTGGTCATTCCTAGCAGAGGATTGTACCAGGCTGGGGGAGAGAAGTTGCCTGCCCTGGCTTTTGCTGCCATATGGCCTCAGGGGGGCAAACCTGGGGACCTGAATTGCTTACATGTGGCCTCAGGTAGGAGACCAGAGTAGGGATTGACTGATATTGTTTTTTCATTGCCGATACCGATATTTTGGTCATTGCATATCGTTATGGGTTGATATTTTTGTACATTTTAAATTTTTATTTTTTTTGACAGGTACTCTTGTGGAGGGAATAGAAAAAGCGAGGGGAAAATGGACTTTCTAGGCACGATAGACTTAAAATGAAACACTTTTATAGTTGATTAACATGAAATCAAAGGACATAGCCCCCTAAAGGGGGAAACAAAGTACACATATAACATGACAAAATGTACCATGCCAAGGAGGCATAAGCTTACAAGTGGTTTACAAAATTTGCATATTAAAAACAAGATGATAAATGAGGACGCTATACGTTACATCCAACATGACTCGAATCCGATGTCAAGGGCAACGCAGAGCGTCCTTTGATAGAGTGGATACAACTTACACATAAGGGAAGGTTCATGTAGCCAGATGCCCTACATGTTTCGCTTAAAGTTCAAGCTTCTTCCGGAGCTATTAGGATACAAGTTCTGTGTGGCAAGGTGAACCAAGATTAATGAAACAGCAAATATGTGTGCAATAATCACAAATCTAGGTCAGTACACCAGACTGACTGACAATTACAATACATTTCATGCAACTTATAAAATTATACAGAAAATGTTTTTTTTTGTAGAGATAAACAAACAAAATAAGAAAAATAAACATTTGCACAATCAACACAACACATGATGGAGGTAACACAAGTGAGGGGGAAGTGGGAGGTACACCTCGCCATATGAACCCAAAAGGTGGCTGATGGTTAAAAGGGCAACGCCCAAAACGATCGCATGAGCAAAACGGGGCCGATGTGGGAAACGGAGAGACATACAAGTAGTTGGCAGAATATAGTAAAAACGATAAAAAAATTAATAATAATAAAAAGACCCCCTTAATGGAGTTATACCTACCCCTGTACAGGCCAATGTGATATACACAGTAGCCGGAGTGTAAGCAGAGACGAGGTAGACAGAGTATCAAGCATATACGGGGGACGATCTGCAGAGGCAGGTCTGAGAGATATATTGCTGTAAACAGATTAGACAGATTGCTTGCCTAGAATAGGAGAGAAAAAAGATTGGCAGAGGGTAAGATGTACTGTTGATAGTTACACCATGTACAAACCAAGAAGGAACCACCTCCTGGATGGTGAAACACCAGAAAAGCATGCGGGGGAGCCCAAAGGGGAGTAGATACCCAATAAGGGCATATAGCTGACACAGCATGCACAGCCCTCCAAAATGTATAGAGAGAACATAGGTAAAACCAGTGCACCGTCAAATAGCCAACACCTAAGATAGTAGAATAGCATAGGGTGAATGCCTTGTGAGTAAGTAAAGAACATAGATGTAAACCAGCCAGTGTAGCCGAAGGGTGAGCACCAATATGGAACAAAGATACACTAAGATGACTTGTTCCAAGATAGAACTAGTCCCTCTGGTAGAAAAAGACTATCAGTGGGTGGTCATGTTAGTAGAGGCTCACAGCTTAGGCAGGTAGGAATACATATATGGATAGACAAAAACTTAAGGCCAGGACAAAGATGCCTCACAGAGCCGCAGATCGCATCCCCCGGATGGGGATAAAACCACCACAGAGGAGGCATAAGGAGTGCCTCCTTTATAGCGCCGCCGTTCCCGCGTAGTGAGCCACCAGGAAGTGACGTCAACCAAACCCCGGCCGTCACTTCCGCGCATGCGCCAAACACCAGCGTATCAGGGGGATAGGACGCGCCGGGAAAGTGAGACGCGGAAGGGGAGGAGCCCGAAAGGAGTACCCGAAGGCAGTCCGATGGGCTCACTAAGCCACACACAGCGCCATCCAGAGGTGGAGGCGCCCTGTGTGGTTACCTGGCCGCACATCGGTCCCCATAATTCGCCCAAACGACCGGTCAAAGCGCAGCAACATGCACTCAGCCCTTACTAGGTACAATACAAACAGGGAGATATGGTAGTCAAATGAGCCACGGGTCACACAAGAGTTGAAAACAAGGCCAGACACATGTGCGAACCGCTGCTCCTGATAACAAAATCGCATTAATAATTAGATATACCTACTTGGCCAGTAACGGCTTAAAAGTAGATAAGTTAATACCGGCACAATAATGGGCACTTAAGGAAGGATGACAGACATGAATCAGAGTTGACAGAAACATGGTGGAAGGGAAGGAAGACAGGCAGGCAATAAAAAAAAAAAAAAAAAAGGGGGAAAAAGGCTAGTGAAAAGACAACAGAGAAACAAAGAGCTTCTATAAAAATGATTTAAAAGAATGCGCCTCATTGAGGCCAGGTCAACTGGTGGCATTAAGGCGTATAATCCAGAGTGACTCCCTCTGTTAAATACGCCTATTCCAATCACCCTCACGGGGGTCTTGAGGAATGACCTCCAGTATAAAGAAATGTGCACACTTGTTATTGAACCTATGGTAGAGGTCCAGATGCCTTGTGACTGGGGTGATCATTTTGCCCTTGGAGGAATAATAGACGTGATCGTTAATTCGACGTCTAAATTGATGTATTGTCTTCCCCACATAGAAGACCCCACAGTCACAGTACATCAGATAGATGACCCCTTGAGTGCTACAATCTGCTTGAAAAGTGGGGGACAGGGTCTCACCGTTAGGCAAATGAAATCTGGTACCCTCTGCCACCCAAGGGCAAAATGCACATTGGTGGCACCTGTAGGTACCCCGAAGCCTCGGGGGGGAGGATTTGGTGGATTGATAGAAGCTGCTAGTCAGACGGTCGCGTAGAGACCTTGTCCGCCTAAAGGTCACCTGCGGGGCACTGCTAATATGCTTACGAATGATGGAATCCTCGTAAAGCATATGCCAGTGCCGATTTAGAATGTTTCTCAACAGACCCTGATGGCTAGAAAACTCAGTAATGAGTCTGACTGTCGGTTGAGATGGAACGAGATTCGGTTTATAGAGAAGATCAACTCTTCCCTTAAAACGAGCTTGGTTGTATGCCTTGCGTAGCGAGCTCTTACTGTAACCTCTCTGGAGAAGGCGGTCACGCAAGAGGCCGGCTTGTTGGACAAAGTCAGCACTAGATGTACAATTGCGTCTCAACCTTATATACTGGGCGTAGGGTATACTACGCAGTAAGGCTGGTGGGTGTGCACTAGAGGCATGTAAGATTGTATTGCCTGACGTGGGTTTGCGGAATAGGTTAGTGGTCTCCTGGCCCTCCAGGTCCTTCATAATGGTTAGATCTAAAAAATTGACTTCACTGGAATGGAAGGAAAACGTAAATTTCAAATTGAAACTGTTGATATTGAGATGTTCGATAAACTCTGTCAAGGCCTCCGGAGAGCCCGACCATACAATAAACACATCGTCAATGTATCTTAATCATACATTGACATGGGTGACATACTGGGTGTAAGTCTCATCTGATAAAATATACCGTTCCCACCCCCCCAGGTACAGGTTGGCGTAGGCGGGCGCGCAACATGTGCCCATAGCCACACCCTGCACCTGGAGGTAGTGGGACCCGTTGAAAGAGAACCAGTTATGGGTCAAAACAAACGTAAGCAGTTTCAAGAGCAAGTTGTTAAAGGGCCAGGTGCGGCAGTCCTGTTCTGAGAGGAAGGTGCCAATCATCCCGACGCCCTGCTCGTGAGGGATGCTCGATTACAGAGCCTCGACATCTAACGTCACGAGCAGGGCGTCGGGAGGAAGCACTATCCCCTCTAGAGTCTTCAGAAGGTCCAGGGTATCCTTCACATACGAGGGGAGTCCAACGACATGTGGGAGCAAAAAGAAGTCAATAAATCGACTGGCATGTTCAGTGAGGTTCCCTATGCCGGAGATAATAGGACGCCCAGGGGGGCACTGTAGGCTCTTGTGCGTTTTGGGGAGTGCGTAAAAGGTTGCCTCCCTCGGAAAATGCACATTAAGATAGTTGTATGTATCCTGGTCAATAAGACCTGCCTGGAAGGCCTCCCCTATAAGGGCTTTGTATTCCTCACTGAACTTGACAGTCTTTGAACAATTGATCTTTTTGTACCACGATGTGTTATTTAAGATGTCTAAACACATCCGTTCGTAATTCTCTTTAGTCATGAGGACCACATTTCCCCCTTTGTCGGAGGTTTTTATAACTAGGTCGGGGTGCTGTTGTAGATTGCGTAAAGCCCTTATTTGTTTAGGGGAGAGGTTTCCACGGGAAGATGGTAAATAGCATTGTTGGATCTCATTCACACAAGCCGTTTGAAACGCCCATATTTTGGGATTAGTGGTGAGGTCAGGAAAGGACGTCGACTTGGGTTTGAATTTGCTAGGAGGAGGTGGAGAAGCCTCTATAGAGGAGGATAAGGAAGCAGAAGACATATTTAGAGAGGAATCGGAGCCAGCACGTTCATTTTCCTCCAGCAGGAGGATCAAATCCCGCAAGGCTCCAAATTCTTTGATGGTAAAATTTTTTATTTGTTCAGAGAGCTCACGCTATTTGTTCTGACGGACATTGTCCTGATCATAGATGAATCTATAGGTCAGGTTACGACAGAACAAATAAAGGTCCTTAATAGTATTGTATTTGTCTAGCGGAGTTGTAGGGCAGAAGGTTAGACCCAATTTAAGCAATTCCAGCTCCTCGGAAGCAAATTCATAGCAAGTCAAATTAATGACTGATAAATTCAAGTGGGAGGGATCGGGAGTTGGCTCATCTGAAAATGTGAAGGTTGTGACCCAGAGTTGCTGAAATGAGAATCTAGAGTGGTTTGCCTACTGCCAGGCAACAGAGTAATGGAGGAGGGCACAGTGGGATGTCCCGAAGGCGGTAAGATTGGTCCAACCGTTGCCCCAATAGTGGGGCCTGGCTGGCTAATGCCACTGGATGTAGGGTTGCCATTAGCAGCTAGAGTGGGTTGAAGCATTTGTAGTGAGCCTCTGTTTCTCTATAATCCGATGCCCTGGATGTGGGCAAGGGATTATGAGGTTGTCTTGGTCGTCTGGACCGAGAAGGACCCTGCCAGTGATATGCATAGCCCTCTGAGAAGGCTAGCTTATCTTTTAAAAATTTGGTTTGTTTTTTTGTGTATGATATCCTTGTTCAATTTGGTTAAGTAATCTTTGACTTCCATCCATCTTTTATTGAAGGTGGCATGTTTTTTGATGTTTTCATTTTTATTATAGAGAGCTAATAGCTCAGAATCAAGGGCTATTAAATCCACCTTGTATTGCGCCACAAGAAGTTTGCATAATTCAAGACTACATTTCGTCAGGATATGCTCCCATTGCAGTCTGAATTCCATAGACGTGGTCTCAAAGGACGGGAACAATTGTACCCTGAGACCCATGGGACAAACACCGTCTTGGATATATTTAAGGAAGTACTCAATGTGCCAAAACAGGTTGGATTTACCTTTTAGTAATTTCTTCGCTGTATTGATATACTGGATTATACGCCTTAATGCCACCAGTCGACCTGGCCTCAATTAGGCGCATTCTTTTAAATCATTTTTATAGAAGCTCTTTGTTTCTCTGTTGTCTTTTCACTGGTCTTTTTCCCCCCTCCCCCCCCCCTTTTTTTTTTTTTGTATTGCCTGCCTGTTTTCCTTCCACCATGTTTCTGTCAACTCTGATTCATGTCTGTCATCCTTCCTTAAGTGCCCATTATTGTGCCGGTATTAACTTATCTACTTTTAAGCCGTTACTGGCCAAGTAGGTATATCTAAATATTAATGCGATTTTGTTATCAGGAGCAGCGGTTCGCACATGTGTCTGGCCTTGTTTTCAACTCTTGTGTGACCCGTGGCTCATTTGACTACCATATCTCCCTGTTTGTATTGTACCTAGTGAGGGCTGAGTGCACGTTGACTCCACTTGGTGGTGCTGCTGCGCTTTGACAGGTCGTTTGGGCGAATTATGGGGACCGATGTGCGGCCAGGTAACCACACAGGGCGCCTCCACCTCTGGATGGCGCTGTGTGTGGCTTAGTGAGCCCATCGGACTGCCTTCGGGTACTCCTTTCGGGCTCCTCCCCTTCCGCGTCTCGCTTTCCCGGCGCGTCCTATCCCCCTGATACGCTGGTGCTTGGCGCATGCGCGGAAGTGACGGCCGTGGTTTGGTTGACGTCACTTCCTGGTGGCTCACTACCCGGTAACAGCGGTGCTATAAAGGAGGCACTACTTATGCCTCCTCTGTGGTGGTTTTATCCCCATCCGGGGAATGCGATCTGCGGCTCTGTGAGGCATACACTGGGGATCTATTGAACGGTAACTATCTTTGTCCTGGCCTTAAGTTTTTGTCTATCCATATATGTATTCCTACCTGCCTAAGCTGTGAGCCTCTACTAACATGACCACCCACTGATAGTCTTTTTCTACCAGAGGGACTAGTTCTATCCTGGAACAAGTCATCTTAGTGTATCTTTGTTCCATATTGGTAAGTGCTCACCCTTCGGCTACACTGGCTGGTTTACATCTATGTTCTTTACTTACTCACAAGGCATTCACCCTATGCTATTCTACTATCTTAGGTGTTGGCTATTTGATGGTGCACTGGTTTTACCTATGTTCTCTCTATACATTTTGGAGGGCTGTGCATGCTGTGTCAGCTATATGCCCTTATTGGGTATCTACTCCCCTTTGGGCTCCCCCGCATGCTTTTCTGGTGTTTCACTATCCAGGAGGTGGTTCCTTCTTGGTTTGTACATGGTGTAACTATCAACAGTACATCTTACCCTCAGCCAATCTTTTTTCCCTCCTATTCTAGGTTACCCCTGTATGGCTTTCTATCTAGACAAGCAATCTGTCTAATCTGTTTACAGCAATATATCTCTCAGACCTGCCTCTGCAGATCGTCCCCCGTATATGCTTGATACTCTGTCTACCTCGTCTCTGCTTACACTCCGGCTACTGTGTATATCACATTGGCCTGTACAGGGGTAGGTATAACTCCATTAAGAGGGTCTTTTTATTATTATTAATTTTTTTATCGTTTTTACTATATTCTGCCAACTACTTGTATGTCTCTCCGTTCCCCACATCGGCCCCGTTTTGCTCATGCGATCGTTTTGGGCGTTGCCCTTTTAACCATCAGCCACCTTTTGGGTTCATATGGCGAGGTGTACCTCCCACTCCCCCCTCACTTGTGTTACCTCCATCATGTGTTGTGTTGATTGTGCAAATGTTTATTTTTCTTTTTTTGTTTGTTTATCTCTACAAAAAAAAAAATTTCTGTATAATTTTATAAGTTGCATGAAATGTATTGTAATTGTCAGTCAGTCTGGTGTACTGACCTAGATTTGTGATTATTGCACACATATTTGCTGTTTCATTAATCTTGGTTCATCTTGCCACACAGAACTTGTATCCTAATAGCTCCGGAAGAAGCTTGAACTTTAAGCGAAACATGTAGGGCATCTGGCTACATGAACCTTCCCTTATGTGTAAGTTGTATCCACTCTATCAAAGGACGCTCTGCGTTGCCCTTGACATCGGATTCGAGTCATGTTGGATGTAACGTATAGCGTCCTCATTTATCATCTTGTTTTTAATATGCAAATTTTGTAAACCACTTGTAAGCTTTTGCCTCCTTGGCATGGTACATTTTGTCGTGTTATATGTGTACTTTGTTTCCCCCTTTAGGGGGCTATGTCCTTTGATTTCATGTTAATCAAAAAATAAAAGTGTTTCATTTGAAGTCTATCGTGCCTAGAAAGTCCATTTTCCCCTCGCTTTTTCTATTCTTGACATTTCAGGATGTGGCACATTGTTCTATTTTGCTGCACCCCTATCTTTGCTGCAATAGTGTTGGCGTACTAGACCTGTTTAATCACTCTTGTGGAGGGATCTAAAAGACCCCAAACCCCTCCTCTGCACTTAAAAGCATTCAAAAACGCAAAGTTTGGCTGTTTTGAATGCTGTCATTTTTTAAATCTGGCACCACTATCTGGAAGTGATGTCATGACATCACTTCTGGGTTTTTGCATGGAGACCCGATCAGAGCCGAATGCGGCTTTTATTGGGTCTTTGGTGGCTGTGCAGGCTGGTTGCCCGGGTCTCCCGGTGGGACGGGAGAACCGGGCGAGCCGCGGAAGGCGGCGGGAGGGGGGTGGCGTCTCCTCCCGCTCCTTGTAATGACAGCCGAGCGGCTTCTCAGCCTTATCGGTTGTCATTACAAGACAGCCGACCGTCGGCTATGGATGCTGGTACCAGGGTGATGCCTCTAGCTGCAAGCATCACTCCGGTACAAACAGTTTCCGAAATATCGGTAATATCGGCCACCTTGGCTTTGCCGATAATCGGTCGATCTCTAGACCAGAGGGCCTGAAGTCTATGTGGCTGACCCTTGTCCTACCATAGGGGACAGAGGGAGAGTCTGCAGTGCATCTGGTCTGGCATCATGGAGACAGAAAGGCTGAGTACAGACACCCTAAGGATCCTTAGACAGTTAACCCCCTCTTGTACTCTAAGTCAGCTGATGGTCCACACAAAGAGAACACTGGCTAGTGTTCTTAGAGCTCTGTCCAGGACTGTTGTTCACTACTTTACTAAGCGGCTCTGCTCTGCAATCAATGTACTGCTGCTTTGAAGAAGTCTGTATCTGCCTTCTGCAAGGACTTCATCCAAGTTTCACTAGGAAGGAAAGTTAGAGTCCTCAGTGTGAATAGTTCAATTTGGAGTATCCTACTATATCCCTACCCTATCCAAGTTCTGCAATAAAACAACAAAACAAAACCCTTAGACTGGTCATTGGAGACAATGAGCAGAAGTTTGTGTGCACCTGACTGCATGAATCTACCTTGTACCTAGCTGCAGAGCAAAAGTGGGAAGAACCGGGAAAAATACCAGCGGCTCCATCTGGAGGGTAGTGCTACAGTTATTTTTCCAGAGGATTTCAACATAAAAAGCAGATTTTCCATGCACTGCTTACAATATTTCTAGATGCTTCCTATAAAATAGGAAATCTGAGGTCCATGTGTACAGGTTTAATGTTATAATATAGTAATGATACTGCGAACTGCATAATTTATCACTACCAAGAACCGCTCCCAGCATTAATTGTAAAAACGTCCTCCCTGAACATATTCAAGATTTTTTATTCGTGGAATTCACTCCAACTAAATAGCTAGCCGTTCAACCTATACACTCAATGTTTTCTTTTCTTTACACTGTCTACCATGACAAGTGTAAAGTATATGCAATGCAAACCAAGCATGTGATTTAAGGGCCCATTCACACTAATTGAGGTGCTGGAAACGTGCGTTTCTGAGTTTTCTGTACTGCACCGAAACGCACTGCTCTGGTTAGATGCATGTGTGTGCCATTAATTCTTAATGGCCCCCCAAATGCATCTAGGTAATGAGTGCATTTTGTGCACACCAAACTGCATGGTATTCCAGTACCATGTAGTTTGGTATAGCCAATATGGCCTACTGTACTTTTTGCATGAGCCTGGGCATATACCGCTCCCCCGAGCCCCTCCATATACTTACCTGAGCCAAATCTTGATCCAGCAATGTGCACGAGAGCCGAGGCTCTCTCCCCCCTCTTTGGTACAGACACAGCAGCGGGAGCCATTGGGCCAGCCAGTGAGGAGGGAGCGGGGCGGAGCCTTGCTCTGTGTGTCTATGGCTTGCTATGGGGCACTTGTCAGGGGGGAGGAGCTAGGAGCGCTGGTCGGGGGGGAAGCAAGAAGAAGAGGATCGGGACTGCTCAGAGCAGGTAAGTATAATATGCAACCTCTGATTGCTTTTGGCACTGCTCAAAGTGGAGGTAGTGTTCTGCCTGGACACTATCATCATTTCCTGAGTGCAGAGCAAGCAGAGACCACAGCTGAGAGCAAGGGATCATGGGATATGTGGTCCAAAGAGCCAGGATTTATATTGGAGCCAGACTGCAGCAGACTACAAGCTCCAGCTAGCTGGGGAAGAGAGAAGAATGCTGGGTGAGTGTAACGCTCCTGCGTTTCATGTATGGTGTGGATTTTCAGCTGCAGAAATATTCCACTTCAGTAGTCATGTAAGAGAGACGCTGAGACACCATTCCCAACCTCAATGACTCATCATGTGTGGAAGGTCTCAATTCAGCTAGTAAATACACACACTCAACAAGCTGGTTCCTAGAGTGACTTTATGTATGTAGTAACACAGTGATGAAGATTTAAGAGACAGGTTGAGTGGAGGTGGTAGGTGACAGACACTTGAAGGTAAGACAGTAGCAGATGGATGCAGGTAGGTTTAGCAATCATGTATGGTAGCAGATGACAGAGTAGCAGGTGGACATACAAGAGAGATCAACCCAGTGCAGGAATAAGTAGCAGTAGTCTTAAGAGCTAGCAATCTAGATATGCAGATGTGATAAATAGTCTTTACTATGCAGAGCTAGATAGTGTAAGCTTAGTATAAGTTTATAGAGGGTTCCCCTGCGGGGTACTTAGCACCAATAGCAATACAGCCGAAGGTTGGTTCAGGAGGAGCGGATGATCCGGAAGCGGGATACAGGGATCAGCGCAGCGAGGTTCCGTCAGCGAGGTATGCTTGCAAGCACGAAAGCTTCAAGCCAAGTTAGCATCCAGGTAAGGGTGTTTGAACGAACACATGTGAGTGAGAACCGGCGATTTAAATAGCCATCTAGTCCGGCGCTGAGTGATGACAGCTTCAGTCTTAAAGGTGTATGCGCACCTTTCCAAAAGAGAATGGTGGGGCGCATACACTTGTGAAAAGAGTAATTTAGGGTACCAAAGGTACCGGAACATTACAGTGAGGACATAAATTGCCTGGTCCAGGGAGGAGTCATCCTCATGGGACCATGGCCTTCAGCTGAGAGCAGGGTTCCGGCCACTCAGGGGGTTGCGAGCAGACGCCGTGGCGAGTCTCCAGCGACTGATCAAGCAAACCCACCATTGCCAGCTCCTTGTTGGCCAAGTGACTGTCAGGAGTCCCACTCATTGTTGCCGGTACAGTTACAGCAGAATCCTAGCATCACTAGGGGCATGGCCAGGCACCCGTTACTGGTTGCAAATTCTTCAAGAGCCTGTTCCGGGACATCCTATGCCACCCTGTATACACCCTACAAAGACACTGCATGCAGGCACCTTTATTCCATCTCTTTACAGTAAAGCCTCAAAGAAACACTTTGCACATACTATTTTCAGTTTCTGGTCACCATTGCACAGCAAACCTTCTGGGCCCTTGTTGAGCTAGCTGAAGACACTGAACATCTACATCACAAGAACTCTTCTCTTCTCCCCCCACTTAAGGCCCCTTTCACGCGGCTCGGTTCCGCCGATCCCCGCTGAGCAGGCGGATGACAGCTCTGTCCTTGCTCTGTGTGCGGAGACGGAGGTGTGAGATCCCCGCTGCCCTCTATGGGGGAATCGGATGAGAACGGACCGCCTGTCCATTCTCATCTGATCCGATCCAACAGACGGATGGAAAATAGGGTTTCCATCCGTCCGGATTTGACGGACAGGATTGGATCGGTCGTCAGCGGACATGTCTCCGCTGACATCCGCTGCCCCATAGAGATGCATGGGGCATTCGTTCAGATCCACCAGGCGGATCTGAACGGTCCGCATGTGTGAAAGGACACAATATCTGCACACATTAAGGGGAACTCTACTCAGAGATTAATTATTGCATTATTTGTAACTTTTTATTTTTGATTGTGCCACAAACTTGCTGGGCCTGGGCATCTGATAGCGAAAGGAGCAGTCTGGCATAAAAGGGTTATACTCTTTCCTTTTATACCTGGGGTTTTTTCACCCAGATAGAGCTTTCTTCTGGGGTATTTAATCACCACTAGGTTTTTTATTTTAAACAGAAAAAGACTGAAAATTAAAAAAAAAAAACACATTTTTACAATTTGTTATAAAATTTTGCAAACAGGTAATTTGTTTTATTCACTGATGTGCGCTGATGAGGCTGCACTGATAGGCTGCATTGATGGGCACGGAGGTGGCATTGATGGGCACGGATGAGGCGGCACTGATGAGGAGGCATTGATGAGGCTACACTGATAGGTGGCACTGATAGGCTGCAATGATGGGCACTGGTATGCAGCACTGATAGGTGACACTGATGAAGAGGCACTGATGGGCACTGATTGGCAGCACTGGTGGGCACTGTCGGAACTGCACTGATAATAATCAGGACACTGATAATCAATGCGCTGATTATCAGTGTACATGTCCCTTTTACAAAAGCCAGATATTTTCCATCTTCTCCCTTCCTCACACAGTCAGTGTGAGGAAAAAAAAGCCAATAACTGGATTTTTACATTGTGATCAGCTGTGATTGGCCACAGCTAATCACGTGGTAAAGAGCGGCTCTTTGTCTAAATCTGTGATTGGCAGTGTCCATGGGACACTGTGATCACAGAGCGCACTGCCCACACACTTCAGTGGGCGCAGGGCGGGCGGGATTACAGGAGGCTGTCATATGATGGCCTCCTAGAATTGGCTGTCCGTGCTGTAGCTATCATTCAGCTATAGAGCGTCCGGCAAGTGATTAAAGGACACTGTATGGATAAGGTACAGGGCCTCTTTTTAAAGCATTAGTTTTAGGTGGTCTGTGTGTATGTGTGTGGGGTCTTTTTGATCTATAAGAAAGATATAGAGATTGCAGAGGGGTTGACTAAAGGCTGTAGTTCATGAAATTAAGACTGTTTTAGGTGGCTGTAACCCTCTGAAATATGAACAGAGCATATCCCTTCATGGTGTATTTTAGTCTCAATCCAAAGTACAGGTTGTAATTTCTATTTTTTTTCTCTGCTATCACTTCTGACATGTTATCCTGACACCACAGAAACGTGGGAGACAGCTTTGCCTCAGCTGTGCATGTTTTCTATCAAATGGCGCAGAGAGGGAGTGCCCTTTCTGTCCACTCAGGTCTCAAATTACACTAAGCACTCCTCTATGCTATGATATGTGAGATGTCAGATGCCCGCCTTCTACCTGCTGGAGCTGAGAAGCAGCCTTTGATCTGCGTGTTTTAGAAGGCCAAAGAGGAGAAAGGGGTGCAGATAAAGAGGTACAACTTATGTAGAAGGATTTGTTTCATCCCTGTGTATCACCTGAGGCTAGTTACTTTAGTAGATATATGGAAGAGTTTGTGATCACTTTTAGCTTCAGGATGCATGGACTAGATATTATAAGGCATGCAGTATATGAGAATAGCACATTAATTAATGGTAATAGATTATTTTGAGCATAGAATTGATAATTATGTAACATTTGCATAAACCGTATCACCAGTATACTTGAAAGAAATTAAAAGCATCAAAAAGCTGGAGAAAAAAAATAAATGCAAAAAAAAGCTTTCTATATAGCAAAAAAAAAAAATGTAAATTGATGTCAATGTACAAAATATAAAATAAAATGATGTGTAAAATTGTCAGCAATACTGTAAATAGCTGTAATACTTTACCGGTTGCCGACCGCTTACCGCATATTTACTGCGGCAGTGTGGCTCTCCCAGGCAAACCGACGTAGGGTTACGTCGGTCGCTTGGAGGCAGCTAGGGGGCGAGCACGCACCACCACCGGCGCGCTCCTGCACCCCCCCCACCGCGCTCGGCAGTGGGGAAGCCGAAGCACAGGGCAGGCGGCTCCGACACCCGCGATCGCTCCCCGCTGAGAGAGAAGAACGGTCAGCTGTTGTAAACACAGCTGACCGTTCTTCTCCCTGGAATGATCACAGAGCGCCTGTGATCCTTCTATATAGGATAACAGGTCTCTGTGTTCATTTCACAAGCCACGCTCCCCAACAGTTAGAAGCACGCCCCTAGGTACACATTTAACCCCTTGATCACCCACACCGTTAACCCCCTCCCTGCCAGTGTCATTATTACAGTAACAGTGCATATTTTTAGCACTGATTACTGAAGTAATGTCACTGGTCCCCCCAAAAGTGTCAAAAATGTCAGTTAGGGGTCCGATCTGTCCGCCACAATGTGCCGAATTGCAAAATATGGCCTGGTCATTAAGGGGAAAAAACTTCCGGTTCACAAGTGGTTAAAATCCAGTTATATACAGAACAATATACATGTTGTTTGTTTTACAATCTCAGGACCTTTGATTTTTAGCTTTAACAACTTCCCTGGTGGTCTAGTGGTTAGGATTCGGCGCTCTCACCGCCGCGGCCCGGGTTCGATTCCCGGTCAGGGAAAGTCTTTTATTATTTAGTCTGTGTGAACTGCCCCTTCTTACATCCATTGGAGGTTTATGCCCCACTTTTTTTTTTTTTTTAGAAAGAAACTAACATTTTCTTTAGTAGTTTTAGTGTTTAGTGTTCATGCAAGAAATTGCAATCAAGGAAGAATCACACTGGTGTATGAATTAATCTTAACAGATTTATTGATTTCCTGATAAACGATTGGTTTACATTCAACCTGGATTGCAACAGTAAACGAATAATAGAAAATGTAGCTACTTGTAGGTCAATAAATTATTGAAAAGCGAAAAGGAACCTCCAGAGCATGTTGTCAATGTAGAGACAGTCTTGTATAAAGAGTCCCTGGCTGTCCTCAGAAACCTTCCTATGTGAGTTTCCGTAGTGTAGTGGTTATCACGTTCGCCTCACACGCGAAAGGTCCCCGGTTCGAAACCGGGCGGAAACACATTTTTTTTTTTTCTTATACTTTTTCATTCATTTTGTTTTTGCAGCAACACCCTTTTATTACTCCTAGCTTTTTTCAGCCATAAGATTAACATTTTACAGAGGGAAGAACTTTAAAAAGAATTACATGACAAGTTTTTCACATACACATATAAAAAAAAAGAAAATCAGATTGGTTAAAATGATCACTATAGGACATAATTATAAAAAAAAATGGAATAGCAATTTGACCAGTAAAAGTGCATGCTCTGTGTAAATTAAAAAAAAACAATTATGTTTAACCACTCGTCTACTGGGGCAATTTTTTTTTTATTTTTTGTTCAAATCTGCATTTTTGCTAGAAAATTAGTTTAAATCGCCAAACAATTATTTATTTTTGTTTTCAGAAAGCAGACACCCTGTAGGATAAAATGGTTGCAAATAAAATGTTTTATGTTGCTAGATATTTGCGCAACTGTTTATCAAATGCATATTTTTAGCAGAAAATGCATAAAAACTAGCATCCACAATGTAAACATAAGGGGTTATGTTGAGTAAATCAATACCAAATGTATCAAGCTCTAAAATTGGGAGTACCTGTGAAATGACCAAGGACTACAGTACACAAAAATTTGTGTAAAAAAAGGTGATGCTTTTAAAGCCTTTACATATTTAGATCTAACTATAATTTATATTCCTCGAATATTTGTTCTCACTCTCACATTCACAACAATACCGCATATTTTTGATACAATTGCTGTTTACATACTGTACATGTGTGCGCCCCATGTGCACATTTACTATCGCGAATATGTGCAGCAGTGGCGGCAGGTGCTCCATGGGTCGGTGGAGGTGGCAGACGGACCTACCACGGACCACACCAGCTCCAGCCCGCACTGCACACCATACGCCCCCCTGGTCCCGGGCTCACTCACCCTGTGCTGCACCTGGACTGACATGTGGAGGCGGCGGCAGCTTCCCCCTCAATCTCCTCCGTGTCCCCCTTTGTTGGTCAGGCTTCCCCTGCATCTCCTCCCTCCTCCTTCGCCAATAGGATGGCTTCTCCTTTCGACTAATTGGGAAACGGGTCTCAGGACCCGCTTCCTGATTGGCCAGGAGGAGAATCCATGTGACAATAGCGAATATTAATTTGCTATTGTTAAACAACTGAGTGGGCTCAGGGCGCATTGCTCGAGTAAATAGATACCTAACATGTTACGGTTTAAAATTGCGCACATTCGGGGAATGGCGACAAACTACGGTACTTAAAAATCTTCATAGGCGACGCTTTAAAATTTTTTAAAGGTTACCAGTTTAGATTTACAGAGGAGGTCTTTTTCTAGAATTATTGCTCTCGCTCTGACGATCACGGCGATACCTCACAGAAGTGATTTGAACATCGTTCTCATTTGTGGGTGCGACTTGTGTATGCGTTTTCTTTCGTGCGCGAGCTGACGGTGACGCTTTAAAATGTTTTTTTTTTCCTATTTATTTTATTTAACTTTTCATTTTTAGCACTGTTTAAAAAAAATCTGTTCACTTTTACTGCTGTCACAAGCAATGTAAACATACCTTGTGACAGTAATAGGCAGTGACCGGTACTCTTTATGGAGGGTATGGGGGTCTAAAAGACTCCAGACCCCTCCACTGCACGTCAAAGTATTCAAAATGCCGAAATCAACATTATTGAATACTGACATTTTTTTTAAATCGGCGCCATTGGGAACTGAGTAAACCGGAAGTGACATTGTGACATCGCTTCCGGGTTACATGGTCGGAGACCTGATCGAAGCGGAATCCAGCTTTGTTTGGGACTTTAATTTTCAATAATTAGCACCATAGCTTGTGGACTCTATAACTTTCACACAGACTAAATAATAACCACTAATTTGGATTATTTTTACCAAAGATATGTAGTAGTACAAATTTTGGCCCAAATTTATGAAAAAAAATTACTTATTTGCAAAATTTTATAATAGAAACTAAAACAAAATGTTTTTTTTTTTTCAAAATTTTCACTCTTTTTTCACTTATATCGCAAAAAAAAAAAAAAAACCCAGTGGTGATTAAATTCTACCAAAAGAAAGCTCTATTTGTGTGAAAAAAATTATACAAAATGTGAGTGGGTACAGTGTTGCATGACTAATTATCATTCAAAGTGTGAGAGCGCTGAAAGCTTAAAATTGGTCTGGACAGGAAGGGGGTGTAACTGTACTGTATGGAAGTGGTTAAGTTCACCTCCAGATAGGTCCTGCATCCGAAGCAGAGAAGACAGACTTCGAGGGACAAACCTGCTGATCAGCCTCTTGTTCCAAGATATCTGCATCACTCCTATTGGAGTGGAGGTAAAATGCGCTGCAAGCCCGGCATTTGGCAGGAAGATCTTGCAGGCAGTGGTCCCACCCTAAGGTAGGCCTGTGGTTACTTTATTATCCTCTCATGTGTTGCTGTCTAGGAAGGTGAGAGGAGAAAACCATCCGTTAGACTTACTGGTAACGGTGTTTCTACGAACCTTCCAGGACGGCAGGCCTACTTCCCGCCCTATTAAAAGGGTGAGGAAAGAATGTAAACAACAGGTGGTAAAGTACCTAAGTCATTATTCATCCCTTGTGAATCAGTACTTTTTTACAACTGAGGGACAAGGGGAAGGGTGGGGCCTTTTAACAGCTGTGAACTGATTGTGTTTCCTGTAGGGTGGAGCCTCTCATCTCTCATGTGTTGCTGTCCTGGAAGGTTCATAGAAACACTGTTAGCGGTAAGTCTAACAGATGATTTTTGACTTACCGTCTTAAGTTCATTGACAGACGCAGTTCCTGTTGCATAGCAGTAGGGATTATACTGCACCCTACAGGAGTAGGACATTAGACAAAAAAAAAGTTCTGGCTACGCCTATGGGCAGTCCCAGAGGGTACACCCTCTCTCTTCCTGCATAGGATGTCAATTTTAATCTGTCTAGTCAGGAGTAAGGACTTCCCTGCTGGGATCTCTGGTCCTGGCAAAGTTTTTTCTAGTTAATTTTTAGCTAGCTTTTCTCTGGATTTTTTCCTGTGAGATCTACAAGCAACTGGGAAACAGGCTAGATGTATAGATCCAGTGGTCACCCCAGCCGGCCAACGAGCGCACGCAGACCTTAGCTCCGCGCGCGGGGTCTGCCGCGACATACTCCCACTGGACATGGACTGGGCCCGCGAGTTAAACGTCTTGCCAGGTCGCACACGATCAGGTCTAGGCCCGAGTTGCAGCGTTCCTATTCCACATTTGTCTATGGCCCGGTAAGGAAGTGGTTAAAGATGAAATCAGAAAAACCTGTGAAATCAGAAGGTCAGCAAGATTGACTGTCTAAATCATCTAGCAATCGTAATCTATCCTGTCTGTACCCCTTCTTAGGGCCACTGACAGGACTAATCAAAGATGTGTTCTGTGAAACAAAGACACTACTTTGATTAACAAAGTGGATCTGGCTTAAAGCGGAGTTCCGGCCTCAAATACCTTTTTTTAACTAAAAATACCCCTATAATAGGAGTTCTTCCTGATTCCAGCTTCCTGGGAGTGATGACAAACAGCTCCCAGGATGCAATGCAAAGTCGGAAGTGATGTCGGTGGCCGTGGCCACAAAGGGGGGGAGAAGGAGGAAGTACAATCAAAAATGCCCTGAAAATAAGGTAAGGGACCCCTGAAAAAAATTGAAAATGCCCAATTGTTGATCAGCATAGCGAGCACTCCAGGAATCCCTAAAGTTGCAAAATAGGCCGGAACTCCACTTTAAAGTCTACTCTGTTCAGGAGCATGATTTAACAGGACTGACAGACACCCCTTGCATATCCCCCTTAAATTACTATTTACTGTATCTTTCATAGTGATGGGTAAAGGGAAGCCCGCTTAAGGGAAATAGATTAAGGTAAGGTTATTACCTGGGCTCAGAAGCTGGACAGGTATGTACCCAAACCTATGACTTCCCTCACAACTGAATGTTGGCATGTCAGTTGTGAAAAATGTCCTATATACCAGAAAACGCCTTATACACCTGGCCACAAATGCAATAAAATTAAGCGTAAAGGAGTTTGTTAAAAGAATGCTTTTAACCATACTGTAGCGATCGGATGTCCTACCTGATGCCTGGAACCATAATCCACTTCCTATAGACCTGTCCGCAAATATAATAAAATTAAGCAGAAAGGAGCTAGGTAAAATAATGTTTTTAACTATATTGTTGAGATCAGGTGTCCTACCTGGTGTCTGGAACCATAATCCACTTCAATACCATTGGGTGCCTTTTGGTACTGATGAAGGATACATTAAGGAGATTCCTACTTGAGGGTAAGTCCATAGTAGTAGCAGAACACTCACATTGGCTTACTGCAACAAGTTATATGATGAGGGATACATATAGAATTGTAAACCTATTGAGTTGGGTATATGGGTCAGATAAGTTCTGATACCTCATCTTTAGGCCACCATAACTCTATGAACAAAGTTCTTAAAGGGAAGAGGAGGATATTTTATAACCTTCTTCTAGTATCCTACAACCTTACCAGGTATTAGGCAGAGGGAATGCCTCTGGTATGCCCGAATCTCTTCTGCTGTCCTAAAGCATTCTGCCATTTTCTGAACTCACCTCAGAAAAGGCACTAACCTGGCCCCCGATTTGCTTTGCCTGCAGCCAACTGTGCTGCCTTTCCCTCCTCCTTCTCCATGGTGGGTCCAGACACGGTTCACAGTCTTAGCAGCCTTCTGGCTCTTAGTAGCTGAAGAGACTGTTCTTTTCCGCCGCTATGTGGGTCCGGCGTCTCCTCTGCGCCTTACACCTCCCAAGTCGCGCTGTGCGTGCTCGCTGTCTTCACTGTTCAGACAGGAAGTTCCGGTTTCAGAATGCAGCTTGGAGGGTACTGGGTCCTCCCTCATCACTGCTGATATTATGCGGCTGGCCTTTTACAGCATGGCGCCCACTGTTTGCAGGGGAGGACAGGAGGAGACCCGAGCTGCTAAGTGGGGCAACAAGCTGATGGACCACCATGCTGTGTCCAATTTGCCTGTGCCACAAAAGGCATGCAGGTAGAGTGCGGCCCTCACCGTCGTTCCTGAACCTGCCTCACAGGAGTACCATCCGACTCTCTAGGTCTTCTGGTCAGAGAAAAAAAACAAAGGTTTCGCTGTAGGAGAAACACAATCAATACTGAGGGACAAGAGGAAGGGTGGGGCCTTTTAAGAGCTGTGAACTGATTGTGTTTCCTGTAGGGTGGAGCCTCTCATCTCTCATGTGTTGTTGTCCTGGCAGGTGAGAGAAGAAAATCCAGTTTTTCTCTTCTGACAGATACAAGTTGTCAAATTTTGAACCATGACATAAAATTAGTGCCCCGTGTGAGGATTGAACTCACGACCTTCAGATTATGAGACTGACGCGCTACCTACTGCGCTAACGAGGCAGCTGTTAAAGGCTGGGCAGGTACAAATTGGTGTAGCTGACTGTAGTCTATGTGTATACCATGTGATAGGGTATTAAAGGATAAGTTCATCTTAAGACTGGGTTTACACTGCCGCACAGAGCGGCTCACAGCAGGGGTCTGGCACGTCCCTCTTCACCGTTTAATGGTCCAATTTCACGCTGAATTTTTGGCTAAAAAGACTCCTTGCACACGTGCTGACTGCTGCACGATGCTTAGTTGCTCTCAAATGGAAAAAGCAGGAACCTCCCTCGCTGTTTGAACTGCACTTCAGGATCCAAGATGTGAAGAGGATGGGGTACCTGACTGCTTCACTAACTGACTTTTTTGAAGCTCATAACTGGGTATGGGAGTTATGGAATATACTGGAAATGCCCCTGACCTCCGTCTCCCCAATTTAATGGTGATATGACTGGGTGGAGACTTCAGTGGGATTTTGACACAGGTGGATGCTCTCTACTGCCCTCTCCCTTCCCTTACCACCTTCTTCTAGCCTCTTAGTTTCTCTTCCCTCCCTTTTTCCTTCTTATAATTCATTCTTCTTTTTCTTGTCTTCTCCTGTTGTGTGCCTCATATGGAGCAATGTAGCCGGAACTTGGTTGACTTACAACGGTCTTGAGCAATAATCATTACACTTGATATGTCAATGTCAATATGATATGCTTGATGAGTGATACGTGTTTTTCCCTCAGGATTTGGCCTTCTTAACTGGTCTTCATTGTTGTATGTTCTGTAAGTTGGAACCTTTTGTGGCTTATGTCAATCTAATTGTACTTTTTTCCTTTGTTCTTATTCTTGAAAATCAATAAAAATTGTCAGTTATTAAAAAAAAAAAGGATTCCACACCCTGCTGTGAAGTTATTGCCCTGCTTAGCTTTGGATCATCAGCAAACACTGAGATTGAGCTATTTATCCCAACCTCTTGATTACTACAAACCCCCCCCCCCCCACCCTCTTTTTAGGTAAGTATTAGGAGGTGCTGGGGAGGCTGCTACACACAGAAGGTTCTTTATCTTAATGTATAGAGTGCATTAGGATAAAAAAACCTTCTGACTTTACAAACCATTTTAAAAAACTCGCTGACATTCGGCCCATGTGTATGCCATCCTGTCCGAAAGAACTTGGCCAACCAGTCGACCGACTCCCAATCAGCACTCTCAGCCAATGGCAGAGAGTACTGATTGAAGTGTTTTGTTGGGGTGGCCTGTCCCCCTGTCAGAACACTAACTCATAATGTGTACCAGACTTAAAGTGGTAGTAAACTAAAAAAAAAAAACAAAAAAAAAACCCTGCAAGACAAAGGCAATATGAGCTAGAATGCATCGCATACTAGCTCATTATAAAACACTTACCTTAGAACGAAGCCCCGACACGGACCCCCGGACACCGCTGTGGGAGCGGACATGATCCCTCGGCATCTCTTCCGTGTTCGGCGACTCCGGTGCTGTGATTGGCCGGAGCCGCGATGACGTCATTCCCGCGCATGCGCGCGGGAGTAATTTTCCGGCAATTCTCAGCAAGGAACTCTGAAGGTCCGCCGGACCTTCAGAGCGCATGCGCCGCACGCGCCAGCGGCTGCATGCAAAGCAAATATCTCCTAAACCGTGTAGGAGATATTAATTGTACCTACAGGTAAGCCTTATTATAGGCCTGTAATTTACCTGTAGTTAGAAGTCAAAAAAAGTGGTATACTATCGCTTTAAGATGAGTGAGCAATGTCTTCTACCTAGTCAGTATCTGGATAGTTGAAATCCCCCAACATTTCTCTGCCTCGCCACCATTTCTAACTGCCTCCTCCTTCAGCTTAGTTCACTGACACTTCCTGCAGCTGAGTAAACATTTTTTTTTTTTGCTTTGGTATATATCCTCCATGGAAGTGGCCAACCCTGTGGACACGTATGAAAGCAAACATTTGCTTTTAATTAAATTTGGCAATTCCTTGCTTATTAGCCTAGAAAATGGCCATTACCATGTTTTTTTTTTTCAACTCCAGTTGATTTTCATTGGGTTCGGATTAGACACCCAAACTTAAAGCGGAGTTCCGGCCTCAAAAACGACTTTGGGCCATCTGCTTGCTGACATTCACCTGCAAAAGAAATGGATAGTCCCGATTTCTTTTTTCTTTACTTACCTTGTTTTTGAAGAAAGTATACTTACCTTCCTTCTACTTCCTCCCTCTGCGGCCGCGGCCTGCGCCGTCACTTCCTGCTTGCATTGACTCCTGGGAGCTGAACGTCATCGCTCCCAGGAGTCAATGCGCCTGCATCGGCCCCGCTCGTCAGTCCCGGTGCAGGCGTGTCATTCCCTGCTAAACAGCTTCTGGGCATGCCCAGAAGCTGTGCAGAGATGACACGCCTGCACCGGAAGTGACGAGCGGGGCCGGTGCAGGGCATTCTGGGACGAAGAGTTCACGGAAGAGGACGCCCTGGCTTCAGCTGCCCATACCTGAGATGGCAGCGCTGGACAAGACATTTTCAAGGTAAGTATTTCTTCTAAAAGGTAAGTGTGACCCGGGACAGTTCAGAGGCTATCCATTATGAAATGTACTAGCCCTGACTGTCCTGGGGGTATTTTTATTGAAAAAAAAATTGCGAGGCCGGAAATCCGCTTTAAAGTGATTGTAAAGTCTCGTTTTTGTTCGATAAAAAAAATAAAATAAAATTTATATATATATTGAATTTGCTAAAGCTGGCCATGTATGCGTAGAATTTAAATAGAAAATTCTTGGGAAAAGAAAGTGATCTTTCTTCTAGTAAACTCTATTAATTCTAAAATTAAATGTTAAAAGCAAACAAAAGCTTTAGAGTGACAAATGAATGTTATGAGATTTTTTTTTTTTTAATTTTCCTAAGACTTTTCTTATGAATTTTTATTTGAAATTCGATCCATCTATGGACAGCCTAAATTAGAAATGAATCTATTAAGATAATGTTGGTTTCATTCTGTCTTGCTTGATGTTTTCTGCCAGCAGAGAAATGCATTAACATCTCAGACCTTTACACCCCCTATGGGCCAGAGCAGTTTTTACATTTCTCCTATGGACCTGCTTATTCTGCAATATTTTTGTAATTATTTAACCACTTTTAGACCGGAAGGATTTGCCCCCTTAATGACCAGGCCCTATTTTGCGATTCAGCACTGCGCTACTTTAATGGACAAATGCGCGGTCGTGCGACGCTGTACCCAAATAAAATTGACATCCTTTTTTTCCCACAAATAGAGCTTTCTTTTGGTGCTATTTGATCAACTGTGCGATTTTTATTTTTTGCGCTATAAACAAAAAAAGAGCAACAATTTTGAAAAAAAAACACAATATTTTTCACATTCTGCTATATAACATTCTTTTTTTTTTTAACATTTTAGGCCAATTTATTTTCTGCTACATATTTTTGGTAAAAAAAAAAAAAAAAAAAAAAATCACAATAAGCGTATTTCGATTGGTTTGCGCCAAAGTTATTGCATCTACAAACTACTGACATTTTTGACACTTTTGGAGGTACCAGTGACATTACTACAGTAATCAGTGCTAACAATATGCACTGTTACTGTAATAATGACACTGGCAGGGAAGGGGTTAACAGTATAGGTGATCAAGGGGTTAAATGTGACCCTAGGGGAGTGATTCTTACTGTGGGGGGTGTGGCTTCTGAAATGACAATAGAGACATGTGATCCTATATAGAAGGATCACATGAGCTCTGTGATCATTTCAGGGAGAAGGACGGTCGGCTGTGTTTACAACAACCGACCATCCTTCTCTCTTTCTCTGCGGGGAGCGATCGCGGGTGTCAGGCGGCAATCGGAGCCGTCTGACACACGCATCGGCTTCCCCACTGCCGAGTGCCCTAGCTTCCCGCGCGCGACCGACGTAGATCTATGCCGGTTTGCGCAGGAAAGCCACCCTGCCGCAGTAAAAAGGCGGCGGGTGGTCGGAAAGTGGTTAAGATAAAGGAATACACATATTGTTGTTTTTTAAAAAGGCTTTCTTTTAATGAAATTGTTTTGGAAAAAAAAAAAAATCCCTACACAAAAAGTAACAAAAAACTTAAAAAAAAAAAAAGTTAATGTTTTTCTTTTTTGACTAGCATTTGTATTTAAAAAAAAAAAGTGTTAGGGTCCTTTTACACGGGCTTTCCGATCAGGTCCGTCTGTCATTTATTCAGGCGGACCTGATCGGACGCTTCATGCACTCCTATGGAGCAGCGGATGTCAGCGGTGACATGTCCGCTGACACCCGCTGCTGTCCGATCCTGTCTGTGAAATCATCCGTTTTCATTTGATCTCCCATAGAGGAGAGCGGGGATCTGACAGGTCTGTCTCAGCATAGAGAGCAGAGACGGACCTGTCATCCGCCCGCTCAGCGGATCGATCCTTGCTGAGCGAAACGTAATCCGCCGGGTGGAAAGCCCGTGTGAGAGGACTCTTACTATGGAATAAAAGTAAAGTTTTATTCTATATTTTGTCTTGTTTAAAATTACACAAAAAACTGTGATTCTGGTACAAACCAAATAAAGATTTATTTTTCTAATTTTGTGCTTTTTAGTTTAAATATTAATAGTTAATAAACAGAATAAAAAAAAAAATAGGAAAATAATAGTTGAAAGGAGAAGGGGAAGAATGACTTAATTAGAGCAGATTATGGTAAAGTAAGAGTTAAATAGAAAAGTGTTATCTAATTATTATTTTTTGCTTATTTGGATTCTTGAACTGACCACATCTGCCTATAAACATTCATCCCTTTGAACTGCTGATAAATGAAAGAATAGATACAAAAGTAACAATAAAACATCTCTATTTGGGTCTAAACAGTGTTTATGAGCACGGAGTCAGACAGTTCTTTTTTTGTCAACTGCTAGAGCTTCTATATCCTTTTATTAGCAGAGCTGAGAATTGATGGCATTTGAGAGTGGGAGAGTGGGGGGGTGGGGTGCATGGTGAAGGAGCAGAAGACTGGACATGTTACACATGAACTGTGTAGTTTGATTATTATGTTAGACATGCATAGCACATCCAGTGTCCTCAATTGATTAAACGTGATTTTGGTGTTTTCATAAAGACCAAAAAAGTAGTGGCAAGACGTGTATGAGGAGGCTTTTAAAAGATATTCCCTGACCGGGAATCGAACCCGGGCCGCGGCGGTGAGAGCGCCGAATCCTAACCACTAGACCACCAGGGAAGTTGTAAACTTACTTTTGACTATGAACAGTAGTATGAAAAGTAGATTTTGGTGGCCTAGCCAGAACTGTGTAATTCATAGTATAAAAGGGTGAATGGGGGTGTGCTAACTTAAATAATATGCAGCTGCACTAGAAAAACTGAAAATAACAGTGGAAAAATGAAATAGTGAGCTTACAATGTGGCATAAGGGGTATACAACCAACACAATAAATCAAAAAAGCAGTCCCAGCTGACGCCTAGTAAGGAGAAACGCGTGGGGGGAGCCACTACACCATCACGCCATGTGGACCGCGCTGCAGGCGGCCACGTTTTGCCACAGGAACCCATTGTCTTATCCATTTGATGCCATGTATGTGCAATATTACATTTAATAAAGTGTTTTAATAAGGGAAACACACTATTGGCCATTTTTCCTTTCCATCTTGGGGAGCTTCATTTGAGACAGCTATACCCAGCCTCGGTCCTTAAAGGAGAGTGATACGCCCCTGGGAAGGGATAGACACCTACACCTTATGGTCAGGAGCGGACTTTGGATACTGTCCACACTACCCATAAACCAACAGAGGTTCCAGCCCTACCCTTTAGAATTCTGGTAAGAAGCCATGCACACCACTGGGGTGACACTTGACATGTTTTGTGCACGTGTGGAGGTTATATTTTATTGCACCTGGCTTTTGTTACCAGTCGGTAAGGGGCCATCTTATTCACATTTGTGTCACAGATTTGTCGCCTCACATCGGTCTAATTGGAAGATGATTTTGTGTGTCGTTTATGCAATCTTTTGAGAGATTACTTTTCTAAATGAACTTTTGATGTATTTATTTTTTATGTTTGGTATCACCATTGTGTGGTTCAGTATCACTATATGGTTTATTGTGTTGGTTGCGTACACTTTATGCCACATTGTAAGAGCACTATTTCATTTTTTCATAGTATAGCATATAAACTGTAGTTGAGCAAATGTATGCAATATACAGAGGAGTAGTCAACAGTGTGTAACATACAGCACAGCTGGCAGAGGAACAAAGAAACTTTCAGAGCAGTGCTGTGATTAGACAAGCTTGTTCAGCAAAAATCCCTACACCCTGCTCTCCAAAACAATTCAGCACTAATCTGCATGCTCATCCCTCCCAGCACAAATATTTGCTCCCCATTCCCACTCTCAGCACAAATTATCTTCTCTTTCCAGCATAAGTCCTCCCCCCCAACCCATATCCTCCTTCTAAAACAAATCCTCTTCCCCTTAAAATTCTCCTTCCCCCAAATTGCCTCTCCCAGAACAAATGATTCTCCCCCATCCCCCTTTCAGCACAAATCCCCCCCCCCCTTCCCTAATTCTTCCAGTCAGCACAGATTATATCCCCCTGTCAGGGGCCATAAACCAGGCAGAGACAGAAAATGCAGTTAAAAATCACACCTTGAATGTAATAGTAAAAATAGTACAGATCAGGAACGTAGTCAAAAACAGAAGCCAGGGTTAGGAAGCCAAAATAGGTAATCAGATGAGCTGGGATCAGGAATCCAGGAATCAGTGTTGTCAGAAGCCAAAGATCAGGATCAGGAACCAGAAAAAACATCAGCCAGGCAAAGTAATAACAGGAACACAGCAGAGACACACTGTATATGTTGACTAGGCGAAGGCATGAAAGGAATAGGCAAGGCAGTGTACATACCCAGAAGGGGCTGGCTGTAGGCTGGACTGATGAGGCAGGTAATGGTAACCATGTGAGCAAACAATGAGTGGCTGGTAATTAACTGACAGCTGAGCAACCTAGAGCACTAAGAAGAGAGCTGCTAGAAGCCCAGACTTGACACCCCCAAATGTCTCTACCTTTTTTTCTCTCTCCCTAAATCTACACTCCCAGCACAAATCCTTCTCCCAGCATAACCCCCCATTCCCGTTCACAACCAAAATTCACTACTTCCACTAATTTCCCCTCCCAGCACAAACCCTGTACCCTGCCAAACCCCTCACAGCACAAATACCCCCCATTCCCCCAGCCAGAACAAATTCTCTACTTTCATTTCCACCACTTCCAGCAAAAATGTTCTTCCATCCCCCAAATTCTTCCCAGCAAACATTCTATCCCCCCTTCCAGCACAAATCTCTCACCAAATCCCCTTCCTAGCACAAATCCTCCTATCCCCCCTCGCAACACAATCCTCTGCCCAATTCTAGAACAAATCCCCCCAAAATCTCTCTCCAAGCACAAATCCCCACATCTCGGCACAAATCCCCCCCCCCCCCATTTCTCCCCCTCCACATCCTCCCCAGCACTAATTCTCCTTCCCCCCATTCCCAACTCCCAGCACAGCCACTTCCCAATCCCGCCTTAAAGCACAAATACTCTCCTGGTTTCTATTGCAAATTCCCCCTCCCAGCACAAATCCTCTCCTCCCCAAATCTTCCTTCTAGTACAAATGCCAATCCCCTTCCCCTCTCCCAACACAAATCCCACCTTCCTTCTAGCAAGAACCCCCCCCCCCCCCCAACACCTGCTTTCAGTACAAGTCCTCTCCTCTCCCAAATCATATCCATCATACAGTTTATCTTCTTATCCCCCCAGCATATATCTTTGTTACCTACTCCCCAAGGTCACTGTGTCCCCCCCAGTGCTATCCTCCATTTCTCTTAACCTACAGATCTCATATCTGTGCAGCTCAATGCAGGGGAACTTCCGGTCACTCGCGATCGTCGGGTGGAGAGGGAGAAAGGCAGGCGGCTGATGTAAACAAGCCGCCTGTCATTCTCCCCTGTGTAGGAATAGTGATCATACGGTTCTACTATGTAGGACCGTTGATCACTGTTCCTACACCTCAAGCCACAGCCAATCACAGTTAGAATCACGCCCCTAGGGACACACACAGCCCCTCCCTCTCAAAAAAGATTAACCCCTTCACTGCCAGTGTAATTTTACAGTAACAGTGCATATTTATAGCATTTTACTGTAGTAATGTCACTGGTAACCCCAAAAGTGTCAAAAATGTCAGTCAAGGGTCCAATCTGTCCGCCGCAATGTCGCAGTACCGCAAAAAAAAAAAAAATCGCAGATCGCCGCCATTAGGCGTTAAAAAAAACCCAACAAAAATGACAAAAATCCCGCGATAACTTTAGCGCAAACCAATCAAAATACGCTTTTTGCGATGTTTTTTACCAAACATAGCATAAAACAAATTGGAAAAAAAAGGACGTCAAATTTGTTTAGGTACAGCGTCACACGACCGTGCAATTGTCCGTTAAAGTCACGCAGTGCCGAATCGCAAAATAGGGCCTGGTCAGAAAGGGGGTAATATCTTCCGGGGCTTAAGTGGTTAAATAAACCTTTGGATCCGGCTCCAGAGCGTACCGGTGTCAAAGCGTCCTGGCTGACGCATTTCATCCAATAAGATTTCCTCAGAGGCGTGGCTGAATGACGCAGGTACGTGTATATAAGTAATAAAACAGAAAATGACGTAAGCCGGAAATGGTCATCTGGAATGCACGGCTTTAAGAAATGTTGCCTTTACAGTCACTTTACAGCATGATGTACAGACCTGTAAAAATATATGTACTTTTCTATTATGAAAAGTATTTATATTGCACTAAAATCGTTTTTTTAAGTTTTTCATTCGATTTAGATTTTTTAAAACGTTTCATAATGCTTGCAGAGCTTGGATTCAGTGAATCAGTTTACCAAAAATGTAAATATTGCAGAATATGTAGCCTCATACTACATAACTAAGCTCAATTTCATGCTGAATAAACTAAACTAAATTATTAATTTATCTTAAATAGAAAACTATCTTTAGATAGATTTTTACTCCAAAAGCATTTTATTAAAATAAATTTGATACAAATAAAAAAAAAATTAAATAAAAAAATCTGATTTACATAAAAAAAAAAATACGATTTTTTTGATATTTTGGTTTTTAAATCATCTATTTTTATCCACCCTGCTTCCCAATATGACTGTCTCTGAAAAATAAATGATGTTATCCTCAAACATCTCACAAGATGTCACTGTTGTAACCGGTAGAAGTGATCTTAGGAGGATCATTAAACTGCTTTACAAGAAGCTATGATCAGATAATCTGTGTGATTGAGGTTGACACAGGACTAAAAAACTTTTAGTGCTGGTTCACACATATGCGGGATGTGAGACTGCTGTGCAAATCGCATACGATGTCTGTGCAATGCAAATTCAGCTATACAGATTGCATGGCTGAATTTGCATCGCATTCGGACCAAAGTCACACAGGACGATATTTTTTTGGTCTGCACCAGAATCGGATCGCATGGGTGTTCACACCCATGCGATCCAATTTCTGTCCGAACTGACAGTTCGCGCTGCAATATGCAAACTAATCTGGGCATTACGTTAACTTTGTATTGGCACTCCCAGCACTTTGCATATGGCAGTGTGAACTGCCTGCGAGTCGGGTGCAATGTGGGAGGAACGTAGTGGATTTGCAGGGTTCCCACATCACACCAGTGTGAACAACACTGAGTCACATCAGTCATAGGCACAAAGTAGACTCACAAACATATATTGAGTCATAGCACAGACATAGCAATCAGTCCAAGCAGACACAGTATGGTACTTTCAAAGGGAAATGTGGGAATAAAAAAAATCATCCAATTCTGCATCTGTGCCCTGCTCTACACCGAGAACTAAATGATCTAAGACCGTTTATTTCTAAGTCTTCAGTGAGCAGAGCTCTCTGCTGTGCCCCTCCAGTGCTCACTGGAGCCCGGACTGTGGAGAAGCGGGATCGGCTGGCTCCCAGCAGCACAAAAGGATTTTCGGGATCCCTGCAGAGCCTGGACTAGCTCTGTTACATCACCCGTCAGCAGTTTTTAGTCCGATGTCGGCTGAATATGAGTCACAGGAGTGCAGAACTAAGTGGGAGAAGTATGGCAAAAAGAGCTTTGGCCATACTTCTTTTAATTTCACTTCAGAAACTGGGGTCATTTTGTTCTCCCTCCCACCAGTGGCATAGTGGCTTCCCCAACTATTCATTTCCCATGTAAACACAGAGCAAGAGCAGAGTGTTGGGACTGACTTGACAAGAGTTTATTGTAAACTTTGAAGATGAATCAGTTTACAGTTTCCGCAGTTACAGAGGTCAGTAGAGTCTCGTTTGAAAGAAAATCAGGAATAAGTAAATGAATGTCCACAGACTGGCCACATTTTTATTTTAACCATTTCTGGACCAGAAGGATTTGCCCCCTTAATGACCAGGTCATTTTTTGCGATACGGCACTGCGACACTTACAGGCTAACCTTGAACCACTCATGATAACAATTAAAACTAAAATTAACTACTTGGGCTAAATTACCACTTTCAGTTGCAGGGAGAATAAATCTAGTCAAGATGGTCCTATTACCGAAATGTTTATACATTTTTTCACATATGTCGGTTATAGTCCCTAAAAACATTTAAAAAAAAAAATAGATGCCCTATTTACCACATTTATTTGGGGAAAGGGTAGAAATAGAATAAAGTTAACCACCCTTCAGAGAGCTAAAACAGAAGCAGGTATGGCACTTCCTAATATATACAGATATTATCTCGCTGGACAACTTAAACATCTTACAAGATGGATAGTACCAGTAACATCACAGATGGTAGAATTAGGGATGCACCGAAATTTCGGCCACCGAAATTGTCGGCCGAAAATGAGCCTATCCCATTTCGGCCGATAATGGGTTAACATTGCCGAAAATAATGGCCGCCGTGAGAAAGGAGGAGGGTGCAGCGCAGGGCAGGTTTTAAAAGTCCCGCCTCTGGCCGGCCGCCCGCCTCTCAATGACGTCCCTACTACTAGATGTGTGCATGAATGGACATACCAGGCGGGGGGGGGGGGGCGGGGCGAGCGGCCGCTATAGATAGAACTATGTGATCCATCCCTGTCAGCTCAGCGCGACTATGTGTGAATGAGAACTGACCTGACACCGGGCGGGGGGCGGGGGGAGCAGCCGCTAATAACTATAACTATGTGAGCCTTCACTTTACTGTCAGGCATGTATCTCCGCTGACAGTGAAGGCTCACATAGTTATAGTTATTAGCGGCCGCTCCCCCCGCCCGGTGTCAGGTCACTTCTCATTCACACACAGTCCTGCTGAGCTGACAGGGATGGATCACATAGTTCTATCTATAGCGGCCGCTCGCCCCTCCCTCCCGCCCAGTATGTCACTTCATTCAACACAGATCGTAGTAGTGACATCACCGGGAGGTGAGCCGCCGGCCAGAGGTGGGACTTTTGAATGAAGGACACCCGAGGAGGGACGCTGAGCCAGAGGGGGGGGGGGGGAAGAGGGTGTACTGACGAGGGGGACGCTGAGGCAGTGGGGGGGGGGGGGGGGAGAGCTGAGGCAGCTTACCAATGGTATTTGTATTATGAAGCATGAGGGATTAATGTATTGTCACTGCTGGTCACTCATCTATTAGTGACCGACCAGTGGCAGGTAATTATCCCCTTTGTGCTGCATTAGTGCAACCAGTATCAGTGTTAATTAACACTGGTTGCACTGACACTGGTTGCACTAATGCAGCACAAAGGGGTTAATTAACTGCCACTGGTTGGTCACTAATAGATGAGTGACCAGCAGTGACAATACATTAACCCCTCATGCTTCATAATACAAATACCATTGGTAATTAAATTAACCTCTTGCCAACCCATCACAGTACATATACTGTGACAGGGTGGCAGCGACAGGTGTACGTCGCTGCCTGTTTTTGGTGTATGCCCCTGTTCTATCCATTTTAAATTTTTTTGGGGGAAAAAGTCATTTTCGGTTTCGGTTTTCGGCCAAGGGCATCCTGCATTTTCGGTTTCGGCCCAAAATTTTCATTTCGGTGCATCCCTAGGTAGAATCACACCTGGCTCATGCTATACAAATCGATAATTTACTTATAGCCCTAGAAGCACCTTTGAATAAATTAAAATATAAGCAAATACCAATAATAACATTAGCTCGCACAATATGGAGAGAGGCAAAAACGTATAGAGGGAAACACACAAATAAATATGGATCTCCCATTATGGCGAAACCCAATGTTTAATCAACTGAAACAATTGATAGAGTATCAGTTTTGGGAACAAAAAGGGATATCAGTCCTTGCAGACGTATACGATATAACACATATGTACTCTTTTTCAGATATACAAATGAAATATGATATACCACATGCCTCATTATATAGATACCTACAGTTGCGACATGCATTACAAGCGCAATTTGGAGTCTTGGGACCTGGGATCTCTAGATATCCAATGATCGGGGGCCCTAAAGGATTATTCTCCAAAATATATGCACATTTAACCAGGGCCAATTCAGGAATGAATCCCTTGGCAATAAGAACAAAATGCCAGGAAATAATTCCCAATTTAACTGACAAAGATTGGGAAGAAGCTTGCTCATCCCATTTATATGTATCACAACAGCAAACAATAGGTTAATACAATTATATATGTTACATCAATCATATCTTTCTCCAAGTAGACTTTATACAATGCACAGGATTGCATCTCCTAAATGTTTGAGATGCAGTGCTAAGCGGGCAGACTTTATACATATCATGTGTTTTTGTCCAGCGATATCAAGATTCTGGCAGGAAATAATTCAAATATTATCTTCTGTCTTGAATATGCCTGTACCTTTGACCCCAGAAACCTGTTTGCTGGGTATACTAGATGAAATAACATGGTCTAGATATCACAAGATAATGCTTAGAGAAACGCTGTTTATGGCAAGGAAAACAATAACAGTTAAGTGGACTGGATAAGAACGGTAAATCAGATTTTACCCTTTGAAAAAGTATTGTATATGCATAGAGGATGCTCAACGAAATATTATGAAATTTGGGATAATTGGTGTCAATCAACATTAACCAATGTTTAAATATAAGGAGATAACCAAGAGGATATAGAGGGATGTACATAGTATGATGAGGTAACAAATCTATGATTGTAATGGAGCAAGCGGTTGGGGCACACCAGGATAACGGCGATCAATTAAGTTAAATGGATATACATTAGTATAAAGAGATTATGAATACTAAGTAAACAGATAATTATTTGGATATTTGTATAATTTTTTTATTATTTAATATTGCTTTGTCCTTTTGTTGAAAGGATGTTTGGAATGTTCGTTTTTTATGCACATATTGAAATAAAAAGAATTAAAAAAAAAAAAAGAGCGACAATTCAGAAAAAAAAACAATATTTTTTACTTACCGCTATATAATATTCCCAGTAAACAAAAAATGTAAAAATCAAATTTTTTCATCATTTTAGGCAAATTTGTATTCTGCTACATATTTCTGGTAAAAAAAAATTCCAATAAGTGTATATTGATTGGTTTGCACAAAAGTTATCACGTCTACAAACTAGGGGAAAGATTTATGTCATTTTTATTTATTTATTTTATTTTTATTAGTAATGGAGGCAATCAGCGATTTTTAGCGGGACTGCGACATTGCGATCGGACACCTAACTGACATTTGACACTTTTGGGGGGACCAGTGACATTACTACAGTAATCAGTGCTAAAAATATGCACTGTCACTGTACTAATGACACTGGCAGGGAAGGGGTTAACACCAGGGGCGCTCAAAGGGTTAAATGTGTCCCTAGGGGGTGCTTTCTAACTCGGGGGGGGGGGGGTGGGCTTGCTGCATGGACACAGAGACTTGTGTTCCTAAATAAAAGGAACACAGGATCCCTGTGTTCATAACTGACAGAACAGCGGTCTGCTGTGTTTACAACGGCAGATCGCCGTTCTGTCTCCACGGGGATAGATTGTAGGTGCCCGGCGGCAATCGCGGCCACCGAACCCGCTGATTGGCTCCCCCTGTGGCCAATGGGTACGTGCGCCACTGCTAGCGGTCCTGCGAAGCGCCGTACAGGTACGTCTTTTCGCGCGATAGAGCTGATCTGCTGCAGTAAAATTACGGCGGCTGGTCAGCACGAAGTTAAGACATAATTTTACACAATCACCCCCATGTTTTTGATGGTTTACTGTGACTATTATTTACACTGAATAATATAAAACAATATGTAAGCCACATAACTAATGACATTTACACTTAAAACATCTTTAAACCCAAAACCAAAAATGTAATATATTGCAGCTTACCCTTTGTACCAGTCTTTATATGTGGGGGCTGCATTCATTTTTAAGGACCTTTTCCTTCCTTTTTCAAGCTCACTCACTGTATCTCTGGAGGAGCAGTGTTATTACCCCAGGAAATTCACTGACGTGGACTATAAACACCTGTTGCTTTCCTCGTCTCTATTACAAAGGTAGGAGGGTACAAGTAATATTCACCCAGTGTACCACTGGCATAACTCAAGCTTAAAGTGTAATGTATTTTTCATTGGGCATATATTTTATATTGCAAATGCAGTGTTTAAATTCAAATAATTTTAATGCAACTTTTCTATTTTAATTTGAGCTTGTTTTGCCAAAGCAGCTTTCCTTTTAGCTTACTATTCCATATTTTTGCGGTTTTATTAAATAAAGAGATCTGTAGACTGGCCACTAGAGGGATAAAGCATTTGATATGTAGGTTTATGGTTTCATTACAAATACTGAGATAACATATGAGCCATGTACTGTAGGAAGTACATTGTTTTGAATGAGATGGCCAACTGATAAAAATGCATTGTGAACATTAAAGCAGAGTCAATGTGTAGTACTGTAAGGAAGGCAGCATATCCTTAATATAAAAAATAAGCAAATATGGCTGTCCGTTTGTACATACTGTATATAAAAGTTTTTTATTTTATGCATCAACATTGACTGTTAGGAATAGTTCTAGTAATCTGATCTTGTGTACATGTCAAAAATATGTTAGATTATTTATTCTCTTTCACACTTTCGCTGCTATTTTTGCATTTTTTGCACACATGTTTAAAAAATCCTGTTCCCCTTTGCACGTGAGCATTGGGGGACAAGGCACTTTAAAACATTTTTTTATTATTTATTAAATTCTTTTTTTTTTTTTACACTATCACCTTACATTTTTTTTCTCTTTTATCAACTTCATTGCTATCACAAGAGATGAACAACATCCCTTGTGATAGCATGGGCAGTGAAAGGTACTCTTTACTAAAGAGATTTGCGGTCTATTAGACCCCAGATCTCTCCTCTGTCCCTAAAAACAACCAAGAATGGTTTAATCTGATGCTTTCCCAAACCAGTAAATGGCTTGTTTAAATCCCGCAAAACTGGAAGTAACTACTCGCCGCTTACCATTTCTTAGAGATGACTGGGGAGGTTCTGGTCCTATTATCTTTATAGTCAGCCGATTGCAATCCTAGGCTCCCTGGTGGGACAAGAGAGCCAGGGAATGAGGCGGAAGGTGGGGGAGGAAACCCCTTCCGCAGCCTGCAAAAGTGATCCAGTGTCTAAATAGTCCATCGCCAGCTGTAAAAAACTATACCAGGAGGATGGCTGTAGCTGCAGGCATCATCTTGGTATAACCACTTGAATCTGGCGACATACATGTACCTAGATTGCACTAAGGCCTAATTTACTTATTTACCAACAGTAGTGTAATGGGATTAAACAGTACCAGTAATGTTACAGATTTTTTTTATCATTTGTCTACTGGAAAAAAAAAATTGTTGCGGCTGTAGTTCATCATAAATGTTATTTGTTTTTGAAGCCAATGCAGTCATTTGGGTCTCTGAAAAAGAAAGAAGGTTATAGCAGGTGAAGAGAAGACACTATCAAAGACAATTGAAGCTGGGCAAATGGTGTTAAAAGTAGAACTAGATTTTTAGGTGCACCAATAAAGGAAACTTGGATCTGATCCAGGTATTTGGTGAGAGAGTGAAGATGATAAGTTACAGCATGTGAGTTTCCGTAGTGTAGTGGTTATCACGTTCGCCTCACACGCGAAAGGTCCCCGGTTCGAAACCGGGCGGAAACATTTTTTTAAAAGGTTATATGGAGGGGTAGGGCCCATCTTAGGTATGGGTGGACCTACCCTGGCAACGTCATTTGGCTGTATGGAAGGTATCCCAATGGGAATAGTCCTCGAGCTGGTGTAGTGGCGGCTGAGGGCCTGGAGGTCTATTGGGATCAGAGATACAGCCAGGGGTAAGTCAAGTGGCCTTCCAAGACCCTAAAATGGTCATTACATTTAATGTTTTTATGTATTGCTTTGTTTTAATGAAAATTGTATTTTGTTAACCAGTGTTTGGAATAAATATGGCTGCTATGGCCTTTTAAAATCCAAGACGGTAGTGGTGTCTTCTTCTTAAAGCGGAGTTCCACCCAAAAGTGGAACTTCCGCTTTAGGTGGTCCTAACCCCCTGACATGCCACATTTGGCATGTCATTTTTTGGGGGGGGGGAACGGGTACCTAGTTTTGACAGGTATCCGCTCCCACTTCCGCTCAGAGCGCTGCGGCGCCCTGAGCGGAAGTTCTCCTCTCCCCCTCCCTCCCTGCAATCTTCTGGGACATGTCAAAGGTCCCAGAAGATTGCCGGCCAATCACGGCGCGTAGCGCAACTCGCGCATGTGCAGTGCGTACCCGGCTGTGAAGCCGCAAACTGTCACAGCAGGGTGCCCACAGCAGTGATGCCGGCGCCGAGGGAGAGGATCGAGGCTTCGGGCGGCCGCATCGCTGGACCGTTGGACAGGTGAGTGAAATGGGTGGAACTCCGCTTTAAGGTATAAGGGGGGTGTGGTTGGTCTGGTGTTTTATAAGGTAAGGCAGCCGCAGTATCTGCGATACCTCAGTTATGTTATTTGTTTTTGAAGCCAATGCAATCATTTGGGTCTCTGAAAAAGCAAGAAGGTGATAGCAGGTGAAGAGAAGACACTATCAAAGGCAATGGCAGCTGGGCAAGTGGTGGTAAAAGTAGAACTAGACTTTTAGGTGCACCAATAAAGGAAAATTGGATCTGATACAGGTGTTTGGTGAGAGAGTGAAGATGACAAAACACAGCATGTGAGTTTCCGTAGTGTAGTGGTTATCACGTTCGCCTCACACGCGAAAGGTCCCCGGTTCGAAACCGGGCGGAAACATGTTTTTTTTTTTTTTCTTCTTTTCTATTCATTTTCCTGTACCACCTTTTGGATCACCTTTCAGCCATAGAATTCATATTTTAAAGATTGCAAATCATCACCTAGTGAAAATGCTTGTACATTTGTTATGGAAAATACTGAATGTGGCCACTAGATGGCACTAAGTATCACAGAACAGTTACAAGGGCTCATGCTCAACCACTTGATTTTACCCCCCCCCCCCATCTATAGCATTTCTGCTAACCATCCTGGATTTCCCGGGCTTTTGTCCTGCTTGTGTTCCACTAACAGCTCTGGAAGATTATTTCTGAAAGATTGGGAAACAAAAGACCAAAAACAGTTGGGAAGCATGTGAGCTGAAATTTTAATGGGCATTCCCTTAGTCACACTAGAATGGAGTGCAGGAAAGCGCGTTCCCGTGCTGCAGGGGTCAGCACAAAGTTAATGACACCCCAAACGCATGTCGCATTTTAAGTGCTTTTGTCTTCACCGGATTGCAAGGTACAAAAGTGCCATGAAATCCGGTTGCTGTGTGTTTAACCACTTCCTGACCACCCGCTGCCTATTTACTGCAGCAGGGTGTCTCTCCTGCGCAAACCAACGTAGGTCTAGGGGGCGAGCGTGCGCCGCCGGCAGCATGTTCCCGCCCCCTATCGGCAGCGGGGAAGCTGATGCACGAGGTAGGAGGCTCCGATTGCCGCCTGACACCCACGATCGCTCCCCGCTGAGGAAGAAGGACGGTAAGCTGTTGTAAACACAGCTTACCGCTCTTCTCGCTGAAAGGATCGCAGCGCTCATGTGATCCTGCTATATAGGATCACAGGTCTCTATGGTCATTTCACAAGCCACGCCCCCCCCCCACAGTTATGAATCACTCCCCTAGGCTCACATTTAACCCATTGAGCACCTATAGGGTTAACCCCTTCCCTGCCAGTGTCTACATTACAGTAACAGTGCATATTTTTAGCACTGATTAGTGTAGTAATGTCACTGGTACCCCCAAAAGAGTCAAAAAATGTCAGTTAGGGGTCCGATCTGTCCGCCGCAATGTCGCAGTCCTGAAAAAAAAAAACAAAAAACAAACAAACAAACAAACAAAAAAAAAAAAAAAAAAATCGCAGATCGCCGCCATTACTAGTAAAAAAATGATAGAAATTACATAAATCTTTCCCGTAGTTAGTAGACACGATAACTTTTGCGCAAACCAATATAAATACGCTTATTGCCATATTTTACCAAAAATATGTAGCAGAAAACTTGGCCTAAAATGTTAACCACTTGCCGACCGCCGCACGTATGGGTACGTCACTCGCCCACGAGCCTGTAGGGGGCGAGCACGCTGGCGGCGCGCTCCCGTCCCCGCTCGTTCCCTGACATCCCCGCGCAAGTGACCGGCGGCTCCAATGTCCGCCGGCCACTCGCGATCTCCCGCAGGAGAGGGAGAAAGGCAGATGTAAACACAGCCATCTGTCATTCTCCCTTAGATCATGAGAGAGGCTATGCAATCCTGCTATATAGGATCGTATGTCTCTGTTATGATCTAACAAGTCACGCCCCTTGACAGTTAGAATCACACCCCTAGGGACACATTTGACCCCTTGAACACCAATAAAGCTAACCCCTTCCCTGCCAGTGTCATTTTTACAGTAACAGTGCATATTTATACCACTGATTACTGTAGTAATGTCACTGGTACCCCCAAAAGTGTCAAAAATGTCAGTCAGGGGTCTGCCACAATGTCGCAATCCTGGGAAAAAAAAAAAAAAAAAAAAAAAAAAAAAAAAAAAAAAAAAAAATCGCAGATCGCTGCCATTACTAGTTAAAAAATAAAACAATAAAAATTACATAAATCTTTCCCGTAGTTAGTAAACGCAATAACTTTTGCGCAAACCAATCAAAATACGCTTATTGCGATTTTTTTTACCAAAAATATGTAGCAGAAAACAAATTGGCCTAAAATGTTAAAAAATCTAGATTTTTACATTTTTTTTTGAGAATTTCATATAAAAAAAATTTGAAAAATATTGTTATTTTTTCAAAATTGTCGCTCTTTTTTTGCTTATAGCGCAAAAAGTAAAAATCGCACAGGTGATCAAAAGAAAGCTCTGTTTGTGGGGAAAAAAAAGGACAAATTTCATTTGGGTACAGCATCGCACGACCGCGCAATTGTCTGTTAAAGTCACGCAGTGCCGAATCGCAAAATAGGGCCTGGTCTTTGAGCTGCCAAATCCTCCGGGGCTTAAGTGGTTAAAAAGAATCTGATCGGGAAACGTCTCAGTGCCTGTGATTAGCGGAGTGCAGGCAGGGCCGGCGCTCCCGCTAGGCGAACTAGGCAGTCGCCTAGGGCGCAGCCAAGGCTCTTCAGCTTCACTCACTGAGGAGGAGGGGGGAGATAACAGTCACTCAATCGGCCTCCTCTCCTCCACCATCCCGGGGATCTGAGCGGGGTGTGTCCAGGGCCGGTGCTAGACCGTGTATCGATGTCCAGCAGCACGGTCAGCTCTAATGCCTGCCTCCCTGGGCAACTTGCAGCCATTGGAGGAGCAGCCGGGCGGGCGGCATTGTGGGCGGGGACAGCCGGGATAGATCCACCCAGGGTACACGCCGGGCCACTTGTCCAGATGGAGCCCAAAGCTAAGCGGCTCCGAGTCCTGCAGCCCTCCCTGCTCACACAGCTTCTCTGCGGCCGGTGTCGGCCGCCTATTTAGTTCACGGCCGGCGGAGCGGAACCCAGAAATCATCTGACCTGTCTGCTGTCTTAGGGAAGTTGTGACTCACGGTAGGAGACCCCATCTCGGGACAGATGACGCAGGCTGCTGCCTGACACATGGAAGGAGCCGGGAAAAAGTGCCAGTAATGTTATCCCTCAAGGTAAGAACCCTCCCTCCTCTCCACCTGGCTGCATCCCCCTCCTCTCCACCTGGCTGCATCCCCCTCCTCTCCACCTGGCTGCATCCCCCACCTCTCCACCTGGCTGCATCCCCCACCTGGCTGTATCCCCCACCTCTCCACCTGGCTGCATCCCCCTCCTCTCCACCTGGCTGCATCCCCCTCCTCTCCACCTGGCTGCACCCCCCTCCTCTCCACCTGGCTGCACCCCCCTCCTCTCCACCTGGCTGCATCCCCCACCTGGCTGCATCCCCCACCTCTCCACCTGGCTGCATCCCCCTCCTCTCCACCTGGCTGCATCCCCCACCTCTCCACCTGGCTGCATCCCCCACCTCTCCACCTGGCTGCATCCCCCCTCCTCTCCACCTGGCTGCATCCCCCCTCCTCTCCACCTGGCTGCATCCCCCCTCCTCTCCACCTGGCTGCATCCCCCCTCCTCTCCACCTCCACCTGGCTGCACCTCCCCCCTCTCCTGTCCACCTGGCTGCATCCCCCTCCTCTCCACTTGGCTGCATCCCCCCTCCTCTCCACCTGGCTGCAATCCCCCCTCCACCTGGCTGCACCTCCCCCCTCTCCTGTCCACCTGGCTGCACACCCCCCTCCTCTCCACCTGGCTGCACCCCCTCTCCTGTCCACCGGTCTCCTCCCACCTGGCTGCACCCCCCTCTCCTGTCCACCGGTCTCCTCCTACCTGGCTGCACCCCCTCTCCTGTCCACCTGGCTTTGTCCTTCCCCCCCCCCCCCACCTAGCTTCACCCCCTCTCCTGTCCACATCTCCACCTGGCTGCACCCCCACTCTCCTGTCCATCTGGCTCTGTCCTCCCACCACCTGGCGGCACCCCCCTCTCCTGTCCACCTGGCTGCACCCCCCCCCCCTCTCCTGTCCACCGGTCTCCTTCCACCTGGCTGCACCCCCTCTCCTGTCCACCAGTCTCCTTCCACCTGGCTACACCCCACTCCACTCCTGTCCAACTGGCTGAATCCCCTCCTGTCCACCTGGATGTCCCCCTTCCATCCACCTGGCTCTGCCCTCCTACTACCTGGCTGCACCTCCCCTCTCCACCTTGTTCCATCCTTCCCCCACCTGGCTGCACCCCCTTCTCCTGTCCACTGGTTTCCTCCCACCTGGCTGCACCCCTCTCTCCTGTCCACCGGTCTCCTCCCACCTGGCTGCACCCCCCTCATCTCCTGTCCAATTGGCTGAAATGCCCCTCTCCTCCTGGCTCTGCCCTCCCACTACTTGGCTGCACCCCCCCTCTCCTGTCCATCTGGCTGCATCCTTCCCCCCCCCCACCTGGCTGTACCCCGCCCCTGCTGTCGAACCTGGCTACATCCATCCCCCACATGGCTGCACTCCCTTCTCCTGTCCACCGGTCTCCTTCCATCTGGCTGCACCCCCCCCCCTCCACCTCCCATCTCCTGTCCACCTCCCACCCCCCAGCTGCACCCCCTCTCCTGTCCACTGGTCTCCTCTCACCTGACTGCACCCCCTCCTCTCCTGTCAACCTGGCTGCATCCCCCCCCCTCTCCTGTCAACCTGGCTGCATCCCCTCTCCTCTCCACCTGGCTGCACCTCCCCCCCTCTCCTGTCCACCTGGCTGCACACACCCCCTCCTCTCCACCTGGCTGCACACACCCCCTCTCCTGTCACCGGTCTCCTCCCACCTGGCTGGACCCCCCTCTCCTGTCCACCGGTCTCCTCCTACCTGGCTGCACCCCCTCTCCTGTGCACCTGGCTTTGTCCTCCCCCCACCTAGCTGCACCCCCTCTCCTGTCCACATCTCCACCTGGCTGCACCCCCACTCTCCTGTCCATCTGGCTCTGTCCTCCCACCACCTGGCTGCACCCCGCTTTCCTGTCCACCTGGCTGCACCCCCCCCCCTCTCCTGTCCACCGGTCTCCTCCCACCTGGCTGCACCCCCTCTCCTGTCCACCAGTTTCCTTCCACCTGGCTACACCCCCCTCCACTCCTGTCCAACTGGCTGAATCCCCTCCCCCCTCCTGTCCACCTGGATGTCCCCCTCCTGTCCACCTGGCTCTGTCCTCCCACTACCTGGCTGCACCCCCTTCTCCCGTCCACTGGTTTCCTGCCACCTTGCTGCACCCCCTCTCCTGTCCACTGGTCTCTTCCTACTCCCCCCCCCCCACCTGGCTGCACCCCTCTCTCCTGTCCACCGGTCTCCTCCCACCTGGCTGCACCCCCCTCATCTCCTGTCCAACTGGTTGAATGCCCCTCTCCTCCTGGCTCTGCCCTCCCACTACTTGGCTGCACCCCCCCTCTCCTGTCCATCTGGCTGCATCTTTCCCCCCCCCCCCACCTGGCTGTACCCCGCCCATCCAGCCCACCTGGCTCCATCCATCCCCCACCTGGCTGCACTGCCTTCTCCTGTCCACCGGTCTCCTTCCATCTGGCTGCACCCCTCCTCTTCTGTCCACCTGGCTGCATCCCCCCCCTCCACCTGGCGGCACCTCCCTTCTCCTGTCCACCTCCCACCCCCCAGCTGCACCCCCTTCTCCTCTCCATTGGTCTCCTCTCACCTGACTGCACCCCCTCCTCTCCTGTCAACCTGGCTGCATCCCCCCCCTCTCCTGTCCACCTGGCTCTGCCCTCCCTATACCTGGCTGCATCCCCACCCTCTCCTGTCCACCTGGCTGTATTCCCCCTCCTCTTGGCTGCATCCCCCTCTTCTGTCCACCTGTTTCTGTCCTCCCCCCTACCTGGCTGTACCCTCCTCTATCCTGTCCACCTGGCACCCTCCTGTCCCCTGGAAAGGATGGCGGACATCCATCCGCTGAGCCTTCCTCGTCAGCAAAGACCAGGAAGTGATGTGTATGATGTCACTTACTGGACCGGCACTGCCATTCTACAGGAGCTGTGCTTAGGGAAGCAGCTGATGAAACACCATCTGTGTTCCATCAGCTGTAGCCAGGTACAGAGAAGACATCCAGGGTCTAATAGACCCTAAATGTCTAATAAAGAGTACCTGTCACCTATATGCTATCATATAGGGGGCTATTGGTCCCCTTTGTAATGGCAATAAAAGTTGTGTAAAAAAAAAGAATATCAAATTAATAAAAAGTTTTAAACATTTAAAGAGACAGATAAAAAACAAAACTATCTGATTTCCCTACACATGTTATGTATCCCTGCGCTTGCCAGAGTGAGAGCAATAATTCTAGCATCAGGACTACTGCATAACACTAATCTTTTGATCTTTTGAAACGTTGCCTATAAATAAAATATAGGGACCTGAAGTTTTTCACTGTTTCATGGGTGCACACATGCAAAGGCCCTATAGGTCGTCAGTTTAGTGTATTGCAGGAGTTCTGGTGCTAGAATTATTGAATTAATTTTGATTTTTTTTTTTTTTTTTTTTTTTGGGGGGGGGGCGCAAGTAGCTGGTCTTGCCTAGGGCGCAAAATAGTCTAGCACCGGCCCTGAGTGCAGGGTCAGCTTCCTGGCAGGATCAGGCACATGGGAACTCAAACAAGCCCAAGCCCAACTCTAACCTTTACAACTCCTTTAATGGGGAATCAAAATCATAACGGTACCAGCACTGAATCTTACCCACTAGACCAGGGGTGTCAAACTCAATTTCATCGTGGGCCACATCAGCTTTATGGTCACCCTCAGAGGGCCAGTTCTATCTGTAGCCCACCACTATCAGAAGTCCAGAGCCCCCACCCTCCCTTACATCAGAGTGCATCCCCTTTACCATGTGCTGCTGCTGGGAAGAAGCTGGAGGCAGAGCTGGGAAGCAGATACTGCAAGGTCTGGAGGAGGGCTGGAGCCAGCTGCCGGAGTCTGCTAAATGCTGAGATGAGTGGAGGCAGAGAGGAGGGGGTGCTGCGGCTGCACAGAAGTGCAGGATCTGTAGGAGTTGTGTCCTCCTCTCTGCTGCCAACTGCTGAGTTGGGGGTGGGGGGTCCTCTCTGCAGCTGCAGGGGGGAAGCACAGGATTTGGCAGAGGAGTTCTGTTCTCTCTGCTGCCGTCTGCTGAGAAAAGGTTGGGGCAGAGAGGCAGCAGCTGCAGGAGAGGTGCAAGGGCCACATGAAATGGCCTTGAGGGCCAGATTCGGCCCGCGGCCTTGTGTTTGACACCTGTGCACTAGACCATTAGTGAAGTTATAAAAATAAGTTTAACTATGGTTAGTAGTATGTAAATTACAGTTCATTGGAGTGGTCAGCAGTGTGTAATGTATAGTACAGCATACAGAGTGTAGTTGAGCGAAAGTACTTAATATACAGTGGATTGGTCAGTAGTATGTGACTTAGAGCACAGTGGAACAGCCAGCTGCATGTTACAGTTAGGTGCACACTGGAGTGTTCAGCAGCATGCAATCTCAATCTAGAAACTTCTACAGGGAAGAAGATACTGTCTTATAATTAAAGCCCAACTCCAGGCAAAACTGGCATAGCAACAGTGCATTGTGCATCACTTACCTTACTCCTCTTGATTCCAAGCACTTCTTTCTAAGCCATCCTGCAGTGTAATGGATAAACTAACCGTTTCCTCTGAGCCAAAATAATTTCCTACCATGAGGACCAGGCATTTTTCCCTGCTTGTTATCCTTTTGGGTACTGGTCTCCTCACCCCCCATAAATTCTCCTGCCTCATGGAGCCTATGAAAGAGGACTGAGTTGCTGGAAATTTTGCCTCTGGAGATGTTCCCATCATGCAGGCAGTGATATGGACACCTGAAAAAGGACCCCAGGAAGTAAGCAGAAGAAGAGGGATGGACTGTCATGTGACCTTTGGATCAGGTAAGTAAAATGGACATTTAGATGGCCATTTTCAGACCAGTGGTTAGTTACAGGGATGTGGAAGGAAGGGTTGCTGATATCCTGGAGTTGGGTTTTTAAGAGGTATATACTTCAGAGAGCAACTTACCTTGCATCTGTGCAAACAGAACTGTTAGGTCTAATCTGGAATATGCAGTTCAGTTTGGTGCACCAGTTCACAAGGTCCAATCATTGGATAAAGTGCAGAGTGCAAATCTAAGGACTGCACAGGCATTCAATAATAGCTGTATTTCTCTTTGATAAACCTTGGTTTGCGATTAACCTGGTTTATGAACATTTTGAAAGATGAGCAACATTTTTAAAAACTTTTTTGCCTTGATATGTGAGCGCTGTCCTGATACATGCAGGGCCAGTGCTAGACTATTCTGCGTCCTAGGCAAGAACAGCTACTTCAACTTTTCTAAAAACTGTAGAAAATGTAGAAAATGATCTAATATAAAGCACACTCCATGCATTCCCGATACACATACACCACCTATACCCGCAGCACACTCCATGCATTCCCCATACTCCCCCCTATACTATACTCAGGGTTCGTACGGTCATGAAAATCCTGGAAAAGTCATGGGATTTTGACATGACACTTTCCAGGCCTGGAAAAGTCCTGGAAAATGACTAAACTTACTAAGTTTTGGAAAAGTCATGGAAAAGTGTTGTGCAACTATTTATTTTTGTCTCGGGGCCCCCTGTATTCTGTGGGAGCGGGGGACAGTAAGTGGACTATTTTCTCTGTTTCGGGTTTAGGCGGATTAATCAGCCGCAGCGCTGAAGCCTGATCACTGGTCTCTTCAATATGAATAGACCGTGACAGGCTGGGAACTCTGCGGTGGATTGATTCGCTGAAACCTGAAACTGAGAAATCGTGCATTCACTGTCCCGCTCTCAGGGACGTACGGGGGGCGTGCACTGGGGGGTGTCAGGCCGACTGCTTCTCTCCCGTACTGTGGTATGTGATATGGAATGTAAAAGCCGACTGCCCGTACTGTGGTATGTGATATGTAATGTAAAAGCTGACTGCCCGTACTGTGGTATATGCTATGGAATGTAAAAGCCGACTGCCCGTACTGTGGTATGTGCTATGGAATGTAGAAGCCGACTGCCCGTACTGTGGTATGTGATATGTAATGTAAAAGCCGACTGCCCATACTGTGCTATGTGATATGGAATGTAAAAGCCGACAGCCCGTACTGTGGTATGTGATATGGAATGTAAAAGCCGACTGCCCGTACTGTGGTATGTGATATGGAATGTAAAAGCCGACTGCCCGTACTGTGGTATGTGATATGGAATGCGACTGCCCTTACTGTGGTATGTGATATGTAATGTAAAAGCCGACTGCCCGTACTGTGGTATGTGATATGGAATGCGACTGCCCGTACTGTGGTATGTGCTATGGAATGCGACTGCCCGTACTGTGGTATGTGATATGGAATATGGAATGCGACTGCCGGTACTGTGGTATGTGCTATGGAATGCGACTGCCCGTACTGTGGTATGTGCTATGGAATGCGACTGCCCGTACTGTGGTATGTGCTATGGAATGTAGAAGCCGACTGCCCGTACTGTGGTATGTGATATGTAATGTAAAAGCCGACTGCCTGTACTGTGGTATGTGATATGGAATGCGACTGCCCGTACTGTGGTATGTGATATGGAATGTAAAAGCCGACTGCCCGTACTGTGGTATGTGATATGGAATGTAAAAGCCGACTGCCCGTACTGTGGTATGTGATATGGAATGCGACTGCCCGTACTGTGGTATGTGATATGGAATGTAAAAGCCGACTGCCCGTACTGTGGTATGTGCTATGGAATGCGACTGCCCGTACTGTGGTATGTGATATGGAATATGGAATGCGACTGCCGGTACTGTGGTATGTGCTATGGAATGCGACTGCCCGTACTGTGGTATGTGCTATGGAATGCGACTGCCCGTACTGTGGTATGTGCTATGGAATGCGACTGCCCGTACTGTGGTATGTGCTATGGAATGCGACTGCCCGTACTGTGGTATGTGCTATGGAATGCGACTGCCCGTACTGTGGTATGTGATATGGAATGTAAAAGCCGACTGCCCGTACTGTGGTATGTGATATGGAATGTAAAAGCCGACTGCCCGTACTGTGGTATGTGATATGGAATGTAAAAGCCGACTGCCCGTACTGTGGTATGTGCTATGGAATGCGACTGCCCGTACTGTGGTATGTGATATGGAATGTGACTGCCCGTACTGTGGTATGTGCTATGGAATGCGACTGCCGGTACTGTGGTATGTGCTATGGAATGCGACTGCCCGCACTGTGGTATGTGATATGGAATGTAAAAGCCGACTGCCCGTACTGTGGTATGTGATATGGAATGTAAAAGCCGACTGCCCGTACTGTGGTATGTGATATGGAATGTAAAAGCCGACTGCCCGTACTGTGGTATGTGATATGGAATGCGACTGCCCGTACTGTGGTATGTGATATGGAATGTAAAAGCCGACTGCCCGTACTGTGGTATGTGCTATGGAATGCGACTGCCCGTACTGTGGTATGTGATATGGAATATGGAATGCGACTGCCGGTACTGTGGTATGTGCTATGGAATGCGACTGCCCGTACTGTGGTATGTGCTATGGAATGCGACTGCCCGTACTGTGGTATGTGCTATGGAATGCGACTGCCCGTACTGTGGTATGTGATATGGAATGCGACTGCCCGTACTGTGGTATGTGATATGGAATGTAAAAGCCGACTGCCCGTACTGTGGAATGTGTAAGCCAACTGCCCCTGTTGTGGAATGTGTTGTGGAATGTGTTGTGGAATGTGCTGTGGAATGTAGAAGCCGACTGCCCGTGTTGTGGAATGTGTTGTGGAAATGGGGGGGAAAAAGTCATTTTCTGTTTTGGTGCTCTTTTAGCCCTCCCTGCTCTTATTCTGGCTCCCCCAGTGCTCTTCACCCCCCTGTGCTCCCTGGCTCCCCCCTCAGAGATTTCCTGTCCCCCCCCAGACAGTGCTCTCCACTCCCCTGTGCCTTCCAACCCCCCTGCAATGCTTTCCAAACCCCCCCTTAATTCTCTCTATTCCCCCCCCCCCCATGCCCTTCAGCTCCTCCAGTGCTCTCTGCTTCCCCTGTGCTCTCCGGCCCCCCCCTAGTGCTCTTCTATCTTCTATCATGTCCGCAGTCTCTGACCTTCTCTTCTATTATGTCCACAGTCCCTGACTATCTCTTGTATCATGTCCACAGTCTCTGACCATCTCCTGTATCATGTCTGCAGTCTCTGACCATCTCCTCTACCATGTCCGCAGTCTCTGACCATCTCTTCTACCATGTCCGCAGTCTCTGACCATCTCTTCTACCATGTCCGCAGTCTCTGACCATCTCTTCTACCATGTCCGCAGTCTCTGACCATCTCCTGTACCATGTCCGCAGCCTTTGAAAATCTCCTGTACCATGTCCGCAGCCTTTGAAAATCTCCTGTACCATGTCCACAGCCTTTGACTATCTTCTGTACCATGTCCACAGCCTTTGACCACCTCCTGTATCATGTCCACAGCCTTTGACCACCTCCTGTATCATGTCCACAGCCTCTAACCATCTCTTCTATCATGTCCGTAATCTCTGACCATCTCTTGTCATTTATCATGTCTGGAGAGGAGTCAAAAGTGGGAGTGCTGTCGGGATGGGGATCACAGGAGAAGTCAGACATGTGTGGACTGGGGAGAGGAAACTACAGGATTAAACCAGAGCATGGTGCACCTAAGAGGAGGTCAGTGACAGTGCTGCCCGGCCAGTCTGAGGGGGGGGTCACTGATGTAAGGGGGCACTGTTATAAAGGTTCCTCCTTATATCAGGACCCCCCCTCTCTTCCTTAGTGCATTCTCTCTGTGGAAAGTGGTCTCTGGTCACCAGAGTCCCCCCTACATCAGAGTTCTCAGCTTTTTCACCCGTGCGCCTGAAGTGACACCCGCTCCCAGCTGTGGCAGTGGTGCTTCCATCTCATCCACTGTAAAACAAGGGACCATTTTGAGTCACGCTGTATCCAGAAACGAAACCCTAACTGCAGAGGTACTGTACACTACAAAAATTGTCATTTATTTTAGTGAAAATATGCTGGGTGTGACATGGATTTTCTTCTTATTTAACATGTATACATAGACATTTCATGAAACTTTAGGTCATGAATATTTACGTGAAGTCATGGAAAAGTCATGGAATTTTCTTGGTAAAAATGTGTATGAACCCTGTATACTCTATACTCACAGTGAGTCAGGTGGGGGAGCAGTGTGTCGGGGCTGGGGGGAGCAGTGTGTCAGGGTGGGGGAGTAGTGTGTTAGGTGGAGGAGCAGTGGGTCAGGGGGGGGGGGGGAACAGTGTGTCAGATGGAGGGGCAGTGTGTCGAGGGGGAAGTGTGTCAGAGGGGGGAGCAGTGTGTCAGGTGGAGAAGCAGTGCGTCAGGGTGGGGGAGGAGTTTGTCAGAGGGGGGAGCAGCGTGTCAGGGAGAGAATATATACCCCCACCAGGTCAGGTGAGCCTGATTACAATATCATATGCAGATGAAATTGTATACAAAAATATAATTAACCTGAGCTAATTAACTAGCCATCTGGGCAGGAACAATAGGTGAATGGCAATCCACACCTAGATAATTTTATAATTAACATGCTAATTAGCCCAGCACCTAAACCAGCCTGGATGATTAGACTATTCAGCCCCTACAACAGTGAATACAAAGGACACATTATTAGAAGTATAAACACGTCCCACAAGGGTTTGCTAGCAGGGACAATAGGTGTTCAAATTAACAATTAACCATGGAATCCACATCTAAGCAATGCTTTGTTTAATCAGGAATATCAGATTGTCTACAATAGGCTATATGGTAAAGCTCATACAATGTTCCATCCTTCTGATACAGTGGAATTAATATATCCTAGATTTCTTCAGGGATTTTGTGGATAAATATTACTGTCTCACTTGAAGTAATCCAAACCATATTCTCAGTGTCCATTAAGTAGTTGTCCATCATTTTCTTGGTCACCCTGTGCCCCTACTATACACAGGGTGACTTAAGAGGAACCTGGGGAGCAGAGACAGGGATTTCCCAACCTCTCTAAGGTAGGCTGTGTTCCACGGGCCTCTCAACCAAAGTGACCCCCGGCACAAGAGCGTCTCCCGGCGCTCACGTGACTCTTCATCTCTCTGCTCTCCCCAGTGGGTGGGCAGGGTGGGGTGGGACCGAGCACTTCAGCTGACATCAGCTGGGGAGGAGAGTAGCAGAGAGCTGAATAGGAAGAAATTGGCATCTCTTATATACACAGCACAGGCACAGGGACACATAATGTTATTTAACAGAGGGGATGGCATGCTTATACAGTACTGTACTATGGATATGATAGCAGCATATCTTTATTTATACCAATAAATGATTGTGGAACAAATAACCTGAGTTTCCATTATTTCTTATGGGGAAATTCGCTTTGATATTCGAGTGCTTTGGATTACAAGCATGTTTCTGGAACGAATTATGCTCGCAAACCAAGGTATTACTGTACACTAGGGATCGAGCGAAATCGGTTTTTCATTGCCGATACCGATATTTTGACCATCGCATATCGGTATCGGCCGATAATTTGTACATTTAAAGTTTTGAAAAATAAAGACAATTTTTGAAACAAATCTGGTACTGAACATGTTCATTTTTGTTTAATGTTTAATTTCTGGCTTGCTGGCATCCTGTGGTGGGTGGCTGGCACCCTGTGGTGGGTGGCTGGCACCCTGTGGTGGGTGGATGGCTGGCTGTCTGGCACCCTGTGTTGGGTGGCTGGCTTGCTGACACCCTGTGGTGGATGGCTGGCACCCTGTGGTGGGTGGCTGACTGTCTGGCACCCTATGGTGGGTGGGTGGCTGGCTTGCTGGCACCCTGTGGTGGATGGCTGGCTGTCTGGCACGCTGTGGTGGGTGGGTGGGTGGCTGGCTGGCACCCTGAGGTGGGTGGCTGACTGGCTGGCACCCGGTGGTGGGTGGGTGGCTGTCTGGCACCCTGTAGTGGGTGGCTGGCTGTCTGGCACCCTGTGGTGGTGGGTGGCTGGCTGGCTGTCTGGCACCCTGTGGTGGTGGGTGGCTCTCTGTCTGGCACTCTGTGGTGGTGGGTGGCTGGCTGGCACCCTGTGGTGGGTGGGTGGCTGGCACCCTGTGGTGAGTGGGTGGCTGGTACAGGGCCTGTGGGCAGCTGGCTGGTACAGTGCCTGTGGCTGGCTGGTACAGAGCCTGTGGGTGGCTGGCTTGCTGGTACAGGGCCTGTGGGTGGCTGGCTGTCTGGCACCCTGTGGTGAGTGGCTGGCTGTCTGGCACCCTGTGGTGGGTGGCTGTCTGGCTAGCACCCTGTGGTGGGTGGGTGGCTGTCTGGCACCCTGTAGTGGGTGGCTGGTTGTCTGGCACCCTGTGGTGGTGGCTGGCTGGCTCCCTGTGTTGGGTGGCTGGCTGGCACCCTGTGGTGGGTGGGTGGCTGATACAGGGCCTGTGGGCGGCTGTCTGGTACAGTGCCTGTGGCTGGCTGTCTGGTACAGGGCCTGTGAGTGGCTGGCTGGCTGGCACCCTGTGGTGAGTGGCTGGCTGTCTGGCACCCTGTGGTGGGTGGCTGGCTGGCTGGAACCCTGTGGTGGGTAGGTGGCTGGCACAGGGGCTGTGGGTGGCTGGCTGGTACAGGGCTTGTGGGTGGCTGGCTGATACAGTGCCTGTGTCTTGCTGGTACAGTGCCTGTGGCTGGCTGGTACAGGGCCTGTAGGTGTGGGTGGCTGGCTGGCCCCCGGGCTGCTGTGGGTGGGTGTATGGCTGTGTTACACTCCCGCGAGACTAGTCCAGACTCCAGACGAGGCTGTCCAAGGCGAGGGAGGTGTCCTAAGAAGGCAGAATGATGTCACGAAAAGATCGGTAACTTCTGTGGCCAATTCCAATATATCGGGCCTTGCCGATAATCGGTCGATCCCTACTGTACACCTATCTGAAATTATCATGTGTATGAACCATGACATAAAATCAGTGTCCCGTGTGAGGATCGAACTCACGACCTTCAGATTATGAGACTGACGCGCTACCTACTGCGCTAACGAGGCAGTCATTGTAGTGTTGCCAGGAGTTTTTACTGGTAGCATATGTGGCAGTGTAATAGGTCAACAAAAGGGCAAATCAAGCAGTCGAGCAAAATCAATGAATGGCCTTAAGTCCCTGTTCACATTGGGGCAATTTGACATGTCAAATCGCAGCCTATTGCAGGCAACAGCACCGTCCGAATCGGCAGGCGCCACAAACTCCTGCACTACTTTTTACGATTTTGGGGTTAATTTTAATAGACATCTGTGCATGAACCCGCACAGATGTCTTTCACATCACCCCAGAACAGCAAAGAAATGTGGGTTAAATTGCGCGAGTTCAGCTGAACTTGCATGATTTCAAACCAGCCTCCATTGTGAATGAGGGCTAAAGGATAACTTCACCTTTGGGAATATGTTACATGTTCCACCCATTTTCAGGTTGGAACATCTAACCCTTTTCCCAATTCTGCAGCCGCTGCCTGATTACCTCTCACTGTGAGAGGTTCCCCTTACTAGCTGTCACTTTTTAAAATCAGCACAGCCATGCGTGGCTCCTCCCACAGCACTGTGTGTGAATGAAATACAATCCCAAACACCCTTTGCGACTGCTGGCTTGTAGTTCTCAATGAACTACCATGGCATTGTGGAGTGCCGTGGTAGTTTTCTGATTCTTTCTGCCAGTGTATGTGCTTGCCCGTATGCGATGTACAGGCACACAGATACACTGACAGATCTGCAGGAAACCTGCATGGGACCAGTGATCTGCTGATCGCTGGTGCAGTGCTTTACAGGCTCTCGTAAAAAAAAAAATAAATGCACATTTTTTTTGTTATCCGCATTTATTATTATTTTTTTTAAAATAGATAACTTTATTCTTAAGGCCCCATTCACATTGGGGCGATCCGACTTCCCAGGGCGACCTCCGAGGTCGCGATGCGAGCAGCGCGCCGCGACCTCGGAGCGGCCGGCACGGACTTCATAACATTGAAGTCTATGACGGTCGCTCCGGGTCGCCCCAAAGAAGCTCCGGACCCTTTTTCTAAGTCGGAGCGACTTGTGTCGCTCCTATTAGAACGGGTCCGCAGCTTCCCTATGGAAGGCGACCTGTGAGGCGACCAGGTCGCCTCACAGGTCGCCCCAGTGTGAACGGGGACTTAGGCCCCGTTCACATAGGGGCGATCCGACTTCGGGTGGCGACCTCCGAGGTCATGGTGCGAGCAGCGCGCCGCGACCTCGGAGCTGCCGCCATGGACTTCATAACATTGAAGTCTATGGCGGTCGCCTCCGGGTCGCCCCAAAGAAGCTCCGGACCCTTTTTCTAAGTTGGAGCGACTTGTGTCGCTCCTATTAGAACGGGTCCGCAGCTTCCCTATGGAAAGCGACCTACGGCGACCTGTGAGGCGACCAGGTCGCCTCACAGGTCGCCTTAGTGTGAACGGGGGCTTAAAGTTCCGATCTTCTCTGAACAGCCAAACAACGACTAAATATTAGGTATAGCCATGAATAGCTCATGAAGTAAAGCCAATGCTTCTGACTTTGTTTAAACATGCAGTGCCCTCTGAAGAGTGATTTATGTTGGATTGCTCTTCAGAGTGAGTTTGGCAGACAGGGAGGAGGTGTGTCTTGTAGACTAATGCCAGCAGAGCCAGACAGAAATTCTGAAGCACCAGTAATTAACCCCTTGAAGCCCAAGCCTTTTTCTGACATATGTTGCTTACAAGTTAAAATTAGTATTTTTTGTGAGAATAGAACCCCGAAACATTATATATATATATATTTTTTTTAGCAGAGACCCTAGAGACTAAAATGGCAATCGTTGCAATATTTTATGGCACATGGTATTTGCGTAGCGGTATTTCAAATGCAATTTTTTGAGAAGAAATACACTTTATTGAATTTAAAAAAAAACAAAACAGTAGTCAGTCCAATTTTTTTGTATAATGTGAGAGATGATGTTACACCATATATATAGATACCTAACATGTCAGGCTTTAAAATTGCTAACACTCGTGGAATGGCGACAAACTACGGCACTTAAAAATCTCCATAGGGTGCTTGCCTCGGCAGCACATATACTAAAAATCTCCATAGGCGATGATTTACGAAATGTTAACAGTTACCTGTTTAGAGTTACAGAGGAGCTAAAATTTTGCTCTCGGTCTAACGAACGTGGCGATACCTCACATGTGTAGTTTGAACACCGTTTACATATGTGGGCATGACTTGCGTATGCTTTGGCTTCTGCACGCGAGCACGAAGGGACAGGGTGCTTTAATTTTTTTTTTCTTAATTATTTTATTTTATTTTTGATTTTTACACTGTCCCTTTAAAACAAATTTTTTTATCACTTTTATTGCTGTCACAAGGAATGTAAACATCCCCTGTGACAGTAATAGGCAGTGACAGGTACTCTTTATGGAGGGATCTGGGGTCTAAAAGAGCCAAGTTTGGCTGTTTTGAATACTGTCATTTTTAAAAAAATCTGGCGCCTTTAAGGCTCCAGTACCTGGAAGTGATGCATGACATCGTTTGTGCGTTTTTACATCGGAGACCCGATCAAAGCCGAATCTGGCTTTGTTCGGGTCTTCGGCCAGCCGGCGGACGTGCCAGCTGGTCGCTCGGGTCTCCTGGTGGGACAGGCGAGCCACGTAAGGTGGCTGGAGGGGAGAACGTCCCCACCCCGCTGCTTGTAATGACAATCGAGCGGCTGCTCAGCGGCATCAGTTACAAGAAAGCTGACCGTCGGCTGTAAACAACTGTATTGGGGTGATGCCTCTAGCTGCAGGCATCACCCCGGTACACCCCCCTGAAGCCGAGGCAGCATATTTGCGTTCCATTGGCATGAAGGGGTTAAACTAATTAGTTGGAGTATAGGCAAAAGCTGGAGCGATACCAGCCATGATCAGTAGGTATAGTCTAAATAGTAATAATTACTATTTATCTCCATTTACTATGCTCCACTGGCATAACCCAAACCTAAAGGGAAAGCAAAATATATTTTCAATAAGTATATCATTTTAATTGGTAATGCAGTGTAAACCTTCGGGTCATGTTTGATATGACTTTTCCATTTTATCTTGAGCTTGTTATCCCATAATAGCTTTATCTTTAGTTTGCGTTTTTGCCGTTGTATTAAATTTAGAATTTGTAAACTGGCCATAAGAGAGAAAAAGCAATTGATATGTTGCCACATTGCTAAATAACCCCTTAATACCAGTCTTACGCATATAAGTGGCAGCATGGCGGTGAGCCTTAATGCCAAGCTGTGACATACTGTATGTAGCACCCTCCTAGGTAGGTGCTAGAGAGTAAGCATAGTTTTGGCTCTGTCTGCCTATCAGAAAAGCAGCAGGCAAGTTCTATATTGTGAATGTGAAGATGGTACAGCGCCACTAAATAAATTAACTAACTAAAGGAAAAGAGGTGAACCAATGTCCATAAGTCCATATAGAGGAAAAAGAATCAAATGCTGAAAATGTAGCCACAGATCCAACAAAATTCTTGCAAAGGAAGTTTCTTGGCTGAGATCACACAAAAAGAGGATGTACCCTTACCAGATAGTTGGACCCCCTGTTAAGGAAGGTCAAACAGGCGTGCGAAATCAGTCACCAGAATTCCTCTCCGAACAACCACAGAACCTCCGGATAAGGACCATGGAACCGGTAGACCTCAATGGACTCCAGGTGTACAAAGGGGATGACCTCACTCACTGCCCACAAGAACTTCTCTCTTCCGGATCCACAGACAAGCAGCAAGAACAGCGTGGTCTCCTCCTAGCCAATGGGAATTCTAGCTACGGTGATGTCACCTCACATAGCAACTGTGAACAGGGTGAAGTTCTATATTGCTTTCTGCTTAACAGAGAGCAGGATCTGAGAGATAGGTCTGCTCAGTGTGTGATTAGTTTGGTCTGGGGAGTGTCACCACTGGTCCAATGGGGAAACACATTGGACAGTGGAGGAAACCTGGCCAATGGGTACACAGGCTTTGATACAGCCCCGGAGATTGGCACAGAGGGATTGTCTCTGTGCATTCTGGGGTGGGGTATAAAAGCCAGGAGCACATGTGCTCGGGGTCTTTGGCATGTAAGCAGAGTCCCGGAAGGAGGGTGGTGGCTGCCTCCTCTTCTGTAGCAGTTGGTGTATGGCCTAGTGAGCCAGAAGGAAGGAGCTGAACCCAGAGGTCAAGGAGAGCTGACTAGAGGGGTTGAGACACTGGAAAACCTGGAAGACAGTATCTAAGTGCCTGACAAGGAAGGGGGCCACCCCGGAGTAGAGTAGTCAGAGGATGGGTGTCAGCTGGTAGAGAGAAAGGGGGTGCTAGGCAAGTACCCTGAAGATAATTGCTAAGCAAGTGTTTATTCAGAGACTTTGCCTCAGATTCATCTAGTGGCAAGGTGAAACTGCGGCCTTGCCGCACCTTCAGATAGGAGTCCTCTGCTTTGTGAATAGTTCAAGTTCTGGAGTATCCCACTCTTCCCTTTTCCCATCCCCATATAAAATAAAAACAACCAAGCAACAATCCCTAGACTGTTTATTGATTAAGCCGGAAAGTAAAGTGTTAAGATTCTGTACGCAGTTGCTACCGGTAACCCAGAGGGTCCTGAAAAGGCGAGAAATCCAGCAGCCCCCAAGGGGGCTGTGCCACTTGTATATGCATTCAGCCAGCATCCCTTTTTTGTGCTGGGAGCATGGTCAGTTAGCACTCCCAGCAAAGAAACAGATCTGTCACTGACAGCAACCTGACACTGTTAATAAACGGAGCTGATGGGGCGGCTTTCTGATCACATGATCACTGTAGAGCTGCACGATTATTCGTTAAAAAAATTGTGATCTTGATTCAAGCCCCCTCACAATCTTAAGCTGGCATTTTCATGATTCACTGCTGAGCCGTTCTCTGCTCACAGCTGCCAGCTGTCAAAGAACATTGCTAAGCGCTGAGAGATAAAGAGAAAAATTGTATAATTTTGTTCTTTTAGATAATAGGGATGAACTTCGGTCTGTAAATTAAAATGATTGTAAAGTTTTTTGTTTTTTTTTCCAATAAATATAACAAACATTTTATACTTACCTCCTCGGTGTAGTTGGTTTTTCACAGAGCAGCCTGGATCCTCCTCTTTTCGGGTCCCTCTTCAGCTCTCCTGGCCCCCCCCCCCCTTGAGTGCCCCCACAGCAAGCAGCTTGCTATGGGGGCAGCCGAGCCAAATCACAGCTCCATGTATCTATTCAGACACGGAGCTGCGGGTCGGCCCTGCTCCCTCTCTCTCCTGATTGGCTAGCTAACTTTGATTGACAGCAGTGGGAGCCAATGGTCTTAGCCAATGAGGATGCGTTTTAGCCAATGAGGAGGGGAGTCCCGGGCAGCTGAGACAGTCCTGGACATCGCTGGATTGAGAGGGGGCTCAGGTTAGCATCAGGGAGGGCTGAGGAAAGGGGCTGTTGCACACAGAAGGATTTTTTTTATCTTAATGCATAGAATGCATTAAATAAAAAAACCTTCTAACTCTACAACCCCTTTGTCAGTTTAACCACTTAAAGACTAAAGCCTCGTACACACGCAACGAATTTCCGCCGACCGGTCGTCCGTCTTTTGTCCAGAGTGCGTGTCTGTTGGTTGGAATGTGCTCTAGACTGCACACAAATTTTCCCGTACGACAGAAGTGATGTCATGTGTTGGATTGCTTTCTATGTGTTCTTTCATGCCTAGTTTTGCTCATAAGATTTTTCCCCATTGAAATCTGTACTAATGAGACAAAAATCGGCCGTGTTTTGACGGAGGACAACAATTTTAGTGCCTGCACATCAGGATTTTGTCAGCCGAAAAGTCGGCAGTCGAAAGCACCATACTAACAATCTGAAAATCGGCAGATCGGTCGTCGGACGAAATTTCCCTGCCGAATTTCTTCTCGTGTTTACGGGGCCTAAGCTTATTTCTGACACTTGTTGCTTGCAAGTTAAAATCATTTTTTTATTTTGCTAGAAAATTACCTAAAACCCCAAAACATTATATATATATATATATATATATATATATATATATATATATATATATATATATATATATATATATATATATATATATATATATATATTATATATATATTAATTTAGCAGAGACCCTAGAGAATAAAATGGCAGTCGTTGCAATATTTTATTTCACACTGTATTTGCATAGCGGTCTTTTAAACACAATTTTTAGGGAAAAAAACACATAAATGAAAAAAAAAAACGAAACAGTAAAGTTAGCCCAATTTTTTTGTAGAATGTGTAAGATGATGTTATGGCGAGAAACCTTTGAAAACCTCATCTGTGATGAAACGGCGTAAGGACACGGCTTACTGACGTCACCCTACAGTGTTCAGGAAGTGCGGATGTGCGGCTTTTACAAACGATCATTTGTACTCCTGCATGTGAGTTTGTTATCCCCTAAATATATGCGGTTTTACACTATGGAGCTTTTCTTTTCTTTATGGTGGTAATACATCTTGGGGGTCTCTTTGGAGTGATTCCGAGTGAAGCCTGCAAAGATTATGGTGTACGTTTAGTAAACTGAGATAAGCCGAGATCTGGATGATCACGGCTTGTCTCAGAGCATTGCTGGTTTAAATTACTGAGAAGAGTAGTGGAGAACATAGTCTTCTCTTCTCATCTCAGTACACAAACAGCTTGCATTCACTGCAACAGAAACGGCCAGTTTAGTAACACATGATGTCACCTTATCACTGTGCTTCTCTTTGAAGATCTCCTCTTTCTGCTTCTCCAGCTCAGAGGTGGAGAATCAGGGGGAGAAGCTGTGTGATAAGAGGAAGAAGACTTCTTTCTTCCTATATATCAGCACCAGTGGGTTCAAAATGAATGTATATATTGTATGTATGTATGTGTGTTTGTGGGTGTATGTATGTGTGTATATATATATATATATATATATATATATATATATATATACTGTATGTACTGGTGTGTGTGTATATATATATATATATATATATATATATATATATATATATATACTGTATGTACTGGTGTATATATACACTGTATGTACTGGTGTGTGTATATATAATATATACTGTATGTACTGGTGTGTATATATATATATATATATATATATATATATATATATATATATATACTGTATGTACTGGTGTGTGTGTATATATATATATATATATATATATATATATATATACTGTATGTACTGGTGTGTGTGTGTGTGTGTGTGTGTGTATATATATATATATATATATATATATATATATACACTGTATGTACTGGTGTGTGTGTGTGTATATATATATATATATATATATATATATATATATATATATATATATATATATATATATATACTGTGCATGTGTGTGTGTGTGTGTGTGTGTATAGATATGTTTTCATGTGTCAGAACGTGTCATTATGAGTTCTTTTAAAGTTTAGTTTCACTTTTTAAACTTAGCAGCGCTGTAATCTCACAATATCTCGTGAGATTACAAGCAGTCCACCCAGTTATACACAGATCACGGCAGTTCTCAGAGAAAAAACTTCTCCTCTGATCACCCTGTGAGAAGTGAAGTTCTCCGCCTTCTAAACTGGGTGCCAGAGGAGATATTTTTTCTCTGAGAACTGCCCAGAAGTGAACTGAGAGAAAACTTCTCAGTTTACTAAACGTACACCTATATGAGTTCTACAAGGGCCTACATTTCTTGAGTCTGGTAAGAGGTGTTTTATTAGGTGGAGGATAAGCACCAGTCTGTTGGTTCTATATGTGATTGCTTGTTTGCTCTATGGTAAGGAGTACCTACAGGTGCCTTTCTCACTGGGCTTTATTACCTTTCACCTCTGTCTATTTATTTGATTTTGGTTATCTGGTTTACACTATGGAGTTCTCTTTCCTTTTATGGTGGTGACATCCATTTGAGAGTTTTCTGGATTCACCCTGTATGCAGACAGTGATATTCATTTATCCTAAGATTTCTACAAGCATATACATCATCTCAGTCTGGTAAGAGGCGTTTTACACAGTGGAGGATAAGCACCAATCTCTTGGTTGATTTATGTGTTTGCCTGTCGGTTCTCTGGTAAGGAGTACCTATGGGTGTTTGTACCGCACTGGATCTTACCTCTTCCTAATGTGTCTCTGTTATTTTGTGTTCTGGTAAGCAGCGCAAATATTGGTGGAGGATTTCACTTATTAATTTTTTTATTTAATTTGAATATCACTCCTCTTCTTTTTATTTTGTTTTTCCTCTGAACACTTATCACATTGGTGTCATTTAATTCAATTATTGAATGTACCCATTGTTGTTGGGTTTTACGCTATTGCGTTTTTTCTCTCTTTTTGATCAATTTATGACCCAATAATTACACAACCATTGCGAGCTTAACCTGATTTCTTACAATCAAGTCGGCAAGGCCTTGGGTTTGGACAACTCGCTCTATATGACATTTTTTTTTTTTGGTAAGCACATGACCATTGGGAGTCTGGATTGAAAATCACGGATTCTACTTATTATCATTTACAGTATCTGTATTGGACTTTATATGGACTTCATTTGATCTATATCAATGTTTAGCGCGACTTCATTTATACATTTCACTGGGGTGTGGTCACACTTGAAGTTGCAGCTTTGTTTTTTGTTCCACTAGCGCGGTTATTATTTCCATTTTTGCATGCCGAGAAACATGATCTTTATTTTAAGCAAAAAATTATGATTCTCATTTTATCCAGAATTGTGCAGCTCTAGATCACTGTGACACCGAATCACAGTGATCACTTGACAGATAAGCCCATGTAACTACTCTGGCATTACATACTTTAAGAGTCCTTTCTTGACACTTATGAGCGGTGCGCTCAGTGGACTCCATTTTTCTCAGTGGGAATCGATCCGCCAAAGCTGAGCATCTCTGCAAAGTAAAGGCTCGTACACACTTGACGAAAATCGGACGAAATGTACTCTGATTTTTCTCTCTCATGCTCAGAGGTCATAATCGTTTTTAGTTGACAGTGCATAATGTTCACGAAATTTCTCGTCCGATTTTTTTTTTTGTGGGACATTTGTTCCTAGACATCCGGGTCGTCAGCAACTTCAGATCATGCGCAGTCTTTCGTATCCGATTTTTTGCGGACATACTGCATACACATTAAACGAAATTTGGTCGTGCTGAGGACGGACGCTAAATATTTTGGTATTTGTTCCTTCATTTTTTTTTTTCGTTGAAATTTTCGGCATCGGCTGCTGAAGGTTGTGTACACACTAGCTGAAAATCGTACGATTTTACCTCGGACGAGAATTTTCGGCAGATTTTCTACTAGTGTGTATCCCACTTAAGCGGAGACGGAGCTGTCGGAGCCCTGCACTCCTCTATGGGAGATCAGTGGAAAACGGAGTGCCTGTCCGTTTTCATCTGATATAATCCTCCAGACGGATGGAAAATAGGGTTTCCATCCATCCGGATTTCACGGACAGGATCGGATCGGATAGCAGCGGACATATCGCTGCTGCTCCATAGGGCTGCATAGAGCATCCGATCAGGTCCGCATCAAAAACGGAAAAGGTGGACCTGATCGGAAAGCCCGTGTGAAAGGGGCCTTAAAAGGGCCCACTCCTGGCAAATGTTGAGATAACATATCAGCCATATATTGAGTTCACAATTGAACTGTATTTTGTGCAGTAAATCAGAACCATTGTGTAGCACAGGCAGAATTAAAGCAACAAACCTGAGGTGTAAAACCCTTCTGGTATTCAAGATTTTAGGAGTGCTGATGTGAAGAGTAACTCATCCAGTGGGAAGTGAGATTTGAAGCCAGAAACCATAGCTTGCCTAAGCCGATTCTGTTTAAAATGTGTGTATGTGATAGCCTCAGTCACTATCGTTCCTCAAACTTTGCCCTTTGATGCATTTCACCCCACCCACGGGGGCTTAATCATAGGGATCAAGGCGATAGGCAATCAAGGCCGCAAGGCTTCACTGCTGGTTTCCCTTAGGCTGGCCATACACTATACAATTTTCTTATTCAATTTCCTTTAGATTTACCTTTAAACTATGTAGAGCAAGGGCCTGCCTGACTGCATACAAATGGAAAGTGTTTAGGTTTGACCCTATATTACATGGTTTTGGTAAATCTAAAGGAAAGTTGAACAAGAAAATTGTATAGCGTATGGCCAGCCTTAGTCAAGATGGTGGAGCCAGCACCCGATAGCCGATAGTAAAATGGGCTTGGGTGAGGATACCACTGGATTCCTGGCAGGGCGGGTGCAAGACTATTTTGCACCCTAGGCAAGACCAGCTACTTGCGCGCGCCCCCCCCCCCCCAAAAAAAAAAAGTAAAACATCTATATTAATAAAACCCATGTGTCCCCTCGTCCGTCCCTGTGTCCGTGGAATTGCGCTACTGCGCATGTGCCCCACGGATCCCCGCCCACTTCACTTCCTCCTCAGGATTGGCTGACACTGGCACACCATGTTGCCCCTTATCCACCTGGGACCCACTCCACACACAGCTCAGGGTTCAGCAACCCTCTTTCTCCATGCTGGAGGCTGACTGGAATGAGCACTTGTGTCTCACCAGCAGCCGGAACCCGCAATTCTCCTGAGCCAGCAGCAGCAGATACTTCTTCAGTACAGCACCGCTCTTACAGGACAGCGCAATCTTCCCCAGTGACGTCACAGGCGGCAGGAGGGTGCAGGAAGTGTGCGAACCCAGAGGATGGGCGGAGCCTGACACAAAGGGAAGCCCAGGCAGGGCGGGGTCTGAGCTGTTGCCGGAACAAGGGGGGACAGTATGTCAGTGGAGGGCGAGGAGCAGAGCCCAGACAGCTATGACAGCAGGTGTATCTTCTGCAGGATCTCCAACAACCAGGATGGCGGCTCTGAGCTACTGCACTCTGATGTGAGGGGCTGCACTGTATGGGAGCCCTATGACATCACACACTAATAACACTGCACTGTATGGGGGCTCTATGATATCGCACACTAATAACACTGCACTGTATGGGGGCTCTATGACATCGCACACTAATATCACTGCACTGTATGGGAGATCTATGACATCACACACCAATAACACTGCACTGTATGGGAGATCTATGACATCCCACACCAATGAGACTGCACTGTATGGGAGCTCTATGACATAACACACCAATAACACTGCACTGTATGGGGGCTCTATGACATCACACACCAATAATACTGCACTGTATGAGAGCTCTATGACATCATCAATATTAATAAAACAGATGTGTCTCTGCGTCCGTCCCTGTGTCTGTGGAATTGCGCTACTGCGCATGTGCCCCACGGATCCCGCCCACTTCACTTCCTCCTCAGGATTGGCTGGCGTTCCAATCTGTGGAGACTGCCACCCCCGGAGTGCAGAGACTGCGGCCGGCCCGCATCCTTTAGGAGAGCCCGGGGATTGGGCCTGCACGGGGCGCCCAGGATGACGGACACCCTATGGTGGGTGAAGGTCTACACCCTGAATGAGGACCGGCAGTGGGATGACCGGGGCATTGGACACGTCTGGTGAGTGCCGAGAGCGACGGTGAGTGGCACCACACTGAGGGGGGCGCTACAGGGAGACTACACTGAGGATCAGCCACAGAGGGCAGAGAGAGAGAGGGCAGAGAGGGATGATAGAGAGAGAGAGGGATGATAGAGAGAGAGAGAGGGATTATAGAGAGAGAGAGAGAGGGATGAGAGAGAGAGCAGAGAGGGATGAGAAAGAGAGAGAGCAGAGAGGCATGAGAGAGAGAGCAAAGAGGGATGAGAGAGAGAGCAAAGAGGGATGAGAGAGAGAGCAGAGAGGGATGAGAGAGAGAGCAGAGAGGGATGAGAGAGAGGGATGAGAGAGAGAGAGAGGGATGAGAGAGAGAGAGAGAGAGGGATGAGAGAGAGAGAGGGGGGGGTGAGAGAGGGAGAGAGATCTGGGAATAATTGGAGATTTCGAGCACTTGGTTTGCAGATTCTTACTCCGCCCGGTAGTTGTCGCCGCCTTGGAGGCGGCCATGTTTTTGGTTACTAGCGGGCGGTGTAAGAATCTGCACTAATTATACCATGTACTCGGGTGCATAGGCTGCCGGTGTTGTGTGAAAACACCAAGTGCTCGAAATCTCCAATTATTCCCAGTGTACACTCACCGGAAATAACGTGGTTGGAGATTTCGGCAGGTTGGAGATTTCGGCAGGACACCGGCCTGCACACCCGACATCCGTCTACAATCTGGGGGAGGAGCCAGGCTCTGCACCGCCCCCTACCGGGCATGCCGGACACAGCACTTCCGGGAATATCGCCGACATATACCGCCACTCCTCCGCACCATACATGATATCACCAACATATACCATGATCCTTTCACACTATACATGATATCACTGACACATACTGCCACATTGTATCATTATATACATGTTCTAGCGCCCGTTAATTTAATGGGCTTAATGTCTAGTAACTCAATAATTCTAGAGCTAAAACTCCTGCCTAACACTAAACTGATGACCTGTAGGGGCTTTGCGCATGTGCGCCCATGAAACAACAATAAACTTCAGTTCCCTATATTTTTTCTTAGGCGATACTTTAAAAGCCCCGACAGATCCTCAGTTTAGCGTCAGGCAGGATTTCTGATGCTAGAATTATTTCTCTCACTCTGGTGTGCTCTGTGATACAAACCATGTATAGGGCAATCATAAAGCACATGCATTTTAGTGCGTGTACAGTATACAGGTGGGGGCGGGCACCATTAGCACTGGGGTGTACAGTATACAGGTGGCGGGTGTACAGTATACAGGTGGGAGTCAGGCAGCACTTGTACTGAGGCATAGGCGTAACTAGAACCTTCAGGGCCCTGATGCAAGAAACCATGAAGGGCCCCCCAGACCCCTGGCCGGGGCCCTTACCTTCAAGCCCAGGGCTCTTCCCACTAATCCTGGGGCTCTTTACACTTGTTGCATGGCCTTTTATTACGGTCCCGCAGCAGGATTCTTTCACAAGTTCTGCAGTGGGCCCCCTTCCTGCAATCTTGGGGCCTCCCCACAGTGGTGCAATGCCAGGGTCCGGTCGCAAGTGTGACCTTTGCGATCCTGGAAGTTCACCCACTGGTTTGCTACCGGGCCCCCTGGAGCATGGGGCCCGGTAGCGATTGCAACCCCTGTAGTTACGCCCCTGTACTGAGGTGTACAGTGTACAGGTGGGGGCTGGGGTGTACAGTATACAGGTGGGGTCGGGGGTGTACAGTATACAGGTAGGGGAGGTGGGTTTACAGTATACAAATAGGGGGGGCGGGGGTGTGCAGTATACAGGTAGGGGGAGAGGGGGGTGTGCAGTATACAGGTAGGGGCGGGGGTGTACAGTATACAGGTAGGGGGGGCGGGCGGTTTGCCGTATACAGGTGGGGGAATGTGCAGTATACAGGTGGGGGGGCGGGGGTGTACAGTATACAGGTGGGAGTCAGGCAACACTGGCACTGAGGTGTACAGTATACAGGTGGGGGGGTACAGTATACAGGTGGGGCGGGGGTGTACAGTTTACAGGTAGGGGCGGGGGGGTGTACAGTATACATATAGGGGTGGGGGGTATACAGTATACAGATAGGAGGGGGGGGTGTGCAGTATACAGGTAGGGGGAGCGAGGGGTGCAGTATACAGGTAGGGGCGGGGGGTGTACAGTATACAGGTAGGGGGGGGTGGGGGGGTTTGCAGTATACAGGTGGGGGGGCATGCAGTATACAGGTAGGGGGAGAGGGGGGTGCAGTATACAGGTAGGGGTGGGGGGGTTTGCAGTATACAGGTAGGGGGGCGGGGGGTTTGCAGTATACAGGTGGGAGAATGTGCAGTACACAGGTGGGGGGCAGGGGGTGTACAGTATACAGGTAGGGGAGGGCAGGGAGGTGTGCAGTATACAGGTAGGGGGGCGGGGGATGTGCAGTATACAGGCGGGGACGGGTGTACAATATAAATGTAGGGGGGGTGTACAGTATGCGGGTGGGGGCGGTATGCAGCTGGTAGGGAAATCGGTGTCCCCCTGGCAGTAGGTCCTCGCACACACACACACACACACACACACACACACACACACACACATGAGGCAGTTAGGCTGTGTGGAGAGGTGACTCACTGTCAGGCAGAGACTATCAGTGTGATGAGTACAGAGCACCATCCCGGCTCCTCCATTACTGACCATACACTCCTCCCCCTTCCTGACTCCGGACTGTTCAACCCCACCTCCTCCACAACGTCATACAACTCCGCCCTTCAGAGTTCCTCATTCGTCCTGCCTCCTAATCTGGGCAGAACAGGACCAGGCGAGGGGGAACAGCAAACAAGGGAGAGGGGGAGTAAAGGAGGGGGACAGCAGGATGTCAGGAGAGGCAGGGCGCACCATCGCAATTCAGCTGGGCTCTGCATCGATGTATTACAATGCGCTGATTTTTTTCAACACCAATAGCGGCTGTGGCTGTGCCCGGGGGCAGCAGTGCGCACTAGGCGGCTGCCTGTTTTGCCTTAATGGTAGCGCCGGCCCTGATTCCTGGACAGTTAAGTGCCCTTATATTAAGAGTCAGCAGCTATAGTATTTGTAGCTACTGACTTAAAAAATTTTTTTGAAGGAGCCTGGAGTTCCTCTTTAAGCAACATCTAAAGGAAGTTCAATAACAATATACTGCACATGCCCATCTCAGAATTACATAGAAGATATATCCGTATGAATGAATATCCTGATGAAGTTGTGTTTACGATGTATGGTGTAGAGCGGAACTTATTGGTGAAATCATAGTACCCCAGAGCGCCCCTAATGCCAGACTGAGTGTCACTGCTAGTGAGCAGATATTGGTATAGGGGGAGTGCCAGGGGCTTTTCAAGAGTTGTGATTGCTGTTTTCTTTGTGCAGGGTTTTACCTTAATATTTAATAAATGTTATTATTGCAGGAAAGCACTAAAATGTTTCAGGGATTTTCTTTGTGAGGAGTTCTGTCCTGGTAACTGAGGGTGAGGAAACATCCATGAGTGGAGACCAGTGAAGCCCTGAGTAGGGTATGTGCACTATATCGTCAAAAGTATTGGGACGCCTGCCTTTACACGCACATGAACTTTAATGGCATCCCAGTCTTAGGCCTGGTTCACACCTGTGCATTTTTTAGTGCGTTTTCAGTTTTGCAGAAACACACTACAGTCCATTTAACATGATTTCCTATGGGTCATGTTCACATCTGTGTATTTTATGGAAATTTTTGGTTTCTAAGACTTTAATGGACCAAAATATGTATTCAAATGTGTATTCAAAAAAGCAAATGCACCTGGAATGTGCAAACTGCAACCCGCATGGGTGTGAACCAGGCCTTAGTCTGTAGGGTTTAATATTGAGTTGGCCCACTCTTTGCAGCTATAACAGCTTCAACTCTTCTGTGAAGACTGTACACAAGGTTTATGGGAATGTTTGACCATTCTTCCAGAAACGCATTTGTGAGGTCATGCACTAATGTTGGACGAGAAGGCCTGGCTTGCAGTCTCCGCTCTAATTCATCCCAAAGGTGTTCTATCGGGTTGAGGTCAGGACTCTGTGCAGGCCAGTCAAGTTGCTCATCCATGTCTTTATGGACCTTGCTTTGTGCACTAGTGCGCAGTTATGTTGGAACAGGAAGGGACCGTTCCCAAACTATTCCCACAAAGTTAGGAGCATGAAATTGTACAAAATGTCTTGGTTTGTTGATACCTTTATACTTCCCTTCACTGAAACTAAGGGGCCAAGCCCAACCCCTAAAAAAACAATTCCACACTATAATCCCCCTTCACCAAATTATTTAGACCAGTGAACAAAGCAAGGTCCATAAAGACATGGATGAGCGAGTTTGGGGTGGAAGAACTTGGCTGGCCTGCACAGAGTCCTGGCCTCAACCTGATAGAACACATTTGGGATAATGTGAGCCAGGCCTTCTTATCAAACATCAGTGCCTGACCTCACGAATATGCTTCTTGAAGAATAGACAGCCTTCCCAGAAGACTTTGTATCATGTCATTTGTGTACTGTATTTACACTTTTGAATTTGCCGCCGGTTTCACCTCCCTGCGTCGCAACGCTCGCAGGGAAAGAAACCGGAAGGCAAGTGCCGGTGTTCCGTGAAAAAATCCTACCCGTGAAAATTCCCTACCCTCATCACTTCCGGTGAGGGTACGTCATACATCAGCTGAGCCGCTTGCCAGTGCGCATGCGACAGCTGCGGAGGGTGAGGAATTTTCACGGGGTAGTGTTTCTTCACGGAACCCTGCCTCATTCATGAGCTGTTGCCGCGCAAAATCATCGCGGCTCCAACCCGTCAGACTTCCCTCATCTCTGCTCCGGGAAAATGTAATCGGCAGCGGGTCTATGAAAATACAAATTACGGCTACAGTGTTTTAGAACGTAACAGTCACTCATTTGGGACGCCGCACCTGCTGATGAGGGAAGTCTCCAAAATGATTTAATTTAGCAGCTGGGCATGCACAGTAACATTGTGGGGTAATCCCGAGTGTGGCTCAGGGTTACCGCTTTTGGTACTGAAAGTTAACCCCCGAGCCACACTCGGGAATACCGCTAAGGAGGTTAAGCTTCAGCGTTTCGGAGCAGAAATAAAACGTTTTTGTTGCATTTTTTGGAGCTTTTTGCCTGCAGGAAAAAAAAAGCTCCTAAACACTGCTAAACTCTAACGTCTGCGCCGGTGCCCAGTGTTATTGTTTTTTTTGCCGGCATCCCTAACAACCAGTCCCCCAAAGCACCTTGTCCCAATGTTGACAGGGACTAGGGCCTTTTTCCCAGAATTCTGGCCAGTGTTTGTGGGTGTTAGTGGGTGGGGGGCTTATTGGAATTAGAAAGCCCGCTTTAACAAGGGGGCCCCCCAGATCCCAGCCCCTCCATGTGAATGAAAATGGGTACCCCTACTCATTCACCAAAAAAGTGGTAAAAGTGAGTAAAAACGCAGAGCCAGTTTTTGACAAGTCCTTTATTAAAAAAATAAAAATAAATTGTCCCTTGGTGTAAATCCAATGTCAATCCCAAGGAATGCCAGCTGCAGACCCAAAGGGCCTGGTATGGATTGGGGGGACCCCCCCACGCATTTTTTTTTTTTATTTTTGATGCCGGATTTCTTTTGTTTACATTCAGCTGTCACCGGGGAATCTTGCTGACAGCTGATGAGTCATCGGTTGTTAAGGATGCAGGCAGCCACTTTCTCCTTAACACCACACTATACACTGCTAACTGCCCGCCCAAATATGGAAAAACGCCGACAATAAACCCTAATATATGCAGATTTTTTCCGTCTTTTTTCAGCTCCTAGTGTGCGTGGAGACTAATGGGCCATACACACTATAAGATTTTCTGAAGACTTTTTCCTTTACACTTACCTAAACCATATAATATGAGGTCAAACCTAAACACTTTCAATTTGTATGCAATCTGGCAGGCCCTTGCACTACATAGAAAAGGTAAATCTGAAAGAAATCTAACCACAAAAGTTGGATAGTGTGTATCCAGCTTTACTTTGTTGCAAGCAAAATATGATGGACAAGCAGTTGCTGCCTCCTATTCAACAGATTAAATGTACAGTGCAGGAGAAAAGAAAATTGATGCTCCTGCGCTTGAGGGGTTGTTATGAGACTTACGTGCCGGTTCACATTATTGCGGCTGCGGAGATCGCATGTAATTCGGAGCGCACTGCTCCTTCATTACATGCGATCTCATGTGCGGATGCGAATTCAGCCATACACTTTGTATGGCTGAATTCGCACTGTATCCACACCAAACACGCACAGGACCCTTTTTTTCAGCCGCATCAGGATCGGATCGCACTGCGATATGCGATCAAACTGGGGGTGTCGTTAACATTTAATTGACACCCCCTGCGTATCGCATATGGCAGTGTGAACTGCCAGATGTGAGGATGCGATGCGGGAACAGGCTGCGAATTCGCAGCCTTCCCGCATCGCAGAAGTGTGAACCGAGCCTTAATTTTATGGAAACAAGGCTGATATTGTCATCGTTTCGGCTGTGCTGCCACTCCCAACAGGTCTGGGAAACCCAGATAGAACTCTGAAGAGAAAAAATACAGAGGGCGCACCAGCCTAACGCATTACCATTGTAATAATTTATTTTGATAAAAACATATGCATCACACTCACAAAGTTGATAAAATGACAGGCGAAAATAAAATTGTAAGTCCATCGGAAGTCTCCCCTGAGCATTGTCCACTGATGCAAACCGTGATGGGATGTAAACCTCCAAATAAAGCTTATGCGTTTCGGGGGTGTCCCTCCTTCCTCAGAGCTCAGTGCAGGAGAGCCTGTCAGGGGTCTTTAGAAAAGTCCTTGCTGAATCATGTTTTAAGGTGACTAAATCCCTTTTCCAGAAGTTATTTCCACCAAATATGTAGCATGTTCCTTACAGCGGTACAGCTATGTAAACACTTATCTGAAAGTTCAGGATTTAGGTGACAAAGTCATGAGGGAATCATATACCCCCACATCATGACTTTATAAATTAATTCTGTACTAGTGAGATTAAGGGAACAGGAAGCCATATTATTCAAGATCGAGAACCACTCCTCTAATTTATGCCCTGTACACACTATCAGATTATCTGAAGACTTTTGTCTTCAGATTTACCTTTTCTATGTAGTGCAAGGGCCTGCCGGATTGCATACAAATTGAAAGTGTTTAGGTTTGACCTCATATTATATGGTTTTGGTAAGTCTGCAGACAAAAGTCTTCAGATAATCTGATAGTGTGTACAGGGCTTTAGACTGCTTAAGATCATTCCCATCTACCAACAGATACATTTTAATTGTAATTTGGAAATATATTTGGTTGTATACAGTATATAAAAGTGTAATCAGTTTGGGAACCCCTAGGGCAGGGGTCTCCAAACTGCAGCCCAGTGGCCGGATGCAGCCCTTGGTTTGCCTTTATCTGGCCCATGGGGCACTTTTCCTCCTACTGATGCAAGACACTATTCTTCCCACTGACACCAACAATGGGGCATAGTTCCTGTTAGAAAAATGCAAGAAATGTTGGACCCGGCGCTACCACTTTAAATAGTATTGTGCAAATATGTGCTGTAAAAGTGCATGTGTTGCGATCAACAAAGTGAAAAGTGCTACGTGCCGTTTAAAACCAACAATAGGTATTAACCTGGGCTGTGCTCATTGTGCATTGGAAGTGACGTATTGACGTACACAAACCACCATTCAAGCTGATCGTGAACTAAAATAAAAAAAAAATAAAATAAAAAAAAAAAAAAAAAAAAAGGTGGTTTGTGTACGTCAATACGTCACTTCCGGTTTTGGTGGTTTGAGCCAGTGGAACGCGGAAGCGACCCGGCGAACACCATTCAAGCTGATCGTGAACTCCCCAAACTGTGAGTGGATGCTAAATATTTTCGCTTTATACAACAAATGCTACGCAATGGAGGTTTATTCTTTGTTGTAGTGACCAAGAAGTGTCGAGTCAAAAGGCTTAAGAGTGCGGTAAGCAGCGGTGCTTTTCTTGGTGGAACATCCGCCGGCGCCATATATTGTTTTAGCACGGATCACAACACGTGGCACTTGGTTTTATCAGCACTTGGCACTTTGTATAAATGTATGGTATATGACATTTTAAATATGGCACAATGAGCACAGCCCAGGTTAATACCTATTGTTGGTTTTAAACGGCACGTAGCACTTTTCACTTTGTTGATCGCAACACATGCACTTTTACAGCACATATTTGCACAATACTATTTAAAGTGGTAGCGCCGGGTCCAACATTTCTTGCATTTTTCTAACTCTACTACCTCAGAGGTAGGTTGGAGGCAGCTTACACCACAAAAAATTGATTTTGTACTGAAACTCCATAGCGCTGGTATATAACCCCCCTTTTTTATATCTGTCATGGTAACCCCATCACATACCCCGGCAGCAATGGAGATTTTCAGGTACATGAACTCAAGAACTGTTAATTTGGAGGCTATCTTTGACCAAGAGGTGGTCATAAGCAGACAAGATATGGATAGCTCATTCAAACAGCTGAGACACAATATGGAGAAACAGCTAAGGGTTTGGTGGGATATAGCCACCTTAGAAAAACACACAAAGGAGAAAATAACCCCCAGGAGATTAAGATGGGATTTGGCACCCAATGATAACATCAATGATCCACTTTATATGGATGATTGGTTTGCATTTTTTAATAAATGTGAGAAGGATTTACTCCTAATGATTATAAAAAGGAGACAACTAAAACTTAAAAAAGTGGAAGGGGTTATTATCGAGCTTAAAGAGCAATTAGCACCATTCGCAGACACAAGGGAATATAAGGATAAGGAAAAAGCATTACAGGATGGAATAGAGAAATATGACAAAATGATACAAGGTAAAAAACAAAAGAAATATAAAAGGGACGTTCTGGACTACAAAAACAATGAAGTTTACAGATGGCAGTCAGATGAAGTATATGGTGTGCAAACAGCACAAGCAGATCCAGTAATCACTCCTTCAAGAGAAACCAGCGAAGATCGGGATGAGGATGACACCTGGATGGAAATTGGAACTCAAAATGACACACCAGGAATGAACATCCAAGGACGCATGGAGGTAAGACCACAGAGAGGCACACCCAGGCATAATACACATAACCAAGGGTTCAGAACACCCAGAAATGGAAGTGGGTATGGGAACACACAAAGCAGAACTCCAATCAACAACTACAATGGGTATGGAAATAGGACACCCGCCACTAATTATGGATATGAATCCTACAACAGATATGCTCCACTGGAACATTATACAGAACCCACCTATGACAACCGAGGACCACCACCACCCCCACCTAGGAGGGGTTTTTTTCAACAGGGCAACAGGGGAAGACCACCGCGAGGAAGAGGAGGCCCACGCAGACCATGGGGTCACTGGCAACAGAACTGGCACCGGGCACCACCACGTGGGGACCAGTGGATGGAGCAACGACCACAAGGAGAATATCGTGGAAACAGGGAGGACACAACAGGGCACCAGGAAAGAGGCAGAAACGAAAACCACGAGGAACACGAGGAGGAAAGAAACGACAGAAAAAGGAGAAGAAATCAATAGGAAAAGGCATCTATAACCTGAGCGACATACAATTTGAGGAGGAGGAGATAAAAATATTGGATTTGGGTCTTAAATATGCCCCAGGAAAAAACTTAGACAAGTTTGAGGCCTATATAGACCTGAATAAATATGTCAGAAAGTTGAACATAAAGAAACATTTCACCTTAAAACAAAAACAGATACAAAGATCCACACAGAAGGAATATAAGCAAACGTCGCTAAAAAATCGCTCCAAGTTTAACCCCAAAAATCCTCAGAACGAGAATTTGGAGGTTTTTAAACGGATGGTGGAAGCAGACATAAGAGCTTTGAGAATTCAAAACAGAAAAGAGAAAAATACATGGGACACCATTAAGAAGTTGGAGAAAAGGAAGGGAGTAATAATAAGGCCAGCAGACAAGGGAGGAGGACTTGTGATCTTAAACAAAAAAGATTACGAGGAGGAGATGGAGAACCTACTCAATATAAAGGACACCTATATCAAGCTTAGAGGTGACCCGAAACAAGGATTTGAAAAAACTTTACAGAAATACGTGGATAAAGGAAGAGATCTGGGAATTTTAAACAAAAAGGAGGCCAGATACATTTGCCTGGAGAAACCAAAAACCCCAGTTATTTATTATATTCCGAAGATACACAAAGATGATAAAAAAACACCAGGCCGCCCCATTGTAAGCGGAATTAACTCTGTGCATTCAAGGTTAGGGGAGTATCTTGACCAGTTCCTACAGCCTTTGGTCCCAGTAGGAAAATCCTATTTAAGGGACAGCAAGCAATTGCTAGCAGAAATTAAGGATCTGGAAATAGAGGAGAGTGACATCTTGGTAACAATCGATGTAAACTCCCTCTATACCAACATAAAACAACAGGATGGCCTACAAGCGGTGGATTGGGCCCTGCACACCCACACAGATATGAAGGAGGTGCAGATCGGATATATACTGGAGGGATTGAAAACAGCAATGGAATCAAATTATTTTTGGTATAAGGGGAATTACTTTGTTCAGAAGAAAGGAGTAGCTATGGGGGCCAAGTACGCCCCCAGCGTGGCAAACGTGTTTATGCAAAAGTGGGAGGAGGAGCAAGTGTTCAGCGTACCGAGGAATAACCTGAAATATTATCGTCGATACATCGACGATATCATTATCGTGTGGAAAGGAAACGAGGAATCCCTACAGAATTTCTTTGATGAAATCAACATGAACATATATGGCATCACTTTTTCAGGGACCTTCCACCATGAACATATTGCATTCCTGGACCTGGAATTAACCAAAAAGGAAGGAAGACTAACCAGCAAAACGTATTTCAAAAAAACTGATCGGAACGGGTACATTCCCAAAAATAGCTGTCACCACCCCAAGTGGTTAGGGAATATCCCCAAAGGGCAACTGATGAGAATCAGAAGGAACTGTAGTGACATAAGAGATTTTGAAATACAAGCGGAATTACTGATCGACAGGTTCATGGAAAAAGGGTATAAAAGAAGTGAACTGATTAACATCAAGAAAAAAGTGGAAAAAATGAATAGAGAAGACTTGCTAAAGGAGGTACCAAACAGAAAAAGTGTAAATAAGAGTAGTGAGTTTGCCTTTTTAACAGGATACAACACCCAGCACAAGGCCTTAGAGAAAATTGTAAGAAAACACTGGCCAATCCTACAAGCAGACACAACACTTAAAGATATCCTCCCTTCCAAACCCACCTTCATATACAGAAAAGCACCAAACCTGAGGAATAGGTTGGTGCATAACGTTATTGACCCTCCTAAGAAAATAAATCTCCCAACCAGTTTAAAGGGTTTCTTCAGGTGCGGAAAATGCCTGCCTTGTAAAACGTCTAAGGAGAAGAAAAGAAAAACAACGTCCTTTATGGCACAAAGCACAGGAAAAACATATGAAATAAAGGAGACCATTACATGCACCAGTACTCATGTAACCTATGTGGTAGAGTGCCCTTGTAAATTACAGTATGTAGGCCGCACCACCAGACCCTTATTTGTCCGCATAAGGGAGCATGTAAAGAACATCCGTAAGGGATTTGAGAAGCATAGTTTATCACGACACTTCAAGTTCCACCACTCTCAAGACCCCACGGTAATGGTTTTCTATGCCATTGATAAAATCAAAAATAACTGGAGAGGTAGCAACAAGAAAATTGATGTGTCAAAAAACGAAACGAAGTGGATATATCAAATGCAGACCCTCCAACCCAAAGGCTTGAATATCGACATTGATCTGAACTGTTTTATCACTGATTTTTAAAACTCCCGTTTTAAAACTCCCGTTTTTTGAGCCTTGGACTTTTAACTTTGGAATTTTATCTTTTTTATTTTTATTTTTATTTTAATATACATCCAAGCAAGATAACATTCTCCTCTGATGCAGATCTAGTCCTCCTTAAAGTTCTCCTTTTATGGATAATCGCAATTTACAGATTTTTATATATTTTTATATATATTTTTATAATATTTTTTGGAATTTCATTCTTATATTTTTTCTGTTCCAATGTCTCTCCTCATCATATAAGAATATTCCAAGTGTCCCACTGCAATGGTTTTCTTACTTTAACGTCCTCCCCGTTTTTTCTGGATTTTTCTGGATCTTATAATGAATACACATTGTTATTTATTTTTAATTTTGATTTTCGTCTAAAAACGTGAGAACCGGTTTTGGACTTCAATTACAAAAAATATAAACTATTTTACAAATTTAAAAAAAAAATATTTTTTCAGCACGATTTCATCTCACCGATTAAATTGTTACATGTATGGGCACTTCTTTCATAGTCTAGCACCAATTGCATAGACACATGGGCCCACGATTTTATACATTATATTTTATGTATAGAGTATAGTTTTAGGCACGTATCACTTTGTCACATAATAATAAAAATATTTTTTCAATATCTATTTATTTCCCAATCACGGCACACACTGGTTATCAGTTCACTCCGATTAAACCAGACACATCACTATTTGCACAAATGTATTTTAAACATAGTATTTTAAACATAGTAATTGTCTTTAGTCGTACGCTGTGGTTAATAAAGTATATTGTTGTTTTTATGTACGGCAAACACAACATGAAGGGAGTTCACATGATGAATAAACATTCTTTAGGATATGGGATGGGTGCACCAAGATGGCCGCCGTATCCGGCCTCAAATTAGGTACACCAAGATGGCGCCATCCCAGCCTATAAAAAGACCGGGAGTAGTGAGAGATGGCACGCTCCAGATGACGTCGTATGACGAAACGCGTAGGGCGTGGTTTGTGTACGTCAATACGTCACTTCCGGTTTTGGTGGTTTGAGCCAGTGGAACGCGGAAGCGACCCGGCGAACACCATTCAAGCTGATCGTGAACTAAAATAAAAAAAAAAAAAAAAAAAAGGTGGTTTGTGTACGTCAATACGTCACTTCCGGTTTTGGTGGTTTGAGCCAGTGGAACGCGGAAGCGACCCGGCGAACACCATTCAAGCTGATCGTGAACTCCCCAAACTGTGAGTGGATGCTAAATATTTTCGCTTTATACAACAAATGCTACGCAATGGAGGTTTATTCTTTGTTGTAGTGACCAAGAAGTGTCGAGTCAAAAGGCTTAAGAGTGCGGTAAGCAGCGGTGCTTTTCTTGGTGGAACATCCGCCGGCGCCATATATTGTTTTAGCACGGATCACAACACGTGGCACTTGGTTTTATCAGCACTTGGCACTTTGTATAAATGTATGGTATATGACATTTTAAATATGGCACAATGAGCACAGCCCAGGTTAATACCTATTGTTGGTTTTAAACGGCACGTAGCACTTTTCACTTTGTTGATCGCAACACATGCACTTTTACAGCACATATTTGCACAATACTATTTAAAGTGGTAGCGCCGGGTCCAACATTTCTTGCATTTTTCTAACTCTACTACCTCAGAGGTAGGTTGGAGGCAGCTTACACCACAAAAAAATTGATTTTGTACTGAAACTCCATAGCGCTGGTATATAACCCCCCTTTTTTATAGTTCCTGTTACTGACATCAACAGGGCACTGTTTCTCCCATTGAAACCAACAATGGGGCACTATTCCTAATGCAAGACACCTCCCACTGACACTAACGATGAAGCACTATTCTTCCACTGACACCAATGATTCCTCCCTATTCCTCCCCTGAATGCCAAAGATGCACTGTTTACACCCACTGACACCAAGACAATTTTTACTCCCAATGGCCACAGTCTGGCACCCCTAAGGTCTGAAGGATAGTAAACTGGCCTTTTGTTTAGAAAGTTTGGAGACCCCTGCCCTAGGGTATATAAAAAGGCATGCTCTTAACGGGATATACGTAGGTATTGTTTAGGAGGGGGTAATAAGCCGATGCTGTGTTTGTCCATACCAAAATAATTCAGTTGCTGGGGCTTTCTTAGGTTCCTGAATAAGCGTGGACTAACTTTAGCCCATTCAATCTACTGTTTGAGTGTACCTATAAAAGACTTCTACACAGACACAGTCATAATAGGGACTCTAATACATCAGCAGTTTACGGCAAAATTGCAGGAAAACGTGGTTTGTGTTTATGCTGCTTTTTGCATTTTGCATATTGAAACTGCACTCAAAACATCTCAAATTTCAAGGCCTAACCTGTGACTGTGCCTTCAGTTTTAATGTTTCATAGACATACTATACAACAAAATGTCGGCCGGGGTCTTGTGATTCCTACAGTATAACTCTCTAAGCTGTGAGATTTAGAGCTTTTACACTAGAGCCGTATGAAGATGGGCACCTCCATTTTTGGTAAGTTGCCCCATAAGAATGAATGGAGGAATGTTCTGGAATGTTCAAAACTAGGCCGTTTGTTTCCAACTGCCAGGATAGGCTAGTGTACATGTAACCTTACTGTGTATTGTGTAACTCTTACAGACAGTTTTAATTTCACCCTCTATCCACTAGAGGGGGATATGAATTACAAGAGACTCAGAAAACCATGGAGGATTGTGGAGAATGTAGTTTGATGAAGAGACTGAGTTATCACCACAGGTTTGCTGGAAATTACAATTCCCAAGAAAGAAACATTAAAGAGGAGGAGCTGGACTAGTTTTCTCCCAGGCTTAGAGAGGAAGGAAGTTCTCTTTCTGTGGGGGCGACACAGACTGAACCCAGGACTGTGGGGAGCCTGCTGTGCAGTTAACGAGCTGGATGCTGAAAACAGAGAAACCCCTTTGCCTGGCGCGGGGACTGAAATCCTCTCCTTACACAGGGCAGATAAGCAGCCACCCATACACTACAGTTACTAGCAGAGGAACAGATCTTTCTGGCTAGGAACACTTATTCATTGCATGCAGGAACATTTAAAGGGAAAGTGTTCCAACAGAAGGGTTTGGCTCCCAACAAGCTGGCAAGCAGCAGGTTTAGGACACATGTATTCCCGATTTCTGGCTGTTGCTGTGGTGATTGCCTATAGGTCCTCCCCTTAGTTAGGCTACTCAGTGCAAGAAAGAGGTGGAGCATTAAAGTGATTGTAAACGTTTGTTATTTTGAAAAAAAAAAACAAAAATAAACGTGGCTGTACTTACCTGCTCTGTGCAGTTGTTTTGCACAGAGCAGCCTTAATGATCTTCTTCTGGGGTCCCCCATCGGCCCTCCAGGCCCCTCCTCTTCATTGGGTGCCCCCAGGGAAAGCCGCTTTTCATGGGGGCACCCGTGTGGTCTCGCTGCTGAGTCCCGCTGTTGCATCCAACATATAATGCGTGCAATGAAAAACCTTAAGGCTTTACAACCACTTTAAGCATTCACTGTTGGCAACCTGTTAATTGCATTGGTTAACTACTGCAATGCTGCTACTTGCTGTTGCTTTATTGTTGACTGCTGTGTTGTATCTTTTAACTGTAAACCAATCCAGTATAAGCTTTCCTTACTGATTAATCACTGTAAAGTCTCTCTTTACCTCCATCTGGTTGTTAAATACGTTGCCACTACTCATTTTGGTGTCATTTTTGGGTTATATCTATTGCTGTTTTTGGGGGTTCTTACACACAGGTGACTACATCCATATCCACACACACAAGTGACTACATCCATATCCACACACAGGTGGCTACATCCATATCCTTACACACAGGTGACTACATCCATATCCTCACACACAGGTGACTACATCCATATCCTCACACACAGGTGACTACATCCATATCCTCACACACAGGTGACTACATCCATATCTTCACACACAGGTGACTACATCCATATCCTCACACACAGGTGACTACATCCATATCCTTACACACAGGTGACTACATCCATATCCTTACACACAGGTGACTTCATCCATATCCTCAGACCAGCCAAGTGTGTCAGAGAGTACAGAACTGTTTGCAGAGTTGTAGGCACAAGAAGGACCAGAAACATCAATCCGCTCCTTCAAGAGTAAGTGCTACACCCAGAGAAAGTATATATTTACATTTTTTTTCTTTTACTATTTTGTTCAGGACTACATTAAGAAAAAGAACTTAATTTTAGTGAGTAGTTGACACTGCACACATATCGGATGCCAATTGCTCTGTTGCCCCACACACAATGCAATCAGCCTGACCTTGTTCCTATATACTCATTTTTATTGTGGGATTAGCAGCATATATATTTTGACCTCTGGCACTAGCTTTTGTGCAGAGAATGTACTTACTGTTTTTTGCATGTGTCCATTACATTTATACCTTCTTATAACGTAATCAGCATAAAATTGTCTGCTGTGTCTTCCTCCCACACACCTTGCTTCACACTTTGTCTCCGCCCACTTGTGCCTGCTATCCACTCTGGAGTCTTCCCTCCAGTTTTGGATACCGCCTCCTCCCTCTCCAGTCATGTCCCCTATGGGGGATGCCTGTCACAGGTCTGAGGAGATTTCTCTCCATCTTTTCCATGTATCCTTCTGCTGGGTGTGGGATGACTCTGCTCTGGGTGTTTGTACCTTCTGTGCTCTTCCTGTTCTAAACTTCAATTGTCTGCTGTTTTATTGTATCCCAGTTTTGTTTATTTTCACTTTCAGCACATTTAGTTGGTGATTTTACACTAGGTTCACTTCTGTTTGTTGACTTGTCTCTTGATCTCTGGTGCTGCAGGTTGCTTTGCAGCGCCTTCCTTTTCCTTTTTCCTGAACATTGACCTGTCCACCATTTTCTCCTATTTCAGCCCTGATTCGTTTTTGGCAGCCATTTTGCTTAGGTAACATGATTCTCTGTCTTGTTTTTCTTGTCTCTAGTTCTTGCCATTGGTGCCTGGGTTTGGCTCCATCTTTCATTTATGATCATTTTCAATGTATCACTTTGGTGTTGTTTTTTCTGTGCCTCTACTTAAGATATTTGCCCACCATTTTTAGCTGGAACCTTTGCACTTGATGAAGTCATCACATGTGGGTGGTGATGAATAAAGGGTTTATTTTTTGGACTTCTATGTTGTTTTGCTTCACTTCATTGTTGTCCTGAGGAAGACAAGCTTGAGTCTCATCTAAACCAAACTGCACTACTGGCCGGACTGAGCCTCATCAAAACGTACACAATGAAATCTCTGGTGTTTTGATATATTCTCTCTGCAAGACCTGTGAGTGCTTCTATAACAGTTTTGAGTTTGTATGGATTTCTTTGTGGGGAGCACCTGGACATTTACCTCAAACATTGTATTCTGTGGCTACCCTTCAGACTGTTTAAATAGAAGTCATTTTTAGTATGGCATTAAACATTTGCCCTGTGTGATTGTCAGATTCATGAACATTACATCAGAATATGGGACTGAGGCAGCTACTACATTTTTGAAAAAAAAAAAACATTTGATTTATTTATTGAAGGATTTAATCAGAGGCAATTCTAAAAAGGTCTTCCCTGACCGGGAATCGAACCCGGGCCGCGGCGGTGAGAGCGCCGAATCCTAACCACTAGACCACCAGGGAGGCTGGGAGCTGGGTTGCAAGTATTTGGTAGTGAAGATTTCTACAGTAATCACTAACCAACCAAATATAGGACATACTTCATTAAGTGTTCTTGCCTATGGCACTTACTATTCTTTCACATATATTATTAAGTGTTCTTGCATGGCAAAACTACTTACTGTTATTTCACATATATATTCTTATTATTATAGCCAAATTTACCACCCTAACTCCTCCCACAGTTTTTACACAACATAGACCGTAATATACCGAAACATGCGGATTGTTCCCGATTGGTGTGCTATTACTTTGTGGAACGTTTCGCCTAATGGTTCACAAAAAATCGGCGTTTTTGTGGCGAAATTGGTCCCATAGGAATGAATGGCGGAATGTTCAAAACTAGAGTGGGAGCTGACAAAAGCTAGAGTGGGAGCTGAAAAATCAGGACATGATTTCTAAACTGCCACCACTCCCTCATTTTCAAGCCCACCTACACAAATCGTATATCAACACGTTCAGCTATCCCTGCTGCCACTAAAAATGTCCACGGCTAAGCCATAGTCCTGATAGTTTTCACAATATGACCATTTGCTTGCAACTCACGCCGCCCTTTGACATTTAATAAGGCTCCACTCTAGTCACCTCAAATTTGAAGGGCAATTTATAAACTGTGACTGTGCCTTCATTTTTAAAAAAATTCAGAGACATACTATGCATCAAAATATAGGTCTGGGTCTTGTGATGCTCACAATATAAGGCTCTTCACTGTAGGATATATAATTTTTAGACTACAACCGTTTGAAGATGGCAACCGCCAGTGAAGTGAGCAAGTTGGAGCAGTTTGTTTTTAACTGCCCTTCTCTGCCCTTGCTGTAGCGTGAATTGCCATAAGAATCCAGGTGTGTGAGCAACCAGCAGAGTTACAAAAGCTAGAGTGTGAGCTGAAAAATTTGGACATGATTTCTAAACTGCCATCACTCCCTCATTTTCACCTACACAAATCTTATATCAACACGTTCAGCTATCCCTGCTGCCACTAAAAATGTCCACGGCTAAGCCAAAGTCCTGATAGTTTTCACAATATGACTGGTGGAGGCAAAAACACTTCACACAATTTCCCCAGAAATTGTAGCTTTTCTAGTTCCTATTTTAGTGAAAGCCTATGGGAAAATTTGGTACCCTAACTCCTCCCACAGTTTTTACACTACATAGACAAGTAATATATCGTTCCCAATCGCATTGCTATTACTTTTTGGAAGGTTTTGCCAAATGGTTTGTGAAATATCATCGTTTTTGTTTCGAAATTTGGCCCTATAGAAGTGAATGGCGGAATGTTCAAAACTAGAGTGGGGCCTGAAAATAGAGGGCGAGCGAAGAAATCTTCCCCCAATTTCTAAACTGCTGTCACTCCCTCATTTTTAAGGCCACCTACACAAAACATTCGCCTATTCCTTGCTGCCACTTAAATTGTCCACATCTAAGCCATAGCCCTAATAGTCTTTACACTATGACTGTTTGTTTCCAACTCATGCCATCCATTGACATTCATTGAAACTGCACTCAAACCATCCTAAATTTCAAGGCTGTTTTCTAACCTGTGACTGTGCCTTTTACTTTTAATGTTTCATAGACATGCTATACAACAAAATGTCGGCCGGGGTCTTGTGATTCCTACGGTATAAGTCTCTAAGCTGTGAGATTTAGAGCTTTTACACTAGAGCCGTATGAAGATGGGCACCTCCATTTTGGTAAGTTGCCCCACAAGAATGAATGGCGGAATGTTCCAGAATGTTCAAAACTAGACCGTTTGTTTCCAAATGCCAACATTTCTTAACTGCTGCCACTCACACACACACACACACACACACACACACCACACCAAACACACAACACATCCCCCCCCCCCCCACACACACACACACCACAATTAAACACACACACCACAATTAAACACACACACAGACTACACAAACTTCTGCCACTCCCACACACACATAGTTACTCTGCCCACTCCAGCTGAAGACTACCGGTGGTGGCAAGAACACTTTATGCAATTTCCCTGGAAATTTTACGTTTTCTAGTTGGGCTATATTCCTGCTCCTGTCGCCTCAACAAAATCTTTAATTAAACGTCCTGCAGTATTCACTAAGGTTGCATTCACACTTTAGCATTTCATGAGATGCACATTTGCTGCATGAAAAAATGTGTGTCAAACATGACAAAATGCACAGCTACAAAAAAATAAAGCTGAAGACCCAGGAGAAAGAGCAGCTTTGCAGGATGTAAAAGAAAGTTGATATGGTGGGAAGCAGCTTTTGAATCAGAGCGTTTAACAGCTTCAACCCTAGTTAGCCTGCTGTGCCTGGAATTTGGTTTTAACACATTTCATATTTGCTTAACAGTGTATTAGCAACATCTCCTTTTCCAAGAAGTGAATAAAAAGAAAAACTTGTTTCCGCCCGGTTTCGAACCGGGGACCTTTCGCGTGTTAGGCGAACGTGATAACCACTACACTACGGAAACCTGGGTGGTAAAATTATTTTCCATGGGTGTGGGCAGAAGTTAAAAATAGGTGGCCCAAGCCTGGATTTGGGATTTATTTACATCACAATGCCTTTAGATACATGCAAGCTTGAAAATTGTGTCAATATGTAAATATTTGAAGGTCTATAGCAGGGATGCTCGGCCCACAACCTCAAATTAGGTAAGTGCATTCCCATGCTCTGGGATGGTGGGTCAGCAAGCTCAGATCGCAATCAACGGGTTGCTGACCTGCCATCCCAGAGCATCAGAATGCATGGAGCTCACACAGAATATATACCCCACAATGCAGATAAAATTTGTATAGAGAAATATCATTAACCTGAGCTAAATAACTAGCTATCTGGACAGAAGCAATAGGTGAATGGGAATCCACACCTAGACAATGTTATACTTAACATGCTAATTAGCCCAGCACCTAAACCAGCCTGGATGACTAGACTATTCAGCCCCTACAACAGTAAATATAAAAGACAAACTATTACAAATATAAACACATCCCACAAACGTTTGCTAGCAGGGACAATAGGTGTTCCAATTAACAATTAACCATGGAATCCACACCTAAGCAATACTTTGACTAATCAGGAATATCAGACGGCCTACAACAGGTTATATGGTAAAGCTCGTACAATATTCCATCGTTCTGATACAGAGGAATTCATGTATCCTAGATTTCTTCAGGGATTTTGTGGATAAATATTACTGTCCCATTTGAAGTAATCCAAACCATATTCTCAGTGTCCATTAAGTAGTTGTCAGTCACCTTGGGCCCCTACTAGATACAGGGTGACTTACACATAAGAGGGACCTGGGGAGCTGAGACAGGGATTCCCCAACCTCTTTAACCACTTCCATACAGAGCAGTTAGACCCCCTTCCTTCCCAGACCAATTTTCAGCTTTCAGCACTCTCACACTTTGAATGACAATTGCTCAGTCATGCTACACTGTAACCAAACAAAATTTTTATCATTTTTTTCACACAAATAGAGCTTTCTTTTTTGGTATTTGATCACAACTGGGGTTTTTTTTTTTTTTTTTTCGTGATATAAGCAAAAAAAGAGCAAAAATTTTGAAAAAAAAACACTTTTTCTCTTACGTCCTCCGACAGTCGCCGCCATCTTCATATTCGTCACAATGGGGGTATTAGACTTTGCTCCGTAGGAGTAGCTAGGCAACAGAATATGTTAATATTAAAGCTTTTAACATATCCCACCCCCAGGGGGTGGTCCCCTCAGTCAATACCCTCCTACTTCCTGTATCCATACCTCAGTTTCAATGTCTAGCTTGTCAGGAGTAGCTGGATGTCTCTATGCTGGGGCATTTTGTCTCAGCCTTTCTCTTCTTTTTTTGATTTTTGTTTGAGTTTTTTTCTCTCTCCTTACTTAGCTGTTATTTTTGTCAGCATTAGTTAGTTCTTCTGATGAAGAGGATTCGTGCGGGCTGGGTCTCGGGCTGATCCCCCCTGGTCGCAGGTTGTGGGTCAGTGGCTTCCCAGCCTGCCATCGAGCGTTCAGTCAGGTAATGCTCCTGGCACAATGAACGACCCATCCCTGTTCGCTGCAGGGATGCTTAGGTGAGGTGGCTACCTCACTGGACGCTGTGCGGTTTCTCAACCCCAGTTTTTTCTGCGTCCTGGATGCGACTCTCCCTGTCACATGTGCAGTGGCTTGTTCGCCTGTGCAGGTTCCCCACGCCATCTAGGAGGTAAGTGTATCTGTGGGGGGACCTGTCTGTTTGGGGGGTGTCAGTCTGGGACTGTGTAACCCTACCTCTGTTCACACTGTTAAGCTCCCTGACTGTCTGGCTGCATTCTGTGGCCTGCGAGGAGGGGGGCTGTGCTGCACTATTCTGTGTCAGACTGTGACTGTGTGGCAGGCTGTGTGCTGTGGGGCATGATTGTATCGTGTTGGGGCATATTACAGCGACCGCTGCGGCGGTCCGCCATGTTTTACTGTACTGTAGTGTTTTTCAGTGGTCCTCACTGTGGTGGAGGAGCGGCGTTTTCGGCGCCAAACGGCGCCATTTTGGCATCGCTCACCCCGGCCGCATGTTAACACTGCAGGCGGCCATTTTCTTGTAGCCTTCCATAGGCTTTAATAGAGCGCCCTGAGTTACATCACTTCCTTTTCCCTGGGCGCACCGATCGAGGCAGCAGCAGCAGCAGTGGTCTCTCCAGGTTTTTATCCTCTCTATCCCTGTATCCTTGCCTGAGTTGAGCTTTTATCCCTGTGGGGGTCTACTTGTGCTAGTGTGTATGTGCGGTGGGCTGCGCTCGCCGCGCTTGTTAAAGGGGCAGTTAACCCTTTATTCTCCAGCATATTTTTTGGGGGCAATGGATTCTCAGGAGAGCAAATTTCCTACCACCTTGGTGGGAGGCCAGGTGTCAGGGCACAAACACCAGGAGAAGGGCTCTAGGACCCAGCAGCGCTATCAGCACTTTGGCAGGAGAAGGACTTTAGGACCCAGCGGCACTACCAGCAATTTACCTGGGCCTATTTAAGGAAACCTGCCAGTGATTTTAGTTGCTGGTTGATCTTCAGCTCCTCCAGTGTGTTATCCCTGTGATATTCCAGTTCCTGTCTCCTGTTACCAACCCGGCTTGTCCTTGACCTGTCTCCTGATTGCTTCCTGTGTTTGACCTCGGCTATCCACCTGACCACGCTTGCTCTGATATCCACCTGGCTCCTGATCTCGGCTATCCACCTGACCACGCTTGCTCTGATATCCACCTGGCTCCTGATCTTGGCTATCCACCCGACCACGTTCCAGTCTCAGCATTATCCAAGTCCTGCAAACACCTCACGGGCGCCACCTGTATGCTGATTCCACTCCAGCACTCCAGCTGTACTCTGGATCCTCCTGCACACAATCCAGCAGGCGACCCGTGCTACTTTGGGCCTGACCTCTCCTGTTCTCATCCTCAGGGGGGTCTGGAACTTAGCCGCAAGGGAAGCCCTCTCTCTCCATTGGCCTCTAGCACCAGGTACGTGATAGTATCAACCAGCCAAGAACTTGCGCATACCCCTGAAACTGAAGGAACAAAGACTTGATGTACATTTAGCAGATGGCACTGCTCCTAGCTCTGGACCAGTCACTCAAGAGACTATCCCTGTCCTTGCCACAACAGAAGCAGGCCATCGGGAATTCCTCCGCTTTGATGTCATCAGGTCTCCTATTTTCCCAGCCATCCTAGGGATACCCTGGCTACGGGCCCACAACCCGCAAATTGACTGGCCCAAGGGAGAAATCATCTTCTCATCTTCCTATTGTCAGCAACACTGTGGCGTCCCCACGCCTGTCAACTCTTCAGTGTGTCTCTCCGTTCAACCTACACCGGATCCCTGTCATGCTGTTCCTTCAGCCTACCTTGACTTCCTTGATGTGTTTGACAAAAAAGGTGCCGATGCCTTGCCCCCACATCGGTCCTACGACTGCCCAATTGAGTTGCTACCTGGAGCAGAAGTCCCCTTTGGGCGCATCTTTCCGTTATCCGAAGTGGAGCTGGAGGCCCTCCGACAATATATAGATGAAAACCTTGCCAAAGGATTCATCCGCCCTTCATCGTCACCTGCTGGAGCTGGCATTTTCTTCGTCGAGAAGAAGGATCGTTCTCTCAGACCATGCATTGACTATAGGGACCTTAATAAAATTACTATCAAGAACAGATACCCACTCCCTCTCGTCCCTGAGTTATTCCAAAGATTCCGAACAGCCCAGGTTTTCACGAAGTTGGACTTGCGGGGGGCCTATAACCTGGTTCGTATTAGGGAAGGTGATGAGTGGAAGACCGCCTTCCGAACACGCTTTGGTCACTTTGAGTACCTTGTGATGCCCTTCGGGCTATGTAATGCCCCCACCACATTCCAACATCTTGTGAATGATATTTTCAGAGAATACCTTGACCTGTTCTTAATCGTCTATCTGGACTACATACTAATTTTCTCAGCCTCGCTTGAACTCCATCGAGAGCACGTCAGAAAAGTGTTAAAGACCTTAAGAACCCATGGCTTATATGCTAAAGCAGAAAAGTGTGAGTTCGAGAAACAATCTATCCAGTTCTTAGGACTCATAATCTCCACGAAAGGGATTTCCATGGATCCTCAGAAGGTATCAGCAATCTTGGAGTGGCCTGCACCTTCTGACAAGAAAGGGGTCCAGAGGTTTGTGGGCTTTGCTAATTTTTATAGGAAATTTATTCGGAATTTCTCAACTATTATTGCCCCGATCACCCAGCTCACTCGCCTGCACTCACGCTTCTCCTGGAACCAAGATTCTCAAGCGGCTTTCGAAAAACTGAAGGCTCTCTTCACCTCTGCTCCAGTGTTGCAACACCCTGACCCAGCTCTTCCCTTTGTCCTTGAGGTGGACGCATCCGAAGTAGCTACGGGAGCCGTGCTCTCGCAGCGTCAGGGCCCAAAGGCCCTGCTCCACCCAGTAGCCTATTGCTCCAGGAAGCTGAATCAGGCCGAAAGAAACTATGACGTGGGTGACAGAGAACTCCTGGCAATTAAAGTCGCTCTCGAAGAATGGAGGTACCTCCTGGAGGGCGCTAACCATCCAATTATGATCTTCACAGATCACAAAAATTTGGAATATTTAAGATCTGCAAAACGCCTAAGACCTCGACAAGCCAGGTGGGCCTTATTCTTTTCGAGATTTAATTTCCACTTGACATACCGCCCAGGTTCCAAAAATGGGAAAGCCGATGCCCTGTCCAGGATGTTCCCCGAATCTGCTGAATGTGCTCCTCCAAGCACTATCTTATCTGCCCAAAATTTTTTGCTGATTCAACCTAACCTAAAGGCATCCATTGAACAAGCTTCTGTATCGTGCCCTGAATCCGAACATGACTCGTTAAGGAGGCAGGGTGGATTACTTTGGCACCAGGACAAAATCTTTGTACCTCAAGAAGCTAGGTCTCTAGTTCTCAGGGCATTCCACGACCACCAACTTGCAGGGCACTTTGGGGCCCGTAAAACTAACGAGCTCATTCAGCGGCAGCTTTTGAATCAGAGCTTTTAACAGCTTCAACCCTAGTTAGCCTGCTGTGCCTGGAATTTGGTTTTAACACATTTCATATTTGCTTAGTTGTGTTACAAACAGTGTATTAGCAACATCTCCTTTTCCAAGAAGTGGATAAAAAGAAAAACTTGTTTCCGCCCGGTTTCGAACCGGGGACCTTTCGCGTGTTAGGCGAACGTGATAACCACTACACTACGGAAACCTGGGTGGTAAAATTATTTTCCATGGGTGTGGGCAGAAGTTAAAAATAGGTGGCCCAAGCCTGGATTTGGGATTTATTTACATCACAATGCCTTTAGATATATGCAAGCTTGAAAATTGTGTCAATATGTAAATATTTGAAGGTCTATAGCAGGGATGCTCGCCCCACAACCTCAAATTAGGGAAGTGCATTCCCATGCTCTGGGATGGTGGGTCAGCAAGCTCAGATCGCAATCAACGGGTTGCTGACCTGCCATCCCAGAGCATCAGAATGCATGGAGCTCACACAGAATATATACCCCACAATGCAGATAAAATTTGTATAGAGAAATATCATTAACCTGAGCTAAATAACTAGCTATCTGGACAGAAGCAATAGGTGAATGGGAATCCACGCCTAGACAATGTTATACTTAACATGCTAATTAGCCCAGCACCTAAACCAGCCTGGATGACTAGACTATTCAGCCCCTACAACAGTAAATATAAAAGACAAACTATTACAAATATAAACACATCCCACAAACGTTTGCTAGCAGGGACAATAGGTGTTCCAATTAACAATTAACCATGGAATCCACACCTAAGCAATACTTTGACTAATCAGGAATATCAGACGGCCTACAACAGGTTATATGGTAAAGAGCTCGTACAATATTCCATCGTTCTGATACAGAGGAATTCATGTATCCTAGATTTCTTCAGGGATTTTGTGGATAAATATTACTGTCCCATTTGAAGTAATCCAAACCATATTCTCAGTGTCCATTAAGTAGTTGTCAGTCACCTTGGGCCCCTACTAGATACAGGGTGACTTACACATAAGAGGGACCTGGGGAGCTGAGACAGGGATTCCCCAACCTCTTTAACCACTTCCATACAGAGCAGTTAGACCCCCTTCCTTCCCAGACCAATTTTCAGCTTTCAGCACTCTCACACTTTGAATGACAATTGCTCAGTCATGCTACACTGTAACCAAACAAAATTTTTATCATTTTTTTCACACAAATAGAGCTTTCTTTTTTGGTATTTGATTACAACTGGGTTTTTTTTTTTTTTTCGTGATATAAGCAAAAAAAGAGCAAAAATTTTGAAAAAAAAACACTTTTTCTCTTACGTCCTCCGACAGTCGCCACCATCTTCATATTCGTCACAATGGGGGTATTAGACTTTGTTCCGTAGGAGTAGCTAGGCAACAGAATATGTTAATATTAAAGCTTTTAACATATCCCACCCCCAGGGGGTGGTCCCCTCAGTCAATACCCTCCTACTTCCTGTATCCATACCTCAGTTTCAATGTCTAGCTTGTCAGGAGTAGCTGGATGTCTCTATGCTGGGGCATTTTGTCTCAGCCTTTCTCTTCTTTTTTTGATTTTTGTTTGAGTTTTTTTCTCTCTCCTTACTTAGCTGTTATTTTTGTCAGCATTAGTTAGTTCTTCTGATGAAGAGGATTCGTGCGGGCTGGGTCTCGGGCTGATCCCCCTGGTCGCAGGTTGTGGGTCAGTGGCTTCCCAGCCTGCCATCGAGCGTTCAGTCAGGTAATGCTCCTGGCACAATGAACGACCCATCCCTGTTCGCTGCAGGGATGCTAAGGTGAGGTGGCTACCTCACTGGACGCTGTGCGGTTTCTCAACCCCAGTTTTTTCTGCGTCCTGGATGCGACTCTCCCTGTCACATGTGCAGTGGCTTGTTCGCCTGTGCGGGTTCCCCACGCCATCTAGGAGGTAAGTGTATCTGTGGGGGGACCTGTCTGTTTGGGGGGTGTCAGTCTGGGACTGTGTAACCCTACCTCTGTTCACACTGTTAAGCTCCCTGTCTGTCTGGCTGCATTCTGTGGCCTGCGAGGAGGGGGGCTGTGCTGCACTATTCTGTGTCAGACTGTGACTGTGTGGCAGGCTGTGTGCTGTGGGGCATGATTGTATCGTGTTGGGGCATATTACAGCGACCGCTGCGGCGGTCCGCCATGTTTTACTGTACTGTAGTGTTTTTCAGCGGTCCTCACTGTGGTGGAGGAGCGGCGTTTTCGGCGCCAAACGGCGCCATTTTGGCAGCGCTCACCCCGGCCGCATGTTAACACTGCAGGCGGCCATTTTCTTGTAGCCTTCCATAGGCTTTAATAGAGCGCCCTGAGTTACATCACTTCCTTTTCCCTGGGCGCACCGATCGAGGCAGCAGCAGCAGCAGTGGTCTCTCCAGGTTTTTATCCTCTCTATCCCTGTATCCTTGCCTGAGTTGAGCTTTTATCCCTGTGGGGGTCTACTTGTGCTAGTGTGTATGTGCGGTGGGCTGCGCTCGCCGCGCTTGTTAAAGGGGCAGTTAACCCTTTATTCTCCAGCATATTTTTTGGGGGCAATGGATTCTCAGGAGAGCAAATTTCCTACCACCTTGGTGGGAGGCCAGGTGTCAGGGCACAAACACCAGGAGAAGGGCTCTAGGACCCAGCAGCGCTATCAGCACTTTGGCAGGAGAAGGACTTTAGGACCCAGCAGCACTACCAGCAATTTACCTGGGCCTATTTAAGGAAACTTGCCAGTGATTTTAGTTGCTGGTTGATCTTCAGCTCCTCCAGTGTGTTATCCCTGTGATATTCCAGTTCCTGTCTCCTGTTACCAACCCGGCTTGTCCTTGACCTGTCTCCTGATTGCTTCCTGTGTTTGACCTCGGCTATCCACCTGACCACGCTTGCTCTGATATCCACCTGGCTCCTGATCTCGGCTATCCACCTGACCACGCTTGCTCTGATATCCACCTGGCTCCTGATCTTGGCTATCCACCCGACCACGTTCCAGTCTCAGCATTATCCAAGTCCTGCAAACACCTCACGGGCGCCACCTGTCTGCTGATTCCACTCCAGCACTCCAGCTGTACTCTGGATCCTCCTGCACACAATCCAGCAGGCGACCCGTGCTACTTTGGGCCTGACCTCTCCTGTTCTCATCCTCAGGGGGGTCTGGAACTTAGCCGCAAGGGAAGCCCTCTCTCTCCATTGGCCTCTAGCACCAGGTACGTGATAGTATCAACCAGCCAAGAACTTGCGCATACCCCTGAAACTGAAGGAACAAAGACTTGATGTACATTTAGCAGATGGCACTGCTCCTAGCTCTGGACCAGTCACTCAAGAGACTATCCCTGTCCTTGCCACAACAGAAGCAGGCCATCGGGAATTCCTCCGCTTTGATGTCATCAGGTCTCCTATTTTCCCAGCCATCCTAGGGATACCCTGCCTACGGGCCCACAACCCGCAAATTGACTGGCCCAAGGGAGAAATCATCTTCTCATCTTCCTATTGTCAGCAACACTGTGGCGTCCCCACGCCTGTCAACTCTTCAGTGTGTCTCTCCGTTCAACCTACACCGGATCCCTGTCATGCTGTTCCTTCAGCCTACCTTGACTTCCTTGATGTGTTTGACAAATAAGGTGCCGATGCCTTGCCCCCACATCGGTCCTACGACTGCCCAATTGAGTTGCTACCTGGAGCAGAAGTCCCCTTTGGGCGCATCTTTCCGTTATCCGAAGTGGAGCTGGAGGCCCTCCGACAATATATAGATGAAAACCTTGCCAAAGGATTCATCCGCCCTTCATCGTCACCTGCTGGAGCTGGCATTTTCTTCGTCGAGAAGAAGGATCGTTCTCTCAGACCATGCATTGACTATAGGGACCTTAATAAAATTACTATCAAGAACAGATACCCACTCCCTCTCGTCCCTGAGTTATTCCAAAGATTCCGAACAGCCCAGGTTTTCACGAAGTTGGACTTGCGGGGGGCCTATAACCTGGTTCGTATTAGGGAAGGTGATGAGTGGAAGACCGCCTTCCGAACACGCTTTGGTCACTTTGAGTACCTTGTGATGCCCTTCGGGCTATGTAATGCCCCCACCACATTCCAACATTTTGTGAATGATATTTTCAGAGAATACCTTGACCTGTTCTTAATCGTCTATCTGGACGACATACTAATTTTCTCAGCCTCGCTTGAACTCCATCGAGAGCACGTCAGAAAAGTGTTAAAGACCTTAAGAACCCATGGCTTATATGCTAAAGCAGAAAAGTGTGAGTTCGAGAAACAATCTATCCAGTTCTTAGGACTCATAATCTCCACGAAAGGGATTTCCATGGATCCTCAGAAGGTATCAGCAATCTTGGAGTGGCCTGCACCTTCTGACAAGAAAGGGGTCCAGAGGTTTGTGGGCTTTGCTAATTTTTATAGGAAATTTATTCGGAATTTCTCAACTATTATTGCCCCGATCACCCAGCTCACTCGCCTGCACTCACGCTTCTCCTGGAACCAAGATTCTCAAGCGGCTTTCGAAAAACTGAAGGCTCTCTTCACCTCTGCTCCAGTGTTGCAACACCCTGACCCAGCTCTTCCCTTTGTCCTTGAGGTGGACGCATCCGAAGTAGCTACGGGAGCCGTGCTCTCGCAGCGTCAGGGCCCAAAGGCCCTGCTCCACCCAGTAGCCTATTGCTCCAGGAAGCTGAATCAGGCCGAAAGAAACTATGACGTGGGTGACAGAGAACTCCTGGCAATTAAAGTCGCTCTCGAAGAATGGAGGTACCTCCTGGAGGGCGCTAACCATCCAATTATGATCTTCACAGATCACAAAAATTTGGAATATTTAAGATCTGCAAAACGCCTAAGACCTCGACAAGCCAGGTGGGCCTTATTCTTTTCGAGATTTAATTTCCACTTGACATACCGCCCAGGTTCCAAAAATGGGAAAGCCGATGCCCTGTCCAGGATGTTCCCCGAATCTGCTGAATGTGCTCCTCCAAGCACTATCTTATCTGCCCAAAATTTTTTGCTGATTCAACCTAACCTAAAGGCATCCATTGAACAAGCTTCTGTATCGTGCCCTGAATCCGAACATGACTCGTTAAGGAGGCAGGGTGGATTACTTTGGCACCAGGACAAAATCTTTGTACCTCAAGAAGCTAGGTCTCTAGTTCTCAGGGCATTCCACGACCACCAACTTGCAGGGCACTTTGGGGCCCGTAAAACTAACGAGCTCATTCAGCGGCAGCTTTTGAATCAGAGCTTTTAACAGCTTCAACCCTAGTTAGCCTGCTGTGCCTGGAATTTGGTTTTAACACATTTCATATTTGCTTAGTTGTGTTACAAACAGTGTATTAGCAACATCTCCTTTTCCAAGAAGTGGATAAAAAGAAAAACTTGTTTCCGCCCGGTTTCGAACCGGGGACCTTTCGCGTGTTAGGCGAACGTGATAACCACTACACTACGGAAACCTGGGTGGTAAAATTATTTTCCATGGGTGTGGGCAGAAGTTAAAAATAGGTGGCCCAAGCCTGGATTTGGGATTTATTTACATCACAATGCCTTTAGATATATGCAAGCTTGAAAATTGTGTCAATATGTAAATATTTGAAGGTCTATAGCAGGGATGCTCGCCCCACAACCTCAAATTAGGGAAGTGCATTCCCATGCTCTGGGATGGTGGGTCAGCAAGCTCAGATCGCAATCAACGGGTTGCTGACCTGCCATCCCAGAGCATCAGAATGCATGGAGCTCACACAGAATATATACCCCACAATGCAGATAAAATTTGTATAGAGAAATATCATTAACCTGAGCTAAATAACTAGCTATCTGGACAGAAGCAATAGGTGAATGGGAATCCACGCCTAGACAATGTTATACTTAACATGCTAATTAGCCCAGCACCTAAACCAGCCTGGATGACTAGACTATTCAGCCCCTACAACAGTAAATATAAAAGACAAACTATTACAAATATAAACACATCCCACAAACGTTTGCTAGCAGGGACAATAGGTGTTCCAATTAACAATTAACCATGGAATCCACACCTAAGCAATACTTTGACTAATCAGGAATATCAGACGGCCTACAACAGGTTATATGGTAAAGAGCTCGTACAATATTCCATCGTTCTGATACAGAGGAATTCATGTATCCTAGATTTCTTCAGGGATTTTGTGGATAAATATTACTGTCCCATTTGAAGTAATCCAAACCATATTCTCAGTGTCCATTAAGTAGTTGTCAGTCACCTTGGGCCCCTACTAGATACAGGGTGACTTACACATAAGAGGGACCTGGGGAGCTGAGACAGGGATTCCCCAACCTCTTTAACCACTTCCATACAGAGCAGTTAGACCCCCTTCCTTCCCAGACCAATTTTCAGCTTTCAGCACTCTCACACTTTGAATGACAATTGCTCAGTCATGCTACACTGTAACCAAACAAAATTTTTATCATTTTTTTCACACAAATAGAGCTTTCTTTTTTGGTATTTGATCACAACTGGGTTTTTTTTTTTTTTTTCGTGATATAAGCAAAAAAAGAGCAAAAATTTTGAAAAAAAAACACTTTTTCTCTTACGTCCTCCGACAGTCGCCACCATCTTCATATTCGTCACAATGGGGGTATTAGACTTTGTTCCGTAGGAGTAGCTAGGCAACAGAATATGTTAATATTAAAGCTTTTAACATATCCCACCCCCAGGGGGTGGTCCCCTCAGTCAATACCCTCCTACTTCCTGTATCCATACCTCAGTTTCAATGTCTAGCTTGTCAGGAGTAGCTGGATGTCTCTATGCTGGGGCATTTTGTCTCAGCCTTTCTCTTCTTTTTTTGATTTTTGTTTGAGTTTTTTTCTCTCTCCTTACTTAGCTGTTATTTTTGTCAGCATTAGTTAGTTCTTCTGATGAAGAGGATTCGTGCGGGCTGGGTCTCGGGCTGATCCCCCTGGTCGCAGGTTGTGGGTCAGTGGCTTCCCAGCCTGCCATCGAGCGTTCAGTCAGGTAATGCTCCTGGCACAATGAACGACCCATCCCTGTTCGCTGCAGGGATGCTAAGGTGAGGTGGCTACCTCACTGGACGCTGTGCGGTTTCTCAACCCCAGTTTTTTCTGCGTCCTGGATGCGACTCTCCCTGTCACATGTGCAGTGGCTTGTTCGCCTGTGCGGGTTCCCCACGCCATCTAGGAGGTAAGTGTATCTGTGGGGGGACCTGTCTGTTTGGGGGGTGTCAGTCTGGGACTGTGTAACCCTACCTCTGTTCACACTGTTAAGCTCCCTGTCTGTCTGGCTGCATTCTGTGGCCTGCGAGGAGGGGGGCTGTGCTGCACTATTCTGTGTCAGACTGTGACTGTGTGGCAGGCTGTGTGCTGTGGGGCATGATTGTATCGTGTTGGGGCATATTACAGCGACCGCTGCGGCGGTCTGCCATGTTTTACTGTACTGTAGTGTTTTTCAGCGGTCCTCACTGTGGTGGAGGAGCGGCGTTTTCGGCGCCAAACGGCGCCATTTTGGCAGCGCTCACCCCGGCCGCATGTTAACACTGCAGGCGGCCATTTTCTTGTAGCCTTCCATAGGCTTTAATAGAGCGCCCTGAGTTACATCACTTCCTTTTCCCTGGGCGCACCGATCGAGGCAGCAGCAGCAGCAGTGGTCTCTCCAGGTTTTTATCCTCTCTATCCCTGTATCCTTGCCTGAGTTGAGCTTTTATCCCTGTGGGGGTCTACTTGTGCTAGTGTGTATGTGCGGTGGGCTGCGCTCGCCGCGCTTGTTAAAGGGGCAGTTAACCCTTTATTCTCCAGCATATTTTTTGGGGGCAATGGATTCTCAGGAGAGCAAATTTCCTACCACCTTGGTGGGAGGCCAGGTGTCAGGGCACAAACACCAGGAGAAGGGCTCTAGGACCCAGCAGCGCTATCAGCACTTTGGCAGGAGAAGGACTTTAGGACCCAGCAGCACTACCAGCAATTTACCTGGGCCTATTTAAGGAAACCTGCCAGTGATTTTAGTTGCTGGTTGATCTTCAGCTCCTCCAGTGTGTTATCCCTGTGATATTCCAGTTCCTGTCTCCTGTTACCAACCCGGCTTGTCCTTGACCTGTCTCCTGATTGCTTCCTGTGTTTGACCTCGGCTATCCACCTGACCACGCTTGCTCTGATATCCACCTGGCTCCTGATCTCGGCTATCCACCTGACCACGCTTGCTCTGATATCCACCTGGCTCCTGATCTTGGCTATCCACCCGACCACGTTCCAGTCTCAGCATTATCCAAGTCCTGCAAACACCTCACGGGCGCCACCTGTCTGCTGATTCCACTCCAGCACTCCAGCTGTACTCTGGATCCTCCTGCACACAATCCAGCAGGCGACCCGTGCTACTTTGGGCCTGACCTCTCCTGTTCTCATCCTCAGGGGGGTCTGGAACTTAGCCGCAAGGGAAGCCCTCTCTCTCCATTGGCCTCTAGCACCAGGTACGTGATAGTATCAACCAGCCAAGAACTTGCGCATACCCCTGAAACTGAAGGAACAAAGACTTGATGTACATTTAGCAGATGGCACTGCTCCTAGCTCTGGACCAGTCACTCAAGAGACTATCCCTGTCCTTGCCACAACAGAAGCAGGCCATCGGGAATTCCTCCGCTTTGATGTCATCAGGTCTCCTATTTTCCCAGCCATCCTAGGGATACCCTGGCTACGGGCCCACAACCCGCAAATTGACTGGCCCAAGGGAGAAATCATCTTCTCATCTTCCTATTGTCAGCAACACTGTGGCGTCCCCACGCCTGTCAACTCTTCAGTGTGTCTCTCCGTTCAACCTACACCGGATCCCTGTCATGCTGTTCCTTCAGCCTACCTTGACTTCCTTGATGTGTTTGACAAATAAGGTGCCGATGCCTTGCCCCCACATCGGTCCTACGACTGCCCAATTGAGTTGCTACCTGGAGCAGAAGTCCCCTTTGGGCGCATCTTTCCGTTATCCGAAGTGGAGCTGGAGGCCCTCCGACAATATATAGATGAAAACCTTGCCAAAGGATTCATCCGCCCTTCATCGTCACCTGCTGGAGCTGGCATTTTCTTCGTCGAGAAGAAGGATCGTTCTCTCAGACCATGCATTGACTATAGGGACCTTAATAAAATTACTATCAAGAACAGATACCCACTCCCTCTCGTCCCTGAGTTATTCCAAAGATTCCGAACAGCCCAGGTTTTCACGAAGTTGGACTTGCGGGGGGCCTATAACCTGGTTCGTATTAGGGAAGGTGATGAGTGGAAGACCGCCTTCCGAACACGCTTTGGTCACTTTGAGTACCTTGTGATGCCCTTCGGGCTATGTAATGCCCCCACCACATTCCAACATTTTGTGAATGATATTTTCAGAGAATACCTTGACCTGTTCTTAATCGTCTATCTGGACGACATACTAATTTTCTCAGCCTCGCTTGAACTCCATCGAGAGCACGTCAGAAAAGTGTTAAAGACCTTAAGAACCCATGGCTTATATGCTAAAGCAGAAAAGTGTGAGTTCGAGAAACAATCTATCCAGTTCTTAGGACTCATAATCTCCACGAAAGGGATTTCCATGGATCCTCAGAAGGTATCAGCAATCTTGGAGTGGCCTGCACCTTCTGACAAGAAAGGGGTCCAGAGGTTTGTGGGCTTTGCTAATTTTTATAGGAAATTTATTCGGAATTTCTCAACTATTATTGCCCCGATCACCCAGCTCACTCGCCTGCACTCACGCTTCTCCTGGAACCAAGATTCTCAAGCGGCTTTCGAAAAACTGAAGGCTCTCTTCACCTCTGCTCCAGTGTTGCAACACCCTGACCCAGCTCTTCCCTTTGTCCTTGAGGTGGACGCATCCGAAGTAGCTACGGGAGCCGTGCTCTCGCAGCGTCAGGGCCCAAAGGCCCTGCTCCACCCAGTAGCCTATTGCTCCAGGAAGCTGAATCAGGCCGAAAGAAACTATGACGTGGGTGACAGAGAACTCCTGGCAATTAAAGTCGCTCTCGAAGAATGGAGGTACCTCCTGGAGGGCGCTAACCATCCAATTATGATCTTCACAGATCACAAAAATTTGGAATATTTAAGATCTGCAAAACGCCTAAGACCTCGACAAGCCAGGTGGGCCTTATTCTTTTCGAGATTTAATTTCCACTTGACATACCGCCCAGGTTCCAAAAATGGGAAAGCCGATGCCCTGTCCAGGATGTTCCCCGAATCTGCTGAATGTGCTCCTCCAAGCACTATCTTATCTGCCCAAAATTTTTTGCTGATTCAACCTAACCTAAAGGCATCCATTGAACAAGCTTCTGTATCGTGCCCTGAATCCGAACATGACTCGTTAAGGAGGCAGGGTGGATTACTTTGGCACCAGGACAAAATCTTTGTACCTCAAGAAGCTAGGTCTCTAGTTCTCAGGGCATTCCACGACCACCAACTTGCAGGGCACTTTGGGGCCCGTAAAACTAACGAGCTCATTCAGCGGCAGCTTTTGAATCAGAGCTTTTAACAGCTTCAACCCTAGTTAGCCTGCTGTGCCTGGAATTTGGTTTTAACACATTTCATATTTGCTTAGTTGTGTTACAAACAGTGTATTAGCAACATCTCCTTTTCCAAGAAGTGGATAAAAAGAAAAACTTGTTTCCGCCCGGTTTCGAACCGGGGACCTTTCGCGTGTTAGGCGAACGTGATAACCACTACACTACGGAAACCTGGGTGGTAAAATTATTTTCCATGGGTGTGGGCAGAAGTTAAAAATAGGTGGCCCAAGCCTGGATTTGGGATTTATTTACATCACAATGCCTTTAGATATATGCAAGCTTGAAAATTGTGTCAATATGTAAATATTTGAAGGTCTATAGCAGGGATGCTCGCCCCACAACCTCAAATTAGGGAAGTGCATTCCCATGCTCTGGGATGGTGGGTCAGCAAGCTCAGATCGCAATCAACGGGTTGCTGACCTGCCATCCCAGAGCATCAGAATGCATGGAGCTCACACAGAATATATACCCCACAATGCAGATAAAATTTGTATAGAGAAATATCATTAACCTGAGCTAAATAACTAGCTATCTGGACAGAAGCAATAGGTGAATGGGAATCCACGCCTAGACAATGTTATACTTAACATGCTAATTAGCCCAGCACCTAAACCAGCCTGGATGACTAGACTATTCAGCCCCTACAACAGTAAATATAAAAGACAAACTATTACAAATATAAACACATCCCACAAACGTTTGCTAGCAGGGACAATAGGTGTTCCAATTAACAATTAACCATGGAATCCACACCTAAGCAATACTTTGACTAATCAGGAATATCAGACGGCCTACAACAGGTTATATGGTAAAGAGCTCGTACAATATTCCATCGTTCTGATACAGAGGAATTCATGTATCCTAGATTTCTTCAGGGATTTTGTGGATAAATATTACTGTCCCATTTGAAGTAATCCAAACCATATTCTCAGTGTCCATTAAGTAGTTGTCAGTCACCTTGGGCCCCTACTAGATACAGGGTGACTTACACATAAGAGGGACCTGGGGAGCTGAGACAGGGATTCCCCAACCTCTTTAACCACTTCCATACAGAGCAGTTAGACCCCCTTCCTTCCCAGACCAATTTTCAGCTTTCAGCACTCTCACACTTTGAATGACAATTGCTCAGTCATGCTACACTGTAACCAAACAAAATTTTTATCATTTTTTTCACACAAATAGAGCTTTCTTTTTTGGTATTTGATCACAACTGGGTTTTTTTTTTTTTTTCGTGATATAAGCAAAAAAAGAGCAAAAATTTTGAAAAAAAAACACTTTTTCTCTTACGTCCTCCGACAGTCGCCACCATCTTCATATTCGTCACAATGGGGGTATTAGACTTTGTTCCGTAGGAGTAGCTAGGCAACAGAATATGTTAATATTAAAGCTTTTAACATATCCCACCCCCAGGGGGTGGTCCCCTCAGTCAATACCCTCCTACTTCCTGTATCCATACCTCAGTTTCAATGTCTAGCTTGTCAGGAGTAGCTGGATGTCTCTATGCTGGGGCATTTTGTCTCAGCCTTTCTCTTCTTTTTTTGATTTTTGTTTGAGTTTTTTTCTCTCTCCTTACTTAGCTGTTATTTTTGTCAGCATTAGTTAGTTCTTCTGATGAAGAGGATTCGTGCGGGCTGGGTCTCGGGCTGATCCCCCTGGTCGCAGGTTGTGGGTCAGTGGCTTCCCAGCCTGCCATCGAGCGTTCAGTCAGGTAATGCTCCTGGCACAATGAACGACCCATCCCTGTTCGCTGCAGGGATGCTAAGGTGAGGTGGCTACCTCACTGGACGCTGTGCGGTTTCTCAACCCCAGTTTTTTCTGCGTCCTGGATGCGACTCTCCCTGTCACATGTGCAGTGGCTTGTTCGCCTGTGCGGGTTCCCCACGCCATCTAGGAGGTAAGTGTATCTGTGGGGGGACCTGTCTGTTTGGGGGGTGTCAGTCTGGGACTGTGTAACCCTACCTCTGTTCACACTGTTAAGCTCCCTGTCTGTCTGGCTGCATTCTGTGGCCTGCGAGGAGGGGGGCTGTGCTGCACTATTCTGTGTCAGACTGTGACTGTGTGGCAGGCTGTGTGCTGTGGGGCATGATTGTATCGTGTTGGGGCATATTACAGCGACCGCTGCGGCGGTCTGCCATGTTTTACTGTACTGTAGTGTTTTTCAGCGGTCCTCACTGTGGTGGAGGAGCGGCGTTTTCGGCGCCAAACGGCGCCATTTTGGCAGCGCTCACCCCGGCCGCATGTTAACACTGCAGGCGGCCATTTTCTTGTAGCCTTCCATAGGCTTTAATAGAGCGCCCTGAGTTACATCACTTCCTTTTCCCTGGGCGCACCGATCGAGGCAGCAGCAGCAGCAGTGGTCTCTCCAGGTTTTTATCCTCTCTATCCCTGTATCCTTGCCTGAGTTGAGCTTTTATCCCTGTGGGGGTCTACTTGTGCTAGTGTGTATGTGCGGTGGGCTGCGCTCGCCGCGCTTGTTAAAGGGGCAGTTAACCCTTTATTCTCCAGCATATTTTTTGGGGGCAATGGATTCTCAGGAGAGCAAATTTCCTACCACCTTGGTGGGAGGCCAGGTGTCAGGGCACAAACACCAGGAGAAGGGCTCTAGGACCCAGCAGCGCTATCAGCACTTTGGCAGGAGAAGGACTTTAGGACCCAGCAGCACTACCAGCAATTTACCTGGGCCTATTTAAGGAAACCTGCCAGTGATTTTAGTTGCTGGTTGATCTTCAGCTCCTCCAGTGTGTTATCCCTGTGATATTCCAGTTCCTGTCTCCTGTTACCAACCCGGCTTGTCCTTGACCTGTCTCCTGATTGCTTCCTGTGTTTGACCTCGGCTATCCACCTGACCACGCTTGCTCTGATATCCACCTGGCTCCTGATCTCGGCTATCCACCTGACCACGCTTGCTCTGATATCCACCTGGCTCCTGATCTTGGCTATCCACCCGACCACGTTCCAGTCTCAGCATTATCCAAGTCCTGCAAACACCTCACGGGCGCCACCTGTCTGCTGATTCCACTCCAGCACTCCAGCTGTACTCTGGATCCTCCTGCACACAATCCAGCAGGCGACCCGTGCTACTTTGGGCCTGACCTCTCCTGTTCTCATCCTCAGGGGGGTCTGGAACTTAGCCGCAAGGGAAGCCCTCTCTCTCCATTGGCCTCTAGCACCAGGTACGTGATAGTATCAACCAGCCAAGAACTTGCGCATACCCCTGAAACTGAAGGAACAAAGACTTGATGTACATTTAGCAGATGGCACTGCTCCTAGCTCTGGACCAGTCACTCAAGAGACTATCCCTGTCCTTGCCACAACAGAAGCAGGCCATCGGGAATTCCTCCGCTTTGATGTCATCAGGTCTCCTATTTTCCCAGCCATCCTAGGGATACCCTGGCTACGGGCCCACAACCCGCAAATTGACTGGCCCAAGGGAGAAATCATCTTCTCATCTTCCTATTGTCAGCAACACTGTGGCGTCCCCACGCCTGTCAACTCTTCAGTGTGTCTCTCCGTTCAACCTACACCGGATCCCTGTCATGCTGTTCCTTCAGCCTACCTTGACTTCCTTGATGTGTTTGACAAATAAGGTGCCGATGCCTTGCCCCCACATCGGTCCTACGACTGCCCAATTGAGTTGCTACCTGGAGCAGAAGTCCCCTTTGGGCGCATCTTTCCGTTATCCGAAGTGGAGCTGGAGGCCCTCCGACAATATATAGATGAAAACCTTGCCAAAGGATTCATCCGCCCTTCATCGTCACCTGCTGGAGCTGGCATTTTCTTCGTCGAGAAGAAGGATCGTTCTCTCAGACCATGCATTGACTATAGGGACCTTAATAAAATTACTATCAAGAACAGATACCCACTCCCTCTCGTCCCTGAGTTATTCCAAAGATTCCGAACAGCCCAGGTTTTCACGAAGTTGGACTTGCGGGGGGCCTATAACCTGGTTCGTATTAGGGAAGGTGATGAGTGGAAGACCGCCTTCCGAACACGCTTTGGTCACTTTGAGTACCTTGTGATGCCCTTCGGGCTATGTAATGCCCCCACCACATTCCAACATTTTGTGAATGATATTTTCAGAGAATACCTTGACCTGTTCTTAATCGTCTATCTGGACGACATACTAATTTTCTCAGCCTCGCTTGAACTCCATCGAGAGCACGTCAGAAAAGTGTTAAAGACCTTAAGAACCCATGGCTTATATGCTAAAGCAGAAAAGTGTGAGTTCGAGAAACAATCTATCCAGTTCTTAGGACTCATAATCTCCACGAAAGGGATTTCCATGGATCCTCAGAAGGTATCAGCAATCTTGGAGTGGCCTGCACCTTCTGACAAGAAAGGGGTCCAGAGGTTTGTGGGCTTTGCTAATTTTTATAGGAAATTTATTCGGAATTTCTCAACTATTATTGCCCCGATCACCCAGCTCACTCGCCTGCACTCACGCTTCTCCTGGAACCAAGATTCTCAAGCGGCTTTCGAAAAACTGAAGGCTCTCTTCACCTCTGCTCCAGTGTTGCAACACCCTGACCCAGCTCTTCCCTTTGTCCTTGAGGTGGACGCATCCGAAGTAGCTACGGGAGCCGTGCTCTCGCAGCGTCAGGGCCCAAAGGCCCTGCTCCACCCAGTAGCCTATTGCTCCAGGAAGCTGAATCAGGCCGAAAGAAACTATGACGTGGGTGACAGAGAACTCCTGGCAATTAAAGTCGCTCTCGAAGAATGGAGGTACCTCCTGGAGGGCGCTAACCATCCAATTATGATCTTCACAGATCACAAAAATTTGGAATATTTACGATCTGCAAAACGCCTAAGACCTCGACAAGCCAGGTGGGCCTTATTCTTTTCGAGATTTAATTTCCACTTGACATACTGCCCAGGTTCCAAAAATGGGAAAGCCGATGCCCTGTCCAGGATGTTCCCCGAATCTGCTGAATGTGCTCCTCCAAGCACTATCTTATCTGCCCAAAATTTTTTGCTGATTCAACCTAACCTAAAGGCATCCATTGAACAAGCTTCTGTATCGTGCCCTGAATCCGAACATGACTCGTTAAGGAGGCAGGGTGGATTACTTTGGCACCAGGACAAAATCTTTGTACCTCAAGAAGCTAGGTCTCTAGTTCTCAGGGCATTCCACGACCACCAACTTGCAGGGCACTTTGGGGCCCGTAAAACTAACGAGCTCATTCAGCGGCAGCTTTTGAATCAGAGCTTTTAACAGCTTCAACCCTAGTTAGCCTGCTGTGCCTGGAATTTGGTTTTAACACATTTCATATTTGCTTAGTTGTGTTACAAACAGTGTATTAGCAACATCTCCTTTTCCAAGAAGTGGATAAAAAGAAAAACTTGTTTCCGCCCGGTTTCGAACCGGGGACCTTTCGCGTGTTAGGCGAACGTGATAACCACTACACTACGGAAACCTGGGTGGTAAAATTATTTTCCATGGGTGTGGGCAGAAGTTAAAAATAGGTGGCCCAAGCCTGGATTTGGGATTTATTTACATCACAATGCCTTTTAGATATATGCAAGCTTGAAAATTGTGTCAATATGTAAATATTTGAAGGTCTATAGCAGGGATGCTCGGCCCACAACCTCAAATTAGGGAAGTGCATTCCCATGCTCTGGGATGGTGGGTCAGCAAGCTCAGATCGCAATCAACGGGTTGCTGACCTGCCATCCCAGAGCATCAGAATGCATGGAGCTCACAAAGAATATATACCCCACAATGCAGATAAAATTTGTATAGAGAAATATCATTAACCTGAGCTAAATAACTAGCTATCTGGACAGAAGCAATAGGTGAATGGGAATCCACGCCTAGACAATGTTATACTTAACATGCTAATTAGCCCAGCACCTAAACCAGCCTGGATGACTAGACTATTCAGCCCCTACAACAGTAAATATAAAAGACAAACTATTACAAATATAAACACATCCCACAAACGTTTGCTAGCAGGGACAATAGGTGTTCCAATTAACAATTAACCATGGAATCCACACCTAAGCAATACTTTGACTAATCAGGAATATCAGACGGCCTACAACAGGTTATATGGTAAAGAGCTCGTACAATATTCCATCGTTCTGATACAGAGGAATTCATGTATCCTAGATTTCTTCAGGGATTTTGTGGATAAATATTACTGTCCCATTTGAAGTAATCCAAACCATATTCTCAGTGTCCATTAAGTAGTTGTCAGTCACCTTGGGCCCCTACTAGATACAGGGTGACTTACACATAAGAGGGACCTGGGGAGCTGAGACAGGGATTCCCCAACCTCTTTAACCACTTCCATACAGAGCAGTTAGACCCCCTTCCTTCCCAGACCAATTTTCAGCTTTCAGCACTCTCACACTTTGAATGACAATTGCTCAGTCATGCTACACTGTAACCAAACAAAGTTTTTATCATTTTTTTCACACAAATAGAGCTTTCTTTTTTGGTATTTGATCACAACTGGGTTTTTTTTTTTTTTTCGTGATATAAGCAAAAAAAGAGCAAAAATTTTGAAAAAAAAACACTTTTTCTCTTACGTCCTCCGACAGTCGCCACCATCTTCATATTCGTCACAATGGGGGTATTAGACTTTGTTCCGTAGGAGTAGCTAGGCAACAGAATATGTTAATATTAAAGCTTTTAACATATCCCACCCCCAGGGGGTGGTCCCCTCAGTCAATACCCTCCTACTTCCTGTATCCATACCTCAGTTTCAATGTCTAGCTTGTCAGGAGTAGCTGGATGTCTCTATGCTGGGGCATTTTGTCTCAGCCTTTCTCTTCTTTTTTTGATTTTTGTTTGAGTTTTTTTCTCTCTCCTTACTTAGCTGTTATTTTTGTCAGCATTAGTTAGTTCTTCTGATGAAGAGGATTCGTGCGGGCTGGGTCTCGGGCTGATCCCCCTGGTCGCAGGTTGTGGGTCAGTGGCTTCCCAGCCTGCCATCGAGCGTTCAGTCAGGTAATGCTCCTGGCACAATGAACGACCCATCCCTGTTCGCTGCAGGGATGCTAAGGTGAGGTGGCTACCTCACTGGACGCTGTGCGGTTTCTCAACCCCAGTTTTTTCTGCGTCCTGGATGCGACTCTCCCTGTCACATGTGCAGTGGCTTGTTCGCCTGTGCGGGTTCCCCACGCCATCTAGGAGGTAAGTGTATCTGTGGGGGGACCTGTCTGTTTGGGGGGTGTCAGTCTGGGACTGTGTAACCCTACCTCTGTTCACACTGTTAAGCTCCCTGTCTGTCTGGCTGCATTCTGTGGCCTGCGAGGAGGGGGGCTGTGCTCCACTATTCTGTGTCAGACTGTGACTGTGTGGCAGGCTGTGTGCTGTGGGGCATGATTGTATCGTGTTGGGGCATATTACAGCGACCGCTGCGGCGGTCTGCCATGTTTTACTGTACTGTAGTGTTTTTCAGCGGTCCTCACTGTGGTGGAGGAGCGGCGTTTTCGGCGCAAAACTGCGCCATTTTGGCAGCGCTCACCCCGGCCGCATGTTAACACTGCAGGCGGCCATTTTCTTGTAGCCTTCCATAGGCTTTAATAGAGCGCCCTGAGTTACATCACTTCCTTTTCCCTGGGCGCACCGATCGAGGCAGCAGCAGCAGCAGTGGTCTCTCCAGGTTTTTATCCTCTCTATCCCTGTATCCTTGCCTGAGTTGAGCTTTTATCCCTGTGGGGGTCTACTTGTGCTAGTGTGTATGTGCGGTGGGCTGCGCTCGCCGCGCTTGTTAAAGGGGCAGTTAACCCTTTATTCTCCAGCATATTTTTTGGGGGCAATGGATTCTCAGGAGAGCAAATTTCCTACCACCTTGGTGGGAGGCCAGGTGTCAGGGCACAAACACCAGGAGAAGGGCTCTAGGACCCAGCAGCGCTATCAGCACTTTGGCAGGAGAAGGACTTTAGGACCTTCTACCAGCACTACCAGCAATTTACCTGGGCCTATTTAAGGAAACCTGCCAGTGATTTTAGTTGCTGGTTGATCTTCAGCTCCTCCAGTGTGTTATCCCTGTGATATTCCAGTTCCTGTCTCCTGTTACCAACCCGGCTTGTCCTTGACCTGTCTCCTGATTGCTTCCTGTGTTTGACCTCGGCTATCCACCTGACCACGCTTGCTCTGATATCCACCTGGCTCCTGATCTCGGCTATCCACCTGACCACGCTTGCTCTGATATCCACCTGGCTCCTGATCTTGGCTATCCACCCGACCACGTTCCAGTCTCAGCATTATCCAAGTCCTGCAAACACCTCACGGGCACCACCTGTCTGCTGATTCCACTCCAGCTGTACTCTGGATCCTCCTGCACACAATCCAGCAGGCGACCCGTGCTACTTTGGGCCTGACCTCTCCTGTTCTCATCCTCAGGAGGGTCTGGAACTTAGCCGCAAGGGAAGCCCTCTCTCTCCATTGGCCTCTAGCACCAGGTACGTGATAGTATCAACCAGCCAAGAACTTGCGCATACCCCTGAAACTGAAGGAACAAAGACTTGATGTACATTTAGCAGATGGCACTGCTCCTAGCTCTGGACCAGTCACTCAAGAGACTATCCCTGTCCTTGCCACAACAGAAGCAGGCCATCGGGAATTCCTCCGCTTTGATGTCATCAGGTCTCCTATTTTCCCAGCCATCCTAGGGATACCCTGGCTACGGGCCCACAACCCGCAAATTGACTGGCCCAAGGGAGAAATCATCTTCTCATCTTCCTATTGTCAGCAACACTGTGGCGTCCCCACGCCTGTCAACTCTTCAGTGTGTCTCTCCGTTCAACCTACACCGGATCCCTGTCATGCTGTTCCTTCAGCCTACCTTGACTTCCTTGATGTGTTTGACAAAAAAGGTGCCGATGCCTTGCCCCCACATCGGTCCTACGACTGCCCAATTGAGTTGCTACCTGGAGCAGAAGTCCCCTTTGGGCGCATCTTTCCGTTATCCGAAGTGGAGCTGGAGGCCCTCCGACAATATATAGATGAAAACCTTGCCAAAGGATTCATCCGCCCTTCATCGTCACCTGCTGGAGCTGGCATTTTCTTCGTCGAGAAGAAGGATCGTTCTCTCAGACCATGCATTGACTATAGGGACCTTAATAAAATTACTATCAAGAACAGATACCCACTCCCTCTCGTCCCTGAGTTATTCCAAAGATTCCGAACAGCCCAGGTTTTCACGAAGTTGGACTTGCGGGGGGCCTATAACCTGGTTCGTATTAGGGAAGGTGATGAGTGGAAGACCGCCTTCCGAACACGCTTTGGTCACTTTGAGTACCTTGTGATGCCCTTCGGGCTATGTAATGCCCCCACCACATTCCAACATTTTGTGAATGATATTTTCAGAGAATACCTTGACCTGTTCTTAATCGTCTATCTGGACGACATACTAATTTTCTCAGCCTCGCTTGAACTCCATCGAGAGCACGTCAGAAAAGTGTTAAAGACCTTAAGAACCCATGGCTTATATGCTAAAGCAGAAAAGTGTGAGTTCGAGAAACAATCTATCCAGTTCTTAGGACTCATAATCTCCACGAAAGGGATTTCCATGGATCCTCAGAAGGTATCAGCAATCTTGGAGTGGCCTGCACCTTCTGACAAGAAAGGGGTCCAGAGGTTTGTGGGCTTTGCTAATTTTTATAGGAAATTTATTCGGAATTTCTCAACTATTATTGCCCCGATCACCCAGCTCACTCGCCTGCACTCACGCTTCTCCTGGAACCAAGATTCTCAAGCGGCTTTTGAAAAACTGAAGGCTCTCTTCACCTCTGCTCCAGTGTTGCAACACCCTGACCCAGCTCTTCCCTTTGTCCTTGAGGTGGACGCATCCGAAGTAGCTACGGGAGCCGTGCTCTCGCAGCGTCAGGGCCCAAAGGCCCTGCTCCACCCAGTAGCCTATTGCTCCAGGAAGCTGAATCAGGCCGAAAGAAACTATGACGTGGGTGACAGAGAACTCCTGGCAATTAAAGTCGCTCTCGAAGAATGGAGGTACCTCCTGGAGGGCGCTAACCATCCAATTATGATCTTCACAGATCACAAAAATTTGGAATATTTAAGATCTGCAAAACGCCTAAGACCTCGACAAGCCAGGTGGGCCTTATTCTTTTCGAGATTTAATTTCCACTTGACATACCGCCCAGGTTCCAAAAATGGGAAAGCCGATGCCCTGTCCAGGATGTTCCCCGAATCTGCTGAATGTGCTCCTCCAAGCACTATCTTATCTGCCCAAAATTTTTTGCTGATTCAACCTAACCTAAAGGCATCCATTGAACAAGCTTCTGTATCGTGCCCTGAATCCGAACATGACTCGTTAAGGAGGCAGGGTGGATTACTTTGGCACCAGGACAAAATCTTTGTACCTCAAGAAGCTAGGTCTCTAGTTCTCAGGGCATTCCACGACCACCAACTTGCAGGGCACTTTGGGGCCCGTAAAACTAACGAGCTCATTCAGCGGCAGCTTTTGAATCAGAGCGTTTAACAGCTTCAACCCTAGTTAGCCTGCTGTGCCTGGAATTTGGTTTTAACACATTTCATATTTGCTTAGTTGTGTTACAAACAGTGTATTAGCAACATCTCCTTTTCCAAGAAGTGGATAAAAAGAAAAACTTGTTTCCGCCCGGTTTCGAACCGGGGACCTTTCGCGTGTTAGGCGAACGTGATAACCACTACACTACGGAAACCTGGGTGGTAAAATTATTTTTCATGGGTGTGGGCAGAAGTTAAAAATAGGTGGCCCAAGCCTGGATTTGGGATTTATTTACATCACAATGCCTTTAGATACATGCAAGCTTGAAAATTGTGTCAATATGTAAATATTTGAAGGTCTATAGCAGGGATGCTCGGCCCACAACCTCAAATTAGGGAAGTGCATTCCCATGCTCTGGGATGGTGGGTCAGCAAGCTCAGATCGCAATCAACGGGTTGCTGACCTGCCATCCCAGAGCATCAGAATGCATGGAGCTCACACAGAATATATACCCCACAATGCAGATAAAATTTGTATAGAGAAATATCATTAACCTGAGCTAAAAAACTAGCTATCTGGACAGAAGCAATAGGTGAATGGGAATCCACACCTAGACAATGTTATACTTAACATGCTAATTAGCCCAGCACCTAAACCAGCCTGGATGACTAGACTATTCAGCCCCTACAACAGTAAATATAAAAGACAAACTATTACAAATATAAACACATCCCACAAACGTTTGCTAGCAGGGACAATAGGTGTTCCAATTAACAATTAACCATGGAATCCACACCTAAGCAATACTTTGACTAATCAGGAATATCAGACGGCCTACAACAGGTTATATGGTAAAGCTCGTACAATATTCCATCGTTCTGATACAGAGGAATTCATGTATCCTAGATTTCTTCAGGGATTTTGTGGATAAATATTACTGTCCCATTTGAAGTAATCCAAACCATATTCTCAGTGTCCATTAAGTAGTTGTCAGTCACCTTGGGCCCCTACTAGATACAGGGTGACTTACACATAAGAGGGACCTGGGGAGCTGAGACAGGGATTCCCCAACCTCTTTAACCACTTCCATACAGAGCAGTTAGACCCCCTTCCTTCCCAGACCAATTTTCAGCTTTCAGCACTCTCACACTTTGAATGACAATTGCTCAGTCATGCTACACTGTAACCAAACAAAATTTTTATCATTTTTTTCACACAAATAGAGCTTTCTTTTTTGGTATTTGATCACAACTGGGGTTTTTTTTTTTTCGTGATATAAGCAAAAAAAGAGCAAAAATTTTGAAAAAAAAACACTTTTTCTCTTACGTCCTCCGACAGTCGCCGCCATCTTCATATTCGTCACAATGGGGGTATTAGACTTTGCTCCGTAGGAGTAGCTAGGCAACAGAATATGTTAATATTAAAGCTTTTAACATATCCCACCCCCAGGGGGTGGTCCCCTCAGTCAATACCCTCCTACTTCCTGTATCCATACCTCAGTTTCAATGTCTAGCTTGTCAGGAGTAGCTGGATGTCTCTATGCTGGGGCATTTTGTCTCAGCCTTTCTCTTCTTTTTTTGATTTTTGTTTGAGTTTTTTTCTCTCTCCTTACTTAGCTGTTATTTTTGTCAGCATTAGTTAGTTCTTCTGATGAAGAGGATTCGTGCGGGCTGGGTCTCGGGCTGATCCCCCTGGTCGCAGGTTGTGGGTCAGTGGCTTCCCAGCCTGCCATCGAGCGTTCAGTCAGGTAATGCTCCTGGCACAATGAACGACCCATCCCTGTTCGCTGCAGGGATGCTAAGGTGAGGTGGCTACCTCACTGGACGCTGTGCGGTTTCTCAACCCCAGTTTTTTCTGCGTCCTGGATGCGACTCTCCCTGTCACATGTGCAGTGGCTTGTTCGCCTGTGCGGGTTCCCCACGCCATCTAGGAGGTAAGTGTATCTGTGGGGGGACCTGTCTGTTTGGGGGGTGTCAGTCTGGGACTGTGTAACCCTACCTCTGTTCACACTGTTAAGCTCCCTGTCTGTCTGGCTGCATTCTGTGGCCTGCGAGGAGGGGGGCTGTGCTGCACTATTCTGTGTCAGACTGTGACTGTGTGGCAGGCTGTGTGCTGTGGGGCATGATTGTATCGTGTTGGGGCATATTACAGCGACCGCTGCGGCGGTCCGCCATGTTTTACTGTACTGTAGTGTTTTTCAGCGGTCCTCACTGTGGTGGAGGAGCGGCGTTTTCGGCGCCATTTTGGCAGCGCTCGCCCCGGCCGCATGTTAACACTGCAGGCGGCCATTTTCTTGTAGCCTTCCATAGGCTTTAATAGAGCGCCCTGAGTTACATCACTTCCTTTTCCCTGGGCGCACCGATCGAGGCAGCAGCAGTGGTCTCTCCAGGTTTTTATCCTCTCTATCCCTGTATCCTTGCCTGAGTTGAGCTTTTATCCCTGTGGGGGTCTACTTGTGCTAGTGTGTATGTGTGGTGGGCTGCGCTCGCCGCGCTTGTTAAAGGGGCAGTTAACCCTTTATTCTCCAGCATATTTTTTGGGGGCAATGGATTCTCAGGAGAGCAAATTTCCTACCACCTTGGTGGGAGGCCAGGTGTCAGGGCACAAACACCAGGAGAAGGGCTCTAGGACCCAGCAGCGCTATCAGCACTTTGGCAGGAGAAGGACTTTAGGACCCAGCAGCACTACCAGCAATTTACCTGGGCCTATTTAAGGAAACCTGCCAGTGATTTTAGTTGCTGGTTGATCTTCAGCTCCTCCAGTGTGTTATCCCTGTGATATTCCAGTTCCTGTCTCCTGTTACCAACCCGGCTTGTCCTTGACCTGTCTCCTGATTGCTTCCTGTGTTTGACCTCGGCTATCCACCTGACCACGCTTGCTCTGATATCCACCTGGCTCCTGATCTCGGCTATCCACCTGACCACGCTTGCTCTGATATCCACCTGGCTCCTGATCTTGGCTATCCACCCGACCACGTTCCAGTCTCAGCATTATCCAAGTCCTGCAAACACCTCACGGGCGCCACCTGTCTGCTGATTCCACTCCAGCACTCCAGCTGTACTCTGGATCCTCCTGCACACAATCCAGCAGGTGACCCGTGCTACTTTGGGCCTGACCTCTCCTGTTCTCATCCTCAGGGGGGTCTGGAACTTAGCCGCAAGGGAAGCCCTCTCTCTCCATTGGCCTCTAGCACCAGGTACGTGATACCAGGGGACTGCTGTTTCCCCCCCAGGGGGGGATTTGGTTGAGATTGTGGCTAACCTTGCTGCTCAGGTGCAGATGCTTGTGGCTGCTCAATCCACAAAACGGCCCAGAGTTTCAATTTCCTCTGATTCAGAGGGTGATGGTGATGGGGCTGCTATGGCTGGGGTCTCCTTATCGGGGTCCCGTTCCTCCCTGGATCTTGTGGGGTCCGAGGTGGAGGCTGAGGTTGGAAGGGGTGGATAATTCTCCCCCTGGCTCGTCTGAAGAGCTTGCACTCATGGATGAATTGGTTGCTTCTATCAAACAAACACTGCGTTTGCAGGATGAACCATGTCCTCCTGCTGCCCTGGCAGCTTATGGGACGCAGAAAAAGACGCAAGACATCACAGGTTTTTCACTGCACGGATGATTTTCAGCGCGCTGTTAAGGAACAATGGCGCAATATACGCAAGCCTTTTGCTGTGCCAAGTAGGTTCAAGCTGCGTTATCCTTTCACGCCCGCTACTGATGAGCGTTGGTGTGTACCGCTTCCGGTGGATCGCGCGATAGCGGTTTTGAATAAGTCCACTGCGATTCCTGCAGAGGATGCCCCGGTGTTCCGGGATGCCACGGACAGGAGGCTGGAGTCTCTTGCCCGTCATACTTATTCTATTACGGGTTCTATGCTACAAGCTATATTTGCTTCTCTTATGGCAGCCCAGGCTGTCGCGAGTTGGACGCAGGTGCTTAGACGCGTCCTGGTGGCTGATTCTGCCTCACCGGCGACATTGGATATGGTGGATCAAATCCATCAGGGTGTCATGTATTTGTGTGATGCGGACTTGGATATAGTACCGTTGGCTGCACATGTACACAGCGTGGTGGTATTGTCTCGCCGCCTAGTTTGGTTGAAGTGTTGGTCTGTGGACCAATCTTCGCGCAAGACCTTAGCCAATCTGCCCTATGATGGATCTCGCCTTTTTGGAGAATCCTTGGATACACTGATAAAGGGGATCACGGGTGGTAAGAGCACGCTCTTGCCCCAATCCCACAAGGCTAAGGCGGCTCCTGGTAAGAAGACCGCTTCCTTTCGGCCCTCTCAGGGGTCCTTTCGTGCCTTTCGGTCGCACTATAAGGGCAAGCCGTTCAAAGGTCAAGGCTCCCAAAAGAAGCCGTGGTCAGGTAAGCAGAAGTCCGGCCAGTCCGGATCCGCTGCCCATAACAATGCGGCCTGAAGGGGCGCCCTCACCCAGTTCTGGGGTGGGGGGACGCTTGCTCGGTTTTCTTCAGCCCTGGCTGGCCCGTGTTCGGGACAGGTGGGTTCAGGAAATCGTTCGATCTGGATACAAGATCGAGTTTCTCTCTCGGCCGGAGAGCAGATTTTTTCCCTCAAATCTTCAACTGTCTCCGGAGCGTTTGCGGGATCTGCACCTAGCGGTGCGGGACCTGAGGGCTCAGGGGGTGGTGGTTCCGGTGCCTCATCGGGACAGATTTCGGGGGTTCTATTCCAATCTGTTCACCGTGCCCAGGAAGGAGGGCAAGGTACGTCCAATTCTGGACTTAAAGGCTCTGAACCGCTTTGTGCGGGTTTGCAAGTTCCGCATGGAATCCCTGCGGTCGGTGGTGGCTGCCCTGGTTCCGGGGGAATTCATGGCTTCCATCGACTTAAAGGATGCATACCTTCACATCCCGATTTTCGAGGGTCACCAGAGGTACCTTCGATTCGCCATTGCGGAGGATCACTACCAATTCGTGGGGTTACCTTTTGGTCTCGCTTCGGCCCCACGGATATTCACCAAGGTGCTTGCACCGGTTCTGGCTTTGTTGAGAGCCCAGGGCATCTCTGTCCTGGGGTATCTGGACGATATTCTGGTTCGGTCTGCGACCAGCCAGGGTCTGGAGAAGGACCTGACTGTCACGATGCAGACTCTACAGGAGTTTGGTTGGACGATAAATTATCCAAAGTCGACGCTGTGTCCGTCGGTTCGTCTTCTCTACCTGGGAATGATCCTGGACTCGGTCCAGGCGAAGGTCTTCCTACCGGACGACAAACTCAGGACTCTTCAGGTGGAAGTCGGGTCCCTCAGGGACGCTCCGTGCTCGTCCCTCCGGACGTGTATGCGGTGTCTGGGTTTGATGGTCTCAGCTTTCGAGGCGATTCCCTTTGCCCAGTTTCACACGCGGGGTCTCCAAGCGGGGATCCTGTCCAGGTGGGACGGGCGACCGCAATCTCTGGATCTCCAGATTTCGTTGAGCCATCGCACCAGAAGGGATCTTCTGTGGTGGCTCCAGTCCCCGGCGGTGTCGGGGGGCAAGTCTTTTCGTCCTCTTTCGTGGACGGTGATCACCACGGATGCCAGCCTGTCGGGCTGGGGTGGTGTTCTGGGAGTTCTGTCCGCCCAGGGAACTTGGTCGGAGGAGGAATCCTCCCTTCCGATCAACATTCTGGAGTTGCGTGCAATATTTCTCTGCCTTCGACGTTGGACGGACAGGCTGCAAGGCTGTCCGGTTCGGGTGCAGACGGACAATGCCACGGCGGTGGCTTACATCAATCACCAAGGGGGCACCAGGAGTGCCCGAGCGGCTCGGGAAGTGGCCGACATTCTGTCTTGGGCCGAGACACACGTCCCGGCGATATCGGCGGTCCACATTCCGGGGGTGGAGAACTGGCAGGCGGATTATCTGAGCCGCCAGACCCTGGACCAGGGGGAATGGTCCCTCCACCCGGATGTCTTCCAGATGTTGTGCGCGAAGTGGGGTCTTCCGGAGGTAGACCTGTTCGCGTCTCGTCTGAACAACAAGGTGAAAAGGTTCGTGGCAAGGACACGCGATCCTCGGGCAGATGCGTCAGACGCGTTGGTAGCTCCGTGGCATCAGTACCGACTGATGTATGCGTTTCCACCGATTCAATTGCTGTCCAGGTTCCTTCGCGGGTTGAACTCGGAACCGCACACAGTGATTCTTGTGGTGCCGGACTGGCCTCGCCGGTCCTGGTACTCAGACCTCGTGAATCTGGCGGTCGACGTTCCGTGGCATCTGCCTCTTCGAGAAGATCTCCTGTCTCAAGGGCCGATATTCCATCCTGCTTTACAGTCGCTGGCTTTGACGGCCTGGCTGTTGAAACCGAGGTCCTGAAGGATAGGGGTCTCTCCCCTGAGGTCATTCACACTTTGATTAACGCGAGGAAATCTTCCTCGGGGAAGGTCTATTACCGTACTTGGAAGGCCTATTTTGCCTGGTGTGAGTCCAGGGGGTTTTCACCTCGCACATACTCGGTGTCTAGGGTGTTATCCTTCCTTCAAACGGGTGTCGACCAGCGTTTGGCGCTGGCTACGATCAAGGGTCAGGTGTCTGCGCTGGCCGTTCTTTTTCAACATCCTGTGGCATCTAACTCCTTGGTTAGTACTTTTGTTCAAGGGGTGCGACATCTGGTCCCTCCTAGGAGGGAACCGCTGCCTCCTTGGGACTTGAATCTTGTTCTGTCCGTGTTACAACATGCTCCCTTTGAACAGATCAGGAAGATCTCGTTGTCTATGTTGTCCAAGAAGGTCGCCTTTTTGGTGGCGATCACTTCGGCTCGCAGAGTGTCGGAGCTGGCAGCTTTGTCCTGCAAGTCTCCGTATCTGGTCATTCACCTGGATAAGGTGGTCTTGCGACCTAACCCTTCTTTTCTTCCGAAGAGGGTTTCGGATTTTAACCTCAATGAGGACATTGTCTTGCCTTCGCTCTGCGCGAAGCCTAAACATCCGAAGGAGGTGGAGTTGCATTCCTTGGATGTTGTTCAGGCGATTAGGGTTTACCTGAAATCGACTGAATCTTTCCGCAAGTCGGATTCTTTGTTTGTCCTTTCAGAGGGCCCTCGGAAGGGCATGGCGGCGTCGGCTTCTACCATCGCCAAATGGATCAGACAGACCATTGAACAGGCCTATGCTTTGAAGGGGAAAGTTCCCCCTGTGCCTGTGAAGGCGCACTCTACCAGATCTCTGAGTACGTCTTGGGCCTGTCGTCATGGGGCTTCTGTGGCCCAGGTGTGTAAGGCGGCGACTTGGTCGACCGTGCACACCTTCACAAAATTCTACAGAGTGGATGTTCAGGCATCGGCAGATGCTTCCTTTGGCCGCAAGGTTCTTAGTGCAGCGGTTCCTTAGAGCCCCTTGTTTTGGGCTCCTTGGCTGTTTGGGATATATTTTTATCCCTAGGTTATTTGTTTTTCTCCTGGGTTATTGCTCCTGTTGAGCAAGTTTTTTTCTCAAGTTGCCCAGCTGGTTTCTTTCCTTTGGTAAGGTTCCTTTCTTTGATGTGGAGACTGTGTTGCCTTAGGCGCGGCTGCGTTTCCCACCCCTCATGTTTGCACTGCTTTGGGACGTCCCCATTGTGACGAATATGAAGATGGCGGCGACTGTCGGAGGACGTAAGAGAAAACTGAATTTTTGTAAAATCTTACCTGTAAAATTCCTTTCTCTGAGTCCTCCGACAGTCGCCGCCCCCGCCCCTCTTTGGGGTTTGGTTGTATACTCTACTGCTATTCCACTGAAACTGAGGTATGGATACAGGAAGTAGGAGGGTATTGACTGAGGGGACCACCCCCTGGGGGTGGGATATGTTAAAAGCTTTAATATTAACATATTCTGTTGCCTAGCTACTCCTACGGAGCAAAGTCTAATACCCCCATTGTGACGAATATGAAGATGGCGGCGACTGTCGGAGGACTCAGAGAAAGGAATTTTACAGGTAAGATTTTACAAAAATTCAGTTTTTTTAGTTTCTATTATACAATTTTGCAAAAAATTAATTTTTCTTCATACATTTGGGCCAAAATTTATACTGCTACATATCTCTGGTAAAATTAACCCAAATTAGTGTATATTATTTAGTCTGTGTGAAAGTTATTTAGTCTAGAAGCTATGGTACCAATTGCTGAAAATTGATCACACCACATGTACTGACAGCCTATCTCCTTTCTTGAGGCCCTGAAATGTCAGGACAGTACAAATACCCCCCAAATGACCCCTTTTTGTAAAGTAGACAGTCCAAGGTATTTAGTAAGAGGCATGGTGAGTTTTTTGAAGTTATAATTTTTTCCCACAATTCTTAGGAAAATGAAGAAAAACATTTTTTTTCCTTTTTTTCCCCATAAAGATGGCAATTTATAAGCCATTTCTAACACATAGCATGTACACAGCAAAAATGACACCCCGAAATACATTCAACTACTCCTTCTGAGTATGGTGATACCACATGTGTGAGACTTTTACACAGCCTGGCCACAAAAGGAGACTTCACGTCCAAGTAGCACCTTCAGGCGTTCTAGGAGCATAAATACACATAAAACTTTCTTACTACCTATCACACTTTTGAAGGCCCTAGAGCACCAATACAATGGAAAAGTCCACAAAATGACCCCATTTTGGAAAGCAAACACTCCAACGTATATTCTATGAGGCATTATGGGTCGTTTGAACATGTCATTTTTTTCCACAAGTTTTTGGAAAATGTGGGAAAAAAATAAAAACTTTTTTTTTTTTACACAAAGTTGTCAATTTATAGGATATTCCTAACACATAGCATGTACACAGCAAAAATTACACCCCAAAATACATTCTGCCACTCCTCCTGAGTATGGCAATACCACATGTGTGAAACTTTTTCACAGCCTAGCCATATAGAGGGGCCCAACATTCAAGGAGCACCATCATGCATCCTAGCCTCTTGCCTAGGCCTATTTTTGACATTTGGTGTTTACAAGCTAAAATCAGTTGTTTTTGCTAGAAAACTACTTAGAACCCCCAAACATTATATTTTTTTTTAGCAGAGACCCTAGAGAATAAAATAGAGATTATTGCAATATTTTTTATCACACCGTATTTGCGCAGCGGTCTTCCAAACGCAATTTTTTTGGGAAAAAATCACTTTTTTAATGAATAAATAAGAAACCAGTAAAGTTAGCCCATTTTTTTTCCATAATGTGAAAGATAATGATACGCCGAGTAAATAGATACCCAACATGTCATGCTTCAAAATTGCGCACGCTCACGGAATGGCGACAAACTTTGGTACTTAAAAATCCCCATAGGCAACAATTTAAAAATTTCTACAGGTTGCCATCTTAGAGTTACAGAGGAGGTCTAAGGCTCAAATTATTGCTCTTGCTCTAACGATCGCGGCGATACCTCACATGTGTGGTTTGAACACCGTTTACATATGTGGGTGGGGTTTCCATATGCGTTCGCTTCTGCGCGCGAGCTCACGGGGACAGGGCGCTTTAATTTTTTTTTTTTTTTTTTTTTACTATTTATTTGATTTATTATTTTTTATTTTTACACCGTTTTTAAAAAAAAAAATTATCATTTTTATTTCTATTACAAGGAATGTAAACATTCCTTGTAATAGAAATAGGCACGACAGGACCTCTTTTTTGTGAGATCTGGGGTCAAAAAGTCCTCAGATCTCACAAGTACACTAAAAGATAGAAAAAAAAAAAAAAATTATATAAAATGAAAAAAAAAAAAAGGGACCTTTAAACCGGTTGCTAGGCAACGACGTTTTGCCGTAGCTCCAGTCCTCCAAGACCATAGAGTCGAGTGAGGGCAAGCTTGCCCTCACTCGACATCCTGTCTGTGAGGATCCGGGACCGGATCGTTTTCCCCGCTGCCGGCGGGTCAGGTAAGCGGGGAAGCGGGGAAAAGGACCGGAACGCGGCGGGAGGGGGGGGGGCACCTCTTCCGCCATCCCGGAAGGGTGATCCCACGGCGAACCGTTTAAAAAAATACCAGGGTTATGGCAGCTATCTGCTGCCATAACACCGGTATTTAGGTTTAAACGGAGGACATATATAAACCTTTTTGGACTTGGACATGGTGGCTGTATGAAGGGTGACAGGTACTCGGGTACTTTGCTGGGTAGGTGACAGGTACTCGGGTACTCCGATGACGGGTACTCGGGTACTCTGATGACGGGTACTCCGGTGACAGGTACTCAAAGTACCCGAGTACCTGTCATCAGAATACCCGAGTACCCGTCATCAGAGTACACGAGTAACTGTCATCAGAGTATCCGAGTACCCGTCATCAGAGTACCCGTCATCAGAGTACCCAAGTACCCGTCATCAGAGTACCCGAATACCTGTAACCAGCCCATCAGAGTACCCGAGTACCTGTCACCAGCCCATCAGGTACTCTGATGACAGGTACTCAGGTACTCTGATGGGCTGGTTACAGGTATTCGGGTACTCTGATGACAGGTACTCGGGTACTCTGATGGGTAGGTGACAGGTACTCGGGTACTCCGACGACAGGTACTCTGATGACAGGTACTCCGTGACAGGTACTCAGAGTACCCGAGTACCTGTCATCAGAGTACCCGAGTACCTGTCATCAGAGTACCCGTCATCAGAGTACCCGAGTACCCGTCATCAGAGTACCCGAGTACCCGTCATCAGAGTACCCGAGTACCCGTCACCATCCCATCAGAGTACCCGAGTACCCGTCACCAGCCCATCAGAGTACCCGAGTACCTGTAAAGGTGCTCTTTACTGAGGGGGGGGGGCAATCAGTGTGTTTGGGGTGCACTGTAATTGGTAACTAGCTGTTACCACAATCTCCTCCTCACACAGGATCAGTGTGTGAGGAGGAGAACACGGTGACAGCTAGTTACCTGTTCTCTGTTGACATTTGTGACCGGCTGTGATTGGACACAGCCGGTCACGTGGTAAAAAGCCAATTTCATTGGCTCTTTACCTAGATCGGGGATTGGCTCTGTCCGAGGGACGAGCCTCGTCCCCGATCGCTGCTCTGCGCGTCCCCGGGGGCGCGCATTGCAGAGAGAACGAGTGGCTCGCGCTGGAGCCGCTCATGTGTTCGGCTGTGATTGACATAGCCAATCACATGGTAAACAGCCAATTTCTATTGGCTGTTTACCTTGATCAGGGATGGGCTATGTCCGAGGGACGAGCTTCATCCCTGATCGCTGCGCTGCGCGCCCCCGGGGCGCGCAGTAGCAGCTAGAACGGGCGGATGTCATATGACGGCCGCCCGGAACTGTAAAGCCATCCTGCTGGCGTCATATTACAATACGCCGGTATGGATGTGGTTAAGGTAAGCATTTTTGCACTGGCCCCCCAACCAAAGTGACTCCTGTCACAAGAGCGTCTCCCGGCGCTCACGTGACTCCTCGTCTCTCTGCTCTCACCAGCGGTCGGGCGGGGCCGAGCACTCCTGCTGACGTCAGCTGGGGAGGAGAGGAGCAGAGACGCTCTGATACAGTACTGTATAGGTAGAAATTGGCATCTCTTATATACACACAACAGGCACAGGGACACATAATGGTATTTAACAGAGGGATGGCATGCTTATAAAGTACTGTACTATAGATATGATAGCAGCATATCTTTATCTATACCAATAAATGATTGTGGAACATATCACCGGAGTTTCCATTATTTCTTATGTAGAAATTCACTTTGATATATGAGCGCTTTGGATTACAAACATGTTTCTGGAACGAATTATGCTCGCAAACCAAGGTATTACTGTACACCTGTCTGAAATTATCATGAGTATGAGCCATGACATAAAATTAGTGCCCCGTGTGAGGATTGAACTCACGACCTTCAGATTATGAGACTGACGCGCTACCTACTGCGCTAACGAGGCAGTTGTTGCTGATTGCCAGGAGTTCTTACCAGTAGCATATGTGGCAGTGTAATAGGTAAAAAAAAAAGGGCAAATCAAGCAGTTGAGGAAACATCAAAAATGGCCTTAAGCCCCCGTTCACATCGGGGCAATTTGACATTGCAAGCAACGACACCGTCCGAATCGGTGGGCACCACAAACTCCTGCACTACTTTTTCCGACTTCGGGGTTGATTTCAATAGACATCTGTGCATGAACCCGCACAGATGTCTTTCAAATCGCCCACAAACTCGCAATGAAATGAAGGTTAAATTGCACGAGTGCAGCTGAACTTGCATGATTTCAAACCAGCCTCCATTATGAACGAGGGCTCTAAAGGATAACTTCACCTTTGGGAACGTGTTACATGTTCCACCCATTTTTAGGTTGGAACATCTAACCCTTTTCCCAGTTCTGCAGCTGCTGCCTGATTACCCCTCACTGTGAGAGGTTCCCCTTACTAGCTGTCACTTTTTAAAATCAGCACAGCCATGCGGGGCTCCACCCACTGCACTGTGTGTGAATGAACTACAAGCCCCAACACCCTTTGCGACTGTTGGCTTGTAGTTCTTAATGAACTACCATGGCATTGTGGAGTGCCTTGGTAGTTCTCTGATTCTTTCTGCCAGTGTATGTGCTTGCCTGTATGCGATGTACGGGCAGACAGATACACTGACACATCTGCAGAAAACCTGCATGGCACCAGCAATCTGCTGATCACTGGTGCAATGCTTTACAGGCTCTCAACAAAAATAATAACTGCACATTTTTTTTATATGCATTTATTTTTAGCATGAATAGCTCATGAAGTAAAGCCAATGCTTCTGGCTTTGTTTAACCTCCCTAGCGGTATTCCCGAGTGTGGTTTGGGGTTAATATAGAGTACCAAAAGTGGTAACCCCCGAGCCACACTAGGGATTACCCCACAGTAATACTCACCTTCCCCTGCGATCCCCCACCGGCCTCTCCCTGTCCACCAGGCATCCTCACGCTGTCCTCCCGCTGAGTGCTCGGCCGATGCCGACACATGTCTTCCAGTTCTCTTCCCTGCCAGCGCCGTGACGCAGGGCGGTGGAACCGGCGGCAATTTCAAAAATGTAAATAAAACAAATGACATGATACAAAGTTGTTATTTTAACGGATTACACTGTATCAAGCCATTTCACCACAGGATTTCACCTGGTGGTTTTTCCAGTGCCCTGCCTTTGCTTTTCCAGTTCTTTGTGCCTGGAAAATTATGAATGACCATGGCGTCCAAAAAGCGTTCTTTCTGCGCAAGAACACTTTTAGACTAACTGGAAAACAGCAACAGCGAAACGGAGTTACTTGAAGAACTGAGCGATAGTGATTCGTGGGAAAATTCGTCATCAGGTGCGGAAAGTGATGACATCGACAATTCTGCGACTGAGCTCAGCGATGTGCGGACTTGGTGCTCTATTGACTGCGGTACGGATCAGGCAGCGCCCCCAAGATTCCCATTTACAGGAGCACCTGGTATGAAAGTTGATGTTGACCATCACAACCCCTTGGCATACCTACAATTATTTTTGACCGATGAGGTTATTGAAAAAAAAGTTAACGAGACCAACCGGGACAAAGAGCAACAATGCGCTAGGCATTGGAGGTTTGCAAGATGCAGAAAGTGGGAACCAGCGACCAAAGATCACATTTGGAAATTTTTGGGACTAATAATTCTTCAGGGAGTGGTGGGGAAACCCCTGCAGAAGTGGTATTGGACAACCAATACATTACTTGCCACTCCATTCTTTGGCACGATCATGTCAGAACACAGATTTCCCTTCATAATGAAACATCTCAACTTTGAAAATAATAAAGAATTTGATGAAACTACTCATCCTGCACCAAAACTGAAAAAAATTTGGGAAGTATATTAAATGATTCTTCAGAATTTCCCCACGAAGCTATGTGCCAGAAGGAGATATCAGCATAGATGAAAGTCTAATGGATCAATGGAAGGCTCAGCTGGGAGCAATACATTGCATCACAGAGGGCACGATGTGGCGTAAAATCCTACATGCTGTGCGAATCATCAACTGTCTACATTTGGAATTCAGTGATATACACTGGAAAAGGAACAAAATTTGATGAAAAATACAGTAATTATGGAATGGCAACATCTTCTGTTCTTTCACTAATTGAGCCATTGCTAAATCAGGGCTATTGTGTAACAACGGACAACTTTTATACATCTCCTGAATTTTATGAGGTTCTACTGCACAACAAAACCGATGCCTATGGAACCATAAGGGCTAACCTGCGCAGAGTCCTGGCCTCAACCTGATAGAACACCTTTGGGATGATGCGAGCCAGGCCTTCTTGTCAAACATCAGTGCCTGACCTCATGAATACGCTTCTTGAAGAATGAACAGCCTTCCCAGAAGGCTTTGTATCTTGTCATTTGTGTATTTACACTTTTGAATTTGCCACCGGTTCCACCTCCCTGCGTTGCGACGCTCGCAGGGAAAGGAACCGGAAGGCAATTGCCGGCAATCGGCCGTGCACAGAGCTGGGAGAGAGTGTGAGGACGCCGGGGAGGATGGCAGGGGAGCACAGGGAAGGTGAGTAACATTGTGGGGTAATCCCAAGTGTGGCTCGGGGTTACCGCTTTTGGTACTGACAGTTAACCCCGAGCCACACTCGGGAATACTGCTAAGGAGGTTAAGCTTCAGCGTTTCAGAGCAGAAATAAAACTTTTTTGTTGCATTTTTGGGAGCTATTTGCCTGCAGGAAAAAAAAGCTCCTAAACACTGCTAAACTCTAACATCTGCGCCGGTGCCCAGCGTTATTGTTTTCTTGTGCCAGCATCCCTAACAACCAGTCCCCCAAAGCACCTTGTCCCCATGTTGACGGGGACAAGGGCCTCTTCCCCAGAATTCTGGCCAGTGTTTGTGGGTGGGGGGGCTTATTGGAATTTAAAAGCCCCCTTTAACAAGGGGGCCCCCAGATCCCAGCCCCTCCATGTGAATGAGAATGGGTACCCCTACTCATTCACCAAAAAAATGGTAAAAGTGAGTAAAAACACAGAGCCAGTATTTGAAAAGTCCTATATTAAAAAAATAAAAATATATTGTCCCTTGGTGTAAATCCAATGTCAATCCCAAGGAATGCCAGCTGCAGACCAAAGGGCCTGGTATGGATTGGGGGGACCCCCCACGCAGTTTTTATTTTATTTTAAATGCCGGCTTTCTTTTGTTTACATTCAGCTGTCACCGGGGAATCTTGCTGTCACCGAGTCATCGGTTGTTAAGGATGCAGGCAGCCACTTTCTCCTTAACACCACACTATACACTGCTAACTGCCCGCACAAATATGGAAAAACGCTGACAATAAACCCTAATATTTACAGATTTTTTTTGTATAATTTTTTTCAGCTCCTAGTGTGTGTGGAGACTAACTTTGTTGCAAGCAAAATATGATGGACAAGCAGTTGCTGCCTCCTAGTCAACAGATATTCGGCTGTGCTGCCACTCCCAACAGGTCTGGGAAACCCAGATAGAACTCTGAAGAGAAAAAATACAGAGGGCGCACCAGCCTAACGCATTACCATTGTAATAATTTATTTTGATTAGGGATGCACCGAAATTTCGGCCACCGAAATTATCGGCCGAAAATGAGCCTATCTCATTTCGGCCGATAATGGGTTAACATTGCCGAAAATAATGGCCGCCGTGGAGAAGGAGGAGGGCGCAGCGCAGGGCAGGCTTTAAAAGTCCCGCCTCTGGCCGGCCGTCCGCCTCTCAATGACGTCCCTACTACTCTGTGCATTAGTGAATGGACATACCAGGCGGGAGGGCGGGGCGAGCGGCCGCTATAGATATTACTATGTGATCCTTCCCTGTGCATCCCTGTCAGCCTGTCAGTGTCAACTATGTGTGAATGAGAACAGAACAGAACTGACCTGACACCGGGCGGGGGGAGCGGCCGCTATTAGCTGTAACTATGTGAGCGTTTCACTTCCCTGACAGGCATGTATCTCCGCTGACAAGGAAGTGAAGCGCTCACATAGTTACAGCTAATAGCGGCCGCTCCCCCCGCCCGGTGTCAGGTCAGTTCTGTTCTGTTCTCATTCACACATAGTTGACAGGCTTACAGGGATGGATCACATAGTAATATCTATAGCGGCCGCTCGCCCCGCCCCCCCCCGCCCGGTGTTAGGTCAGTTCTGTTCTCATTCACACATAGTTGACACTGACAGGCTGACAGGGATGCACAGGGAAGGATCACATAGTAATATCTATAGCGGCCGCTCGCCCCGCCCTCCCGCCTGGTATGTCCATTCACTAATGCACAGAGTAGTAGGGACGTCATTGAGAGGCGGTATCCCCGGCCAGAGGCGGGACTTTTGAATGAAGGACACCCGAGGAGGGGTAGCTGAGGCAGTGGGGGGGGGGGGGGAGAGCTGAGGCAGCTTACCAATGATATTTGTATTATGAAGCATGAGGGGTTAATGTATTGTCACTGCTGGTCACTCATCTATTAGTGACTGACCAGTGGCAGGTAATTAACCCCTTTGTGCTGCATTAGTGCAACCAGTATCAGTGCAACCAGTGTTAATTAACACTGATACTGGTTGCACTAATGCAGCACAAAGGGGTTAATTACCTGCCACTGGTCAGTCACTAATAGATGAGTGACCAGCAGTGACAATACATTAACCCCTCATGCTTCATAATACAAATACCATTGGTAATTAAATTAACCTCTTGCCAACCCGTCACAGTACATATACTGTGACAGGGTGGCAGCGACAGGTGTACGCCTGCCTGTTTTTGGTGTATGCCCCTGTTCTATCCATTTTAATTTTTTTGGGGGGAAAAAGTCATTTTCGGTTTTCGGCCAAGGGCATCCTGCATTTTCGGTTTCGGTTTCGGCCCAAAATTTTCATTTCGGTGCATCCCTAATTTTGATAAAAACATATACATCACACTCACAAAGTTGATAAAATGACAGGCGAAAATAAAATTGTAAGTCCACAGGAAGTCACCCCTGAGCATTGTCCACTGATGCAAACTGTGATGGGATGTAAACCTCCAAATAAAGCTTATGCGTTTCAGGGGTGTCCCTCCTTCCTCAGAGCTCAGTGCAGGAGAGCCTGCCAGGGGTCTTTGGAAATGTCCTTGCTGAATAATGTTTTAAGGTGACAAAATCCCTTTTCCAGAAGTTATTTCCACCAAATATGTAGCATGTTCCTTACAGCGGTACAGCTATGGAAACACTTATCTGAAAGTTCAGGATTTAGGTGACAAAGTCATGAGGGAATCATATACCACCACATCATGACTTTATAGATTAATTCTGTACTAGTGACATTAAGGGAACAGGAAGCCATATTATTCAAGATCGAGAACCACTCCTCTAATTTAGACTGCTTAAGATCATTCCCATCTACCAACAGATAAATGTTAATTGTAATTTGGAAATATATTTGGTTGTATACAGTATATAAAAGTGTAATCAGTTTGGGACCCCCTAGGGCAGTGGTCTCCAAACTGCAGCCCAGGGGTCAGATGCAGCCCTTGGTTTGCCTTTATCTGGCCCATGGGACACTTTTCCTCCTACTGATGCAAGACATTATTCCTCCCACTGACACCAACAATGGGGCATAGTTCCTGCTACTGACATCAACGGGGCACTGTTTCTCCCATTGAAACCAACAATGGGGCACTATTCCTAATGCAAGACACCTCCCACTGACACTAACAATGAAGCACTATTCTTCCACTGGCACCAATGATTCCTCCCCTGAATGCCAAAAATGCACTGTTTACACCCACTGACGCCAAGACAATTTTTAATCCCAATGGCCACAGTCTGGATCCCCTAAGGTCTGAAGGATAGTAAACTGGCCTTTTGTTTAGAAAGTTTGGAGACCCCTGCCCTAGGGTATATAAAAAGGCATGCTCTTAACAGGATATACGTAGGTATTGTTTAGGAGGGGGTAATAAGCCGATGCTGTGTTTGTCCATACCAAAATAATTCAGTTGCTGGGGCTTTCTTAGGTTCCTGAATAAGCGTGGACTAACTTTAGCCCATTCAATCTACTGTTTGAGTGTACCTATAAAAGACTTCTACACAGACACAGTCATAATAGGGACTCAAATACACCAGCAGTTTACGGCAAAATTGCAGTAAAACGTGGTTTGTGTTTATGCTGCTTTTTGCATTTTGCATATTGAAACTGCACTCAAAACATCTCAAATTTCAAGGCCGTTTTCTAACCTGTGGCTGTGCCTTCAGTTTTAATGTTTCATAGACATACTATACAACAAAATGTCGGCCGGGGTCTTGTGATTCCTACAGTATAACTCTCTAAGCTGTGAGATTTAGAACTTTTACACTAGACCCGTATGAAGATGGGCACCTCCATTTTTGGTAAGTTGCCCCATAAGAATGAATAGGGGAATGTTCTGGAATGTTCAAAACTAGACTGTTTGTTTCCAACTGCCAGGGTAGGCTAGAGTACATGTAACCTTACTGTGTATTGTGTAACTGTTACAGACAGTTTTAATTTCACCCTCTATCCACTAGAGGGGGATATGAATTACAAGAGACTCAGAAAACCATGGAGGATTGTGGAGAATGTAGTTTGATGAAGAGACTGATTGATTTTATCACCACAGGTTTGCTGGAAATTACAATTCCCAAGAAAGAAACATTAAAGAGGAGGAGCTGGACTAGTTTTCTCCCAGGCTTAGAGAGGAAGGAAGTTCTCTTTCTGTGGGGGAAACACAGACTGAACCCAGGAGTGCGATGTGGACTGTGGGTAGCCTGCTGTTCAGTTAACGAGCAGGATGCTGAAAACAGAGAAACCCCTTTGCCTGGCGCCGGTGTTCTAAAATTTGGTCGGACCTGTGAAAAAAATCGGACCTCGTCACTTCCGGTCATGAAACACCTGATGGGCGTCTCAAGTGCGCATGCGCACAAGACAGTATCTTGGTTTGGTAAAATGACAACACATAGCGGGCTGAGGTGGGACGGAAGACACTGCCGCATCATCTGCAGAGCTGAATAGAGGAGGCGGGACGGAGGTGCGGCCGTGTAATAAATGCAGGGCTTAAGCGACTCCTTCTGTTTTATTATCTTTAGTAATTATCGTATTATTTATCCTTAGGATTTCATTAAATTTAGTATTTCTATAATACAAAATAAGAAATACTAAATGTAATGAAATCCTAAGGAGAAATAATACGCTAATTACTAAAGATAATAAAACAGAAGGAGTCGCTTAAGCCCTGCATCTATTACACGGCTGCACCTCCGTCCCGCCTCCTCTATTCAGCTCTGCAGATGACGCGGTGGTGTCTTCCGTCCCAACTCAGCCCCGCCTGCTCTCAATCAGCTGTCCGCTGTCTGTTATAATTTTGCCAAACCTCAAGAAATGTCTTCTGCGCATGGACGACTACATCAGCTGTTTTTGTGATGCTCTGTCCCCGGAAGTGACGAGGTCCGATTTTTTCACGGGTCCGACAAAATTTTACAACACCGGGACTGAAATCCTCTCCTTACACAGGACAGATGAGCAGCCACCCATACAATACAGTTACTAGCAGAGGAACAGATCTTTCTGGCTAGGAACACTTATTCATTGCATACAGGAACATTTAAAGGGAAAGTGTTCCAACAGAAGGGTTTGGCTCCCAACAAGCTGGCAAGCAGCAGGTTTAGGACACATGTATTCCCGATTTCTGGCTGTTGCTGTGGTGATCGCCTATAGGTCCTCCCCTTAGTTAGGCTACTCAGTGCAAGAAAGAGGTGGACTATTAGAGTCGGTTCACACTAAGGCGACACGACTCCTTACTACTTCAGGGGCGACTTGTGCATTACCATGCACCACGACTTCGGAGCGATTTGCAGGGACTTCACATAATGGAAGTCTATGGAGGTCGCCCCGAAGTAGTACAGGACCCTTTTTCTAAGTCGGAGCAACTTGTGTCGCTCCTATTAGAACGGGTCCTGTAGCGGTCAATGGACCACGAGGGAGCGCGACTTGTCAGGCTGACAAGTTGCCTGACAAGTCGCGCTAGTGTGGACCGGCTCTTAACCGGTTGCCGACTGAGCACAGTATATTTACTGCGGCAGTCAGCCCCGGCCAGGCAGAGTAGATCTACGTCACTCGCCTGTCACTGCTATTAGAGCCAATAGCGGGCGAGCGTGCGCCCGCTGAGTTGCGCGACCGCCTCGGCTCATTCAGGGAGGAGTGCGGGCGTGTGACCGGTGGACCCGATGTCCGCCGGTCACACTACGATCGCCGGTACAGCGGGAGAAAGACAGAGCGGCTTATGTAAACAAGCCGCTTGTCATTCTCCCTGTGTAAAAATGCAGATCAGACGGTTCTACTATGTAGAACCGTTGATCTTTGTTTTTACACCAATAGCATTGTCCCACTACAGTTAGAAGCATGCCCCTAGGACACACTTAACCCCTCCCTGTCCAATACAGTTAACCCCTTCCCTGCCAGTGTCATTTTTGCAGTAACAGTGCATATATATAGCACTGATTACTGCAGTAATGTCACTGGTACCCCCAAAAGCGTCAAAAATGTCAGTCAAGGGTCCGATCTGTCCGCCGCAATGTCGCAGTACCGCAAAAAAAATTGCAGATTGCCGCCATTACTCGTTAAAAAAAAAACATTAAAAATGACAAAAAAATTTCCTTTTGTTAGTAAACGCGATAACTTTTGCGCAAACCAATCAAAATATGCTTTTTGCTATTTTTTTTACCAAACATATGTAGCATAAAACAATTTGGCCGAAAATGTTAAAAAATTTTGATTTTTACATTATTTTTTGGGGGAATTTCATGTAAAAAAAAGTGAAAAATATTGTTATTTTTGCAAAAATTACGCTCTTTTTTTGTTTATAGCGCATGATTAAAAAATCGCACAGGTGATCAAATACCACCAAAAGAAAGCTCTGTTTGTGGGAAAAAAAGGACGTAAAAATTCGTTTAGGTACAGTGTCGCACGACCGCGCAATTGTCCGTTAAATTCACGCAGTAAAAAATCGCAAAAAAAACCCTGGTCAGGAAGGGGGTAAAATCTTCCGGGGCTTAAGTGGTTAAAGTGATTGTAAACGTTTGTTATTTTGAAAAAAACAAACATGCCTATGCTTACCTGCCCTGTGCAGTTGTTTTGCACAGAGCAGCCTCCTCTTCATGGGGCATGCCCCCAGGGAAAGACGCTTTTCATGGGGGCACCCGTGTGGTCTCGCTGCTGAGTCCAAGGACCCAACAATTCTGGTAAGTCATTTATTTCTACCACAAGCCACAGGAAAAGAGGAATCCACGTCACTAAAGTCACAAACTTTTATTAATTGAGCACGAAGCACTTTGCACCTGATCACCACTTGAAAAGACTTTATTGAATTTTACATTTATTTTATTCACATATATTAACCACCACCGGAAAATACTTATTTATCTATTTATCAATTTCTTGGAACTTTTTATTAATTTTCATATGTTCAATTGATTTGTATTTTCACTTATACTGTAAAGATAAGTTTTCAACATTGTTCACATACATTAAGATAATTTTTTTTGCGGCAAGCGCTGTATATAGCCTAGGCTTTTTTTCTATTAAGAAAAATAACTTCATTTTAGTGAGTAGTTGACACTGCACACATATCGGATGCCAATTGCTCTGTTGCCCCACACACATAATGCAATCAGCCTGAGCTTGATCCTATATACTCATTTTTATTGTGGGCTTAGCAGCATATATATTTTGACCTCTGGCACTAGCTTTTGAGCAGAGAATGTACTTACTGTTTTTTGCATGTGTCCATTACATTTATACCTTCTTATAACGTAATCAGCATAAAATTGTCTGCTGTGTCTTCCTCGTTCTGCTTCCCACACACCTTGCTTCACACTTTGTCTCCGCCCACTTGTGCCTGCTATCCACTCTGGAGCCTTCCCTCCAGTTTTGTGTACCTAGGTAAACCCCTATGTGGATGTCTGTCACAGGTCTGAGGAGATTTCTCTCCATCTTTTCCATGTATCCTTCTGCTGGGTGTGGGATGACTCTGCTCTGGGTGTTTGTACCTTCTGTGATCTCCCTGTTCTAAACTTCAATTGTCTGCTGTTTTATTGTATCCCAGTTCTGTTTATTTTCACTTTCAACACATTTAGTTGGTGATTTTACACTGGGTTTACTTCTGTTTGTTGACTTGTCTCTTGATCTCTGGTGCTGCAGGTTGCTTTGCAGTGCCTTCCTTTTCCGTTTTCCTGAACATTGATCTGTCCACCATTTTCTCCTATTTCAGCCCTGATTCATTTTTGGCGGCTATCTTGCTTAGGTAACATGATGCTCTGTCTTGTCTTTTCTTGTCTCTAGTACTTGCCATTGGTGCCTGGGTTTGGCTCCATCTTTCATTTATGATAATTTTCCATGTATCACTTTGGTGTTGTTTTTTCTGCACCTCTAATTAAGATATTTGCCCACCATTTTTAGCTGTAACCTTTGCACTTGATGACTTCATCACATGTGGGTGGTAATGATTAAAGGGCTTATTTTTTGGACTTATATGCAGACTTGTATAAAGTACTCAAAATTTCTACTTGAGTAAAAGTACAAGTGCTCAATCAAAAAGGGACTTGAGTAGAAGTGGAAGTGCTCGCAGAAAAAGTTACTTAAGTAGAAGTACTAAAGTATTCAACATTTTTTTTACTTAAGTATTGCAAGTAGTTTTTTCAAAAAATTTGCTACTTAAGTACTAAAAGTAAAAAGTACCAGTAGTTTTGAAAAAAAAATTCTACTCAAGTACTGAAAGTAGAAGTACAAGTACTGTGTTATGTAGTTATTAAAGAAAGAAGTCAAAAGTTTGAACATCATATTGTTTTTTATTATTTCAAATGATTTATTCAAATGATTAACCTGTGTTTGTTAGTAGTTTCTTGATGCACTTTAAGCGCTGTAGCACCATTTATTTGTTTGTTTCATATTTTCTTTTTATTGGAAAGATTTGGTATAGCAGCTTTTATTATACACAGCCTTTATTTTCGTATGCGCTGATTTACAAATGACATTATACACATTTTTTTGAGCTTTATGCAACCTGCCATCTACTGTTCTGGCAGTGGTAATTTTTTTTAAAAGTAACGAGTAACTATGCAGCACAAAAAAAAAATACTTGAGTAGAAGTATTGAAATCATCGAAAAAATGTAGTGAAGTAAAAGTAGAAGTAGGAGAAAAAAATTCTACTCTAGGAAAGTACAGATACCGCATTTCGGTACTTAAGTACAGTACTTAAGTAGTTCTACTTCGTTACTATACATCTCTGCTTATATGTTGTTTTGCTTCACTTCATTGTTGTCCTGAGGAAGACAAGCTTGTGTCTCATCGAAACCAAACTGCACTACTGGCCAGACTGAGCTTCATTAAAACGTACACAATGAAATCTCTGGTGTTTTGATATATTCCCTCTGCAAGACCTGTGAGTGCTTCTATAACAGTTTTGGGTTTGTATGGATTTCTTTGTGGGGAGCACCTGGACATTTATTCTATATTCTGTGGCTACCCTTCAGACTGTTTAACCAGTTCCGGCCCATGCTATAGCCGAAGTACGGCTACAGCGCGGACTCGAATTTCCGGGAGGCCGTCTTTAAACGGCCTCCCAGTAACAGGCTCCCCGCGCGCTCCCACGAGCGCACATCGGGGAAAATCTGTGTCGGCCGTGTCCCTTGGACACAGCAAATCACAGATCGTGGTAAATGGCCAATCACAGCGGCCATTTACCACGTGATCGGACCGTGCAATGAGAGATGGTCTCATATGTAAACATATGAGATCATCTCTCATCGCCAGCTCTCTTCCTCACACGGAGACTGCCGTGTGAGGAAGAGGAGAGCCGATCACTGGTAAGGGGACACAAAGGAATGTAATCAGGGCACTGATCACCAGTGCCCTGATTACAGAAGAGGGGAAAAAAAATGCCACAACTGCCCACAGTGCCCGCCATCAGTGCCCCCCATCAGTGCCCACAGTCAGTGCCCATAGTGCTGCCAGTCAGTGCCTATCAGTGCCTGCTCATCTAGGCACTGATGGGCACTGACTAGCAGCACTATGGGCACTGAGTGTGGGCACTGATGGTGCTGCCCATCAGTGCCACCCATCAATGTCCATCAGTGCCACCCATCAGTGCCCATCAGTGCCGCCTCTCAGTGCCCAGCAGTGCCGCCTCTCAGTGCCCAGCAGTGCCACCTCTCAGTGCCCAGCATTGCCACCTCTCAGTGCCCAGCAGTGCCACCTATCAGTGCTCATCAGTGCCACCTATCAGTGCTCATCAGTGCGGCATATTAGTACCTCCTCATCAGTGCCCATAAGTGCCACCTCATCAGTGCCCATAAGTACCACCTAATCAGTGCCCATCAGTGCAGCCTATCAGTGCCGCCTCATCAGCGCACATCAGTGAAGGAGAAAAACAGAATTTTTGTAAAATCTTACCTGTAAAATTCCTTTCTCTGAGTCCTCCGACAGTCGCCGCCTCCTCTAAGTCCTCACTGATGGGTATTGTCTTCCTATCCATAGGAATAGCTAGGCATATAGACTAAGGCTGGCCATACACTATACAATTTTCTTATTCAATTTCCTTTAGATTTACCTTAAACTATGTAGTGCAAGGGCCTGCCTGATTGCATACAAATTGAAAGTGTTTAGGTTTGACCCTACATTACATGGTTTTGGTAAATCTAAAGGAAAGTTGAACAAGAAAATTGTATAGTGTATGGCCAGCCTTAGTCCAAAGACAAAAGGCATTAGCATATACACACCCATGGGGGCTGTCCCATCCGGTCAATACCCCCCCTTCTTCACCACTCCCAACTCAGTTTGGTAGGATAGCAGTAGGTAATAAGAACCCCAAAAGAGGAGTGGCAAAGTGGTTAAAAATGAGGGAGTGGCAGCAGTTTAGAAATTGGGGGAAGATTTCTTTGCTCACCCTCTATTTTCAGGCCCCACTCTAGTTTTGAACATTCCGCCATTCATTCCTATGGGGCCAAATTCGCCAAATTTTGCCACAAAAACGACGATATTTCACAAACCATTCGGTAAAACCTTCCAAAAAGTAATAGCAACGCGATTGGGAATGATCCGCTCATTTCGTTATATTACTTGTCTATGTAGTGTAAAAACTGTGGGAGGAGTTAGGGTGCCAAATTTTCCCATAGGCTTTCATTATAATAGGAACTAGAAAAGCTACAATTTCTGGGGAAATTGTGTGAAGTGTTTTTGCCTCCACCAGTCATATTGTGAAAACTATCAGGACTATGGCTTAGCCGTGGACAGTGGCAGCAAGGATAGCTGAATGTTTTGATATAAGATTTGTGTAGGTGAAAATGAGGGAGTTATGGCAGTTTAGAAATCATGTCCTGATTTTTCAGCTCACACTGTAGCTTTTGTCACTCTGCTGGTTGTTCATACACGTGGGTTCTTATGGCAATTCACGCTACAGCAAGGGCAGAGAAGGGCGGTTAAAAACAAACTGCTCCAACTTGCTCACTTCACTGGTGGTTGCCATCTTCAAACGGTTGTAGTTTAAAAATGATATATCCTACAGTGAGGAGCCTTATATTGTGAGCATCACAAGACCCAGACCTACATTTTGATGCATAGTATGTCTCTGAAATTTTTTTAAAAATTAAGGCACAATCGCAGTTTAGAAATTGCCCTTCAAATCTGAGGTGGCTAGAGTGGAGTCTTAATGAATGTCAAAGGGCGGCGTGAGTTCCAAACAAATGGTCATATTGTGAAAACTATCAGGACTATGGCTTAGCCATGGACATCTTTAGTGGCAGCAGGGATAGCTGAACGTTTTCATATAAGATTTGTGTAGGTGGGCTTGAAAATGAGGGAGTGGTGGCAGTTTAGAACTCATGTCCTGATTTTTCAGCTCCCACTCTAGCTTTTGTTAGCTCCCACTGATGGGTATTGTCTTCCTATCCATAGGAATAGCTAGGCATATAGACTAAGGCTGGCCATACACTATACAATTTTCTTATTCAATTTCCTTTAGATTTACCTTAAACTATGTAGTGCAAGGGCCTGCCTGATTGCATACAAATTGAAAGTGTTTAGGTTTGACCCTACATTACATGGTTTTGGTAAATCTAAAGGAAAGTTGAACAAGAAAATTGTATAGTGTATGGCCAGCCTTAGTCCAAAGACAAAAGGCATTAGCATATACACACCCATGGGGGCTGTCCCATCCGGTCAATACCCCCCCTGCTTCACCACTCCCAACTCAGTTTGGTAGGATAGCAGTAGGTAATAAGAACCCCAAAAGAGGAGTGGCAAAGTGGTTAAAAATGAGGGAGTGGCAGCAGTTTAGAAATTGGGGGAAGATTTCTTTGCTCACCCTCTATTTTCAGGCCCCACTCTAGTTTTGAACATTCAGCCATTCATTCCTATGGGGCCAAATTCGCCAAATTTTGCCACAAAAACGACGATATTTCACAAACCATTCGGTAAAACCTTCCAAAAAGTAATAGCAACGCGATTGGGAATGATCCGCTCATTTCGTTATATTACTTGTCTATGTAGTGTAAAAACTGTGGGAGGAGTTAGGGTGCCAAATTTTCCCATAGGCTTTCACTATAATAGGAACTAGAAAAGCTACAATTTCTGGGGAAATTGTGTGAAGTGTTTTTGCCTCCACCAGTCATATTGTGAAAACTATCAGGACTATGGCTTAGCCGTGGACAGTGGCAGCAGGGATAGCTGAATGTTTTGATATAAGATTTGTGTAGGTGAAAATGAGGGAGTTATGGCAGTTTAGAAATCATGTCCTGATTTTTCAGCTCACATTGTAGATTTTGTCACTCTGCTGGTTGTTCATACACGTGGGTTCTTATGGCAATTCACGCTACAGCAAGGGCAGAGAAGGGCGGTTAAAAACAAACTGCTCCAACTTGCTCACTTCACTGGTGGTTGCCATCTTCAAACGGTTGTAGTTTAAAAATGATATATCCTACAGTGAAGAGCCTTATATTGTGAGCATCACAAGACCCAGACCTACATTTTGATGCATAGTATGTCTCTGAAATTTTTTTAAAAATGAAGGCACAATCGCAGTTTAGAAATTGCCCTTCAAATCTGAGGTGGCTAGAGTGGAGTCTTAATGAATGTCAAAGGGCGGCGTGAGTTCCAAACAAATGGTCATATTGTGAAAACTATCAGGACTATGGCTTAGCCATGGACATTTTTAGTGGCAGCAGGGATAGCTGGACGTTTTCATATAAGATTTGTGTAGGTGGGCTTGAAAATGAGGGAGTGGTGGCAGTTTAGAACTCATGTCCTGATTTTTCAGCTCCCACTCTAGCTTTTGTTAGCTCCCACTCTAGTTTTGAACATTCCGCCATTCATTCCTATGGGACCAATTTCGCCACAAAAACGCAGATATTTTGTGAACCATTCGGCAAAACATTCCACAAAGTAATAGCACACCAATCGGGAACAATCCACACATTTCGGTATATTACTGTCTTTGTTGTGTAAAAACTGTGGGAGGAGTTAGGGTGGTAAATTTGGCTATAATAATAAGAATATATATGTGAGATAACAGTAAGTAGTCTTGCCATGCAAGAACACTTAATAATATATGTGAAAGAATAGTAAGTGCCATAGGCAAGAACACTTAATGAAGTATGTCCTATATTTGGTTGGTTAGTGATTACTGTAGAAATCTTCACTACCAAATACTTGCAACCTTGCAACCCAACTCCCAGCTCCCAACTCCCAGCTCCCAGCCCCCAACTCCCAGCCCACAACTCCCAGCCCCCACCTCCCAGTCCACAACTCCCAGCCCGCAGCCTCCCTGGTGGTCTAGTGGTTAGGATTCGGCGCTCTCACCGCCGCGGCCCGGGTTCGATTCCCGGTCAGGGAAGACCTTTTTAGAATTGCCTCTGATTAAATCCTTCAATAAATAAATCAAATGCTTTTTTTCAAAAATGTAGTAGCTGCCTCAGTCCCATATTCTGATGTAATGTTTATGAATCTGACAATCACACAGGGCAAATGTTTAATGCCATACTAAAAATGACTTCTATTTAACCACTTGCCTACTGGGCACTTATACCCCCTTCCTGCCCAGGCCAATTTTCAGCTATCAGCGCTCTCACACTTTGAATGACAATTGCGCGGTCATGCTACACTGTACCCATATGAAATTTTTATCATTTTTTTCACACAAATAGAGCTGGGGGTATTTAATCACCTCTGGCTTTTTTATTTCTTACAAAAAAAAAGCAAGAAGACAGAAAATTTTGAAAAAAAAAAAGTTTTTCTTATTTTCTGTGAGTAAATTTTGAAAATAAATACATTTTCTCTTACATCCTCCGACAGTCGCCGCCTCCTCTAAGTCCTCACTGATGGGTATTGTCTTCCTATCCGTAGGAATAGCTAAGCATATAGACTTAGTCCAAAGACAAAAGGCATTAGCATATACACAACCATGGGGGCTGTCCCATCTGGTCAATACCCCCCCTGCATCACCACTCCCAACTCAGTTTGGTAGCATAGCAGTAGGTAATAAGAACCCCAAAAGAGGGGCGGGGGCGGCGACTGTCGGAGGACTCAGAGAAAGGAATTTTACAGGTAAGATTTTACAAAAATTCCGTTTTCTCTTACGTCCTCCGACAGTCGCCGCCTCCTCTAAGTCCTCACTGATGGGATGTCCCAAAGCAGTATAGACATGAGGGGTGGGAGACGCAACCGTAGAAAAGGCAACGCAGTACCCACATCAGAGAAAGGAATCTTACATGCACCGTAAGAACCAACTGGGCAACAGAAAAAACTATGCTCAACAGGAGCAACAGCCCAGGAAAGCAAATGCCAACAGCCAGGGACCCAGAGAAAAAAAAAAAATCAAGGGTCCCTCATGGCACAGCCGCACTGAGAACTTTGCGGCCAAAAGAAGCATCAGCTGATGCCAGAACGTCTACTTTGTAGAACTTGGAAAAAGTGTGCACCGACGACCAAGTCGCCGCCTTGCACACCTGGGCCACCGAGGCCAGATGCCAATAGGCCCAAGATGCACTCAAAGACCTGGTAGAGTGCGCCTTAACAGGGAAGGGCGGAACCCATTCCTTCAAGGCGTAAGCCTGCTCAATGGTCTGTCTGATCCATTTGGCAATAGTTGCTGCGGACGCAGCCAAGCCCTTCCGAGGTCCCTTTGGATGCTTAGGCTTCGTACAAAGCGAAGGCAGAACAATGTCCTCATTAAGGTGAAATTCAGAGATCACCTTGGGAAGAAAGGATGGGGGTGGCCGCAAAACCACCTTATCCTCGTGAATGATCAGGTAAGGGGAGCGGCAAGACAACGCCGCCAGCTCCGATACCCTGCGAGCCGAAGTGATCGCCACTAAAAAAGCAACCTTCTTAGACAGTAGAGGCAACGATATCTCCCTGATGTTTTCAAAGGGAGCACGCTGTAATGCGGACAGAACCAAGTTCAAGTCCCATGGAGGTAAAGGCTCCTTTCTGAGAGGAGCCAGATGTCGCACACCTTGAATGAAGGTGCGCACCAAAGAACGAGACGCCAAAGGGCGTTGGAAAAGAACAGCCAGTGCAGACACTTGGCCCTTCATCGTGGCCAGCGCCAGGCGCTGATCCACTCCAGACTGGAGGAAAGCCAAAATTCTCGACACCGAGTAAGAACGAGGGGAGAACCCCCTGGACTCACACCAGGCGAAATAGGCTTTCCAGGTACGGTAATAAATCTTACCAGAGGAGGATTTCCTAGCCTTGATCAGGGTAGGAATAACCTCAGGAGATAGACCCTTGTCCTTCAAGACCTGGGTCTCAACAGCCAGGCCGTTAAAGCCAGCGACTGTGAAGCAGGATGGAAGATCGGACCTTGAAACAGGAGATCTTCCCGCAGAGGCAGACGCCACGGAGGCGCCACTGCCAGGTGAACAACGTCGGCGTACCAAGACCGGCGAGGCCAGTCCAGCGCCACCAGAATCACCATGTGCGGTTCCGAGACCAATCTGCGAAGGAACCGGGATAGTAACTGAATCGGAGGAAAGGCGTACATCAGACGGTACTGATGCCAAGGGGCCACCAACGCATCCGAGGCGTCCGCCAACGGATCGCGCGTTCTTGCCACGAACCTTCCCACCTTTCGATTTAGCCGGGATGCGAACAGATCCACGTCTGGGGATCCCCACTTCGCACACAGCATCTGAAAGACCTCCGGGTGTAGGGACCATTCCCCCTGGTCCAGGGTCTGGCGGCTCAGATAGTCTGCCTGCCAATTCTCCACACCCGGAATGTGAACTGCCGAAATCGCCGGGACATGAGTCTCAGCCCAAGACAGAATGTCGGTCACCTCCCGGGCCGCTCGAGCACTCCTGGTGCCCCCCTGGTGGTTGATGTAAGCCACCGCGGTAGCATTGTCCGTCTGTACGCGAACAGGCAGGCCCCGGAGACGGTCCGACCACTGGAAGAGACAGAGTTTTATCGCTCGTAGTTCCAGCACATTTATCGGGAGGGAGGATTCCTCCTCCGACCAAGTGCCCTGGGCAGACAGGTTGCCCAGGACCCCACCCCAGCCCGACAGGCTGGCGTCCGTGGTAATCACCGTCCACACCAACGGGCGGAAGGACTTGCCTTCCGCCACCGATGGGGACTGGATCCACCACAGAAGAGCCAATCTGGTCCGGCGACTCAAGGAGACATCCAGATCCAAGGACTGAGGAAGTCTGTCCCATCTGGCCAGGATCTCCGTCTGGAAAGCCCGCGTGTGGAATTGGGCAAAGGGAATGGCCTTGAAGGCCGACACCATCAACCCCAGGCCCCGCATGCAGGTCCTGAGTGACGAGGACGGATTGTCCCTGAGGGACCGGATTTCGTCCCGCAAAGTCCGGAGCTTGTCCTCCGGCAAGAATACCCTTGCCTGAGCAGAGTCCAGAACCATTCCCAGATAGGGAAGTCGAAGCGACGGAGACAACGCTGATTTTTGAGCGTTGATGGTCCACCCGAACTCCTGGAGCATCTGTACCGTGATGGACAGATCGCGCACAAGGTCCTGACTGGCACACGATCTCAGAAGCAGATCATCCAGGTACCCCAGGACTGCAATGCCCTGGGCCCGCAGCAGGCCCAGAACTGGTGCCAACACCTTGGTAAACACCCTGGGTGCCGAAGCGAGACCGAACGGTAACGCCACAAACTGGTAGTGGTCCTCTGCGATAGCGAACCGAAGGTACCGCTGATGACCCTCGAAAATGGGGATGTGCAGGTACGCATCCTTCAGATCTATCGAAGCCAGGAATTCTCCCGGACTCAAGGAGGCCACTACCGAACGGAGAGACTCCATTTGAAACTTCCGAACACGCATGAAGCGGTTCAGTGCTTTCAGGTCCAGAATAGGACGCACTTTGCCCTCCTTCCTGGGCACAGTGAACAGATTCTAATAAAACCCCCGAAACCTGTCCCGATGAGGCACCGGGACAATCACCCCCTGAGCAAGCAGGTCCTGCACCTCTTGATGCAAGTCCTGCAGATGAAGATTGGAGGGGAAGAATCTGTCCGCCGGCCTGGAAAGGAATTTGATCTTGTAACCTGATCGAACGATTTCCTGGACCCACCTGTCCGAAATCCGGAACAGCCAAGGCTGGAGGAAACTGCGCAAACGTCCCCCCACCCCTGAAACGGGTGAGGGTGCCCCTTCAGGCAGAGGCGGAATGTCCCGCCGAGCCGGCATTGCCGGTCTTCTGCTTACCCGCCCAGGGTTTCTTCTGGTTGCCCTGGGCCTAGAAGGGCTTGCCCTTGGATTGGTTCCGAAAGGCACGAAAGGACCCCTGATTAGATCTAGGCGCAGAACCCCGCTTGCCTCGGAAAGACTTGTTTTTCGGGTTCTGGGGGAGCATAGTGCTCTTGCCCCCCGTGACGCCTTTTACTAGGGTATCCAACGCCTCGCCAAAAAGGCGAGAGCCAGCATAGGGAAAATCAGCCACTGTTTTCCGTGAGGACTGGTCAGCCGACCAGCTCTTCAGCCATATCAGTCGCCGGTTAAGTACCGCGACACTCAAGAGCCGAGCCACCAAAGGGGCCTCATTTAAGGCTGCATTACACAAATACATGACTCCCTGGTGGATCTGGTCCACCATGTCCAGTCGGGCAGGCAGCACGTCATCCGACACAAGGTTGCTTCTGAGCACCTTAATCCAATCAGCCACCGCCTGAGCCACCATAACGGATGCGAAAACGGGCTTGAGCAGCGAACCCGCCACCGTATAGGAATGGCGGGCCAGAGACTCAAAACGCCGGTCCGTGGGATTCCGGAAAACCAGGGTATCCTCAGTAGGAACCAAGGTAGCCTTGTTCAGCACGGCCACAGTGTGATCTACCTGTGGAGGCACACACCATCGTGATTCCGTAGCCGGCGCAAAAGGATAAAGCAATTTGAACCAACTAGGTACCAGGAATGGACGTTTTAACGTGCGCCACATTTCATTAACAGTGTAATGAAATTCTGCCGGGCAGGGGAAAACCTGCACAGACTTGCGGGTCCTGTGCGTCCCAAACGAGGACACAACGCCCGGAGGACTGGGCTCATCCTCCAAATGTAAGGTATCCTTAACCGAAATAATCAACTCATCCATGGTCGTCCGTTCTTCAGGTGACCCTGGGGAGGATGTATCAACACCCTCCACTTCAGCCTCCCCCTCAGACCCCGGGGGGTCTAAGGATGAGCGGGACCCTGAAAAGGGCACGCTCGCAGCAGCAGCAGCAGCCATATCCCCATCTGAATCAGAAGAGAGAGACAGCCTGGGCCGTTTTCTCGCAGCCTGTTCAGACATCAGCATTTCCATATTTGCCACTAAAGTCGCAACTACAGCAGCCAGATCAGGTCGCAGCGGGGCCACAGGAGAACTAGGGCCCCCCACTAAAGCTGGAGGAAACTTGCTTTCCTGAGAATCCATGGCTCAAGTTATGAAAAAAGTACAGTGCAAAAAAGTAGTGTACTGTCCCTTTAAATAGCACTGCGGAGTGCGCAGCCCACCGCTACTGTCACAGCTATAAAGACCCCCAAAAGGAGAAAAGAAACTGAGCCAGAAGCAGTATGCAGAAGAAGACTGAAAGATATAAGCTGCAGAGCCCGCAAATCGTTGCTACCTGTGTCCTTGCTGCCTGTGAGGAAAAGGAAATGCTGCTGGAGGGGGCTGGCTATAAGCCAGACCCCAGGGAAAATGGCTGCCCCATAGGGATGCATAGGAGGCTACGCCAAGATGGCCGCCGAAATGCGGCCGAACCGATCGTTCTACCGCCCACAAAATGGTGGCGGATGGCGCCAAAATGAGCTGTATACTCGCCCCAGAGGGGCCATACACGTGTGCATAGTAAAAAACATGGCGGACCGCGCAAAATAACCCCCGCAGCGGCCGCCGCACCACACACAAGTCTGTACCCCCAAACAAGAACCTAAGGTGACACAGGGACAGGGACCCCCGGCAAAACATACAGATCTGCACAAAGCGAACCCCGCAGGGATTGCACAGGGAGTCACACAGGCACAGACATGGGGACACACAGCAACACAGACTGCCACCCCAGACAGAAGGCCCCACACAGAAAGTACTTACCTGTACCCAATGGCGTGGGGAGCCTCCATGCCTGACAGGGAGTGCCGTGAGCCAGGGACATGACGCTGCAGCAGGGCAGACGAGTCCTGTGAGGTAGCCACTTCACGGCTGCATCCCTGCAGCGAACAGGGATGGGTCGTTCTTAATGCCAGGGCGAACCATAGCTGAACGCTCGATGGCGGGCTGGGGGTCCATCTGACCCTCTGTGCCCTGGAGAACCAGGGCGGCCAGTCCGAATCCCAGCACCGCATGATCCATCTTCATCCGAAGAATAAACTAACACTAAAGCTGACAAAATGAACAGCTAGTAAAGTGAGAGAAAAAAACTGACATTTAAAAAGAAAATCAAACAAAAGATTTAGGAAGGCTGAGACTGAAGCCCCAGCACAAGGTAGCCTGACTATTCCTGACGCTAGGCAAATTAAAACTGAGTTGGGAGTGGTGATGCAGGGGGGGTATTGCCCCCATGGGTGTGTATATGCTAATGCCTTTTGTCTTTGGACTAAGTCTATATGGCTAGCTATTCCTACGGATAGGAAGACAATACCCATCAGTGAGGACTTAGAGGAGGCGGCGACTGTCGGAGGACGTAAGAGAAAATGTATTTATTTTCAAAATTTACTCACAGAAAATAAGAAAAACTTTTTTTTTTTTTCAAAATTTTCTGTCTTTTTGCTTTTTTTTTTGTAAAAAATAAAAAAGCCAGAGGTGATTAAATACCACCAAAAGAAAGCTCTATTTGTGTGAAAAAAATGATAAAAATTTCATATGGGTACAGTGTAGCATGACCGCGCAATTGTCATTCAAAGTGTGAGAGCGCTGAAAGCTGAAAATTGGCCTGTGCAGGAAGGGGGTATAAGTGCCCAGTAGGCAAGTGGTTAAATAGAAGTCATTTTTAGTATGGCATTAAACATTTGCCCTGTGTGATTGTCAGATTCATAAACATTACATCAGAATATGGGACTGAGGCAGCTACTACATTTTTGAAAAAAAGCATTTGATTTATTTATTGAAGGATTTAATCAGAGGCAATTCTAAAAAGGTCTTCCCTGACCGGGAATCGAACCCGGGCCGCGGCGGTGAGAGCGCCGAATCCTAACCACTAGACCACCAGGGAGGCTGTAGGTTGGGGGCTGTAGGTTGGGGGCTGTAGGTTGGGGGCTGTAGGTTGGGGGCTGTAGGTTGGGAGCTGTAGGTTGGGAGCTGTAGGTTGGGAGCTGTGGGCTGGGAGTTGGGAGTTGTGGGCTGGGAGTTGGGAGTTGTGGGCTGAGAGTTGGGAGCTGGGAGTTGGGTTGCAAGGTTGCAAGTATTTGGTAGTGAAGATTTCTACAGTAATCACTAACCAACCAAATATAGGACATACTTCATTAAGTGTTCTTGCCTATGGCACTTACTATTCTTTCACATATATTATTAAGTGTTCTTGCATGGCAAGACTACTTACTGTTATCTCACATATATATTCTTATTATTATAGCCAAATTTACCACCCTAACTCCTCCCACAGTTTTTACACAACAAAGACAGTAATATACCGAAACGTGTGGATTGTTCCCGATTGGTGTGCTATTACTTTGTGGAATGTTTCGCCGAATGGTTCACAAACTATCTGCGTTTTTGTGGCGAAATTGGTCCCATAGGAATGAATGGCGGAATGTTCAAAACTAGAGTGCGAGCTAACAAAAGCTAGAGTGGGAGCTGAAAAATCAGGACATGAGTTCTAAACTGCCACCACTCCCTCATTTTCAAGCCCACCTACACAAATCTTATATGAAAACGTTCAGCTATCCCTGCTGCCACTAAAAATGTCCATGGCTAAGCCATAGTCCTGATAGTTTTCACAATATGACCATTTGTTTGGAACTCACGCCGCCCTTTGACATTCATTAAAGCGGTTGTAAACCCAAAGAACAAAAAAAAAAAAACCTGCAAGACAAAGGCATAATGGGCTAGTACATAATGGTCTAGTATGCATGGGTTCGGCGGCTCAGGCGCGGTGATTGGCTGGAAGAGACGGCTCCGGCGCGATGATTGGCCGGAGCCGCGATGACGTCACTCCCGCACATGCGCGCGGGAGTGATTTTCCGGCAAGCTCCCGGCAAATAGATTGAAGGTCCCCCCGGACCTTCAGAGCACATGTGCCGCTCGCGCGAGCGGCTGCATGCACTGTAAATATCTCCTAAACCATGCCGGTTTAGGAGATATTATTTATACCTACAGGTAAGCCTTATTATAGGCTTACCTGTAGGTAAAAGTGTCAAAAAGCGGGATACTACCGCTTTAAGACTCCACTCTAGCCACCTCAGATTTGAAGGGCAATTTCTAAACTGCAATTGTGCCTTCATTTTTAAAAAATTTCAGAGACATACTATGCATCAAAATGTAGGTCTGGGTCTTGTGATGCTCGCAATATAAGGCTCTTCACTGTAGGATATATCATTTTTAAAGTACAACCGTTTGAAGATGGCAACCACCAGTGAAGTGAGCAAGTTGGAGCAGTTTGTTTTTAACCACCCTTCTCTGCCCTTGCTGTAGCGTGAATTGCCATAAGAACCCACGTGTATGAACAACCAGCAGAGTGACAAAAGCTACAGTGTGAGCTGAAAAATCAGGACATGATTTCTAAACTGCCATAACTCCCTCATTTTCACCTACACAAATCTTATATCAAAACATTCAGCTATCCCTGCTGCCACTGTCCACGGCTAAGCCATAGTCCTGATAGTTTTCACAATATGACTGGTGGAGGCAAAAACACTTCACACAATTTCCCCAGAAATTGTAGCTTTTCTAGTTCCTATTATAGTTGTAGCGGGGTTAAATATGCCTAAAGACACTGTTTGATATGTGGGAAGGAACTAAGCTCCCTCTAGTGGTAGCTGCATGGAATTTCCCGGGCTGTGACTTCCTTTTGGCAAGATGAAGAAACTACATCTCCCATGCTGCTTTGCAAGATCCAGGGTGCATGGCTGCACCGCACGGCACTATGGGGGAAGTTATTTAAAGGAAGAGAGAGGCTAAGCCAGGGGCGCGCCTTTCTGCGCTGGACTCTGAGGAACCAGTGAGCGAGAGTGAAGGACTGATGCTGGATATTGGGCCAAAGCCTCTTAGCCTGGAGGGACGACGTGGAACCGTCCCATCTTAAGCACGAGGCACATTCCTGGAGGTCATACTGCTGTTTGCAGAGACCGGAAGTCATCCGCAAGAAGGACCTCGCGCGGCTGGCACATAGCCAAAGGACTGAGACCGCAGTGGAAGCGCGCGAAGGGGAAACTTCTGTTGGTGAGAGGGCACATGCCCAATAACTGACTTTATCTGCCGAAGAGATAGTTTTATCTACAGATAGCGGTAGCGCAACAGGAGGTGATAAAACCCCGGGGTTTAATCAGCATACTCTCTCAGGAGACTCATAGACAAACAATAAGGTCTGAAAAGGAGTCGCCAGAGGCTTATCTCTCTTGCAGAAGTTATTGCTCAGTTACGCAGACACCCTGCGGTGACAACTAACAGCTCGTTGTTTTTCTCTCTCTTGATCTTCATTCCTAAATTTGGATTACAAATGAGCTCTATTCAATAATCTTGCTAGCGAAGATCAACAAGAAAGAAGAGAACTCTGGGGGGGGGGGGGGGACTCAGATAGGCCTACCTATCTGGTACTGTGTCTAGCCTTAATGCAGGAGGAGTGTGGGGGTATTCTTTTACCTTTTTAAAGCTGTTTTAAATAACCTTTTATGGACTTGTATTGTATTGTATTGTATCTCCCCTATTCAATTTGATATACAGTAAACTAAGTTTGGTTAATTACAATCCTGTGCATTGTTCCATTGTGTCACCCAGAAGGACTACCATTCAAGAAGGTAACAAGGTATTGTTGCATATTGAAGTATTGTATTCCAATCTGTGTATCCATTTGATAGTCCAGTCCTATTCTGGGTCAGTTGTGCCTGAGGAGGGATCGAGCCAATTTGATTGGGTTGTTAGGCAGGGTGTAGACCCAATAATATAATCAGCAGCTCCTGCGGGGGTGGTGCTACACGTGGGGGCTCGTCCGGGATTTCTACAGTCCTGCAACACAACCCTCTCAGCCCCAGAATCCCCTCCCACGCAGAAATGGATCCTGCCGCTGCTGCTGAGTGGTGCAAGGAAGAGAATGTCATAGTGGAAAATGGCCTGGTGGTTGAAATCAAGGGAGAAGCCTGGACTGAAGAAAAGCTCCTCCCTGTTTTAAGGGCACTATCCACAGACAGGAAATTCTGGGTGATTGACATAAAAACCGACACCACTGCCCCACACACGTATGCACTGTGTGAGTGGAGGAAAGGGGTCCCTGATTATTTCAATGGAAACAGTGTAAAAACTATTGACCAAACAGAACTTTTCCTGATACATCCAGGAGTTCCTACTGCAGGTCCTACCACTCCTGGGGTATCCAGCCAAGAAAAAGGTGTCCAAGAAGGGCATCCTGAGTCATCACCTTTGTCGACTTTTAGCTCAGAACTGTGTGCTGTTCTGGGGGAGATTGTAGCAAAATGTAGTAAGGACTCCTCGAGCTATCTGATGACTGGATACAGGAAGCTCCGGACATTCTCTGGGAAACAGCCTGTGCCTTCAGCAGAAGATGGGTTCGAAGAGTGGTTAGATACCGCCACTCAGGCTTTGGAGGAATGGGAGGTACCAGAACAGCACAAGAAGCAGAGAATCACAGAGAGTTTAAGGGGACCTGCATTAGAGGCTGTACGTAATCTAAAGCTTAGCAAGAAGAACTGCACTGCACAGGATTATTTGGACATTCTGCAAGATGTGTTTGGTCGGACGGAGAACGCGGCTGAACTCCTCTACCAGTTAGACCACTGTTATCAAGAAGAGGGGGAGAAGTTGTCCGAATTCATTAAACGTCTGGATAGGATTATCCACCAGATCCTGTTAAAGAAAGGAATAGACCCCCGGAAAATAGATGAGACTCGTGCACGACAGGTTCTGAAAGGGGCTCAACCTTTAGATCCCATTGCCATACTGTTACGAACTCGTCAAGATGGCGGCATTCTAGAATACCCCGACCCGATTCGAATGGTCAGAGAGGAAGAGGTCATGTTGGATAACAAGAAGAAAAGTCGACAGTTTGACTCAACTGCCCGGGTTAGAGTGATAAGTGTGGAAGAGGGCGACTCTCAAGTTGAACTCCTAAAGACCCAAGTGTCTCAGTTGATAGAAATGGTGTCCATCCTGACTGGTCAGGTATCCACTCTACCCAAGGGGAGTATATCGGAGAGGCCAGATGAACCTGTTAGTCTCAGCACAGATCCAGAGCCACGGCCTGCAAGATTGTTAACTTGTTTCAACTGCGGGGGAGTTGGACATGTTAGAAGGGTATGTCCCAGCTCAGGAAAGGCTGCCACGAAACCTCGCGAGCCAGCGGGAAACTTCAGAGGACACCGGTGAAGGAGTCAACCGGGTGTCCGCCAGTCTTAAGGGGCTCCAGGAGTGGTGCAGGATCAGGGAAACTGAGTCAGGGGGTCAGACCCAAATATAACACCCCCAGTTCTAGACTCCGGGTTACTGAGGAAAGGAAAGTCAATGCACACCGGGTTCAGCGGGGGCCCAGATCAAGGAAGAAAAAGGAGAAGAGGGCCAGGGTACAGAGAACTGAATCAGATAACAAGGCTACATCAAGAGAATTCCCAACTAACTTGGTCGGGCCCTCCCCAGTGGTCTCGGTTCAGGTAGAAGGAATTTACGCAAGAGCCCTCCTTGACACAGTTGCCCAGGTGACTCTTTTGTATAGAGATTTCTATGATAGATACCTTACCCATCTACCTTTGCAGAAGTTGGAAGATCTGGAGATATGGGGTATCGGGACCCAAAGTTTTCCCTATGACGGGTATCTGCCAATTAAGTTGACCTTTGATCCATCAGTGGCTGGTGAAGCGGAAACCTTCGACACCTTAGTGGTGGTCTGTCCTCGTCCACCAGGGGCCAACAAAAGCTCTCTCATCGTAGGGACAAACACTGACCTGGTAAGGCGCCTTCTGATACAACTGGTCCAGGGACAAGATGCTCAGGCGCTAAGGATCCATCCCATGCTACGGCAGGCCTACCAACGATTAGTGTTGGAGCAAGAGACCCCCGCAGAAGGAGTTGGACGACTCTGGAAGCTGGACAGAGCAGAAAAGGTCTTACAGCCAGGAGAGGTGGCCTGTTTTAAGGCTTCTGTTAAACTCACATGGCAACAGCCGGGTCCCTTCATTATCTTTGAATCAGGTCAAAAGGAGAGACAGAGAGGGATAGAAGTGATCCCTGAGGTGATCCCTTTGAAGGTGTTACAGGAAAACCGTGGAAGGGTTTTAGTGAGTGTCAGAAACACCTCTATTACACCGGTGAAGGTACCGGCCAGAGTGCTCCTGGGCCAGGTCAATCCGGCTACCCCAGTTGCCCCCATTGATTTCAAAGAAAAGGAACAGGGTGAAGCGGTTATAGAGGAGCTCTGCTCTGGAAACGCTGCCCTCCCGCCGGAATGGGTGAAGAGGGCCAAGGCACAACTTGCTCGATGGAGGGAAATATTCTCTAAGGACGAGTTTGACGTGGGATGTGCCAGGAGTGCCACTCATAAGATCCGCCTGAGTGAGGACAAACCTTTCAGGGAGAGAGTCCGGCGAGTCCCCTTAGGTGACTTAGAAGATCTACGTCAACAGCTGGCAGAGCTCAAAAAGATCGGGATTATTCGAGAATCCAGGAGCCCGTATGCTTCCCCGATAGTGGTAGTCCGGAAGAAAAATGAATCTCTGAGGCTTTGTATCGACTACCGAACGCTAAACAGAAGAACCATCCCAGACCAGTATACCACTCCTCGAATCGAAGATGCCCTACAGAGTCTGTCAGGAGCGAAGTGGTTCAGTGTGATGGACTTAAAGAGTGGGTATTATCAGATCCCCATGCACCCTGAAGATCGGGAGAAAACAGCCTTCATCACCCCTGTGGGGTTCTTTGAGTTCAATCGCATGCCTCAGGGGTTGTCCGGGGCCCCTGCTACCTTCCAAAGGCTGATGGAAAGGACCGTTGGAGATATGAATTTGATAGAGGTACTGGTATACTTGGATGATGTTATCGTGTTTGGCAGAACCTTGGAAGAACACGAGGAGAGGTTGGAAAAGGTCTTGAAGAGGCTACATGAAGAAGGTCTGAAACTTTCTCCTGAGAAGTGCCAATTCTATCAGTCCTCGGTCCATTACTTGGGCCATATCGTGTCTGGAGAAGGGGTGGCCACTGACCCGGACAAGCTGGATGCTGTTGCTTCCTGGCCGAGACCCACAAATGTGACCGAACTCCGGTCATTCCTGGGCTTTTGCTCCTATTACAGGAGGTTTGTGGAGGGGTTCGCCCAGATTGCCCGACCCCTAAATGAGCTCCTGAAGAATGAAGAAGATGATGTCCCTGAGTTGGTAAAGCCGGTGAAGTCCACCATGGGACCCCGGAAGGCTAAGGAATCCATCCAGGATCAGTGGACCCCGGAATGCGAAGGGGCCTTTGTCCAGCTGAAGGAAACCCTAACCACTGCCCCTGTGTTGGCCTATGCGGACCCCACAAAACCATATGAACTGCATGTTGATGCCAGCCGAGATGGGCTGGGGGGGGTACTTTATCAGGAGCATGAGGGTCATCTGCGACCTGTTGCCTATGTGAGCAGAAGCCTACTGCCTGCTGAAAGGAATTATCCTACTCACAAACTTGAATTCTTGGCCTTGAAGTGGGCTGTGGTTGACAAATTGAAAGACTACCTGTACGGAGCTGAATTCATTGTCAAGACAGATAATAATCCCCTCACCTATCTGTTGACTACGGCCAAGCTGGATGCAACAGGACATCGATGGTTGGCTGCCCTCTCTAGCTTCAATTTTAGCCTGAAGTATCGGCCAGGAATCGGAAATAGGGATGCAGATGCCCTATCCAGAAGGTTGCATGTTCCACAGGAACCTGCAGAAGAATGGACTCATTTGGCTCCAGAAGGGGTGCGTGCCCTATATCAGGGAACTGAATTTCGATCCCGAGGAGGGTCAAGAGCAGAAGAGATTGGGGTTTCGGCTATCGGAGTACCCAAATGCTACTGCCAGGTGACCCAGGTTGAAGGGGAGGATTTGCCCCGGCTGTCCAAAAGGGACTTGCGGAAGGAGCAGTTGGAAGACCCTTTGGGAAAACTTCTCTTGGAAGCCTTGGAGATCCAGAGCCCTGAGTTGCTTCTAACTGACTCCCCTCAGGGGGCCCGTCTGTTACATAGAGAGTGGACCCGGTTACAGATCAGAGAAGGAGTGGTCTACCGGAGAGGTCCATCTGAAGATCTGGAGGAGAAGTGGCAACTGTTCTTACCAGCTAAATATAGAGAGGGAGTTCTGGCCGCTCTTCATGATAATCATGGCCATCTGGGGCCCGAAAGAACCTTTCGGCTTGTTAGGGACAGGTTCTACTGGCCTTGTATGAGGGCCTGAAGTTGAAGGATACTGTCATTCTTGTGCTCGGTGTATACAGAGGAAGACTCTGCCACGTCAAGCAGCCCCAATGGGCCATCTACAAAGCCAGGGACCCATGGAGCTGGTGTGCATTGATTTCCTTTGCTTAGAGCCTGATTTGAGTGGCCAGGGGAATGTTCTTGTGGTAACAGACCATTTTACCAGATACGCTCAAGCATTCCCAACAAGGGATCAGAAGGCCTCAACGGTAGCCAAAGTTCTTGTAGAGAAGTTTTTTGTACATTATGGGTTACCACAACGCCTCCATTCTGATCAGGGAAGGGACTTCGAAAGTAGACTGATCAAGAGACTGTTGGATATGTTGGGCATTCAAAAGACTAGAACCACTCCCTACCATCCACAAGGGGATGCCCAGCCTGAACGATTTAACAGGACTCTCTTGGATATGTTGGGGACTTTGAGCTCAGAGAAGAAACAGCATTGGGGCAAGCATGTAGCTGCCATCGTGCATGCCTACAACAGCACTGTCAGTGATGCTACTGGATATTCCCCTTATCGGCTGATGTTTGGAAGGGAGGCTCGGTTACCAGTGGATTTGGCATTTCGCCTGATCATACCTCTTCAGCATCGCATAGAGGATATGTGGACCGACTGCGGAAGAGTCTGAAAGCGGCCTATGACAAGGCCCAGGCTACATCTGATCAACGTGGACTGCGGAATAAAAAAAGTTTCGACCTAAAAGTTCGGATCCATGACCTGCAGCCAGGGGACAGGGTTTTGTTGAGAAACTTGGGTGTCCCGGGAAAACACAAGTTGGCAGACCGCTGGAAGTCCCAACCTTATGTTATCTGTAAGCAACTGTCAAACCTTCCTGTGTACCAAATTCGGCCTGAGGGAAGTGTGGGTCCATTGAAGGCTTGGCATCGGAACCATTTGCTGCCTCTCTCTGAAGCGGTTCGTATGCCCCCTGTGGAAGACTTGTCAGAGGCCCCTTCGACTTCTCGCCGGTCCAGACCAGTTACCAGATCTCAGACGACGCTTCCAGATGAGGGAGAGGGAAGTCCTCTATCTGAAGATTTGGAAGATGAAGAGGAGGTACCCGACTGGTTGTGGTCATCTCAGTTGCCAGAACCCACACCTGCCTCCCTGTCTTCATCTGACTTGGCTGATAGAGGAGCCCTTCGGGCAGAAGCCCCTGAATTCATACCCTTCCATATGCTTCCAGAAGAAGCAGCTGAGGATGAAGATCCTGAGGAGGAGGTTGCACCCTTCTCTGAAGAAGAACTGACCTCTCTTGAACCATCAGGTTCCTCTGTGTTGGAACATGAGGAGGTGGACATTGAAGAATCCTCAGAAGTGCCTGATCCTAGTACCTCTGAGAGCATGCCTCCACGGGAACAGAGGGAAAGGAGAGTCATTCACCCACCTAAGAGACTGACCTATGATCAATTGGGTGAATGTTCGGAAGAAGCTGTTTTTACCTCCAAAAGATCTCCTGACCAGCCTAGTTCCTCCACTGTAGATTTGGTGGGGGACAACCCTAGCTCACCCCCAGGCACAACTGTACAAGCCACCCAAGTTTCGGGGGGTCTGTGAGAGATCATGAGAACAAAGTATTGAAGTAGAAAACGTTTGCATTTAAGTTTGTACATAAGGATATTGGGTTTGGCCATTATAATAAGCACAGTTTTTGATGTTCACAATTTGGTTTACTTTGTGAGTTAATGTTTGCGCACATTTTGTTGCTCTGACCTCACTATATGTTTTTTCTCTTTCTCACCTTTTGATGTTTTTTTTACAACACAAACTTTAAGATGTAAGTGTTTAAGAAATTGCAAATGCACATGTGCTTTTTAAAGGAGCACTATATAAAAGCACTAGAAATCAGCACTATATTAACACTGTAGAAATCACTTATTTGCTTATTAATTGCACTTTATAGTTTTACTGTTGCACTGCTATCAGAATACAAAATTGGATATATTCAAATTGACTTATTTCAGCAAAATGTTAATGTTTTTGTTGTATAATGCCAACCTATGCACTAGGGTACATACTGTTGACCTCTTTGGGGACCAAAGTTTCTCAAGTGGGGGGAGTGTGTAGCGGGGTTAAATATGCCTAAAGACACTGTTTGATATGTGGGAAGGAACTAAGCTCCCTCTAGTGGTAGCTGCATGGAATTTCCCGGGCTGTGACTTCCTTTTGGCAAGATGAAGAAACTACATCTCCCATGCTGCTTTGCAAGATCCAGGGTGCACGGCTGCACCGCACGGCACTATGGGGGAAGTTATTTAAAGGAAGAGAGAGGCTAAGCCAGGGGCGCGCCTTTCTGCGCTGGACTCTGAGGAACCAGTGAGCGAGAGTGAAGGACTGATGCTGGATATTGGGCCAAAGCCTCTTAGCCTGGAGGGACGACGTGGAACCGTCCCATCTTAAGCACGAGGCACATTCCTGGAGGTCATACTGCTGTTTGCAGAGACCGGAAGTCATCCGCAAGAAGGACCTCGCGCGGCTGGCACATAGCCAAAGGACTGAGACCGCAGTGGAAGCGCGCGAAGGGGAAACTTCTGTTGGTGAGAGGGCACATGCCCAATAACTGACTTTATCTGCCGAAGAGATAGTTTTATCTATAGATAGCGGTAGCGCAACAGGAGGTGATAAAACCCCGGGGTTTAATCAGCATACTCTCTCAGGAGACTCATAGACAAACAATAAGGTCTGAAAAGGAGTCGCCAGAGGCTTATCTCTCTTGCAGAAGTTATTGCTCAGTTACGCAGACACCCTGCGGTGACAACTAACAGCTCGTTGTTTTTCTCTCTCTTGATCTTCATTCCTAAATTTGGATTACAAATGAGCTCTATTCAATAATCTTGCTAGCGAAGATCAACAAGAAAGAAGAGAACTCTGGGGGGGGGGACTCAGATAGGCCTACCTATCTGGTACTGTGTCTAGCCTTAATGCAGGAGGAGTGTGGGGGTATTCTTTTACCTTTTTAAAGCTGTTTTAAATAACCTTTTATGGACTTGTATTGTATTGTATTGTATCTCCCCTATTCAATTTGATATACAGTAAACTAAGTTTGGTTAATTACAATCCTGTGCGTTGTTCCATTGTGTCACCCAGAAGGACTACCATTCAAGAAGGTAACAAGGTATTGTTGCATATTGAAGTATTGTATTCCAATCTGTGTATCCATTTGATAGTCCAGTCCTATTCTGGGTCAGTTGTGCCTGAGGAGGGATCGAGCCAATTTGATTGGGTTGTTAGGCAGGGTGTAGACCCAATAATATAATCAGCAGCTCCTGCGGGGGTGGTGCTACATAGTGAAAGCCTATGGGAAAATTTGGCACCCTAACTCCTCCCACAGTTTTTACACTACATAGACAAGTAATATAACGAAATGAGCGGATCATTCCCAATCGCGTTGCTATTACTTTTTGGAAGGTTTTACCGAATGGTTTGTGAAATATCGTCATTTTGTGGCAAAATTTGGCGAATTTGGCCCCATAGGAATGAATGGCGGAATGTTCAAAACTAGAGTGGGGCCTCAAAATAGAGGGTGAGCAAAGAAATCTTCCCCCAATTTCTAAACTGCTGCCACTCCCTCATTTTTAACCACTTTGCCACTGCTCACTGGAGCTCTACTGCGGCAAAGTGGTTCGTTATCGTCTGGCGACGTAGGTCTACGTCGCCAGACAGTCCACTTTCTGGAGGCTCGCTACCACTGTATGCAGTCACAGCGGGAGTCGGGCCAGGGGAGGAGCAGCAGCGATCGCCGCTGCTCTTCCCCGATCGTCGGGGAATCGAGTCTGGAGAAATGTGTAAACAGAGCGGGCGGATCTCCTAAGTGACAGGCAGGGTCAGATTGCAGGGTTCAGCATAGCTGAACCTGCCATCTGTCCTTGTGTCACTCAGTCACCTCCCCCCACACATGTCAGTAAGCACCAGGCATACATTAACCCCTCCCTCTCCAATAAAATTAACCCCTTCCCTGCCAGTGTCATTTTTACAGTAACCGTGCATATGTATAGCACTGATTACTGTAGTAATGTCACTGGTACCCCCAAAAGTGTCAAAAATGTCAGTCAAGGGTCCGATCTGTCCGATGCAATGTCGCAGTCCCACAAAAAAAAAATCGCAGATCGCCGCCATTACTCGTTAAAAAAAAAAAACACCAAAAATTACAGAAATCTTTCCCTTAGTTAGTAAACGCAATAACTTCTGCGCAAACCAATCAAAATACGCTTATTGTGATTTTTTTTTTACCAAACATAGGTAGCAGAAAACAAATTGGCCAAAAATTTAAAAAAATTTAGATTTTTACATTTTTGGGGGGGGGGGGGGGGGGGGATTTCATATAAAAAATGTGAAAAATTTTGTTTGGGTACGGCGTTGCATGACCGTGCAATTGTCAGTTAAAGTCGCACAGTGCCGAATCGCAAAAAGTGGCCCAGACGTAAGACACCAAATTCCCCTGGTGGTAAAGTGGTTACGGCCACCTACACAAAACGTTCGCCTATTCCTTGCTGCCACTTAAAATTTCCACATCTAAGCCATAGCCCTAATAGTTTTTACACTATGACCATTTGTTTCCAACTCATGCCGTCCATTGACATTCATTGAAACTGCACTCAAACCATCCTAAATTTCAAGGCTGTTTTCTAACCTGTGACTGTGCCTTCACTTTTAATGACATGCTATACAACAAAATGTCGGCCGGGGTCTTGTGATTCCTACGGTATAAGTCTCTAAGCTGTGAGATTTAGAGCTTTTACACTAGAGCCATATGAAGATGGGCATCTCCATTTTTGGTAAGGTGCCCCACAAGAATGAATGGCGGAATGTTCCGGAATGTTCAAAACTAGACCGTTTGTTTCCAACTGCCAAAATATCTTAACTGCTGCCACTCCCACACACACACACACACACACACACATACACCACACCACACACACACACACCACACCAAACACACAACACCCCCCCACACACACACCCACACCACAATTAAACACACACACAGACTACACAAACTTCTGCCACTCCCACATGCACATAGTTACTCCGCCCACTGCAGCTGGAGACTACCGGTGGGGGCAAGAACACTTTATACAATTTCCCTGGAAATTTTAAGTTTTCTAGTTGGGTTATATTCCTGCTCCTGTCGCCTCAACAAAATCTTTAATTAAACGTCCTGCAGTATTCACTAAGGTTGCATTCACACTTTAGCATTTCATGAGATGCACATTTGCTGCATGAAAAAATTTGTGTCAAACATGACAAAATGCACAGTTAAGGCCCGTGTAACGTACCCATTGTCGGCCATAAATATTCGGCCAACGTCCGATTGGCCGATTGGCGGCTTGTTAGTATGATGCTTCCGACAACCGACTGCGACTTTTCGACCGAACAAAATCTGGTGTGCAGGCTATAAAATTTTTGTAGGCCAACAAAGAACAGCCGATTCTTCAGTCAGTACAGATTTCGGCCGACAAAAAGCAGATGAGCAAGACTGGGCATGCTCAGAGAAGAAAAAACACACGGAAAGTTAACCATCACATGACATCACTTCTGAAGTTGGTTGTTGTTGGCCGACAAAATTCGTGTGCAGTCTTGAGCACTTTTCAACCAACAAGACAGCACTTGACAAAAGACGGCCGATCGTTCTCCCGACAATCTGTGCGTGTGTACGGGGCTTTACAAAAAATAAAGCTGAAGACCCTTACCCAGGAGAAAGAGCAGCTTTGCAGGATGTAGAAGAAAGTTGATATGGTGGGAAGCAGTTTTTGAATCAGTGTTTAACAGCTTCAACCCTAGTTAGCCTGCTGTGTCTGGAATTTGGTTTTAACACATTTCATATTTGCTTAGTTGTGTTACAAACAGTTAATTAGCAACATCTCCTTTTCCAAGAAGTGGATAAAAAAGAAAAACTTGTTTCCGCCCGGTTTCGAACCGGGGACCTTTCGCGTGTGAGGCGAACGTGATAACCACTACACTACGGAAACCTGGGTGCTATAACTGCTTTCCATGGGAGTGGGGAGAAGTTAGAAATAGGGGGCCCAAGTCTGGATTTGGCATTTATTTACATCACAATGTCTTTAGATACATGCAAGCTTGCAAATTGTGTCAATATGTGAATATTTGAAGGTCTATAGCAGGGATGCTCGGCCCACAACCTCAAATTAGGGAAGTGCATTCCCATGCTCTGAGATGGTGGGTCAGAAAGCCCAGATCACAATCAACGGGTTGCTGACCTGCCATCCCAGAGCATCAGAATGCATGGAGCTCACACAGAATATATGCCCCACCAGGTCAGATGAGCCTGATTACATTATCATATGCAGATAAAATTGTATAGAGAAATATCATTAACCTGAGCTAAATAGCTAGTCATCTGGACAGAAACAAAAGGTGAATGGGAATCCACACCTAGACAATGTTATACTTAACATGCTAATTAGCCCAGCACCTAAACCAGCCTGGATGACTAGACTATTCAGCCCCTACAACAGTAAATATAAAAGACACACTATTACAAGTATAAACACATCCCACAAAGGTTTGCTAGCAGGGACAACAATAGGTGTTCCAATTAACCATGGAATCCACACCTAAGCAATGCTTTGGCTAATCAGGAATATCAGACGGCCTACAACAGGTTATATGGTAAAGCTCATACAATATTCCATCATTCTGATACAGAGGAATTAATGTATCCTAGATTTCTTCAGGGATTTTGTGGATAAATATTACTGTCCCATTTGAAGTAATCCAAACCATAGTCTCAGTGTCCATTAAGTAGTTGTCAGTCACCTTGGGCCCCTACTAGACACCGGGTGACTTAAGCCCCGTACACACATAGCTATTGTCGGCCGAACGATCGGCCGTCTTTTGTCCGGTGCTGTCCTGTCGGCTGAAAAGTGCTAAAGACTGCACACGAATTTTGTCGGCCAACAACAGCCGACTGCAGAAGTGATGTCATGTGATAGTTAACTTTCCGTGTGTTTTTTCTTTTCTGAGCATGCCCAGTCTTGCTAATCTGCTGTTTGTCGGCCGAATTCTGTACTGACTGGCGAACAGTCGGCCGTTCTGGTGACGGCCAACAAAAATTTTAAAGTCTGCACGCCAGATTCTGTTCGGCCGAAAATTCGCTGTTGGTTGTCGGAAGCATCATACTAACAAGCCAACGATCGGACGGTGGCCGAATATTTACGGCCGACAATCGCTACGTGTGTACGGACCTTTACACATAAGAGGGACCTGGGGAGCTGAGACAGGGATTCCCCAACCTCTCTAAGGTAAGCTTTTTTGCACGGGGCCCCCAACCAAAGTGACTCCTGTCACAAGAGCGTCTCCCGGCGCTCACGTGACTCCTCGTCTCTCTGCTCTCACCAGCGGGCTGGGCACTCCTGCTGACGTCAGCTGGGGAGGAGAGGAGCAGAGACGCTCTGATACAGTACTGTATAGGTAGAAATTGGCATCTCATATACGCGGCACAGGGACACATAATGGTATTTAACAGAGGGGATAGCATGCTTATACAGTACTGTACTATAGATATGATAGCAGCATATCTTTATTTATACCAATAAATGATTGTGTACAAATCACCTGAGTTTCCATTATTTCTTATGGGGAAATTTGCTTTGATATACGAGTGCTTTGGATTACAAACATGTTTCTGGAACAAATTATGCTTGCAAACCAAGGTATTACTGTACACCTATCTGAAATGAGTATGAGCCATGACATAAATTCAGTGCCCCGTGTGAGGATTGAACTCACAACCTTCAGATTATGATACTGACACGCTACCTACTACGATAACGATGCAGTTGTTGCCAAGAGTTTTTACCAGTAGCATATGTAACAGTGTAATAGGTAAAAAAAAGGGCAAATCAAGCAGTTGAGGAAACATCAAAAATGGCCTTAAGCCCCTGTTCACATTGGGGCAATTCGACATTGCAAGCAACGGCACCGTCCGAATCGGCGGGCGCCACAAACTCCGGCACTACTTTTTCCGACTTCGGGGTTGATTTCAATAGACATCTGTGCATGAACCCGCACAGATGTCTTTCAAATTGCCCACAAACTCGCAATGAAATGAAGGTTAAATTGCGCGAGTTCAGCTGAACTTGCATGATTTCAAACCAGCCTCCATTATGAACGAGGGCTCTAAAGGATAACTTCACCTTTGGGAACATGTTACATGTTCCACCAATTTTTAGGGTGGAACATCTAACCCTTTTCCCAGTTCTGCAACTGCTGCCTGATTACCCCTCACTGTGAGAGGTTCCCCTTACTAGGTGTCACTTTTTAAAATCAGCTCAGCCATGCGGGGCTCCTCCCACAGCACTGTGTGTGAATGAACTACAAGCCCAAACACCCTTTGCGACTGTTGGCTTGTAGTTCTTAAAGCGGAGTTCCGGGCACAGAAAAATTATTTCAGTGAACATACCCCCGGGACAGTCAGGGCTAGTACATTCCACAATGGTGGCCCGGTTCGCACTTACCTGCCAGAAGAAATACTCACTTATAAAATTTCTTCCACTGCGTTGCCATCTCTCTTGTGGGCAGCTGAAGCCGGCACGATCCTCTTCTGCGTCTTCTTCTGCGTCCTCTTCTCCCAGAATGCGCCTGCACCGGCCCCTCTCGTCACTTCCGGCGCGGCGCCGCGTTCCTCCACAGCTTCTGGGCTGTTTAGCAGGGAATGCTGCGTCGCCCCGGAAGTGACGAGCGGGGCCGGTGCCATCGCATTGATTCCTGGGAGCGATGACGTTCAGCTCCCAGGAATCAGTGCAAGCCAGGAAGTGACGGCGCAGAGGGAGGAATTGAAGAATAGGTGAGTATATTCGATCTCCAATTACAAGGTGAGTAAAAAAAAAAAAAAAAAACCTAACTATCCAATCCCTTTTCAGGTGAATGAGAACAAGCGGACGGGCACAAAAAAAAAGATAGATTTTGTGCCCGGAACTCCGCTTTAATGAACTACCATGGCATTGTGGAGTGCCTTGGTAGTTCTCTGATTCTTTCTGCCAGTGTATGTGCTTGCCTAAATGCGATGTACGGGCAGACAGATACACTGATAGATCTGCAGAAAACCTGCATGGCACCAGCAATCTGCTGATCACTGGTGCAATGCTTTACAGGCTCTCAACAAAAATAATAAATGCACATTTTTTTTTTTTATATGCATTTATTTTTAGCATGAATAGCTCATGAAGTAAAGCCAATGCTTCTGGTTTTGTTTAACCTCCCTAGCGGTATTCCTGAGTGTGGATCGGGGTTAATATAGAGTGCCAAAAGTGGTAACCCCCGAGCCACACTCGGGATTACCCCACAATAATACTCACCTTCCCCTGCGATCCCCACCAGCCTCCCTGTCCACCAGGCATCCTCACGCTGTCCTCCCGCTGAGTGCTCGGCCAATGCCGGCACCTGTCTTCCAGTTCTCTTCCCTGCGAGCGCCATGACGCAGGGCGGTGGAACCGGCGGCAATTTCAAAAATGTAAATAAAACAAATGACATGATACAAAGTTGTATCCTAACGGATTACACTGTATCAAGCCATTTCACCACAGGATTTCACCTGGTGGCTTTTCCAGTGCCCTGCCTGTGCTTTTCCAGTTCTTTGTGCCTGGAAAGTTATGAACGACCATGGCGTCCAAAAAGCATTCTTTTTTGATTTGTGGGAAAATTCGTCATCAGGTAGGGAAAGTGACGACAGCAACTATTCTGCGACTGAGCTCAGCGATGTGCAGACTTGGTGCTCTATTGACTGCGGTACGGATCAGGCAGCGCCCCCAAGATTCCCATTTACAGGAGCACCTGGTATGAAAGTTAACTTTGACCATCACAACCCCTTGGCATACCTAGAATTATTTTTGACCGATGAGGTTATTGAAAAAATAGTTAACGAGACCAACCGGGACAAAGAGCAACAATGCGCTACGCATTGGAGGTTTGCAAGATGCAGAAAGTGGGAATCAGTGACCAAAGATGACATTTGGAAATTCCTGGGCCTAATAATTCTTCAGGGAGTGGTGGGGAAACCCCTGCAGAAGTGGTATTGGACAACCAATACATTACTTGCCACTCCATTCTTTGGCACGGTCATGTCAGAACACAGATTTTTCCCTCATAATGAAACATCTCAACTTTAAAAATAATGAAGAATTTGATGAAACTACTTCGGAATTTCCCCGCGAAGCTATGTGCCAGAAGGAGATATCAGCATAGATGAAAGTCTAATGGATCAATGGAAGGCTCAGCTGGGAGCAATACATTGCATCACAGAGGGCATGATGTGGCGTAAAATCCTACATGCTGTGCGAATCATCAACTGTCTACATTTGGAATTCAGTGATATACACTGGAAAAGGAACAAAATTTGATGAAAAATACAGTAATTATGGAATAGCAACATCTTCTGTTCTTTCCCTAATTGAGCCATTGCTAAATCAGGGCTATTGTGTAACAACTGACAACTTTTATACATCTCCTGAACTTTATGAGGTTCTGCTGCACAACAAAACCGATGCCTATGGAACCATAAGGGCTAACCAGCACGGCATGCCACCAATGTTTGTCAAAAAGGAGCTCAAGACAGGAGAAATGGTTGCCTGGCAGAAAGGCAAAATGATGGCACTGCGATGGAGGGACAAGAAAGATGAGTGCCTAATGAGTACAGTGCATAACACCTCCACTGTTGTGGTACACATGAAAGGTGGGAAAGAAGTCATAAAGCCCCAAGTAGTGATAAACTACAACAACACCATGGGAGGTGTCGACAGAACCGACCAAGCAATGACATTCTACCCAGCTATGAGGAAGCAGCAAAAATAATACTTTAAGAAGACCTTCAGACATCTTCTTGAGCAATTCTTGTGGAATGCATACATTCTGCTCAAAAAAAAAAAAAAAAGAGTGACAAGCCTGTGATTCATGCAGACTTCATTTGGAATGTTGCCGAACAAATCTTTCTGAATCACCAAACACCATCAATGGTTGTGAACAGATCTGGAAGTCGTGCTGTTAGCGTTGTTAACCCGGAACGCCTGACTGGTCGTCGCTTCATGGACTACATCCCACCAACTGAGGAAAAGTCAGCACCTACAAGGATGTGCGTGGTTTGTTGCTTGAAGAGAGATGACAGTGGAAGGAAAATAAGAAAAGAAACCAGATTCTATTGCCCCGATTGTGACGTCGGACTTTGTGCAGTCCCATATTTCAAAATATTTCATACCCGAGATGTTTACTAAACTTGTATTACAGTGACTAGTAATATCGCACCCCTTGTTGTTTGTACACATTTCAGTGTTTTTGGTTTGATTATATTATTGAATAAAATGTATTATTATATTAAAATTTATGATTTCATGTTTCAAACTTTATCATACCCGGGATGTCCACTAGACTCTTGTTTGGACAGATTGAAGTGAGTTATTCCTAAGAATTACAGGCCTAAAATATAAAAACAACATATTTCCATTGTAAGGGATTAGCTCGGTGGTAGGCGTGGATGACCCCTTTGGGGGTGCGTTTTCACAGAGAGATAGCCGAGCAGAGGTTGAAAACAAGACTGATTTATTCATGCAATTTACTTCACACAATTGCAAGCGTCAAAACAGCCAAAATAAAATAAAAGACAAAATAAATCCTTGCCTCTGTGGGCGGCTACCTTCTCACGCTGGAACCTACCTAAGAAGTCTTCCCAACCTACTGTTGGGCCGATACTGCTGATCCTACAGCAGACACTCAAATGTCCATTTGTTTGCTTTTCACACAGCACAAACATTGTCCATTGAACATGTCCCTTTGTTTTCTTTCACACAGCACATGTTCATTTATAACAGGATCCTTTACTCTTCAGATTCTTCACATTGAACACAGTTCATTTAACAGGTCCCTTTACTCTTCACACTCTTCACATGGAACACTTTGTCTTCTCACCTTTGAGACGTCTTCACTCGTGGTTACCCTCCTTAGCTTCACATCGCTGTAGGGGGTCTTCTCCCATGCTCACCAGCTTGTCGGGAGGCACACATCCGACTGTCCCCCTCTCCCAGCCCACACGGCGACAGGAGGCAGCAGTCCTTCTCCCATGCCCACACGGCGTCGGGAGGTACACGTATGTCTGTCCTCCTCTCCCAGCCCACACGGCGACAGGAGGCAGCACTCAATAGATTTTCTCTGGACAAATTATAGAGGCCTTGATCTCCTCATTCTGAACAGCTGAATGGTTTTCAACTTCCTGCTGGCTCTTTTTGCAGCCAACACCCTATAGTATCAGTGAACTTTTCAAAGCAGGTGGGAATGTGTCTCCTCTCAGTGACTACATTCCCAGATTTACCTGACTTCCTGTCACATACCCCCCCCTCTTGTTTCAACCCTAGGGTTGGGACACATATTTCCAGGCACGCATGTGTCAGGCACTGCTGACTCACTGATAAGCCTCCTATTATCCTCAAGCTTCCGGATGAAACTGTTTCTGTCATCTTCACTGACAGATTTCTCATAAATGCCACACAGTTTGTCTCTCATCTCATATACACATTCTTCAACTGCATTTTTGGCATAATTTTGCTCCTTCTCGTTTCTGTCATCTTCATTGACAGCTTTCTCATAAATGTCAGACAGCTTGTCCCTCATAACCGTCTGTCCAATCCACCATGGAGGACCGTGATCCATAGGCAACTCAATTGGGCTAGTCTTAATGTCTTCAACATTCTTAAGACGCCTCTCTCTGCAATCCATAAATGTTTTCCACAAAACTTTGAGAACCTTTGCTTCACTAAGCTTTGTTCCAAGTAGGGACTCTTGACATCCCTCTGTGACTTGAGTTGCCTCTCCATACAGCTGTACACAATCATTGACTTTTTGTTGTAAAAGGGAATGATTTTCCTTCTTGAGCTTTGCTTGCTCTAAGATGCTGTGCAGAGGATTTTCCAATTGAGACAACAGGCTGTCACACATTTCTTCAAAGTGACCCCTGTTCCTTTTCCCAGAGATATCAATATCATTCAAACATTTCATATTCATAGGCAGATCTGAAGCATTTGCACTCATCAACTTCTTAAACTTTTCGCCCTCCTGAGCGAGTCGCAGTAAAGGCCTACTATTTGATTTGATATTCAGTTTATATTTCTTGCCAAACTCTTCACAGAAGTAGCCAACCAGAACATCATCAACTTTCCTTCCACCAACATAGGGGTTAAAGGCAACAACACAGTTGAACCCAGCGATCTGGGTGGTATCCATTATAGACCTCCTCTCTGCATCAGTGAAGAAGCATGGAACTGCAACACATTCTTTTACAGGTTTCTTCAATGCACTTTCTGCTGAACTATTTGACCGCTCAAGGTCACCTAGTTCTTTTTCTCTATCTGAATTCCACATGGAATGCATCTCAAGATCACGATCAAACTTCTGCCACCCGTCTTTCACCAGTTCCATTTTGGAAACACTCCCTGAAAGGCACTTATTCATTTGCTTCACGTTTTCACCAACAGCCTTAGTTTTCTCCACTAGGTGGCGTTTGCTTTTTTCTCCCAGATTTATATCACTTGCTTTAGTTTTCTCCGCTTTAGTTTTCTCCACTAGGTTTTCAGCCTGAACTGAGAAATCATCACATTTCTTACACAACTCTTTTGTTTGCTGAAGCTCTAATGATACATTTTCCAATGCTTGAAGTTTTTGAAGGAACGGTTTATTCCAAAGGGGTGATTCAAGCCACATGTCATCACATTTCTGAGGCTCACTCAGGACAGACCCCAAAACACTGATCCTTTTAAAAACTGCATCAGGCACACTATCCCCTCTTTGGGACAGATCCTCTGTTGCCTGGAATTCCTCTTCCAGTTCCTGCAACGGAATCTTCATCTCTTCTACTTGCTGTTCTAAGGCTCGCTTAGACTTTTCTAGCTCCTGAACGCTTTTCACAACATCATCCTTGGAGCTGACCAATTCTTCCATTTCTGTACGCAGCTGTTTGTCAACACTTTCTAGTTCAACTTTACACTCTAGAGCTTCCTCCAAGGAGCGAGCCAAGAACAGGGCTTTGCTCTCGTTATCACGCACCTCCGTTTCTGCACGTGCGCGTTCTTCTGCATATTTTGCAGACACAGTCTTCTCTTCACCAAGCATCTGATCAAACTTCTTTTTCACATCTTCAACACACTGTAATGAACCAACGCTTTCTTCCATGCGTTTTTTCATATCCGCTATCTGAGCTTGCAATGTTGCGACTTGCTCTGATAGGTTTTTCTTTGCTTCCGCCTCCTCTTTTCATTGTTCCAGGAAGCCATTTTTCTCATCTTCCATTTGTTTGAGCTTTGTGCTAAAACTCAGCCTTTTACACCTCTCTTCCTGTAAGAGTTCCTGCGTGTCTTGCAGCTGCGATTCCAAGATAGAAAAATCTTCCGCAATTTCTCTAGATTTGCTGTCTGCTTGAGAAAGCCGATTTGTGACACTGTCCAACTCAACCTGCAATCGGTTTGCCTTCTCTAACAGCTTAGCACACAATCGGTCACCTTCTGACACCTTGACTTGCGATTCCAGAAGCCGTGCCTCTACTTTTTCCCTCTTATGTTCACAATCTCCTTTTCCCTGCATAAGAGCCTTCACCTCATTGGCTAGTTTCTGGGAATGAGACTGTAATTCTGCCACACAGGCTTCTTTCTCCTTTAACTGCTGCTGGAAACGTTGGGCTTCACCTTTCCAACTTTCACAGTCTGCACGTAATTCATCTACCACATTGCTCAAAGTGGTGAGCTCATACACAGTACTCAGTAATTTAGCCTCTCTTTCACTTTTCTCGTTGTCGCTGAGAGACAATGTCGTTTTCAGAGCGACATTCTGTTCCTGCGACTCCTGCAGGTCTATTTTTGTAACTTCCAAACACTGAAGACTTTTTTCCAGCTGATTACGCAACTCCAACATTTCACACATACTTTGCTTCTGCAAAGTCTGAATTTCAATTTCCTTTTCCATGAGGATGGTATCTTTCTCCTTTATAGTGTCTTGACATTTTTGCAACTCGACCAAAAGAAGAGCAGTGGATTCTTCCCACTGTAACACATGAGACTTGAGTAGTTCATTCATTTCCTGCAAGTTTCTATGCTCCATTTTAAGCAATTCCAAGGCTTGTTCCTTTTCTTCCATTTTCCGTTGCAAGGCATCCAACTCAGCCCTGCACACATACTCGGTTTCTTCCAAACCGATGGCCTCCATTGGCTGCTGGCGTCTCTGTTTCCAGCCTGCCATGCTCTCTTGATGAGCCTTTTGTTGAGCTGCAAAGCTCCGCTGAAAATCCGCATTTGCCTGCTGTTGAGCTGCATTTGCCTGCTGTTGAGCTGTATTTGATATAATCAGTTGTTTCAACATCTCCTCCATTTTGAGCTTACTTTTCATCTGAGCACACTGCGTCTCCATAGCAGTTTCATCAGTGTTGCTAGGGACAACAACCTTCCTCTTTAGTAGACTCTCTTTAGGCATGGATGGGGCTGGTTCAGACGGTAACATCCCCTCCATCCATAGAATCCGGTCTCTCATTTCATCTATCTTTGCATTCTTCAGGCGTTTTGAACGCCCCATCTTCAATAACTCCACAAACAAATTTTTCACAGTCCAGCAAAAAATTTTCAGACCACTGTCTCTTTAACACATGTAGTTTTTCTCTCTCTTGCAAGATCTCTTTTCCTGCACACACAGTTTGTGCGGTCCCTTGCACCAGACACAACAAAGTTCATCAAAAATGTTGAGACCGCTGTCTCTTTAAAACACGTTTTTTTTTTTTTTTTTTTTTCTTTCAGGATCTTCTCTCCTGCACACATAGATTGTGCAATCTCATGCACCAGACAAAGTTCATCAAACATGTGCACTTCCTTGCAGGGATCTCTGCTTATGCCCACTGCATACCTCCACCATATGTAAGGGATTAGCTCGGTGGTAGGCGTGGATGACCCCTTTGGGGGTGCGTTTTCACAGAGAGATAGCCGAGCAGAGGTTGAAAACGAGACTGATTTATTCATGCAATTTACTTCACACAATTGCAAGCGTCAAAACAGCCAAAATAAAATAAAAGACAAAATAAATCCTTGCCTCTGTGGGCGGCTACCTTCTCACGCTGGAACCTACCTAAGAAGTCTTCCCAACCTACTGTTGGGCCGACACTGCTGATCCTACAGCAGACACTCAAATGTCCATTTGTTTGCTTTTCACACAGCACAAACATTGTCCATTGAACATGTCCCTTTGTTTTCTTTCACACAGCACATGTTCATTTATAACAGGATCCTTTACTCTTCAGATTCTTCACATTGAACACAGTTCATTTAACAGGTCCCTTTACTCTTCACACTCTTCACATGGAACACTTTGTCTTCTCACCTTTGAGACGTCTTCACTCGTGGTTACCCTCCTTAGCTTCACATCGCTGTAGGGGGTCTTCTCCCATGCTCACCAGCTTGTCGGGAGGCACACATCCGACTGTCCCCCTCTCCCAGCCCACACGGCGACAGGAGGCAGCAGTCCTTCTCCCATGCCCACACGGCGTCGGGAGGTACACGTATGTCTGTCCTCCTCTCCCAGCCCACACGGCGACAGGAGGCAGCACTCAATAGATTTTCTCTGGACAAATTATAGAGGCCTTGATCTCCTCATTCTGAACAGCTGAATGGTTTTCAACTTCCTGCTGGCTCTTTTTGCAGCCAACACCCTATAGTATCAGTGAACTTTTCAAAGCAGGTGGGAATGTGTCTCCTCTCAGTGACTACATTCCCAGATTTACCTGACTTCCTGTCACACCATGCAAAACAATGTACCGCTTTTATCACAAAAATTCTGACATACTCAGACTGCCAGGGAGGTTAAACATGCAGTGCCTTCTGAAGAGTGATCTATGTTGGATTGCTCTTCAGAGGGAGTTTGACAGACAGTGAGGAGGTGTGTCTTGTAGCCTAATGCCAGCAGAGCCAGACAGACATTCTGAAGCACCAGTAATTAACCCCTTGGAGCCTAAGCCTTTTTCTGACATATGTTGCTTACAAGTTAAAATCAGTATTTTTTGTTAGAAAATGACTTAGAACCCATAAACATTATATATATTTTTTAGCAGAGACCCTGCATTATTTTATGGCACACAGTATTTGCGCAGCGGTCTTTCAAATGCAATTTTCTTGAGAAGAAATACACTTACATGAATTTAAAAAAAAAACAAAATGGTAAGGCTAGCCCAATTTTTTTGTATAATGTGAAAGATAATGTTACACCGAGTAAATAAATACCTAACATGTCATGCTTTAAAATTGCACACACTCATGGAATGGCGACAAACAACGGTACTTAAAAATCTCCAAAGGCGACGTTTTACAAAATGGTAACGGTTACCTGTTTAGTGTTACAGAGGAGGTCTTGTGCTAAAATTATTGCTCTCACTCTAATGAACGTGGCAATACCTCATATGTGTAGTTTGACCCCGTATACATATGCGGGCGCGACTTGCGTATGCTTTGGCTTCTGCACGCGAGCACGAAGGGACAGGGCGCTTTATTATATTTTATTTTATTAATTATCTTATTTTATTTTTACACTGTCCCTTTAAAACATTTTTTTTTATCACTTTCAGTTGGTGGGATGTAGTCCATGAAGCCGGGGAACATGCCAGCTGGTCTCTCGGGTCTCCTGGTGAGACGGGCGAGCCGCAGCAAGATAGGGAACATCCCCTCCCACTCCTTGTAATGACATTCAAGAGGCTGCTCAGCGGCATCAGTTGTCATTGCAAGAAAGCTGACCGTTGGCTGTAAACAAGCTGCAGGCATCACCCCGGTACAACCCCCTGAAGCCGAAGCCGCATAGTTGTGTTCCATCGGCGTGAAGGGGTTAAACTAATTAGCTGGAGTCCAGGCAAAAGCTGAAGCTGTACAAGTCATGATCAGCGGCTATAGTCTAAATAGTAATAATTACTACGGTAGTTATTTCCATTTACTATGCTCCACTGGCATAACCCAAACTTAAAGGGAAAGCAAAATATATTTTCAATAAACATATTTTTAATTGGTAATGCAGAGTAAACCTTCTGGCCATGTTTGATATGACTTTTCCATTTTAACTTGAGCTTGTTATGCCATAATAGCTTTATCTTTAGCTTGCATTTTCAAATTTTTGCCGTTGTATAAAATTTAGAATTTGTAAACTGGCCATGAGAGAGAAAAAGCATTTTATATGTAGCCACATTGCGCAATAACCCCTTAATACCAGTCTTACGCATATGAGTGGCAGCATGGTGGGGAGCCTTAATGTCAAGCTGTGACATACTGTATATGCATTCAGCCAGCATCCCTTGTTTGTGCTGGGAGCATGGTCGATTAGCAATCCCAGCAAAGAAACAGATCTGTCACTGACAGCTCCCTGACACTGTTTATGAACGGAGCCGATGGGGCGGCTTTCTGATCACATGATCACTGTAGAGCTGCACCATTAATCGTTGAAAAATTGCAATCTCGATTCAACCCCCCTCACGATCTTAATCTGGCATTTCCAAGATTCAGTGCTGAGCCATTCTCTGCTCACAGCTGCCAGCTGTCATAGAACATTGCTAAGCGCTGAGAGATAAAAAGAAACATTGTATCATTTTTTTCTTTTAGATCAAAGAGATGAACTTCGGTCTGTAAATTAAAGTGATTGTAAAGTCTCGTTTTTTTTTTTTTTTTCAATAAAAATAACAAACATTTTATACTTACCTCCTCTGTGTATTTGGTTTTGCATAGAACAGCCTGGATCCTCCTCTTCTCGGGTCCCTCTTCGGCTTTACTGGCCCCTCCCTCCCTTTGAGTGCCCCCATAGCAAGCAGCTTGCTATGGGGGCACCCAAGCCAAATCACAGCTCTATGTATCCATTCAGACATGGAGCTGTGGGTCGGCCCCGCTCCCTCTCTCTCTTTCATTGACAGCAGTGGGAGCTAATTGTCTTAGCCAATGAGGATGTGTCTTAGCCAATGAGGAGGGGAGTCCCGGGCGGCTGAGACTGTCCTGGACATCGCTGGATCGAGAGAGGGCTCAAGTAAGCATCAGGGAGGGCTGAGGAGGGGGCTGTTGAACATAGGTTTTTTTTTATCTTAATACAGAGAATGCATTAAGTTAAAAAAAACCTTCTGACTCTACAACCACTTTAAGTCAGTTTAATTATTTAAGGACTAAGCCTATTTCTGACACTTGTTGCTTGCAAGTTAAAATCACTTTGTTTTGCTAGAAAATTACTTAGAACCCCCAACGATATACATATATATATATATATATATATATATATATATACACAGTATATATATATATATATTTATTTAGCAGAGACCCTAGAGAATAAAATGGCGTTGCAATATTTTATGTCACACTGTATTTGTGTCTTTTAAACGCAATTTGTAGGGGAAAAAAACACATAAATGAATAAAAAAAAAAAAACAGTAAAGTTAGCCCAATTTTTTTTTTGTAGAATGTGAAAGATGATGTTATGCTTGAGAATCGTGATCTTTTGTTTAAGCAAAAATAGTATGATTCTACTTTTTATCCAGAATTGTGCAGCTCTAGATCACTGTGACACCGAATCGCAGTGATCACACGACAGATAAGCCCATGTAACTACTTTGGCATTACATACTTTAAGAGTCCTTTCACATGAGCGGTGCGCTCGGCGGACTCTGTTTTTTCTCAGTCTGCCGAAGCTGAGCGTCTTTGCAAAGTAAGTGGAGATTGAGCTGTCAGATCCCACCCTCCTCTATGGGAGATCAGATGAAAACGGACCGCCTGTCCGTTTTCATCTGATTTGATGCTCCAGAGAGATGGAATATAGGGTTTCCATCCGTCCAGATTTCACGGACAGGATCAGATCGGATAGCAGCAGACATGTCTCCTCTGACATCCGCTGCCCCATAGAGGTGCATGGAGCATGCGATCAGGTCCGCCTAAAAAACTGACAGGCGGACCTGATCGGAAAGCCCGTGTGGAAAAGGGCCCACTCCTGGCAAATGTTGAGATAACATATCAGCCATATATTGAGTATGTTGTTTCGAATGAGATGGCCAATTGAACTGTATTTTGTGCAGTAAATCAGAACCAATGTGTTGCACTGCAAGGCAGAAGTAAAGCAACAAACCTGAGGTGTAAAGCCCTTCTGGTACTCAAGATAGATTTTAGGAGTGCTGATGTGAAGAATAACTCATCCAGTGGGAAGTGAGATTTGAACAGTGGCGGCTGGTGCTCAAAAATTTTTTTTTTGGGGGGGGGCGCAAACAGAAAAAATCTAATAGGCATTGCTTTGCGGCAAAAAACGCGGCAAAAAATTGCATGACTTTGAGGTCACAAAAGTGTGAAAGGCGCCTTCAGTAATCAAAGTATAGTGTGCCCCCATCAATGCAGAGTTACTACAGCGTGCCCCCATTCAATGCAGAGTTATAACAGCGTGCCCCCATTCAATGCAGAGTTACAACAGCGTGCCCCCATTCAATGCAGAGTTACTACAGCTTGCCCCCATTCAATGCAGAGTTACTACAGCGTGCCCTCATTCAATGCAGAGTTACTACAGCGTGCCCCCATTCAATGCAGAGTTACTACTGCATGCCCCCATTCAATGCAGAGTTACCACAGCATGCCCCCATTCAATGCAGAGTTACCACAGCATGCCCCCCAACAATGCAGTGACCAGCATGCCCCCTTCAATGCAGTGACCAGCGTGCCGTGCCCCCTTCAATGCAGTGACCAGCGTGCCGTGCCCCCATCAATGCAGTGACCAGCGTGCCGTGCCCCCATCATTGCAGTGACCAGCGTGCCAGGCCCCCTTCAATGCAGTGACCAGCGTGCCGTGCCCCCTTCAATGCAGTGACCAGCGTGCCGTGCCCCCATTAATGCAGAGAGACTTACCTGCAGCGGCAGCTTCTCCTCAGACCCCCGGTGTCTCCTCAAGCCCTCCTGCCTCCTCCTCGGCCAATGGCATAAGTTTGCCTTTCGGCCAATCAGGAGCGAGTCTCGGACCTGCTTCCTGATTGGCCAGGAGGAGGATCCGTGTCACAATAGCGAATTTTCATTCGCTATTGTCACACAATGGGTGGGCTCGGGGCGCACTGCTCTGCGCCCCGGGTCCACCCTCTTCTGAAGCCTATTAGAGCCTCTGGCTCTAATCAGGTGACAAAAAAAAATACCATTGAACTCCATGTATCCGGCGCCCCACATGCAGATTAGGGGGCCGGACGCATGTATAGGGGGGGGCGGCGCCCCTGCGCCCCCAACACACCGGCCGCCACTGGATTTGAAGCCAGAAACCATAGCTCGCCTAAGCCGATTCTGTTAAAAATGTATGTATGTGATTGCCTCAGTCACTTTCAACCCTCAAACTATGCCCTCTGACGCATTTCGCCCACGGGGGCTTAATCATAGATATCAAGGCGATAGGCGATCAAGACTGCAAGGCTTCACTGCTGGTTTTCCTTAGTCAAGATGGCGGAGACAGCACCCGATAGCCGATTATAAAATTGGCATGGGTGAGGATACCGACATCCAAAAGCGAGAGACCGCACTCAAAGATGTTAGATAAAAATCCTTAGGACTCCTTTATTCTCCATAAATCCAATAGACAGCAGACAGACAGTGCAATACACGGACAGACGTGTCGGGTTGACGCGTTTCACGATAAAAATCGCTTATTCATAACCACACACCTGTGTGGTTATGAATAAGCGATTTTTATCGTGAAACGCGTCAACCCGACACGTCTGTCCGTGTATTGCACTGTCTGTCTGCTGTCTATTGGATTTATGGAGAATAAAGGAGTCCTAAGGATTTTTATCTAACATCTTTGAGTGCGGTCTCTCTCTTTTGGATGTCTACATGCCTGGATGGCGGATCTGACCTGCACCGAGTGCTGAACTTGCACCTGAGCGGCTTTCTTCTTTGTTTTTGCATGGGTGAGGATACCACTGAATTCCTGGACAGGTAAGTGCCCTTATATTGAAAGTCAGCAGCTATAGTATTTGTAGCTGCTGACATTTACGTTTTTTTTGGAAGGAGCCTGGAGTTCCCTTTTTAAGCAACATCTAAAAGAAGTTCAAAAACAATCTACTGCACATGCCCATCTCAGAATTACATAGAAGATGTATCCGTATGAATGAATATCCTGATGAAGTTGTGTTTACGATGTAAGGTGTAGGGCGGAACTTATTGGTGAAATCACAGCATCCCAGAGTGCCCCTGATGCCAGCCTGAGTGTCACTGCTAGCGAGCGGATATTGGCATAGAGGGAGTGCCAGGGGCTTTTCAAGAGTTGTGATTGCTGTTTTCTTTGTGCCGGGTTTTACCTTAATATTTGATAAATGTTATTATTGCAGGAAAGCACTAAAATGTTTCAGGGATTTCTTTATGAGGAGTTCTGTCCTGGTAACTGAGGGTGAGGAAACATCCATGAGTGGAGACCAGTGAAGCCCTGAGTAGGGTATATGCACTATATTGTCAAAAGTATTGGGTCGCCTGCCTTTACACGCACATGAACTTTAATGACATCCCAGTCTTAGGCCTGGTTCACACCTGTGTATTTTTTAGTGAGTTTTCAGTTTTGCAGAAACACACTACAGTCCATTTAACATGGTTTCCTATGGGTCACGTTCACATCTGTGCATTTTATGGAAATTTTTGGTTCCATAGATGGAATGGACCAAAAACGTGTATTCAAAAACGCATTTTTGAATATGCAAACTGCAACCCGCATATGTGTGAACCAGGCCTTAGTCCTTAGGGTTTAATATTGAGTTGGCCCACTTCTTGCAGCTTTAACAACTTCAACTCTTCTGGGAAGATTGTACACAAGGTTTAGGAGTGTCTATGGGAATGTTTGACCATTCTTCCAGAAACAAATTTGTGAGGTCAGGCACTAATGTTGGTCGAGAAGGCCTGGCTTGCAGTCTCCGCTCTAATTCATCCCAAAGGTGTTTTATTGAGTTGAGGTCAGGACTCTATGCAGGCCAGTCAAGTTGCTCATCCATGTCTTTATGGACCTTGCTTTGTGCACTGGTGCACAGTTATGTTGGAACAGGAAGGGACCATCCCCAAACTGTTCCCACACATTTGGGAGCATAAAATTGTACAAAATGTCTTGGTATGCTGATACCTTAAGACTTCCCTTCACTGGAACTAAGGGGCCAAGCCACACCCCTAAAAAGAAAACTCCACACCAAATTATTTAGACCAGTGCACAAAGCAAAAGCAAAGTTTATAAAGACATGGATGAGGGAGTTTGGGGTGGAGGAACTTGGCTGGCCTCAGAGGCGGCCCTAGGCTTTGTGAGGCCTAAGGCAAAACTTGGACATGAGGCCCACTCACGCCCATAATGGGAAAAATAATTCAAGCGATAAAAATTAACTGTATAAATTGCATATATTAAGAGCCTTAACCTTTGTACTATGAATTCACAGTTTCTAGAATTTTCTCTAACCAATTCTTCTTTAATCAAAGATCATTAAACACCGGGTATGTGTGTATATATATATATATATATATATATATATATGTCTGCTCTTACATCACAGTCCCCAGCATTTCCCTATAGGTCATGATTCCCTCCTTACATCAGAGTTCAGTGTCCCCCCTTACATAAGAGTTCTCCTTTAAATCAGATTCCCGACAGCATCTCCTCCTTACATCCGAGTCCACAGAAAATTCCTCTTAACATTAGAGTCCCCCTCTTAAATCAAATTTTACAGAGCCCCCTTTACATCAGAGTCTCCAGAGTTCCCCCCTTACACAGTAAGAGGGAACTCTGAAGGCTCTGATGTAGGAGGAGTTCTGGGAACCCTGATTTAAGGGGAATGTTGGGGACTCTGAAGTAAGGGGAGTACTGGGAACCCCGATTTAAGGGGGAATGCTGGAGACTCTGATGTAAGGAGAGTTCTGGGAACCCTGATTTGAGGGGGTAAGCTGGGGACTCTGGTGTAAAAGGGAACTCTGTGGTCACCAAAGCTCCCTCTTGCATCAGAGTTTCCAGAGACCCCCTTACACTTCCCTTCCTCAGTCCGCCACAGTCTAGGGCACGACAAGTCCCACTGCAGAAGGCTGCCATACCTGAGTCCCTACAGAGGGCACTGTAAATTCCAGTATAGTGTACTGCCATTCCTCCCTGAGGAATGGAAGCCTGCTATGCTTCAGTATATGCTCATTATTGTACTGCTCTCTGTAGGGGACTGAGGAACTACTGCCTGCTATGCTAAGACTTGTAGTGCCCTCTGTGGGGACTAAGGCATGGCAGCCTGCTATTCTGGAACTTGTAGTGCCCTCTGTGAGGGGCTGAGGATTCCTCAGTCCTCCACATTCTTGGGCACTATAAGTCCTAGCATAGTGGGTTGTCATTCCTCAGTCCCTCACAGCTGAGGGGAAAAACAACAGAGTTAAACATCTAAAGGACAACTCCAACCAGAACTACCAATAATGTACAGAGTCCATATGCTATATAATGTCACAGCCCCGCTACCCCTCACCTTCCACCTCAGGTGCTGTCATTGTGTAGGGCAAAGGGCTCCAGCTCCACCATGTTTGGCTTTGATGTCAGATATGCAGGACTGGCTCAGCTCCACTCTCTTCCCTGGCAACTGACTCTGGGGGGCCTCTCCTCCTCCCCCAGCCACCCAGGGGCCCTCTCCTTCTCCCCCAGCCACCCAGGGGCCTTCTCCTTCTTCCCCAGCCACCCAGGGGCACTCTCCTTCTTTCCCAGCCACCTAGGGGCCCTCTCCTTCTCCTCCTCCAGCCACCCAGGGTCCCTCTCCTTCTCCTCCTCCAGCCACCCAGGGTCCCTCTCCTTCTCCTTCAGCCACCCAGGGGCCCTCTCCTTCTCCTCCTCCAGCCACCCAGGGGCCCTCTCCTTCTCCTCCTCCTCCCCTCCTTTTCCTCTAACCACTCAGGGACACTTCCTTCTCTTCCAGCCACCCTCTCCTCCCCCAGCCACCCAGGGCTTTCTTCTTCTCCTCCACCAACCATTCTAAGACTCTTCCAACTTCCCTGGGGCTACTCACCCCCTTTGCCTAGTAGACACCACAAATCTATGACCAGCCTGCAGAGTAAAAAGTCGGGGCCTGGTTACCTGTATGTTCTTGGGCCAGGGCAGAGCTCTCCTCCCAGAGCAACAACCGATGAGAGCAGAGTGAGCTGACCGGGCAGTCAATTCCTACTGATGCAAGTACACGCCCACCGATTCCTCCACATCTTAGGATTACATGATCAGACGGCAAATCCCCAGGCAGAGAAGGCAGGGTAGGTGTCAGCAGACAACAGACACCTGGCAGCCGCAGTGAAGGGACTGTCTGCAGCACACTGCTGCAGATTTTATATCTGAGGATTTAAAACAATCTTTAACTTGGGAGATTTCCCTGACTGCGCCCTTCTAAATGTTGTTGCTCCACCACTGGCTGCGAGGCCCCTGTAGGTGCGAGGCCTTAGGCGACCGCCTAATTAGAGAGCCGCCTATGGCTGGCCTGCGCAGAGTCCTGACCTCAACCTGATAGAACACCTTTGGGATGATGCGAGCCTGGCCTTCTTGTCAAATATCAGTGCCTGACCTCACGAATATGCTTCTGGAAGAATGGACAGCCTTCCCAGAAGAGTTGAAGTTGTTATAGCTGCACAGGGTGGGCCAACTCGGTATTAAACCGTACCGAACACGGTAGAGGCAGCCTGAGGACCTAGTTCTGAGCACAGGAGCAGGGCGCTCACTATTTTTGTTTCTGGAGCATTAAACCGTACTGACTAGGACTGGGAGACCATTAAAGTTCATGTTCGTGTAAAGGCAGGTGTCCAAATACTTTTGACAATATAGTGTGTGCGTGTATATATATATATATATATATATATATATATATATATATATATATATATATAGTATATCGCTATATGGACCTGCATGGCTGGTGGCACAATAATTGATGGTGTTTCAAGAGGTGGAGCATGTTTTTTTCTATGGGTGTATATGGGACTTACAGAATTGTGTAACTCCTATATTTTAAGGTGGGAACACACCTTGCATAGGTGATGCTGAAATATGGGAGAGTGCATATAGGGTAGAGCACTTGTTTTAAATTGAAGGCTCAATTTTCGATGGAGCGTGTGTGTATATTTCTTGGGGGTTGAGATGCACAATATATTTTAACAGAAAGCACTGTGATATGTTTGCTATTCCTGCTTGGAATATTGGAGCATTAATGATCTGGGAGCTTGGAGGATATCTGTGTAACAAGGTAGTCTGCATCTGAACTACAAAAAGGCTAATTTCGGACCTGGGTAATATTCGGTCCAATAAGCAAAATGAGAATGCAGCCGATCTTTAAAAAAAAAACGTTGGTTTTGAACAATGTGGAGCTTCATGTGAATATCCTCTTGTAGGCAGAGACCTTTCAAAATTTTAACCAAAAAACTTTTAAACCGCTTTTTAATTATTACCTACAGGTAAGCCTACGTATAATAAGGCTTACCTGTAGGTAAAATTAATATCTCCTAAACCTGCACGGTTTAGGAGATTTTCACCCTGCATGCAGCCACTGACACCGTATCTTGCCGGACCTTCAGAGCTCCTTGTCGGAAGGTGAACTCCCGCGCGTCATCGCGACTCTGGCCACTCACCGCGCCGGAGCCGCCGAACCCGGGGAGAGACGCCGAGGGAAAATGTACTACTAGCACATTATGCCATTGTCTTGCAGGGTTTTTGTTTTTGTTGTTTTTTTTTACACAGGGGATACAACTGCTTTAAGATCACATTAATATTTAAGATTTTCCTTCACACTGAGAAGATTTGGACATTTACTTAGCTAAATAGCATTTGCCTGCAGGAAAAAAAGCTCATAAACACTGCTAAACTCTAACATTTGCTAAGCGCCAGTGCCCAGCGTTATTGATTTTTGCGGGTCGCTGCCCTGTGAATAGCTGGTTGTTAAGGAGTGGGCCAGCAAGCCGGCCGCTGGATCCTTAACAGTGGATGACTCATCACTTGTCAGCGGGGTTTCCCCGCTGACAGCTGAACGTAAACAAAACAATACTGGCAATTAAAACTTGAGAGAGAAAAAAACAGCATGAGGGTTACACTCAATTTATAGCAGGTCCTTTGGGGTCCATACCAGACCCTCATCCGAGCATGCAGCCTGACAGGCCAGGAAAGGTGGGGGGGGGGAGTGAGTGCCCCTCCTCCTTAACCATACCAGGTCACATGCCTTCAAAATGGGTGGTTGCTTTGCGGCAGGGCCTCCCCCAAAAGCACCATGTCCCTATGTTGATGGGGACAAGGGCCTCTTCCCCATAATTCTGGCCAGTGTTTGTGGGTGTTAGTGCATGTGGGGGCTTATTGGAATTTGAAAGCCCCCTTTAACAGATCCCAGCCCCTCCATGTGAATAAGAATGGGTACCCCTACTCATTCACCAAAAAGTAAGTAAAAACGCAGAGCCAGTTTTTGACAAGTCTTTATTAAAAAATAAAAATAAATTGTCCCTTGGTGTAAATCCAATGTCAATCACAAGGAATGCCAGCTGCTGACTCAAAGGGCCTGGTATCAATTGGGGGGGGACCCCCCACACAGTTTTTATTTTATTTTTAATTCCGTCTTTCTTTTGTTTACATTCAGCTGTCACGGGGGGGATCTTGCTGACAGCTGATGAGTCATCGGTTGTTTAGGATGCAGGCAGCCACCTTCTCCTTAACACCACTGCTAACCGCCAGCATAAAAATGGAAAAACGGGAGGTGCCTGCATGGTGGCTCCCTGAATGGCAGCTTAACCACTTTACCACCGGAGGATTTTGCTGTCTTACGTCCAGGCCACTTTTTGCGATTCGGCACTGTGCAACTTTAACTGATGATTGCGTGGTCGTGCGATGCCGTACCCAAACAAAATTTACGTCCTTTTTTTCCCACAAACAGAGCTTTCTTTTGGTGGTATTTGATTACCTGTGCGATTCTTACTTTTTGCGCTATAAACAAAAAAAGAGCGTAAATTTTGAAAAATAACAATATTTTTAACATTTTTTTATATGAAATCCCCCCCAAAAAAATGTAAAAATCTAAATTTTTTAAAAATTTCTGCCCAATTTGTTTTCTGCTACCTATCTTTGGTAAAAAAAATCACAATAAGCGTATCTTGATTGGTTTGCGCAAGTTATTGCGTTTACTAACTAAGGGAAAGATTTTTGTCATTTTTGGTGTTTTTTTTTTAACGAGTAATGGCGGCAATCTGCAATTTTTTTTGCGGGACTGCGACATTGCGGCGGACAGATCGGAGCCTTGACTGACATTTTTGACACTTTTGGGGATACCAGTGACATTACTGCCGTAATCAGTGCTATATATATGCACTGTTACTGTAAAAATGACACTGGCAGGGAAAGGGTTAATTTTATTGGAGAGGGAGGGGTTAATGTATGCCTGGTGCTTACTGACGTGTGTGGGGGGAGGTGACTGAGTGATTCAGGGACAGATCGCATGTTCAGCTATGCTGAACACTGCAATCTGTCACTCCCTGTCACTTAGGAGATCCGCCCGCTCTGTTTACACAGGCGGGCGGATCTCCAAACTAGATTCCCCGATGATCGGGGAAGAGCAGCGGCGATCGCCGCCGCCCCTCCCCTGGCCCGACTCCCGCAGTGACTGAAAACAGCGGGAGCGCGCCTCCGGCGGCGCGCGAGCGCCGCCTACAGGGGGAGGAGTCCAGCGACGTAGTACTATGTCGCCGGACGATAACGAACCACTTTGCCGCAGTACGCTCAATGTGAGCGGTCGGCAAGTGGTTAATCAGGGAGCTCCATCCCGCTCTGACGTTCTAGACAGCCCTGCAGCGCTCATCAGCACTTCACCACCTTCCCTGGGTACCGATCAACACCTGGTCACCCAGTGCTCTCCACGGTACCCCAATGCCTTGCTCTCAGGTCTGTAGAGACCTATCGTGGCAATTGAATTCTGCGGCTTCCCGCCCCTGCAGCCCTAAGATGGCGGCCGCATCCCCTCACACCATGGGACCCGATGAAGGGGAAGATATTGCTGACGCTCCAACACACCATCCGCAACACAGGTCAGTCACTCACAGCCCGGCTACCCCCCTGGAACTGCCACAAATACTGTCCCCAGCCTCCACAGTCTCCCTCCTGGAGAGAACAATCAATGAACTAACACAGTTCCCGGCTGCGGCCTACCCGGACCTCCAGAGCCTGTCACAGGGCTCTCTGCCTTTACCTAATCCTAACCAGCAGGATTTTTCTTATCTCATGGCTACTTTTTCTCAGATGCTATCTAAGGGCCTGGCACAGACAGCTTCTCAGATCACTTCTGCCATTCACAATGATCTCCAGAACCTTGGTTCCAGACTTAAAGCTATTGAACTTAAAACTGACCAAACCGTTCTTAAGGTTAACCAAAACTCTGCCAGAATGCAAGATTTACATGACCAACTTGACACTGCTCTGTCCAAAATCGATGAGCTTGAGAATAGATCCAGAAGATATAATTTTAGGATCAGAGGATTGCCTGAGAGTATTAAGGACAATGATGATGTTGTTACCACACTCATCCAGGACTTGATTCCTGACATACCACCTCACCGCCAGGAGCTAGATAGAGCTCACAGGGTCCTCATAGCCCCCCTTCCTGATGGTTCTCCAAGGGACATTATTGTGAAACCGCACTTCTACAAAGTCAACAAAGTCATGAACATTTCTAGACACTCAGAGCGACTATCTATCCAAGGCCACCCCATTCAAATCTTCACGGATCTATCGCCTAGAAAACCTATAGCTTTTCAACTCTCCCAGACGGGGAACAGCTCCTCCTGAAACTCAGATTCATCTCCCAAGAACCTACCACCTCCGCTCCGAACAGAAGCTCTGGATCTTCCAAACGCCCCTCTCCTCAGAGCCCCCTGGTACCAGCTTCCTGAACCTGGCTGGCATTCCATTATTTTCCACAGGGCGCACACTTGTTTGATTGCCTGTGGGGGTCCGTCCCCACTGTTGCAAAACTATACCGTTCCCCTTTGGGGTATTTTTAATTCACGTGTGTTGGACATTACCTTTTCAGTTTTTCTCCAATTTGATGCCTTTGATGCTTCTTTGCGGGTTATACACCTTTTTCTAATGACTTACAATTTGCAGCTTTTTTTGGGTTCATTAATGCCCCCCCTTTTTTTTTGTTATGCAGCTTCTTGGCGACACCTATCACTTTTGCTTTTTTGGGGGTGTCTAGCCGAAGCGGGATCTCTGCTGCACCTCGCTCCCTCTCTGCATACAAATGTCTCAGGGCATACCGATCAGTCATAGTACCCAAAAACAACATATTCTCATAGTGCAGTAACATTTAAAACACCATTTATTTTAATTTGCCAAATAAATGCTTACAAGTAATAAAACCAAGTGAGCTTATCTGTGTGGATCGGTTCCCAGCCAACAAGATGACCGCTGCTTCTTTACTATGGGGCGGGACCTGTGACGTGGGACGTCACCATAGTAAAGAAGCAGCGGTCATCTTGTTGGCTGGGAACCGATCCACACAGATAAGCTCACTTGGTTTTATTACTTGTAAGCATTTCTTTGGCAAATTAAAATAAATGTTTTTTTAAGAGAAAGAAGAAGGAAGGAAGGAAGGAAAAAAACGCAAAAGGGAGGAAAAGAGGAGAAGGTGGGAGCAGAAATGGAGGGGGGGTGAGCAGAAATGGAATAAAAGAAAGAAAGAGGGGGGAGGGGATAAGAAGGGGGGCGGGAGAGAACCACAGACCTCTGGTATCAATCAGTAGTCCAAGGCGCCCAGACCTTGTCATATTTCCAAGGGCGACCCCTATTCATATAGGTCAGTTTATACATAGGTAGGTGTTAGATATAACCTTTTTGGGGCTAAACAAAGTACAGGTAGACAGTCTGTTGTTTTACTGAACACTGCTTTTGTTCGGAGCAGGAACTCGTTTATTCCTTTTGAGGCATAGACAAAAACATGAACTCACAAATGTAACACTGCCATCTAATGGTCATACAATGTAATAGGCACACAGTAATGACATACAGTGGTTGTTGCTGATTAAATACAAACCTTGTATGCTAACACCCCCACTCAACAACTACTATCTATGTCAATCCCATTTCTGATCTAAGATCCACAAATCTGGTTCTAGCTAGTGGCTTTGTCAAAGCATCAGCAATAATTTTTTCCGACTCACAATACACAAGTACAATCACTTTCTGATCAACTAAGTCATGAATGTAATGATGTCTGACATCGATGTGCTTGGTCCTTCCATTAATTTTCTCACTTGTTGCAAGCTTAATGCAAGCCTGATTGTCCTCAAATAAGACGGTAGGTTCTGATGTTGCTTCTCCAAGATCCTTGAGTAATTGCTGTAACCACACAACTTCTTGACTGGCATAAGCTGCAGATATGTATTCAACTTCTGTAGAGGACAATGCCACTGACATCTGTTTCTTGCTGGACCATGATATAGGACTGTCTCCCAATTTTAATAAGTAACCACTTGTGGATTTGCGTGTGCTGTGATCACCTGCCCAATCGGAGTCCACATATCCTACGAGGTTTAAACTACCACTTGCTGACAGTTTTAAATTTAAGTCTTTTGTCTGTTTCAGATATCTCATAACTCTTTTGATCACATTCCAGTCTCTTTGACGTGGTTTATCAACTCGCCTGCAAAGAAGAGACATGCTGGCTGCAATGTCTGGACGTGTAGTGGTTGCAATGTAGAGAAGTGCCCCCACTGCTTGTCTGTATTGTTCATTGGATGTGAGAAGATCATCTTCTCCTTCTAACTTTGGATAGACTGTATCCATAGGTGTGCTTGCTCCTTTCGCCTCTGTCATGTTGAATTGCTGAAGAATAGATTCAATTTTTGCACTCTGATTCAACAGGAAACTTCCATCTTTCTCACGCTGGATATCAATTCCAAGATAATATGTCACTTCACCTAGGTCTTTAGTTTCAAAGTGCTTGTTGAGTACTCCTGTTAACTTTGCAATTTCATTGTCGTTTTTGTGAGCAATGATCAGGTCATCTACATAAATTAGCAGATACATGCACTCAGTGTCTACTTGTTTAGCATATAGGCACGGATCAGCTTTGCTTCTTGTAAATCCTTTAGTAGAACTTGATTAATCTTCAGGTTCCATGCTCGAGCTGATTGTTTAAGGCCATAAAGAGATTTATTCAACTTGCAGACAAGGTGCTCTTGTCCCTTTTTCAAATATCCTTCTGGCTGTGACATGTAAATTTCTTCTTCAATATCACCATTAAGAAAAGCTGTCTTAATATCGTGATGTTTCACAATCATTGTACGCATGGCAGCCACTGTCATTAGTGTTCTGAAAGTACTTTGTTTAGCAACTGGAGCAAAAGTAGCATCAGAGTCCTCACCGAACTTCTGTGAGTAACCTTTAGCAACCAGCCTTGCCTTGTACCGACAGACTTTCCCTTCAGAGTTACATTTGGTTTTAAAAACCCATTTACATCCTATGGCATGTTTACCTTGAGGTAGCTCTGAAAGTGTCCATGTCTGGAGATCTTTGAGTGATGTCATTTCTTCATCAGCGGCTTTATTCCATACTTGTTTCTCATGCATTGGCAGTTTCTGCATCTCTTTCCATGAACCTGGTTCAGTTTGAACAGCTCTGCGAGCTATGTAAGATAAACGTTCAGCTGGAACACCTTTATTGATTCTGGTTGATTTTCTGACTGAAGGTATTTCTGGTTCAGTTTCAGGTTTTAAATCTTCTGCAGAAATTTCTATTTCTGTATCACTTTCCTTATTTTCTTGAGTGACTGATGTTGATTCTTTCTCAGTTTGAATAGTTTGTTCAAACTTTGAGCACACAGAACTTTCATCAATAATTACACTTCTGCTGACTGTTACTTTGTTCGTGTCTTGATGTAAAATCCTGTATCCTTTTTGAGATTCACTGTACCCCACAAGTACACCTTCTTTTGCACATGCATCCCATTTTGTACGTTTTTCTTTTGGAATGTGTACATAGGCTTTACTTACAAAAATTCTGATGTGTCTTAAATCTGGTTTCCTTTTGTTCCACAGTTCATATGGAGTTTTTGTTGTTGCTTTTCCCGGCAAACGATTTTGAAGATAACATGCAGTTGTGATAGCTTCTCCCCAGTATGTAGTTGGCATATCAGCATCAAATAGCATGCTCCTCCCACTTTCACACAGTGTGCGGTTCATTCTCTCTGCAACTCCATTTTGCTCTGGGTTATATGGAACTGTTGTCTGGAACATAATTCCATGCTTCCTGAGAATGGCTTGTGTTTTACCACTTGTATATTCTGAGCCATTATCTGTTCGTAGCACTCTGGGCATTCCGCCAAAAATATTATTTACTTGAGCGAGATACTCTTCTAATTTCTCTGGCACTTCATCCTTATTGTGAAGTAGAAATACTGTGGTATATCTGGAGTAATCATCAATGAAGGTCAGGAAGTACTTTTTCTTTCCTGGAGTCATAGTTTTCATTGGACCACAAAGATCTGAATGTATTAAGTCCAGAGGTTTTTGGGATTTGCTGTTGGTCTGCTTGGAAAAAGGTGTCCTTGCCATTTTTCCTTTAATACAGCTAGTACAAATCATTATGTGATCACATGGATTAATCTTAATACCACTTGCATAGTTATTCTCAACTATTTTCTTTATTGTATCAGAATTTCTGTGCCCCAATCGTCTGTGCCAAGTGTGGATGCAGTTTGAATGTTTATCCTCTTTGGCTATTTTAACCATTTCACTGCAGTTCAGCTGATACAGTTCATCTATGATTTTAGCCTTTGCAAGCAAGCAATCCCCTTTTGTTATGATACAACTGTCACCCTGAAATGTGACTACATTGCCTTGGTTAGTGAGTTTCTTTACTGACAAAAGGTTGCTTTCAAGATCTGGCACATACAGAACATTCCTCATATGGATCTTTTTAGTGATATCTGGAGAGATAGGACAGTATAGAAAGCCATCTCCTATTCCCACTGATTTCATAAATTGTCCATTAGCTGTAGTTATCCCTTCTGTTTTGCTTTCATCAAGCTGAGTGAAGAAACTTCGGTCATTTGTCATGTGACTTGTAGCACCTGAGTCCACACACCATGCTTGCACAGAGGTGACACCATTTTTGGATCCGAATGCATACTCCTTTGTTTCTATGACATTCTTAGCTTGTTGCAATGCACTTTGTTTTTGCATTCTAGCTTTCCAGATTCTACAATCTGCTTTTTGGTGTCCTGGTTTCTTGCACACAAAGCATTCCCGCTTTTCTAGCTGCACGTTACTGTGCTTATTTTTGATTTTTGTCTTTAAAGCTGTCTCTGAACACACACTCACATTACTCATGCTTTCAGTTTTGCGCTTGTATTCATCCACAAGCTTGCCTTTAACATATTCCAGTGTCAGATCATCATCTGGACGTGCATTTAGTGCTGTGACAAGTGTCTCATAACTTTCAGGAAGTCCACTTAATAACAGCGCTGCAACATGGAAATCTTTTATCTCTTCTCCAATCCCTCTCAGTCTCTCCACCATCTCTAAGGTCTGTCTTATATAGTCCCGCATGTCCTGGTCTTTCTGTAGCTTAGTCTGATAGAGCTTTCTGATTAAATACAGTTTATTGCTGAGATTAACTCTTTCATGTGCTTTCTGTAACTCTTCCCACATGTCTTTAGCAGTCTGACAGTTACATATATGTATGATTTGATCATCATCTATGCACAGGGAGATTGTGCTCTGTGCTTTCTGATCTCTGTCTAACCACTCCTCTGTGGGCTGTCCAGGTCTTGGTTCATTTATACATTTCCACGTACCTTCTCTTATAAGCAGCATTTTCATCTTGAATTTCCAAGATTGGTAGTTCTGATTTGTCAGATTTGCAATGGAGAACTTCGCTGAGGGGATGGCAGCAGCCATTTCTGCTGTTCGTCTTTCTGTTGCTGTCTCCTGCACTTACTTGCTTTAGCTCACTGTATCTGGCTATATCCGGGGGTAATCTGTATTATATCCTGGGCTTCTGTAACATGTCCTGGGCCCATAACCTTTTAGACATAACCTTTTTGGGGCTAAACAAAGTACAGGTAGACAGTCTGTTGTTTCAGTGAACACTGCTTTTGTTCGGAGCAGGAACTCGTTTATTCCTTTTGAGGCATAGACAAAAACATGAACTCACAAATGTAACACTGCCATCTAATGGTCATACAATGTAATAGGCACACAGTAATGACATACAGTGGTTGTTGCTGATTAAATACAAACCTTGTATGCTAACAGTAGGTCCAAATCTACCAATTTGAGTCAGGACGACACAGTTGGAGGGGAAGGGGAGGACCATTTAAGCAGTATGTCCTTCTTGGCATAGTACAGCAGGTAGGAGATCAAAAGCTTAGAATGGTGCGCCCGCTGGTCATCATCATGAATGCCCAGCAGGGCTAGTGCAGGGGAAACCGGGAGAGAAAGCTGAAGAGAATTAGAAATCTTAAGTGTGATCAAGGCTTTAAAGACAGAATCTGCTCCCGGTCCGGATGGGTTCTCCTCAATCTATTACAAAACTTTCGGGCCTACTTTAGCTCCCCATCTCAGCAAGTTTTATAATGCTCTGCAAAAAGGGGAGTCTGTTGAAAGGACTTTGAACTCGGCATACATTTCAGTCATCCCCAAACCGGGCAAAGACCACAGCAATGTTAGCAATTACAGACCCATCTCTCTCAATAACGTAGACTTAAAAATCTTAACGAAGGTCCTCTCAAACACTCTCCCGCTTCATTAGTGCTTATGTTCATAAAGACCAATCGGGCTTTATCCCAGGAAGGCAGGGCTCTGACCAAATTAGACAAGCTGTGGATCTCATTTCTCTGACCAACTCCAGGTGGGATGGCAGCTCTCCCCAAGAAACGTTAGTTCTTTCCCTCAATTTACATAAAGCCTTTGACTCAATCTCATGGCCTTACCTCTTCGAGACTCTCCAGAGGTGGGGCTTTGGCACTAAATTCCTCAACATTTTAAAGGCCCTCTATTCCTTCCCATCAGCCCACATCCGCATTTTAGGTCACTAGTCCGACTCTATTTCTATTAAGAGGGGCACCCGACAAGGTTGCCCCCTTTCTCCTCTTATATTTGCAATCGCCATTGAATAACTAGCGATAGAGATTCGCCACCACCGGGACATCCGCGGTGTTCATTGTGGTCTAATGGAACACAAATGTGCACTCTTCGCGGACGATGTTTTGCTTTTCTTGACTTCCCCAATCATTTCGATCCCTAACATTATGCACCATCTTCGCAAATTTTCTCCCGCCTCTGGCCTCGTGGTAAATTTCTCTAAATCCATGGCACTCAACATATCCATCCCAACACCCTCCCTCGAGGCTCTGAAACCTTCTTTCCCTTTTGTGTGGTGTAAGTCCTTGATCCCTTATTTAGGGATACATCTTACACCATATATCGACACCTTATACCAGGCCAATTATCCTCCCTTATATAAAAATCTGTCCAGCTGGGATCATCACAATCTCTCCTGGCTGGGTAGAATTAACTCCAACAAAATGACCCTCCTACTGGGGATTTAGTATTTTTTTAGATCACTGCCCATTCCCCTCATTAAAAGCCATTTACTTAATTTACAATCCAGTATAGTCAAATTTGTTTGGGGCAAAAAGGGTTACCGATGGTGTTCTGAGTCCGCTGAATTGAGGGGAGGGAATATCGACTATTTTTAATGCTCTAATGGAACCCTCAGAAAAACCTGCTTATGCACTCAAATGGGAACATGACTTACAGTTGGATTACTCTTCGGACGATTGGCACCGCATTTTCCACAGATCTTTCAAGGGCATAATAAACACCACTCTCATTGAAACAAACGTTAAAATACTGACCCGTGGTATCTAGTCCTGACCCGTGTGGTGCTCATGTTCCATAACACCTCCCCATTGTGTTTCCTTCACTCCTGGTGGTCATGCCCCAAAATCCAATCATTTTGGAACAAATTTTTCCACTTACTCCAGCTAGTCACGAGCATCCAGATTCCTCAGACGCCTCAAGTAGCCTTCCTGCATGATTTTCCTCACAAATATCCCAAACACCTGTCAGCTCTATTGTTGTTTATGCTCCTGGGAGTGAAGCTCACTCTGGCCAAAGCTTGGAAACGGCCTTCAGTCTCTCTAAATTCTGCCAAACAGAAGATTTCTTGGATAATGACAGAGGAAAAGATAGTTGCTGTTTTACAGGACCGGGGGGGGGGGGGGTAAGTTTGAAGTTATTTGGGACTCTTGGGTGCAATATCTACACGTTGCACTGTGATCCTCCCTAGACCAAAGCTTTTGAAAATCCCCAGTGACTCTCCCCTTCCTCCTTTCCCCCTTACCCCACCTTCTTCTTCTCTCCTTTTCTCTACTGTTTATTCTCCCCCCTTTCTCTGTTCTCTTCTTTTACCTTGGCCTCCTTTTTCAGGTTGAGGCACCCCCTATTCCTCCATGTAGAGCCTACATCCCACTCGTATTTCCTTTATATGCACAGAGCCTCCTTATCCAGACGGAGCCCTGTCAGTGTTTGACGAGCAGCCTGGTCCCCAAATGTGTCGCAACCCTCATGGGTGCACGGGGCCAGGGTTCCGCTCGCCAGCCTAGCCTTTTTTTTCACCTCTTGAATTGGTTTTCTCGGCTCCCGGGAGGACATGGGGATGTCTCACCCTTACAAATGGCCTCTTTGTAATTTGCAAATTTATTGAGCCACACTTTTGGTTATAATATAACAAAAAAACTATCAGCGCAAAAAAAATATATACATAGAACTAATAAAAGTGATTAGTAAATTGTGCAAAGATCAAGCAATCAATACACAATGCAAACTAAATAAACCAAAAATAGTGATGCGCCAGTCAAGTGCACAAATGGTGATTAACAAACTCAAAAGTCTGTGTCCATAAACATTGCAGTGTCCATATAAATCAATCAAAAAAGTAGTAAATCCACTCCCATGTGTCCAAATGAATATCTTGTGCAAAACTTAATTGGGTGCTTCTGTGAATAGTGCAATCCCACCACCAGGTGAATTGGTCTCTCACCTCCACTATGGACCCAATGCTGGGTCAGTACCAGCGTTGTAAAAACACAGAGATCGTCAGATCACATAGGCTATAGATAGCCGGTCACCTCCAGAGGGATTACCATCGATTGACATAAGAAGGGAACAGAGGAAAAGAATCTAGTGCTCTCTGTATTATTGCAGCAAACCGCTTTATTGAATATGAAGAATAGTACTCACAAAGGTGGCACTTCCAAAGCGCATAGCAGTCAGTGTAAAAGGTATCCAGGAAGAGACGGCTTCCAGCACGCAGGCTCCGCCCCCTATACGCGTGACATCGGCGCCCAACCACAGGCGTTGACTTCTTCAGTAGGGGTGGAGACTGCTGGGTGTGCTGCGCCTTAAGTGGCCGGGCTGATCCACAAGACGGAAGCTGATTGGATCTATTAGCTTACTGCCCGCCCTGAGCCTTCCGTGTGGCTCGGGACCCCTGAATGAGGAAATTCACATTAATTCCCTGGGGCCACGTAGCTTTGACAGATTATATATTAAATAAAACAAATTGCAATGCAACCCTATATGGTATAGGGATTTGTTAGTTTTTTATATCTAAATACATGCACTTATGGATTTAATGCGTTTTTAATTAGTTGATGTATTTATTATATTTATGTATTTTAATTGAAGTGTATGAAAATGTATTTATTAGTTGAACATCGGCATATGCCAGGAAGAGATGAGCAGCGGTATTCAGTCTCTTGTAATTTAGATGTTAGAGATGCATTGCAATTTGTTTTATTTAATATATAATCTGTCAAAGCTATGTGGCACCAGGGAATTAATGTGAATTTCCTCATTCTGGGGTCCCGAGCCGCACAGAAGGCTCAGGGCGGGCAGTAAGCTAATAGATCCAATCAGCTTCCGTCTTGTGGATCAGCCCGGCCACTTAAGGCGCAGCACACCCAGTGGTCTCCACCCCTACTAAAGAAGTCAACGCCTGTGGTTGGGCGCCGACGTCATGCGTATAGGGGGCGGAGCCTGCGTGCTGGAAGCTGTCTCTTCCTGGATACCTTTTACACTGACTGCTATGCGCTTTGGAAGCGCCACCTTTGTGAGTACTATTCTTCATATTCAATAAAGCGGTTTGCTGCAACAATACAGAGAGAACTAGATTCTTTTCCTCTGTTCCCTTCTTATGTCAATCGATGGTAATCCCTCTGGAGGTGACAGGCTATCTATAGCCTATGTGATCTGAAGATCTCTCTGTTTTTACAACGCTGGTACTGACCCAGCATTGGGTCCATAGTGGAGGTGAGAGACCAATTCACCTGGTGGTGGGATTGCACTATTCACAGAAGCACCCAATTAAGTTTTGCACAAGATATTCTTTTGGATACATGGGAGTGGATTTACTACTTTTTTGATTGATTTATATGGACACTGGGATGTTTATGGACACAGACTTTTGAGTTTGTTAATCACCATTTGTGCACTTGACTGGCGCATCACTATTTTTGGTACACTTTTGGTTATTGCTCTTCAATGGCAAGTGCATTTTCTTATTTGTTTCTCAAAGTTGTTTCACATGGCTTGTGTCACGATAACGCTCTATTACCATATTTTATGTTGTCAGTAAAGACTGTTTTGCTTACTGTTCTTCAATAAAATGTTTGAAAGTAAAGCTGAAAAAAAAATATACGCAAAAAAAATGGAAAAACGCTGACAGTAAACCCTAATGTATCTAGGGTTTTTCCTTCATTTTTTTCAGCTCCTAGTGTGCGTGGAGACTAACTTTGTTGCAAGCAAAATATGATGGACAAGCAGTTGCTGCTTCCTAGTCAACAGATCAAATGTATAGTGCAGGAGAGCCTGTCAGGGGTCCTTAGAAAAGTCCCTGCTGAATCATTTTTTAAGGTGACAAAATCCCTTTTCCAGAAGTTATTTCCACCAAATATGTAGCATGTTCCTTACAGCAGTACAGCTATGGAAACACTTATCTGAAAGTTCAGAATTTAGGTGAGAAAGTCATGAGGGGATCATATACAACCACATCATCACTTTATATTCTGTACTAGTGACATTAAGAGAACAGGAAGCCAGATTATTCAAGATCGAGAACCACTCCTCTAATTTAGACTGCTTAAGATCTCTTTCCCATCTACTAACAGATAAATGTTAATTGTAATTTGGAAATGTATTTGGTTGTATACAGTATATAAAAGTATAATCGGTTTGGAAACCCCTAGGGCAGTGGTCTCCAAACTGCAGCCCAGGGGCCAGATGCAGCCCTTGGTTTGCCTTTATCTGGCCCATGGGGCACTTTTCCTCCTACTGATGCAAGACACTATTCCTCCCACTGACACCAACAATGGGGCATAGTTCCTGTTACTGACATCAATGGGGCACTGTTTCTCCCATTGAAACCAACAATGGGGCCATATTCCTAATGCAAGACGCCTCCCACTGACACTAACGATGAAGCACTATTCTTCCACTGATACCAATGATTGGGCACTATTCCTCCCCTGAATGCCAAAGATGCAATGTTTACACCCACTGACACCAAGACAATTTTTACTCCCAATGGCCACAGTCTGGCCCCCCTAAGGTCTGAAGGATAGTAAACTGGCCTTTTGTTTAGAAAGTTTAGAGACCCCTGCCCTAGGGTATATAAAAAGGCATGCTCTTAGGTACTTAGGTATTGTTTAGGAGGGGGTAATAAGCCGATACTGTGTTTGTCCATACCAAAATAATTCAGTTGCTGGGGCTTTCTTAGGTTCCTGAATAATGGCACTTTTCCACTGCAAGTACCGGCTCGTACCGGCTCGGCTCTACTCGGCCCTGCTTGGCCCGGTTTGCTTTTCCACTGCAGTACCGCATGGTATAGTGTCGGAACGGTTCGGTACGGTACGGTATAGGTTTGCTTTTCCACTGTGTATAGTACTGATAAGTTGTGGGCAGGATTACTCTGTAGTTGCACCGCCTCTACTGCCGTGACATCATCTTAAGGAGACACAGCAAGGAGACACAGCAATGGAGCCTATGGAGGGAATGGTGTTCCTGATTCTCGGCATGTGGATTCTTTTCACCACTCGGCGAAGACTCTTTTTACAAAGGAGGCTGATGGCAGCAAAGCTAAATACTGCAGAAAAAAACAAGAGAGTATGGGAACTCCTACAACAAAGTAAAGATGATGATGACAGGTTTGCTCAGCGGCGCACAAGGGTAAGCTTTAGCACTGTTTTTGGCACTTTTCCACTGCAAGTGCCGTGTTATGTGTGTGTTATGTGTGTGTTATGTGTGTGGTATGTGTGTGGTATGTGTGTGTGGTATGTGTGTGTGGTATGTGTGTGTGGTATGTGTGTGTGGTGTGTGTGTGTGGTATGTGTGTGTGGTATGTGTGTGTGTGGTATGTGTGTGTGTGGTATGTGTGTGTGTGTGGTATGTGTGTGTGTGGTATGTGTGTGTGTGTGGTATGTGTGTGTGTGTGTGGTATGTGTGTGTGTTATATGTGTGTGTGGTATCATTTGTTAAAATGAGTATTCTGTGTATTTCAGATCCTTATGCTGCAAAGTCGCCGCCACAGACCTTCTGTTTGGACTGTAAACCGAGCTTCTGATTGGTGGGATGTCATTGTTCCCAATTTTACAAACACTCAGTGGCTGGAGAACTTTCGAATGTCAGAAGAAACATTTGCCTACTTGTGCAACAAAGTGCGTCCAGTGATGGAAAGACATGACACAAACTTTCGTGTTTGTGTTCCTTTAAAGAAGAGAGTAGCCATTGCACTGTGGAAGCTCGCAACTGGCTCTGAGTACAGAAGTGTTGGACATCTGTTTGGTGTAAGCATAACAACTGTTTGTCGATGTGTCCATGATTTCTGTGCAGCAGCAGAGATTTTGTTGGTACCAGAACAAATTCGTTTTCCAGATCAGGAGAAGTTTAAAGAAATAGCTGCCTACAATGAGAACAGGTGGGGGCTTCCACAGTGCATTGGTGCTATTGATGGATCTCACATACCCATCATAGCACCACAGGACTATCACTGTGACTATTTCAACCGTAAAGGCTGGCACTCCATCATCCTTCAAGGTGTTGTTGATGGAAAGGGACTCTTCTGGAATGTTTTTACTGGGCTGCCTGGAAGCATGCATGATGCTCGGGTTTTGAGACTGTCCACACTGTGGGATCTGTTAATTCGTGGAACACACAAACCAACTAACACTAGAAACATTGGTGGTGTGAATGTTGGCTACTACATCCTAGGAGATTCTGCCTATCCCTTGCAGCAGTGGCTCATAAAACCATTCAGTGACACTGGACGGCTGACAACAGAACAGCAGGTGTACAACATGAAAATCTCCAGAGCACGTGTAGTGGTAGAAAATGCATTTGGTAGATTAAAAGGAAGATGGCGTTGCCTTATGAAAAGAAATGACTGTGCAGTTGACCTTGTGAAATCTATGGTCCAGACTTGTTGTGCACTACATAACCTTTGTGAGAGTCATGGAGAAGCCTATGAGAGTTCATGGGATTCACCTTCTGTACCAGAGCCTGTAGTGGCACTGGCACAGGCTGTAGAGGAAGAGGGCAGGGATGTATGTGAGGCTCTGATGCGTTACTTGAATAGTTGACTCCTGTCAAGCTATAGCAAAAATAGTTCCAAGTATAATGTCTAGCTTCCCTTTTTTTTTTTCTTTTAACGTGCTTTAATTATTCAAGGGGTTGTGGTATGGTGATTTGACCGATCATCAGCACGGGAGGTGAGAAGGCTTTATCATCACCACCGAGCATCGCTGCTGACCACAGCACTTGCTACTGTATACCTGCTATGTCAAGTTGGTAAGCTGAAGGAATGTGTACAATAGCAGGTGGTGTGGTCAGCAACGATGCTCGGTGCTGATGATAGCCTTCTCACCTCCCGTGCTGATGAACTGTCAAATCACCATACCACAATAAAAAGTTTGTTTTAAAAGGAAAAAAAAATGAGACATCAATGGGCAGAAATATTTACATGCAAATATTATATGTATACATCTATTTTTTATTTTTTTTTGGTCACCTCCTGCCACGTGTATAATGTTTTGCTTTCCTTTTTTTTTTATAGTAAATATGCTTTCAGTAGCAATTGTTACAGTACATTCAAATACAATATTAAATTAATCTAAAAGCAATGAACTACACATGTTTGTCCACTGTTTTGGATTTTTATTGTACAAAACCAGGTACAAAAATGTAAAAATATAAAACATTAAAACGCTAAAAGGTGTAGCAAACTGTTTTTTTTGTATTTTTTTGCAATATGTACTGCATGGGTTATGGCTGAGAATTCTGGTCTCGCCGGCCACTCAGCGCCTGTGCAAGCATACCCATGACATTGAGGAAGGCTTGGTTGAATGCAGCCGTTTGGGAATTTTCCTGCATCCTTAAGGCCGCTTCCTGTTCCCTTGCTAGCCGGGCCTCCTCAATTGCCATTTGTACATGGCGCTCCCTCTGTGCCCGGTTAAGCTCCTGCTGCTCAATATCAGCCACCTGCATGTCTTTTAAAATAGCAGCATGCTCCTGGCTCCGTTTCCTCTTGCCTGGACAAAAAAGAAGAAAAATTAAAGTGTTGTTTTGGAAAAAAAATCAATAGATGTATGTGTGTGTGTGTGAACATATATATATTATACCTGAGACAACACGCTCTGATGCTGCGCTGTTGACGGAGGTTGAAGGTGTTGGTGTCCGTGCTGGTGTTGGTGGTCGTACTGGTGGCGACACTGCTGCACCCACTTGTGAAGATGAGTCCTCATTCCATGGTGAAAGCGCAGAAGAATCAATAGTTAACAAATCTGAAAGAAAAAACAAAATCATAAATACACATTTTATATATATATATATATATATATATATATATATATATATATATACACACACACACAGGAAAAGCAAGCTTTACAGCAGACGGTCAACTGTGATCACTTACCATCTTCTGTGTTCTCCAACAACACCGCGGATGAGTCCAGGGCACCCTCCCTTCCATTGCTTGCCGGTCTACTACCGTAAATAGCGTCCATTTGTTCAAACCATTTCCATTTTTTCCGGTTTGAACCACTCCGGCTGTTGTGGTCCTTTACAGTTCTATAATCACTTTTTAATTTTTTTAATTTGTCCCTGCACTGCTTAGAGGTGCGGTGGTAGCCGTGTGTGGCCAGCAGCTGAGAAAGTTCCAGAAACACCTTTTCATTCCTGGTCGCCCCATCCAGCTCTCGTTGTATCCGCTCCTCAGCTAACAATGAAAGGAATGTCTGCACCTCCTCCATTGACCAATTGTCAGACATCCTTTGGGCTCACTTCTGGTCTGGCAGCGAATCTGTTGGCAATCTGGGGATTAGACACAAGCCATGGCAGCAGTGAAAATTGTTATAAATACAGTGTGACAGTACAGTGTGACAGTGGAATACAGTGTGACAGTACAGTGTGACAGTGGAGTACAGTGTGACAGTACAGTGAGACAGTGGAGTACAGTGTGACAGTACAGTGTGACAGTGGAATACAGTGTGACAGTACAGTGTGACAGTGGAGTACAGTGTGACAGTACAGTGAGACAGTGGAGTACAAGGTGACAGTACAGTGTGACAGTGGAATACAGTGTGACAGTACAGTGTGACAGTGGAGTACAGTGTGACAGTACAGTGTGACAGTGGAATACAGTGTGACAGTACATTGTGACAGTGGAGTACAGTGTGACAGTACAGTGAGACAGTGGAATACAGTGTGACAGTGGAGTACAGTGTGACAGTACAGTGTGACAGTGGAGTACAGTGTGACAGTACAGCGAGACAGTGGAGTACAGTGTGACAGTACAGTGTGACAGTGGAATACAGTGTGACAGTACAGTGTGACAGTGGAGTACAGTGTGACAGTGGAGTACAGTGTGACAGTACAGTGTGACAGTGGAATACAGTGTGACAGTACAGTGAGACAGTGGAGTACAGTGTGACAGTACAGTGTGACAGTGGAATACAGTGTGACAGTACAGTGTGACAGTGGAGTACAGTGTGACAGTGGAGTACAGTGTGACAGTACAGTGTGACAGTGGAATACAGTGTGACAGTGGAGTACAGTGTGACAGTACAGTGTGACAGTGGAGTACAGTGTGACAGTGGAGTACAGTGTGACAGTACAGTGTGACAGTGGAGTACAGTGTGACAGTACAGTGAGACAGTGGAGTACAGTGTGACAGTACAGTGTGACAGTGGAATACAGTGTGACAGTACAGTGTGACAGTGGAGTACAGTGTGACAGTGGAGTACAGTGTGACAGTACAGTGTGACAGTGGAATACAGTGTGACAGTACAGTGAGACAGTGGAGTACAGTGTGACAGTACAGTGTGACAGTGGAATACAGTGTGACAGTGGAGTACAGTGTGACAGTGGAGTACAGTGTGACAGTACAGTGTGACAGTGGAATACAGTGTGACAGTGGAGTACAGTGTGACAGTACAGTGTGACAGTGGAGTACAGTGTGACAGTACAGTGTGACAGTGGAATACAGTGTGACAGTACAGTGTGACAGTGGAGTACAGTGTGACAGTGGAGTACAGTGTGACAGTACAGTGTGACAGTGGAATACAGTGTGACAGTGGAGTACAGTGTGACAGTACAGTGTGACAGTGGAGTACAGTGTGACAGTACAGTGTGACAGTGGAATACAGTGTGACAGTACAGTGTGACAGTGGAGTACAGTGTGACAGTACAGTCTGACAGAACACAACCCTGAGATCTTTAACCTGTTCAGTGCAGTTCCAGCAGGGTTAAGGGAATTGCACAGGGGAATGGATGTCAAGACCCCATTGAACTAAAATGTTAATTTTATGGGTTACTAGTCAAAGGGGTTTAAAAAAAAAATAGCATGGGGGCAGAGCACTGGTACCAATGCAAAAATTACATTCAGCAAAGGAGCAATGACTGACACAAAAAAGTGTTTAATTGGCCAATAAATTACATTTCTATGATGGCTTCATTAAAAAAAAAAAAAAAGGGGGGTCTGCTATTTATTTTGGGGGACCTTTGCATGAGCCATTTCTAGGAGCCATTTCTTCTTTTTTAGCAGGCAGAGAAACATTTGTCAGCAATAGGGTATCTTTATTTTTATGTCACTTTTGCTGTAGCACATTTGATGAAGAATGCTGAGCCTGGAACATAACACAGCAGACAGGTCATTGGGGGGTTAACACATTTTTCACTACAATGCCATTTCAGGCTTTTGCTGTGTGCTGGAACACAGGAGGTGTTTTATTACCTGCTACTACTTTTTAAGGCCAGTGCCCCTGAGTGGTGGTACATGGTGCGCCCTCCCCACATAAAAGAACATGAACCTCTTCTGTATCTACTCACAATCCTATGGCCTCTCAACACACGCTTCTCCCTGCAGTGGTGTCGCATAAACAATGACAGTGATTTATTGACCAATCACTGCCTTGTAGTGAGGACCAATCAGGCTGCATGGGAGGGGTTGTGGATTTTAGTACCGGTACGGTACGCTTGGAACCACAATCGAGTAGGTACTGTTTTTCAGGGCCGTACCGTTCGGTTCCATGCAGTGGAAAAGCAAACCTATACCGTACCGTACCGAACCGTTCCGACCCTATACCATGCGGTACCGCAGTGGAAAAGCACAAAAGCGTGCCGAGCCGGTACGGTTCTATGCAGTGGAAAAGCGCCATAAGCGTGGACTAACTTTAGCCCATTCAATCTACTGTTTGAGTGTACCTATAAAAGACTTCTACACAGACACAGTCATAATAGAGACTCTAATACACCAGCAGTTCCCGGCAAAATTGCAGGAAAACGTGGTTTGTGTTTGTGCTGCTTTTTGCATTTTCCCACAGTTAGGGTAGGCTAGTGTACATGTAACCTTACTGTGTATTGTGTAACTGTTACAGCCAGTTTTAATTTCACTCTCTATCCACTAGAGGGGATATGAATTACAAGAGACTCAGAAAAACCATGGAGGATTGTGGAGAATATAGTTGGGTGAAGAGACTGAATTATCACCACAGGTTTGCTGGAAATTACAATTTCCAAAAAAGAAACATTAAAGAGGAGGAGCTGGACTAGTTTTCTCCCAGGCTTAGAGAGGAAGGAAGTTCTCTTTCTGTGGGGGCGACACAGACTGAACCCAGGACTGTGGGGAGCCTGCTGTGCAGTTAACGAGCCGGATGCTAAAAACAGAGAAACCCCTTTGCCTGGCCCCGGGACTGAAATCCTCTCCTTACACAGGACAGATGAGCAACCACCCATACACTACAGTTACTAGCAGAGGAACAGATCTTTCCGGCTAGGAACACTTATTCATTGCATGCAGGAACATTTAAAGGGAAAGTGTTCCAACAGAAGGGTTTGGGTCCCAACAAGCTGGCAAGCAACAGGTTTAGGACACATGAATTACCGATTTCTGGCTGTTGCTGTGGTGATCACCTATAGGTCCTCCCCTTAGTTAGGCTACTCAGTGCAAGAAAGAGGAGGACTAATGAAGTGATTGAAAACGTTTGCTATTTTGAAAAAACCAAAAACAAACATACCTATACTAACCTGCTCTGTGCAGTTGTTTTGCACAGAACAGCCTTGATACCCTTCTTCTGGGGTCCCCCATCGGCCCTCCAGGCCCCTCCTCTTCATCGGGTGCCCCCACGGAAAACCGCTTTCCATGGGGGCACCCGTGTAGTCTCGCTGATGAGTCCCGCTATTGCATCCAACATATAATGCATGCAAAGAAAAACCTTAAGGCTTTACAACCACTTTAAGCATTTACTGTTGGCAACTTGTTAATTGCATTGGTTAACTACTGCAATGCTGCTACTTGCCGTTGCTTTATTGTTGACTGATGTGTTGTATCTTTTAACTGTAAACCAATCCAGTATAAGCTTTCCTTACTGATTAATCACTGTAAAGTCTCTCTTTACCTCCATCTGGTTAAATACTTTGCCACTACTCAGTTTGGTGTCATTTTCTGAGTTATATCTATTGCTGTTTTTGGGGGTTCTTACACACAGGTGACTACATCCATCGCCACACACACAGGTGACTAGATCCATGTCCTTACACACAGGTGACTACATCCATCGCCACACACACAGGTGACTAGATCCATATCTATACACACAGGTGACTAGATCCATATCCTCACACTCAGGTGACTACATCCATATCCTTACACACAGGTGACTACATCCATATCCTCACACACAGGTGACTACATCCATATCCTCACACACAGGTGACTACATCCATATCCTCACACACAGGTGACTACATCCATATCCTAACACACAGGTGACTACATCCATATCCACACACACAGGTGACTACATCCATATCCTTACACACAGGTGACTACATCCATCGCCACACACACAGGTGACTACATCCATATCCTTACACACAGGTGACTACGTCCATATCCTCACACACAGGTGACTACGTCCATATCCTCACACAGGTGTCTACATCCATATCCTCACACACAGGTGACTACATCCATATCCTCACACACAGGTGACTACATCCATATCCTCACACACAGGTGACTACGTCTATATCCTCACACACAGGTGACTACGTCCATATCCACACACACAGCTGACTACATCCATATCCACACACACAGGTGACTACATCCATATCCTCACACACAGGTGACTACATCCATATCCACACACACAGCTGACTACATCCATATCCACACACACAGGTGACTACATCCACATCCTCACACACAGGTGATTACGTCCATATCCTCTGTGACTACATCCATCTCCTCGCACACAGATGACTACATCCATATCCTCGCACACAGGTGACTACATCCATATCTTCACACACAGGTGACTACATCCATATCCTCACACACAGGTGACCACATCCATATCCTCACACACAGGTGACTACATTCATAGCCTCACACACAGGTGACTACATTCATATCCTCACACACAGGTGACTACATCCATATCCTCACACACAGGTGACTACATCCATATCCTCACACACAGGTGACTACATCCATCGCCACACACACAGGTGACTAGATCCATATCTTTACACACAGGTGACTAGATCCATATCCTCACACTCAGGTGACTACATCCATATCCTCACACACAGGTGACTACATCCATATCCTCACACACAGGTGACTACATCCATATCCTCACACACAGGTGACTACATCCATATCCTAACACACAGGTGACTACATCCATATCCACACACACAGGTGACTACATCCATATCCTTACACACAGGTGACTACATCCATCGCCACACACACAGGTGACTACATCCATATCCTTACACACAGGTGACTACGTCCATATCCTCACACACAGGTGACTACGTCCATATCCTCACACAGGTGTCTACATCCATATCCTCACACACAGGTGACTACATCCATATCCTCACACACAGGTGACTACATCCATATCCTCACACACAGGTGACTACGTCTATATCCTCACACACAGGTGACTACGTCCATATCCACACACACAGCTGACTACATCCATATCCACACACACAGGTGACTACATCCATATCCTCACACACAGGTGACTACATCCATATCCACACACACAGCTGACTACATCCATATCCACACACACAGGTGACTACATCCACATCCTCACACACAGGTGATTACGTCCATATCCTCTGTGACTACATCCATCTCCTCGCACACAGATGACTACATCCATATCCTCGCACACAGGTGACTACATCCATATCTTCACACACAGGTGACTACATCCATATCCTCACACACAGGTGACCACATCCATATCCTCACACACAGGTGACTACATTCATAGCCTCACACACAGGTGACTACATTCATATCCTCACACACAGCTGACTACATCCATATCCTCACACACAGGTGACTACATCCATATCCTCACACACAGGTGACTACATCCATCGCCACACACACAGGTGACTAGATCCATATCTTTACACACAGGTGACTAGATCCATATCCTCACACTCAGGTGACTACATCCATATCCTCACACACAGGTGACTACATCCATATCCTCACACACAGGTGACTACGTCTATATCCTCACACACAGGTGACTATGTCCATATCCACACACACAGCTGACTACATCCATATCCACACACACAGGTGACTACATCCACATCCCCACACACAGGTGATTACGTCCATATCCTCTGTGACTACATCCATCTCCTCGCACACAGATGACTACATCCATATCCTCGCACACAGGTGACTACATCCATATCTTCACACACAGGTGACTACATCCATATCCTCACACACAGGTGACCACATCCATATCCTCACACACAGGTGACTACATTCATAGCCTCACACACAGGTGACTACATTCATATCCTCACACACAGGTGACTACATCCATATCCTCACACACAGGTGACTACATCCATATCCTCACACACAGGTGACTACATCCATCGCCACACACACAGGTGACTAGATCCATATCTTTACACACAGGTGACTAGATCCATATCCTCACACTCAGGTGACTACATCCATATCCTCACACACAGGTGACTACATCCATATCCTCACACACAGGTGACTACATCCATATCCTCACACACAGGTGACTACATCCATATCCTAACACACAGGTGACTACATCCATATCCACACACACAGGTGACTACATCCATATCCTTACACACAGGTGACTACATCCATCGCCACACACACAGGTGACTACATCCATATCCTTACACACAGGTGACTACGTCCATATCCTCACACACAGGTGACTACGTCCATATCCTCACACAGGTGTCTACATCCATATCCTCACACACAGGTGATTACGTCCATATCCTCTGTGACTACATCCATCTCCTCGCACACAGATGACTACATCCATATCCTCGCACACAGGTGACTACATCCATATCTTCACACACAGGTGACTACATCCATATCCTCACACACAGGTGACTACATCCATATTCTCACACACAGGTGACTACATCCATATCCTCACACACAGGTGACTACATTCATAGCCTCACACACAGGTGACTACATTCATATCCTCACACACAGGTGACTACATCCATATCCTCACACACAGGTGACTACATCCATATCCTCACACACAGGTGACTACATCCATCGCCACACACACAGGTGACTAGATCCATATCTTTACACACAGGTGACTAGATCCATATCCTCACACTCAGGTGACTACATCCATATCCTCACACACAGGTGACTACATCCATATCCTCACACACAGGTGACTACATCCATATCCTCACACACAGGTGACTACATCCATATCCTAACACACAGGTGACTACATCCATATCCACACACACAGGTGACTACATCCATATCCTTACACACAGGTGACTACATCCATCGCCACACACACAGGTGACTACATCCATATCCTTACACACAGGTGACTACGTCCATATCCTCACACACAGGTGACTACGTCCATATCCTCACACAGGTGTCTACATCCATATCCTCACACACAGGTGATTACGTCCATATCCTCTGTGACTACATCCATCTCCTCGCACACAGATGACTACATCCATATCCTCGCACACAGGTGACTACATCCATATCTTCACACACAGGTGACTACATCCATATCCTCACACACAGGTGACTACATCCATATTCTCACACACAGGTGACTACATCCATATCCTCACACACAGGTGACTACATTCATAGCCTCACACACAGGTGACTACATTCATATCCTCACACACAGGTGACTACATCCATATCCTCACACACAGGTGACTACATCCATATCCTCACACACAGGTGACTACATCCATATACTCAGACCAGCCAAGTGTGGCAGAGAGTACAGAGCTGTTCGCAGAGTTGTAGGCACAAGGAGGACCAGACACATCAAGTGGTTCCTTCGGGAGTAAGTGCTACACCCAGAGAAAGTATATATATATATATATATATATATATATATATATATATATATATATATATATATATATATATATTTTTTTTTTTTTTACTATTTGGTTTAGGACTGCATGAAGAAAAATAACTTCAATTTAGTGAGTAGTTGACAAAGAACACACATTGGATGCCAATTGCTCTGTCGTTCCACACACAATGCAATCAGCCTGACCTTGATCCTATATATTCACTTTTATTGTGGGCTTAGCAGCATATATATATTGACCTCTGGCACTAGAATGTACTTACTGTTTTTTGCATGTGTCCATTACATTAATATCTTCTTATAACGTGATCAGCAAAAAATTGTCTACTGTATCTCCCTCGCTCTGCTTCCAACACACTTCGCTTCACATTTTGTCTCCGCCGTGCCTGCTATCCACTCTGAAACCTTCCCTCCAGTTTTGGGTACCGCCTCCTCCCTCTCCAGTCATGTCCCCTATGTGGATGCCTGTCACAGGTCTGAGGAGATTTCTCTCCATCTTTTCCATGTATCCTTCTGCTGGGTGTGGGATGACTCTGCTCTGGGTGTTTGTACCTTCTGTGATCTCCCTGTTCTAAACTTCAATTGTCTGCTGTTTTATTGTATCCCAGTTCTGTTTATTTTCACTTTCAGCACATTTATTTGGTTATTTTACACTGGGTTCACATCTGTTTGTTGACTTGTCTCTTGATCTCTGGTGCTGCAGGTTGCTTTGCAGCGCCTTCCTTTTCCTTTTTCCTGAACATTGACCTGTCCACCATTTTCCCCTATTTCAGCCCTGATTCATTTTTGACGGCCATCTTGCTTAGGTAACACGATGCTCTGTCTTGTCTTTTCTTGTCTCTAGTACTTGCCATTAGTTCCTGGGTTTGGCTCCATCTTTCATTTATGATCATTTTCCATGTATCACTTTGGTGTTGTTTTTTTCTGTGACTCTAATTAAGATATTTGCCCACCATTTTTAGCTGGAACCTTTGCACTTGATGAAGTCATCACATGTGGGTGGTAATAAATAAAGGGTTTATTTTTTGGCTTAATATGTTGTTTTGCTTCACTTCATTGTTGTCCTGAGGAAGACAAGCTTGAGTCTCATCGAAAACCAAACTGCACTACTGGCCGGACTGAGCTTCATCAAAATGTACACAATGAAATCTCTGGTGTTTTGATATATTCCCTCTGCAAGACCTGTGAGTGCTTCTATAACAGTTTTGGGTTTGTATGGATTTCTTTGTGGGGTAGCACCTGGACATTTACCTCAAACATTGAATTCTGTGGCTACCCTTCAGACTGTTTAAATAGAAGTTATTTGTACTATGGCATTAAACATTTGCCCTGTGTGATTGTCAGATTCATGAACATTACATCAGAATATAGAACTGAGGCAGCTACTAAATTTCTGGAAAAAGCATTTGATTTATTTATTGAAGGATTTAATCAGAGGCAATTCTAAAAATGTCTTCCCTGACCGGGAATCGAACCCAGGCCGCGGGGGTGAGAGCGCCGAATCCTAACCACTAGACCACCAGGGAAGCTGGGAGCTGGGAGCTTAGAGCTGGGAGCTGGGAGCTGGGAGACAAGTACTTGGCATCAGTGTAGTGAAGATTTCTACAGTTATCACCAGCCAACCAAATATAGGACATACTTCATTAAGTGTTCTTGCCTATGGCAAGTACACTTACTATTCTTTCACATATATATTATTCCTTTTATAGCCGTCCATTGACATATATTGAAACTGCACTCAAACCATCTCAAATTTCAAGGCCGTTTTCTAACCTGTGACTGTGCCTTCAGTTTTAATGTTTCATAGACATACTATACAACAAAAGTCTCTAAGCCAGCCTTTTTCAACCAGGGTGCCTAGGCACACTGGTGTGCCTTCAGATGTCTTCAGGGGTGCCTTGGCAAAATGCCTAGAAACTGCCCAGAAACATGTATACAAGTAGGCGGGTGGATCAAGCCTACCTATTCATTACACAAAGCCACAGGTTTTCATTGTGCACCATTACAACCTTCTAGTCGCCAGTGTCCTATTATCAGTTGATGAGGACGTTGGGCACCTCCACAATATTCTTATTTGCCCTTTTCCTACCCCTGTCCATCAGTGCTGGGGTAACATTAGCTGAGTGAGGAAGAGAAACTGAGGGAAAAGAGAAACACTGGAATACTAGTCAGTACCATTGTGCAAAAGTGTTTGTTTTGGAAGAATAAATCCCTACTAATGTTGGGCGTCCTACACATATGGGTGTCCTGCATTATGTAAAATTATTAATTTAGTTTTTTAAATTTTAGAATGGGGTGCTTCGAGATTGTGCGGAATTGTAAAGGGTGCCTTGACTGAAAAAAGGTTGAGAAACACTGCTCTAAGCTGTGAGATTTAGAGCTTTTACACTAAAGCCGTATGAAGATGGGAAACTCCATATTTGGTAAGTTGCCCCATAAGAATGAATGGGGGAATGTTCTGGAATGTTCAAAACTAGACCGTTTGTTTCCAACTGCCAAAATTTCTTAACTGCTGCCACTCCCACACACACACACCACACAAACTTGTGCCACTCCCACACACACATAGTTACTCCGCCAAATCCAGCTGGAGACTACCCGTGGCAGCAAGAACACTTCACACAATTTCCCCCGGAAATTGTACATTTTCTAGTTGGTTATACTCCTGCTCCTGTCGCCTCAACAAAATCTTTAATTAAACGTCCTGTGGTATTCGCTAAGGTTGCAACATTTCATTCTTTGTGTTGTTGTGGAATTTTTCCTCAGGTACAAAATACCTGTTACCTGTTAGTCAGTGATACCAAATCAGACAATATATAGCTATATATAAGGAGATCAGACAAGACTCAAGATGGCTGAATCATAGTGACCTGATTTATTACAACATTGCTGGAGTTTATATATACTCAAATATGGGTTTGTCATTACAATCTGACGTACAGAAATGGGTTGTTATTAACATCTTTTATCCAATCAAAGTTAACAACTAATTATAGTAAGCATTATGTCAATCTAGATCGTGATTCTCTGTCATAAAGGGAAATTTCTTGGTGACACACAATAAAAGTTCCAAAGGGGCTTTTAGAAGATATTATTGGCTTTGTGGTCAGCTGTCCAGACAGAGTTGATATTCTGAGAGATAGGGAATTTCCACTGTTTCGTTCATCTGATATATTCTTAGCCTTTGCAAGCTCAGTGACACATGTAAAGAAATCAAAGTAAAATGAGATTAACTCGAAAGACATTTTGTTTAAGATAACCATTCTAAATGCCAGTCAAGGCATCCTGTAAAGGCCAATAAGGTATCCAGAAAATGCGAGATAGGTATGCCACGACATCTCCCTCCTCTTGAGAATCTATTGATCAGGCTAACTAACTACCTATTCCGCTTATCAGATTCATCCAAGGGAGCAGCCCCTTACGCTTGGAACACTGGCCCAGAGGGCAAACCTCAGTGGGGGGTGTCCGAGTCTTGGTAAGGTTCTGAGGCGGAGATTACTTCATACATGGGGGGTTTGAGGTGACAGATTTCTCATTGCAGCATACTCAGCATCATCAATCCCTTCTTATTTCCGTATAGAGTTGAAATAGGTTGTCTCCTTGGCCTTGGTAACCTTATCAACCAAACTCATAATTATTTTAATTCAACAGATAACTAGAGATCATAATTATCATAAACATCAATATAAATACACCACTTTCATTATTTTAGGAGATAAGGCAAAACCTCCAAAAGACTGTGTTCATTAGGATGGGCGGACACCATTGGAAATAAAGAGGTTGTAGTACCTGTTACTGTGACACACTGATTGCCACAGACACAATAGATTCCCAACCCTGAATGTCACCACCCTGGGGTGAAAATGGGTATTAATAACTTTTCTGCATAATACCCCAGTTTCTGTCTGAACAACAGAAACCTGAGGGCTTCTCCTAGGTGAGAAATGTCCATATTGTCATTCAATATGGCTCATATTTTATGTTTAACAGTTTCATTTCTGTAATGCATGCAAGTTTCATTTCATGGGCTGTTCACAGTCAGCTGTAGGTAGGATATGTTTATCAGTGCTTGTGAACAGTCCACCCTCCCTACATCAGTTTTATTTCCATAGAACTCTATACACACTGTAGGATTCTTGAAACCTGCGACTTTTGGGGGAATTAACATGTCCTTTCGTGCACTGGTAATGTTTCTATAGGATTTTGAAAACTCTGTCTGATTTAGATCCTCTAATGCAAGTGGGTTTACTAGCACAGGTATAGTCTGGGACTCTGGGGGTAATTGTGGACATATCTAGCACCCTGAGTACCCTGACTTCCTGGCTACCTGGTATTTAAACTTAACAGTACATTGGGCCTTAGGTTGTCTGTCTCTTTTATTGTCCTGCCCCTTCATTATACCCAACATTTCCATACATATCAAAAATTTAAAGAAAATCATTGTACCACCTTTTTTCAATGACTGGCGTGAATCCATGTATCCCTTCTACCTTGAGGGATGTTGGTGTAACCAATTGCACTCTTAGTAGCCTTACTTTATGACTTAGTATCCTCATTTGGATCTGGTAGGAATGAAAACACACTATTATGCATTTTTGTCAATTGCTTTTAAAGCGCTGCAACACATCTAGTGAGATCTGAGTGTGCAGCTTGCAATTTCTGTGGTAAATAGAGACCTGCTTCAGTTACCCACACCTCTCTTGGGAGTGTTCCTGACAAAGGAAAAAACGTAAAACAATCTACTTGTTTCTGCTATTATTTTACTCAACTTGTTTTTTTTTTTTGTTTTTTTTACCATACAACCTTTTGTACCTTTCCACTACTCTGTGAGTGATATGGAGTGTAAAAGGCTTTCTCAATATTTAGTGCGGATAGGATCTCTTGTAGAACCCTTCCTTTAAAGTGAGTACCCCTGTCACTTTCCATAGTTTCTGGGATTCTATACCTGCACATTACCTGGGGCAAAGGCCTTTTTCCTGTGGTTTGTACTTTACCCCTAGAGACTGGTCAGGCCTTAGGCCATCCTGAAAAATGTCTATACAAACTAAAACATGTGCATCGGGACCAGACTGTGGGAAATCAATGTAATCTATTTGAACTCCTTGGAAAGGACAGTCTGACTTAGGCGGTGCTTTTATGGGGTGCTTACAGCTCTACCAACATTGTACCTAGCACAGGTAAGACAAGAAGCAGTATATTTTGCAGCTACTCCAGGAAAACCTGGTGCTAACCAGTGTTGTATTACCAAGGTGGTCATTAGAGTCTTTGAGATATGACACGATCCGTGAGCTGCGGCTGCCACCCTCGGGTATAGGGCCTGAGATCAGACAGAAATGCTCCTCCAGCAACCAGTTACATCCTGTGTTGCACCTTTCTTCCGCCACTTCTCACGCTCCTGTGAGGGGGCTTTTTCTGCAATGATATCAAGATTGCCATACTTACAGGAGTTGGTTGCTTTCCTACGAGTGTCAGTACCCGGATAGGGACCTGTTCCAGTGCAGCCTTCTTCGCTGCTCTGTCGGCCCTTGCGTTTCCTGCAGCTTCTTCTGTGTCCTCTCTTGCATGTGCCTTGGTTTTTTAAATAAATGGCCACCTTGGTGGAACACTGGAAGACTAAGAACAGTCTCTATTATATCTGCATGCTTTTTCTTGGCTTACCGAGAGAACTTGGGCTGAGGTCAAAAAGTTACAAGCTTTCAAAAAATATGACCAAAATCATGTCAATGTGAATGTTAACTCTTTAAAATTCACAGGCCTTTGCCAAAACCATCAGCTGCTTGTGCTTAGAGCTTTAAATTTAATGCCTCTGCATTCTTTTTGTTTATTTATTGCTGTTACTACTGCATACCCAGTTACAGGCTTACCCTCCTCTGTTTACAAACATGATCTATCTACATAAAGGGTCTCATCAGGGCTCCAGAGAGGAGCCTTTTTGGCAGGGCTCAACAATTCAGATTCTGCCATCATCAGCTCAAAAACAGTCATGGGGGATATTTAACAAACATTTTTTTCCCCTCCCCCTCTAATGCCTGCTCCTGTACTGGAAGTAAACTGGCTTAAAAACATTGCACCTGTTTTATCCAGAAGCTCTTTTATCACTGGGTCAAGCTGGCAAGAGACATATGCTACATACTGGATTAATGGGCACTTCATCTGAAACTGAACACTGAAATTTTAACTCAACACAAACATTACTTTTTTTTTTTTTTTTTAAATGACTTCCCCTTTTCCTTTGAAGCCAGGCAGGAAACCACTCTCACCCCTGCTACTGTTATTCCTACTGTAAACCTTTCGGACGCTTCTGATGGGGACATGCGGACACAGGTTAGCTGAATACCTTATCTACTGTCCATCTTCTGGGGTAGAGGGGTTGGTTGCCATTCTTTGCTCTAATGTCCTGTCTTTACACTATTTGTAGTAGGTCACTTTTTATACACCCATAATGACAGGAAGTAATGTACTTTTATCTTTCAAACAAATATCCTCTAAAACTTTGTCCCGAATTTCAAAAATCTTATCAGAGGTTCCCCTTTGGTTACAGAGGGTGCCCCTGAAATACCACTTAATAAACCATAATTAATATAAAACGTTATTCTATTTTAAAACTTTTGGCTCAGTGCCAATAGGGTTCAATGGTCATGTTAATTGCGGTAACCCTTAATGTCTAAACAAAGATTCCTGGTTTAAAGGGCAACCTTCATCTTAGTTTAATTTAATACAAAATAACCCCAAAAATATCATATGCCGTTCATTTATCATATAAAGAAACAATCTTTTCTCCGTGCTACAAACTCCCAGCTTATAAAACTACTTCCCCTTTTTATATCAAAGACACAGCCTGCTATTATTTTCTGTCTTAAAGAAGCCAAAACAGGCTTATGAATTAAAGGGCAACGATCATCCTTACTTTCTTCTTATAAATACAAGATTTGCTGTGTTTTCTCATGAAACAATTCAACACACACCAACTCATTTATAATATATCAATACTCATTCAACTTCATACTCTCCTGCTTCCATATTTCTGCAACTGATTTTAAGTTTGTTCTTGCCAAATCTGTTTTATACACTTTACAAAAATCTGCCATATCCTATCTTATCTTATCCTACAACTACGATTAGCTGTCCAACTACAGAACACTTTAATTGGCTGTGTAGCCCAAAGACTATGCTCCCAGAGCATTTAATCTTCGAATGCAAACTCCCTGGTCTGCCCCATTTATCTGGTAACCCTGTTACCCATACACTCTAAGGCCATGGTCCTAATGACCTTTCTCATCGACCCCTGGTCGGTATCTACGGAAACCCAGTTTCCCATTTCACTGTTATCCAAAAAATAGAATAACTACCTCTAATTTCCAAGTTCTCTGTGACCTGGACTTCGGCCCTTGCTCAGCCGATACACAATGTCAGGATAACTTCTAACTTAAAATCAGCCTATTACCATATGCATATGTTTACATATATACTATAACATAGAGATAGAAACCTTTACATGTATATGAAATGTCAGGCTAAAACAGTCATATACATTCAATGTTTGCTACGTCTCAAATGGACACTCCGAAATGAGACCGCTTTACCAGAACACAACTGGAGGTCACGTTCCTGCGTATCCAAGACACCCACAGCGGTGAGGGTTGACCCAACCTCACCTTTCCCAACAAATGTTAGTAGCAACAAATATATACACCGACTAAGGGTTTAGGTTCTTTAAGAGGGTATTACGTCAAAAATAAAACAGAGTTACCTGGACGTCATTGGATGGACTGAAAAACATTGTAAGCAGACAATGGGCTTACCTGGCCAGATATTTTCAGTGTATCCAATGCAGTCCAGATGTCTCACTCCGTCCGCAGATGACGTCACCTCTCCTGGGCTCAAGCTCGCCAAATTGTTGTGGAATTTTTCCTCAGGTACAAAATACCTGTTACCTGTTAGTCAGTGATACCAAATCAGACAATATATAGCTATATATAATGAGATCAGACAAGACTCAAGATGGCTGAATCATAGTGACCTGATTTATTACAACATTGCTGGAGTTTATATATACTCAAATATGGGTTTGTCATTACAATCTGACGTACAGAAATGGGTTGTTATTAACATCTTTTATCCAATCAAAGTTAACAACTAATTATAGTAAGCATTATGTCAATCTAGATCGTGATTCTCTGTCATAAAGGGAAATTTCTTGGTGACACACAATAAAAGTTCCAAAGGGGCTTTTAGAAGATATTATTGGCTTTGTGGTCAGCTGTCCAGACAGAGTTGATATTCTGAGAGATAGGGAATTTCCACTGTTTCGTTCATCTGATATATTCTTAGCCTTTGCAAGCTCAGTGACACATGTAAAGAAATCAAAGTAAAATGAGATTAACTCGAAAGACATTTTGTTTAAGATAACCATTCTAAATGCCAGTCAAGGCATCCTGTAAAGGCCAATAAGGTATCCAGAAAATGCGAGATAGGTATGCCACGACAGTGTGTTATTAGTTTAAGACCCCGTTCACACTGGGGCGACCTGTCAGGCGACCTGGTCGCCTGACAGGTCGCCTGCCATAGAGAACCTGTGGACCCGTTCTAATAGGAGCGACACAAGTCGCTCCGACTTAGAAAAAGGGTCCGGAGCTTCTTTGGGGTGACCCGGAGCGACCTGCATAGACTTCAATGTTATGAAGTCCGTGCCGGCCGCACCGCGACCTATGAGGTCGCCCCGGCAAGTCGGATCGCCCCAGTGTGAACGGGGCTTAAGCAGACTGTGATTGTCTATTGTTGTGATTTAGATGATGATCAGATCACATTTTATGACCAATTTGTGCAGAAATCCATATCATTCCAAATGGTTCACATAATTTTTCTTGCAGCTGTATGGTGGGAAGCAGCTTTGGAATTAAAGTGTTTAACAGCTTCAAACCTAGTTAACCTGCTGTGTCTGGAATTTGGTTTTAACACATTTCATATTTGCTTAGTTGTGTTACAAACAGTGTATTAGCAACATCTCCTTTTCCTAGAAGTGGATAAAAAAAGAAAAACTTGTTTCCGCCCGGTTTCGAACCGGGGACCTTTCGCGTGTTAGGCGAACGTGATAACCACTACACTACGGAAACCTGGGTGATGAAAATGCTCTTCCATGGGGGTGGGGAGAAGTTAGAAATAGAGGGCCCAAGCCCGGATTTGGGATTTATTTAAATTACAACGCCTTTAGATACATGCAAACTTGCAAATTGTGTCAATAATATGTGAATATTTGAAGGTCTATAGCAGGGATGCTCGGCCCGCAACCTCAAATTAGGGAAATGCATGCCAATGTTCTGGGATGGTGGGTCAGCAAGCCCAGATCGCGATCAACGGGTTGCTGACCTGCCATCCCAGGGCATCAGAATGCATGGAGCTCACACAGAATATACACCCCACCAGGTCAGGTGAGCCTGATTACATTATCATATGCAGATGAAATTGTATAGAGAAATATAATTAACCTAAAAGCTAAATAACTAGCCATCTGAACAGAAACAATAGGTGAATGGGAATCCACACCTAGACAATGTTATACTTAACATGCTATTTAGCCCAGCACCTAAACCAGCCAGGATGACTAGACTATTCAGCCCCTACAACAGTGGATATAAAAGGCACACTATTACAAGTATAAACACATCCCACAAAGGTTTGCTAGCAGGGACAATAGGTGTTCTAATTAACAAATAACCATTGTCTATACAGGCTTTATGGTAGAGCTCATACAATGTTCCATCGTTCTGATACAGAGGAATTAATGTATCCTAGATTTCTTCAGGGATATTGTGAATAAATATTACTGTCCCATTTGAAGTAATCCAAACCATAGTCTCAGCATCCATTAAAGCGGAGTTCCACCCGAAAATGAAAGCTCCGTCCATCTTCTTGGTCCGGGTCACCTGAAAAACAAATGGATAATCGCAATTCTTTTTTTTTTTTTTTACTTACCTTGTTTAGAAGATAATATACTTACCTTTCTTCATCTTCCTCCCCTCGGCAGCCACGGTGATTCATCACTTCCTGGCTTGCAATGATTCCTGGGAGCTGAACGTCATCGCTCCCAGGAATCAATGCACCGGCCCCGACGTCAGTTCCTGTGCAGGCACTGTCATACCTTGCTAAACAGCTTGTGGGCATGCCCAGAAGCTGTGCAGGGATGACGCTGCAGACCCGGAAGTGACGGCGGGGCCGGCGCAGTGCATCGTGGGACGGAAGAGGACTGCACTGCCTTCAAGCTGCCCACACCTGAGATGGCAGCGCTGGAGAAGACATTTTCAAGGTAAGTATTTCTTCTTGCAGGTAAGTGCAACCCGGGACAGTTCAGAGGCTATCCATTGTGGAATGCACTAGCCCTGACTGTCCCGGGGGTATTTTTATGTATTTTTTTGTTTTTTAGGTGGAACTCCGCTTTAAGTAGTTGTGGGCCCCTACTAGACACAGAGTGACTTACACATAAGAGAGACCTGGGGAGCTGAGACAGGGATTCCCCAACCTCTCTAAGGTAAGCTTTTTTTGCACAGGCCCCCCAACCAAAGTTACTCCTGTCACAAGAGCGTCTCTCGGCACTCACGTGACCCCTCGTCTCTCTGCTCTCAACAGCGGTCGGGCGGGCCGAGCACTCCTGCTGACGTCAGCTGGGGAGGAGAGGAGCAGAGACACTCTGATACAGTACTGTATAGGTAGAAATTAACATCTCTTATATACACAGCACAGGCACACATAATGTTATTTAACAGAGGGATGGCATGCTTATACAGTACTGTACTATAGATATGATAGCAGCAAATCTATATTTATACCAATAAATGATTGTGGAACAAATCACCTGAGTTTCCATTATTTCTTATGGGGAAATTCGCTTTGATATACGAGTGCTTTGAATTACAAACATGTTTCTGGAACGAATTATGCTTGCAAACCAAGGTATTACTGTACACCTATCTGAAATTATCATGAGGATGAGCCATGACATAAAATCAGTGCCCCGTGTGAGGATCAAACTCACGACCTTCAGATTATGAGACTGACGCGCTACCTACTGCGCTAACGAGACAGTTGTTGCTGCATGATCAGGAGTTTTTACCAGTAGCATATGTGGCAGTGTAATAGATAAAAAAAAGGTCAAATCAAGCAGTTGAGGAAACATCAAAAATGGCCTTAAGCCCCCATTCACATCGGGGCAATTTGACATTGTAAGCAAAGGCACCGTCCGAATCGGTGGGCGCCGCAAACTCCTGCACTGCTTTTTCCGACTTCGGGGCTTGATTTCAATAGACATCTATGCATGAACCCACACAGATGTCTTTCAAATCGCCCCCGAACTCGCAATGAAATGCGGGTTAAATTGCGCAAGTTCAGCTGAACTTGCAAGATTTCAAACCAGCCTCCATTGTGAATGAGGGCTAAAGGATAACTTCACCTTTGGGAATATGTTACATGTTCCACCCATTTTCAGGTTGGAACATCTAACCCTTTTCCCAATTCTGCAGCCGCTGCCTGATTACCCCTCACTGTGAGAGGTTCCCCTTACTAGCTGTCACTTTTTAAAATCAGCACAGCCATGTGTGGCTCCTCCCACAGCACTGTGTGTGAATGAACTACAAGCCCCAACACCCTTTGCAGGCTGTTGGCTCCAGTTTTTGGTACCGCCTCCTCCCTCTACAGTCATGTCCCCTATGTGGATGTCTATCACAGGTCTGAGGAGATTTCTCTCCATCTTTTCCATGTATCCTTCTGCTGGGTGTGGGTGACTCTGCTCTGGGTGTTTGTACCTTCTGTGATCTCCCTGTTCTAAAGTTCAATTGTCTGCTGTTTTATTGTATGCCAGTTCTGTTTATTTTCACTTTCAGCACATTTATTTAGTGATTTTACACTGGGTTCACTTCTGTTTGTTGACTTGTCTCTTTATCTCTGGTGCTGCAGGTTGCCCGGTTTCATTTTTGATGGCCATCTTGCTTAGGTAACATGATGCTCTGTCTTGTCTTTTCTTGTCTCTAGTACTTGCCATTGGTGCATGGGTTTGGCTCCATCTTTCATTTATGATCATTTTCCATGTATCACTTTGGTGTTGTTTTTTTCTGTGCCTCTAATTAAGATATTTGCCCACCATTTTTAGCTGGAACCTTTGCACTTGATGAAGTCATCACATGTGGGTGGTAATGATTAAAGGATTTATTTTTTGGACTTGTATGTTGTTTTGCTTCACTTCACTGTTGTCCTGAGGAAGACAAGCTTGAGTCTCATCGAAAACCAAACTGCACTACTGGCCGGACTGAGCTTCATCAAAACGTACACAATGAAATATCTGCTGTTTTGATATATTCCCTCTGCAAGACCTGTGAGTGCTTCTATAACAGTTTTGGGTTTGTATGGATTTCTTTGTGGGGTAGCACCTGGAAATTTACCTCAAACATTGAATTCTGTGGCTACCCTTCCGACTGTTTAAATAGAAGTAATTTATAGTATGGCATTAAACATTTGCCCTGTGTGATTGTCAGATTCATGAACATTACATCAGAATATAGGACTGAGGCAGCTACTAAACTTCTGGAAAAAGCATTTGATTTATTTATAGAAGAATGTAATCAGAGGCAATTCTAAAAATGTCTTCCCTGACCGGGAATCGACCCGGGCCGCGGCGGTGAGAGCGCCGAATCCTAACCACTAGACCACCAGGGAGTCTTGGAGGTGTGAGCCAAGTACTTGGTGTCAGTGTAATGAAGATTTCTACAGTAATCACTAGCCAACCAAATATAGGACATACTTCATTAACTGTGTTTCGCCTATGGCAAGTACACTTACTATTCTTTCACATATATATTATTCCTATTATAGCCGTCCATTGACATATATTGAAACTGCACTCAAACCATCTCAAATTTCAAGGCCATTTTCTAACCTGTGACTGTCCCTTTAGTTTTATTGTTTCATAGACATACTATACAACAAAATGTCCGCTGGTGTCTTGGGATTCATACGGTATAAGTCTCTAAGCTGTGAGATTTAGAGCTTTTACACTAGAGCCGTATGAAGATGGGCACCTCCATTTTTGATAAGTTGCCCCATAAGAATGAATGGGGGAATGTTCAAAACTAGACCGTTTGTTTCCAACTGCCAAAATTTCTTAACTGCTGCCACTCCCACACACACACACACCACACAAATTTGTGCCACTCCCACACACACATAGTTACTCTGCCAAATCCAGCTGGAGACTACCCGTGGCAGCAAGAACACTTCACACAATTTCCCCGGAAATTGTACATTTTCTAGTTGGTTATATTCCTGCTCCTGTCGCCTCAACAAAATCTTTAATCAAACGTCCTGTGGTATGCGCTAAGGTTGCATTCAAACTTTAGCATTTCATGAGATGCACATTAGATGCATTAAAAAATGTGCGTCAAACATGACAAAATGCACAGTTTCAAAAAAATAAAGCTGAAGACCATTAACCAGGAGAAAGAGAGCAGCTTTGCAGGATTTAGAAGAAAGTTTTCAATCGTTACAGGCATATTAGGTGCTTTTGGAACTCTGGTTGACCCCTGAGGAAGGGCTGTTTTAACGCCCGAAACGCGTAGGGTCTCTTTTCCGGTTCAAGGCCACCATGTGCACCTGAGCGTCTTCAATGTGGTCTGGTACATGGTCTGTCAATTGCATGCGATTTTTATATGCCCCTTCTTTCATGTAATGTTGATGTTCTTACCATTTTTGTTTGTATAACTATTTGTGTTTTGATTTGTTTAATAAAATTTACCATTTTAACTTTGATATACAGTGTCTAGTGGCATTCATAGTCCCACACCATTTGGGATTATTTTTGTATATATTGATCAGGGATGATGGCCACTAGCACTGGGTACTAGGTGTTGGGATTACTGTTTCTTCTAAAAAACGCCGGGTGGAAGACACCCAATTCCCCACTTTTTTATCCCACCACCTACTACCATTATATTATATATATTTTTGCTATATCATGCTAAACTAAGACTGTTGTACGATACTAAGATTGACATATATCTTTTACTGCCTAGATCCATTAGTCTGTTAAACTGTAATTAGAACCATGTTTAAAAGGTAAAAACTTTGAAACTATACTTTCCTCGTATAGGGAACAGGGTAAAAAGGAGGCCCATGAGTCCGAATTGGACTCCCCATTCTTTCAACTCAAAAAATCAGTGGAGAAAAAAACGAATATGCACTTACATATTGAAAACTTTGAGCAATATATCAAAGAGGATATTAATCCATTTGGCCTGCGCATCCAGATCTTCCCCACCATGGAAGATCTGGATGACGCCTTTAAAAAACGATGGGAATCCAATCTGCAAATTTGTTCCAAAAATATGATGTCCCTTCTGATTGAGGAATATCATAAACGCATTAAAATGTTGGAGGCAAAAAATAGACAAAGTATATGAAAAATTAACGCCATTTCAGGAATCTCCTAGATATAAAAACTTAGAATCCAACATCAAAATACAACTAGATAAAATTATAAGTGAGAATATTATCAAAAAAGAATGTAAGATATGTAGGGACAGAATGGCTTTTCGTGACCATGTAGCATACAAGTGGTCACATCGTCCAATACATCAAACCCAGAGAGGCTTAAGACCATCAAGGAACCAATATGGGTCCAACTCATCTTTAAATTCATCTGTCTCTTCTTCTTCATTCAAACAAGACATTCCTAGAAAGTCCATCAAAAACAAACGTACTTCTCCAAATAGGGATACTAAGAACCCTCCAAAAAAACATATTGCAGAGGGAAGCCGTGCACTTCCCTCTACAACAAACACGTATAATACACGTCAAAACCGGAATGCACCCAATATGACTGATCAGGCCTCCCTACCCACTAAACAAACCAAACGCCAAAACATCATCCTGGCTCAGGCAGAGATAGGTTCCGATAATGAAGACTCAGATGGTTTTTTAGATGCAGGGGACCAAGAACTATAAAACGGGCTCATGACATTGCTCTGTTGCCCCCATCGCCCGACAATACTTTGCCGGTAGCTGAGGACCTCTCTATGACGGATGCTCAGCTAGATTGTAGCGATGTGATCAACCTGACTGATTACCCTATTACCACTGCAGAACTGTCACTATTATCTAAAGGCCTCAGTTTCTGTCCCCAAAGCAAACCCGATAAATTTGCAATAATCAAGGATCTACACCTTTTCGCAAGAAAGGTCCTCCTAAAATCACAATATGACCAAAAATCTAAGACTACACAACCTCCTTTAACATCCCGTGCCAAAATAACGAAAGAGAAAGAAGCCCTTGACTGTCTTATAACATTACTAGAGGAACAAGAGGAGGGAGACCTAATCGATAATATCGATTTGGACTCCCTGCTCAATCTTGTGGAAACGGATCATGACCAATCGATTGTTCAATCAACACCTATTTTTCGCAAAAAGTCTGACAAGTTCCCGTCCTTGAATCTGAATCCAAACTTAGCAGCATTTATTACTCTAACTACACAAGAAATTAACAAAATAAAATTCTCTACTACCACTTCTAACCTATCGAGCCTAGAAAGAAAAGCTTTGAAATCTTTGGTGGAACAACACGATTTAACAATAAAACCCACGGACAAGGGAGGGAACATTGTCATACTAACAAATACACAATACAGAGACATGTGTCTCCGTATCCTCAACAATAGAGAATGGTATAGACCCGTTTCCAAATCGGCAATTGACAAATCCAATTTAGAATTTTATACCATGGCGGACCACACGTATCTGTACAACATCATTGATAAACCCACGTGGGACTTTATACGCACCCAATTCCCTGTTATCCCTACATTTTACAGTTTACTCAAAATTCACAAGCATCCCTCCAAACCTCCAGGCCATCCAATAGTCTCCGGATGTGGGAGTATCTCCGAAAACTTAAGTAAGTTTATAGATTCCAAATTGCAACCTTACGTACAGAGCCTGCCCTCGTACGTAAAAGACACCATCCATCTACTCCAAGTTTTGGAGTCTTCTACCATTCCTTCGGATGCCCTGTTGGTGGCTATAGATGTAGAGGCGCTCTACAGCTCTATACCGCACCAACAGGGCATCCAGGTTATTCAACATACACTATCCCAATCCTATCGAAACCTGGGTGACCTCAATGAGTTTGTTGTTCAGGGCCTAAAATTTATACTGACAAACAACATCTTTTTGTTTGACGGTTCCCACTACCTCCAGGTGCAGGGGGTAGCGATGGGGACTTCATGTGCCCCATCGTATGCCAACCTGTACCTGGGGGAGTGGGAACGTCAACTTTTATCAGATGATTCACTTACAACATGGACCAGACACATATTGGCCTGGTACCGTTACATTGATGACGTACTCGTCATTTGGAGTGGCTCTGTAGACGAGCTTATGGAGTGTATCGCCCAGATGAACAACAATACCTTCAATCTTAAATTTACTATGAATTATGATTTGCACTCTATCAATTTTCTTGACATTACTATTGAGAAGGACACACTCGGTAATTTGCAAACCACACTATCGGAAACCCACATCCTCCAACACTATTTTACATGCCTCCAGCTCCCACCTGGCACCACTGATTCGCTCGATACCTTTCAGTCAATATCTTCGAATACGAAGAAACTGTTATAGTGATACCCAGTTCAAAATCGAAGCCAACAACTTAAGGATACGTTTACGTAAAAGGGGATATTCAAAAACATGCCTAAAAAATGCTTTCAATAGGGCAAATTCCTATACTAGACAGGAACTTCTATTTGACAACAAAAAAGCTAGATCCAAGAATTTAAAAACGAATGCTCATCTCCCCCGCATTATTCTTCAGTATTCCGAACAACACCAACAAATATACAAAGCCATCAACAAGTATTGGCACTTGCTATGCATTGACCCCAATATCAGTCCCCACATTACAAATAAACCAGCCATTACATATTGGAGAACAAAAGCCCTTAGGGATTACTTGGCGCGAAGCCAATTCGTAGGTAAACACCGCAATGACCCTTGCAAGAGATTTGGGACCTTTACATGTGGTGGCTGTAATCACTGCCAGTATATTAACACAGCGAGAAATATACGTCTCCCCAGTGGAAAAATGTTTAAACCGCATCACTTTGCAAATTGTAGGACAGCAGGGGTGGTTTACTTGTTATCCTGCCCCTACGGGTCCTACTATGTAGGGAAAACTAAATTACCATTCCATAAGCGTGTATACCGGCATGTGAACAGCATGCGGAAACGTGATCCTGATCTACCCCTTGGTAGACACGTCCGCGCTATACATTCAGGCGTCTTTCCAGCACCCAAGTTTCTGGCTCTGGACAGGGTTCACCCCAGTCCCCGTGGAGGGGACTGGAACAAGACCCTGTTACAGAGAGAGACACGCTGGATATTGGAACTTAATGCCACTACAGTACCTGGACTTAATGACATAATAAGCTTCAAGCCTTTCCTTGAGGGCTTCTCCTCGGGAGGCTGGGAACAATAGATCCCATATCTCTCTGTAATCCCTAAAATATAACACTTGGCATCATGGCCTACCCATTGGCGACAAATATGGGTAACAATACCTTAAGGGCTCATGACTTATATAAACCAGGCCAAACATGTGACATGACGGTTCGGATTTTCAGATATGCTTTAACATCTAAAATATATATACTCTAGATATATACATACTGGGACCCACCTAATCAACACATATGGTGATAATTTAGAATCACCGTTGATTTAGCAATACATACTATGCCATGGTGTATTTTGGGATGAAGTTATAAGGAGGAGATAAGATCCTTATGTTCCATGTTTGGCCTTATCAATTTTGACATTATATAAACTTATTTTATGTGTTATATCCTATGGGGATCACTAGAAACTGAAATACTAACGATACCTGTAACTATTAACCATCTCTTGGGTTGAAATAAAGTGTTGTATAAATTATATATGTATAAATGTATTGACTTTATAATACACATTCTATGGAGATTTAGCATCTGTATTTATATGAGGTTGCTAACTGTATTGACATGTATTTTGTATACATATGATATTTAGTACCTATATTGATAGGAGGCTGTGAATTACATTGTCATGTATACTGTATGCATATGACAGGTTTACACCAGGCCACCATAATGAAGACCCCTAATTCACTGAGGGCCCCCCCCTCCCCGTTTTTTGATACTACTCCAACGCAGGCTAAATTGATACAAATTATATTCTCCTTCTTCTTTGAATTCCCGGACTACTCTGGACATCCTCGTTTTTCCTGTTTTCCTATTCTTATTCATTGTACTCTCTTTCCTTCTTCTATTCTCTCTCTTTTTTACGTTCTGCTAATGTCTGCCCTGCGTGGCCGCGGGTAGAGGGCGCTGTCACATACAGCTCTCCCTCTAAAACCGGCTTCCTTCCGGTCTAGCTGGTTTCCCGCGTTGGCGCCCGTGGAGCGCGGACCTGGCCTCTCCTTCCGGGATGGGTGGGGCCCGTGCTCCTCGTGCGGATGATCGTATTGGCTTAGAATTGGCACCAGCTCTGTGGCGCAATTCCAGTGCGCCTGCGCTAGCGTTTCACGTCTGATTATATTCAGTCCGCTCTGGCACTCATTTGCAGAGGTTGCCAAGTTCTAGGACCACACACAAACAGGTAATTTTCTTGGGGGGAACCTTTCCTTGGGACTACCTTATTGAGCTTCGTCCATCTGCTCCCAGCTCTGGAATATATTCGGGACATTCTCTGTACTTCTGGCATGTCATCTTCCACTTCCTATATTATAGGCACAGCATATGTTTATATGTACTACGGTGTGCTTATCTCCTATTTTCCTTACACCTATCTATATTGGCTTTATGGTCGGTAACCACACTCATTTCATTTTATTTTTACTTGTCTTTATTTTCACTGCTCATATATTGGTATTTTCAACCTTACAATCCTTCACTTGGCATTTATATGAAATATTGAGGTACTATACCCCTGTAACGCTCCGGCGTTTATTTGTGTGGTGTGGATTTGCAGCTGCGGAAGTTACACTCAGTAGTCATGTAGAGATGTGTTGAACTACCATATCCAACTCTCAAGACTCATCATTGTGCATCAGCCTGTCTCAGCAAGCACATACACAAACACAGACACTCATTAAAGATGTTCCTGGAGTGATATGTTTATATGTGAAAGTATAGAGGTGATACTGAGGGGACAGGCGTGGATAGTGATAGCAATGGTAAGAGGTAACAGATGGTGATAGTAAGCACTTAGGATAGCAATCATGTACAGGTAACAGGTGGTAGTGAAGAGCAGATGAAGTGTACAGGAGATGCTAGGCTAGTGCAGTGACAAGATGGTAATAGGCTCAAGAGCTTGCAATCTAAGTAGCGGTGCAGATGTTAGATGTAACAGTATAGTTCTTAGAGTAGCAATAGTCTTTAGTAAGCAGAGTAGTAGTGAAAGTAGATTAGGAAGGTATTCCCCTGTGGGGTACTTATCACTGGTAGGTTTGTAAGTAGAGGGTTCCGGCGGTGAGGTAATGATCTTGTAGCAAGATACAAGATGTTGTAGCAAGTCTTCGGTCAATCCAGGTATTAGGGAATAGCTGGAGGATTCGGCAGCGTTAGGTAATGCTGTAGCAAGCGGTTTGCACGAACACATGTGAGTGAATGCCGGCGGTTGAAATAGCCGCTCAGAGCGGCACTCACTGATGAGGTCATGGAATTTAAAGGGACAGGTACTAGATGCGTTCCACCTATCTATATGGTGGAACGTAATGTACAAATAATAGGCTGGAAGGGTACCGCAGGTACCAGGATCTTACAGTACCCCCCCCCACTAAGGACGGCTCCGGAAGGCCTATAACACTGGTCTCTCCGGGTATTTGGAGTGGAACCTTCGTATAAGCCTGGGTGCGTGGACGTCAGAAGCATCCAACCAGGTGTCATCTTGGGGACCATAATTTTTCCATCTTATGAAATATTGGAGCTTTCCTCTGTGGATACGAGAATCCAAAATTTCTTTAATCTCAAATTCTTCTCCACCTTCAACTTGTATTGGAGGTGGAGGCGCGATGGTAGGTCTAATCCCTTGGTTGGGTGTATGTGGCTTCAATAGAGATACATGGAACGTGGGGTGTATTTTAAGATCTGCCGGTAAAGTGAGTCGAACTGCAGATTCCCCAATGAGCTTCTCAATTGGGAAAGGTCCCAGGAATAGAGGTCCAAGCTTTTTACTAGGAATTTTCAACCTCAAGTTCCTCGTAGATAGCCAAACAAGATCCCCAATAGCATATTGAGGTGAAGGTCTTCTGCGGAGGTCATAGTACCTCTTTTGTTGGCTATGAGCATGTGAGATGGTGGTGTTAAGTAAGCCCAAAGAGTCTTTTATTTGGGTGAGATAGTCAGAGGCTACTGGGTTACTTGATGGTAGGATGCGTGGTGGAAGAATTGTGGGATGGAACCCATAGTTCAGGTAGAACGGACTTTGCTTAGTAGTACTGTGGGTTGCATTGTTATAAGCAAATTCTGCCAGAGGGAGGAGGTCCACCCAATCATCCTGTAGGTATGAGGTGTAGCAACGCAAATATTGTTCAATACACTGGTTGACTCTTTCAGTTTGTCCGTTGGTCTGTGGGTGATAGGGGGGAAGTAAGTTTTCGCTCAATGCGCAGTATACAGTGCTGTATTTTGGCCTAGGCCAACAAGGCCCAGGCCTAGGGCAGCACTTTGCAGGGGGGCAGCAAAAAAGTCCCCCCCCTCCACCTGAGAATCTTTTTGGCCAGTGGTTGCTAGAGCTACCTCTCGCACCCCCTCCTCTCTTTCTCCCCCCTTCCCTCTCTCTCATTCCCCCTCTCTCTCTCCCACCCCCTCTCTCTCATCCCCCCTTCTCTCTCCCTCTCTCTCTCACCCCCCTTCTCTGTCTCTCTCTCTCTCTCATCCCCCATCTCTCTCTCTCTAATCCCCCCCTCTCTCTCTCTCTCACCCCCACTCTCTCTCTTTCTCCCTCATCCCCCCTCTCTCTCATCCCCCTCTCTCTCATCCCCCCCTCTCTCACCCCCCCTCTCTCTCTCTCATCCCCCTCTCTCTCTCACCCCTCTCTCTCTCACCCCCCCTCTCTCTCTCTCACACCTCCCTCCCTCACCCACCCCCCTCTCTCTCCCACCCCCCCCTCTCATGAGATCTCAAGGGTTTATGCTGGGACCTGTAGTCCTTAAATTTTGGAGGGAGTCACATCCGTTAAAAAGGAAGGAGTGGGGCAAATTTACATAGGAGGGGGTGCCCAATTTTAGTCTTGCCTAGGGCAGCACAAAACCAAAATACACCACTGGCAGTATGTGACATAGAGCTTGCCAAAACTTAGAGATGAACTGCGAGCCCCGGTCAGATAAAAGAGTCTTTGGAATACCATGTAGTTTGAACACATATTTTACTAGCAATTCCGCTGTTTCCTTAGATGAAGGTAGTCTGCGAATGGGAATGAAATGTGCCATTTTTGTCAGATGGTCCACTGACACTAGGATGGTAGTGAATCCCTTGGACGGTGGTAATTCCACTATGAAGTCTAAAGAAACAACTTCCCATGGAACTTTGGGTATTGGTAGACTGTAAAGTAAACCAGAAGGTTTTGTAGTGTTAATTTTGGACCTTGCACAGATGTCACATGAAGAAATGAATTTTTGTACAGACGTCTTCATCCCAGGCCACCAAAATTGCCTAGTGAGCAAATTAAATGTCTTAGTCATACCCATATGTTCTGCCATAGGTACGTCATGGGATAACTCCAAGATTTTGGTACGCATACCGGGAGGTATGTAGAGTTTGTCGTTAAAGTAGCGGAAGCCTTCTGCATCAGTACTTAGTTGAGGTGGTGGTGAATCCAGTCTTAGACTGTGCAGAATCTCTTCCTTTATGGGACGAACAACACCAATAATACGGTCATGGGGTATTATAGGTAATGAAGGAATTTCGGCACAGTTATCTTCGGTTAACCGTGATAACGCATCTGCCTTCTTGTTTTTGTCTGCAGGTGTATAGGTCACTAAGAAATTGAATCTTAGGAAGAATAGCGACCAACGTACCTGTCGGTGGGAAAGGGTCTTGTTGGTCTGGAGATATTGGAGGTTTTTATGGTCTGTATATATGAGTATTGGCAACCGGGTGCCCTCAAGTAGATGTCGCCAATTCTCCAGTGCCAACTTCATGGCAAGTAACTCTTTTTCACCCACTGGGTAGTTCACCTCTGGGATACTGAGGCCCCATTCACACCTGGGCGTTTTTAGCTCCAAAAACGCTCAAAAGAAACGCTTCCAAAACGCCCAACAAGTAAAACCCCATTCATTTAAATGGCCCCTGTTCACATCTGAGCGTTTTGCAAAACGCCTGTAGCTAAAAAAAGTACATGAGCTTCTTTTTGGGCTGATTACCAGCGTTTTTGATAGATGTCAATGAAAAACGCCTGAAAAAATTGCGTTAAAATCGCGGTAAAAATCGCGGTAAAAATCGCGGTAAAAACGCTACGCTCAAGTGTGAATGCAGCCTTAGTGATTTAAAGAAGGCAACTGGATGAAGTGGTGAAGTATTCGTAGGTCGTTGGGAAAGAACTGCTCCTACAGCCATATTTGACGCATCTACCTCCAGGATGTATTGGAGGGATGGGTCTGGATGGCTTAGTATGGGAGCGGTAATGAAGCTTGATTTCAACAAGCTGAACGCTTTATTTGCTTCTTCAGACCATTTAAATGTTTGCTTAACACTTGTAAGTTGTGTGAGTGGTCTCACAATAGACGAGAAGTTCTTGATGAACTTCCTATAGAAGTTTGAGAATCCAAGAAATCGTTGTAAGGCCTTACGAGTTGTTGGTACAGGCCAATCCAGAATACAGGATATCTTGCTCATATCCATCTTGATGCTGTTCTTGGATATGATGTATCCTAAGAATAACACCTCTTCCTTATGGAATAGGCATTTCTTCAGTTTTACGTACAAGTTGTGTGCGAGCAATCTGGACAACACAAGTCTTACATGTCTTTTATGTTCAGACAAGGATTGAGAGTAAATGAGTATATCGTCCAGATATACTACGACACAGACATCGAGTAGATCTCGGAAGATGTCGTTTATGAACCGCTGAAATGCTGCGGGAGCATTACACAACCCAAACGGCATCACTAGATATTCGAATAGTCCGTATCTAGTTCTGAATGCCGTCTTCCACTCATCCCCGCTACGGATGCGGATGAGATTGTAAGCCCCTTTAAGGTCTAACTTTGAGAAGTAAGTGGCTCCACGCACTTGTTCAATCAGTTCCGGGATGAGAGGTAAGGGATAGCGATCCTTTATCGTAATAATATTTAATTGCCTATAGTCAATAATAGGCCGAAGGCTTAAATCCTTATTGCGGACAAAGAAAAGTCCTGCAGCTGTAGAGGAAGTAGAGGGTCTAATGAACCCTTTCGCTAAGTTCTCATCCAAGTATTCCTTGAGATGAGAAAGTTCATCCTGAGAAAGAAGATAAACATGACCGAAAGGTAGCTTACTATTAGGGAGTAGGTCAATAGAACAATCCCTATGGGGAGGCAACACTTGAGCATTTTTCTCAAGGAAGACTTCTGATAAATCCTGATAGCATGGTTGTGGTGTAATTTCCTCTGTCACCATGGACAGGATTTTCTTTTGAGATTGGAGGTTACACGTGGTCTCGCAATAGTGAGAAGGGAAGGTTAGGGACCGTGTCTTCCAATCAATAGTTGGTTGATGTATATGTAACCAGGGAAGTCCCAAAATAATGGGAAAATGTGGTGAGGGTAACACATCAAACGTTGTGGTCTCAACATGAGACTCGTTAGCAGTAGCAAGGAGTGCTTGTGTCTGAGTGGTAATTGGACCAGAAGATAACGGAATACCGTTAATCAAACTAACAGAGACAGGTTTGGGTTTTGAAATAATAGGTATTTTATTTAAAGCAACAAAACTAGTGTCAATGTAGTTCCCACAAGATCCTGTGTCGATCATGGCCTTGGTGGTGATCCTAATTTGGTCCCACTGTAGGATCAAACGAATAAAGAGATAGGGATTAGTAAAATAAGTCGTTAATCCCCCCAGCAAGACCTGTGAACACTCACCCTTTTTCTTGTGGACAAGGGGACAAACGCTTATCAAATGTTCGGCGGAGGCGCAGTACATACAGAGATTTTCTGTTCTTCTCCTGGCCTTTTCAGTAGACGATATTGGTGGGCGGATGGTTCCTACCTCCATAGGAGTAGGATCGAAGGACGACTCCCGAGAAGGGTTGGGTAATGGGATTCCCATTTTCTCAGCCTTCCTCTCTCGCAATCGTCTGTCTATTTTGATACTAAGTTGTATCAAGGCATCCAAGGTGCCAGGTAAATCCGCTCGGGCAAGCTCGTCTTTTATGGCTTCAGATAACCCAAGCCTGAACTGGGTTCGCAGAGATGCATCATTCCACCCTGAATCAAGGGTCCATCTCTGCTCTGAACTCTGCTACGAAATCTTCAACAGGTCTCCTTCCTTGTTTTAAAGCCCTCAATTGGCTGTCAGCAGTACTCTGCCTATTAGAGTCTTCATATAGGCTAGAGAGCTCTGCTAAAAACGTAGGATAGGAGTTGAGAAGAGGGTCATTTTTCTCAATAAGAGAGTCTGCCCAAGCCCGTGGATCACCTGACATATATGATATAGTGGTGCAGACTTTTAATTGGTCTGTAGTGTAAGTACGAGGTTTTAGATTAAAAAGCAATTGACATGCGTTTTTAAATTCACTGAATTTTTTCCGATCACCAGTAAACACTTGTGGAGGGTTTATTTTGGGCTCACGGGGTTGGGCAGCAGTGAGCTGTGAAACACGGGCTATCTGCTGTCTCAAGGTCTGGTTTTCATTTTTCACTTCAGTAAGTGAAAGAATTAATGAATCTACTTTTTGTGATAGTTGTATCACATGTGTAGCTATTTCCGCTGAATCCATTTTTCTGGTTCGTGCAATCTGTAACACTCCGGCGTTTATTTGTGTGGTGTGGATTTGCAGCTGCGGAAGTTACACTCAGTAGTCATGTAGAGATGTGTTGAACTACCATATCCAACTCTCAAGACTCATCATTGTGCATCAGCCTGTCTCAGCAAGCACATACACAAACACAGACACTCATTAAAGATGTTCCTGGAGTGATATGTTTATATGTGAAAGTATAGAGGTGATACTGAGGGGACAGGCGTGGATAGTGATAGCAATGGTAAGAGGTAACAGATGGTGATAGTAAGCACTTAGGATAGCAATCATGTACAGGTAACAGGTGGTAGTGAAGAGCAGATGAAGTGTACAGGAGATGCTAGGCTAGTGCAGTGACAAGATGGTAATAGGCTCAAGAGCTTGCAATCTAAGTAGCGGTGCAGATGTTAGATGTAACAGTATAGTTCTTAGAGTAGCAATAGTCTTTAGTAAGCAGAGTAGTAGTGAAAGTAGATTAGGAAGGTATTCCCCTGTGGGGTACTTATCACTGGTAGGTTTGTAAGGAGAGGGTTCCGACGGTGAGGTAATGATCTTGTAGCGAGATACAAGATGTTGTAGCAAGTCTTCGGTCAATCCAGGTATTAGGGAATAGCTGGAGGATTCGGCAGCGTTGGGTAATGCTGTAGCAAGCGGTTTGCACGAACACATGTGAGTGAATGCCGGCGGTTGAAATAGCCGCTCAGAGTGGCACTCACTGATGAGGTCATGGAATTTAAAGGGACAGGTACTAGATGCGTTCCACCTATCTATATGGTGGAATGTAATGTACAAATAATAGGCTGGAAGGGTACCGCAGGTACCAGGATCTTACAACCCCATATCTACATGCTGTAATATCAACTCAGTATATACATATGTACATACAATATAACCATACATTTAAATGAAATTGGTTTCTTATTTGTATCAATTACTCTATGATATGTTACTCCAAGTATACTGGTAGACATATCCATACAGCATGTAGAGATGTTTCTTATGGTTACTTTATATCTCAAACTACACCTAAAACCCCACTCTCATTTCCTTTACACTCCCCTACTATGGCTACCTTCACCATCTTGGGCCATTCTTATTACTCCCTGCATGTATTTAATGTCAGGTCACTCATTTCTGGCATTCCTCCTTTGGACACTCACTTTGGTGATTTGGTCTTCCTTTTCTTTCATACACACCCCACCTTTCAATCTCTACCTTTATAGACAGTTAAATAAAATCCAATAAGTTGGATATGACTTTCTTTCAAGAATTCCCTTCATTTTCACAGATACTCACATGCTGTGATACTCCTAATACAGAACTACTACTCCTTCTCTACAACATATGACCCTCTGTCATTATACTCTCTCTAAACTTCACAGGTAACTATAAATGCATACCCTAGTACGTACATAAGAACACCTATAATCAACTGTTGTCCTTACATCACCCCCTTGTTTTACCCAATTAGGTTTATCACAAATTACCCATACTATACGAGTGAGGTCTTCCTTTGGAGTGGTCCTTGCTGAGCTACTCGTTCGATCATCGTGGTGCCCCGGTGGTCCTCCAGGGCAACTACTATACTTCTACCCTTTTTCTTCATTTTGCCTTTAACTGGCTCATTGGAACCTGGGCATTCCTCCCCACGGTATTTAACTACCGTTTTTAAACGACAGATCATCCCAATCCTTTGCATAGACGTCAAGGGTAGGTCACTCATTATGAGAATGCACCATAGTATAGGTGATTATAGTTATATATATTACTTATATAACCTACTAAAAAGCTTTCAATCTTTACAGGCATATTAGGTGCTTTTGGAACTCTGGTTGACCCCTGAGGAAGGGCTGTTTTAACGCCCGAAACGCGTAGGGTCTCTTTTCCGGTTCAAGGCCACCATGTGCACCTGAGCGTCTTCAATGTGGTCTGGTACATGGTCTGTCAATTGCATGCGATTTTTATATGCCCCTTCTTTCATGTAATGTTGATGTTCTTACCATTTTTGTTTGTATAACTGTTTGTGTTTTGATTTATTGTTTAATAAAATTTACCATTTTAACTTTGATATACAGTGTCTAGCGGCATTCATAGTCCCACACCATTGGGGATTCTTTTTGTATTAACCAGGAGAAAGAGCAGCTTTGCAGGATTTAGAAGAAAGTTTACACAGCTGCAAGAAAAAGTATGTGAACCCTTGGAATGATATGGATTTCTGCACAAATTGGTCATAAAATGTGATCTGATCATCATCTAAGTCACAACAATAGACAATCACAGTCTGCTTAAACTAATAACACACAAAGAATGAAATGTTGCCATGTTTTTATTGAACACACCATGTAAACATTCACAGTGCAGGTGGAAAAAGTATGTGAACCCTTGGATTTAATAACTGGTTGAACCTCCTTTGGCAGCAATAACTTCAACCAAACGTTTCCTGTAGTTGCAGATCAGACATGCGCAACGGTCAGGAGTAATTCTTGACCATTCCTCTTTACAGAACTGTTTCAGTTCAGCAATATTCTTGGGATGTCTGGTCAATCGGGTTGAGGTCAGGACTCTGACTGGGCCACTTCAGAAGGTGTACTATCTTCTGTTTAAGCCATTCTGTTGTTGATTTACTTCTATGCTTTGGGTCATTGTCATGTTGCAACACCCATCTTCTGTTGAGCTTCAGCTGGTAGACAGATTGCCTTAAGTTCTCCTGCAAAATGTCTTGATAAACTTGGGAATTAATTTTTCCTTCGATGATAGCATCCGTCTAGGCACTGATGCAGCAAAGCAGCCCCAAACAATGATGCCCCCACCACCATACTTCATAGTTGGGATGAGGTTTTGATGTTGGTGTGCTTTGCCTCTTTTTCGCCACACATAGTGTTGTGTGTTTCTTCCAAACAACTCAACTTTGGTTTCAGCTGTCCACAGAATATTTTGCCAGTTCTGCTGGGGAACATCCAGGTGCTCTTTTGCAAACTGTAAATGTGCAGCAATGTTTTGTTTGGACAGCAGTGGCTTCCTTTGTGGTATCCTCCCGTTAAATCCATTCTTGTTTAGTGTTTTACGTATTGTAGATTCGCTAACAGGGATGTTAACATTTTCCAGTGACTTTTGTAAGTCTTTAGCGGACACTCTAGGATTCTTCTTCACCTCATGAGCAGTCTGCGCTGTGCTCTTGCAGTCATCTTTACAGGACGGCCACTCCTAGGGAGAGTAGCAGCAGTGCTAAACTTTCTCCATTTATAGACAATTTGTCTTACCGTGGACTGATGAACAGCAAGGCTTTTGGAGATACTTTTATAACCCTTTCCAGCTTTATGCAAGTCAACAATTCCTTATCGTAGGTCTTCTGAGAGCTCTTTTGTGCGAGGCATCATTCACATCAGGCAATGCTTCTTGTCAAAAGCAAACCCAGAACTGGTGTGTGTTTTTGATAGGGCAGGGCAGCTGTAACCAACACCTCCAATCTCATCTCATCCAATTAGCTCTTGGAGATGTCATTAGTCTAGGGGTTCACATACTTTTTCCACCTGCACTGTGAATGTTTATATGGTGTGTTCAATAAAAACATGGCAACATTTCATTCTTTGTGTGTTGTTAGTTTAAGCAGACTGTGATTGTCTATTGTTGTGACTAAGATGATGATCAGATCACATTTTATGATCAATTTGTGCAGAAATCCATATCATTCCAAATGGTTCACATACTTTTTCTTGCAGCTGTATGGTGGGAAGCAGCTTTTGAATCAGAGTGTTTAACAGCTTAAAATCTAGTTAGCCTGCTGTGTCTGGAATTTGGTTTTAACACATTTCATATTTGCTTAGTTGTGTTACAAACAGTTAATTAGCAACATCTCCTTTTCCAAGAAGTGGATAAAAAAGAAAAACTTGTTTCCGCCCGGTTTCGAACCGGGGACCTTTCGCGTGTTAGGCGAACGTGATAACCACTACACTACGGAAACCTGGGTTAAGAGAGTGCTTTTCCATGGGGGTGGGGAGAAGTTAGAAATAGGGGGCCCAAGCATGGTTTTGGGATTTATATACATCACAACGCCTTTAGATACATGCAAACTTGCAAATTGTGTCAATAATATGTGAATATTTGAAGGTCTATAGCAGGGATGCTCGGCCCACAACCTCAAATTAGGGAAATGCATGCCAATGCTCTGGGATGGTGGGTCAGCAAGCCCAGATCGCGATCAACGGGTTGCTGACCTGCCATCCCAGGGCATCAGAATGCATGGAGCTCACACAGAATATACACCCCACCAGGTCAGGTGAGCCTGATTACATTATCATATGCAGATGAAATTGTATAGAGAAATATAATTAACCTGAGCTAAATAACTAGCCATCTGAACAGAAACAATAGGTAAATGGGAATCCACACCTAGACAATGTTAAACTTAACATGCTATTTAGCCCAGCACCTAAACCAGCCAGGATGACTAGACTATTCAGCCCCTACAACAGTGGATATAAAAGGCACACTATTACAAGTATAAACACATCCTACAAAGGTTTGCTAGCAGGGACAATAGGTGTTCTAATTAACAAATAACCATGGAATCCACATCTAAGCAATGCTTTGATTAATCAGGAATATCAGACAGTCTACAACAGGCTATATGGTAGAGCTCATACAATGTTCCATCGTTCTGATACAGAGGAATTAATGTATCCTAGATTTCTTCAGGGATATTGTGGATAAATATTACTGTCCCATTTGAAGTAATCCAAACCATAGTCTCAGTGTCCATTAAGTAGTTGTCAGTCACCTTGGTCCCCTACTAGACACAGAGTGACTTACACATAAGAGAGACCTGGGGAGCTGAGACAGGGATTCCCCAACCTCTCTAAGGTAAGCTTTTTTTGCACGGGCCCCCCAACCAAAGTTACTCCTGTCACAAGAGCGTCTCTCGGTGCTCACGTGACCCCTCGTCTCTCTGCTCTCAACAGCAGTCGGGCGGGGCCGAGAACTCCTGCTGACGTCAGCTGGGGAGGAGAGGAGCAGAGACGCTCTGATACAGTACTGTATAGGTAGACATTGGCATCTCTTATATACACAGCACAGGCACAGGGACATATAATGTTATTTAACAGAGGAATGGCATGCTTATACAGTACTGTACTATAGATGTGATAGCAGCATATCTTTATTTATATGTGAAAAAGAAAAAGTGCGCTGATCCGTGATATGCTGCTCCCAGATAAAAATAAATAAATGCGTGTAATTGATGGTGCGCTATATCTGAAATATGTGCAAAAATGCAAACGAATAATGTGCAACCTCAAATATATACAATTAAGGTGCAAAACTGTAACATATAAATATATATGAGAAGAAGTCCCAAGACACTAGTGTGTCTATATTGAAACTATTTTCGGTGATGTGGTTGGTGATGGATGGTGTTCAAAAGTAATACGTGACTTGAATTCCCTCCACCTGTTAGAATTCCTCCTTACCGGACGGAATGAAATAAGTGCTCTCCTTAAAGGAAACAAACAATCCCTGGTGCTCCAAAATCAAAAGGTGCTCCCCACCGTGCGTATAAAATAGCCTGCTGGGCTTCTTACCAGATGGATATAGATAACATGCGTAATTGCATCCCTCTTGGACAGGTCTGTCTATGTATCCAATTGGTCCTTATCAGCCTCTGGTGGATATGGACACCGAATACTGTTGCGCTGCTCACAGGCAGATTGGTCCTATATTCCGGTGACACTGATAGCCGCTTACAGTAAGCGGTGGGAAGGATCGTATCGTTCCATTAGAGTGTAAGCTCTGCAGTCCAGTCTCCAGAAGTGCTGCATTCATTCTCCGGAATGAATGAATGCAGCACTTCTGGAGACTGGACTGCAGAGCTTACACTCTAATGGAACGATACGATCCTTCCCACCGCTTACTGTAAGCGGCTATCAGTGTCACCGGAATATAGGACCAATCTGCCTGTGAGCAGCGCAACAGTATTCGGTGTCCATATCCACCAGAGGCTGATAAGGACCAATTGGATACATAGACAGACCTGTCCAAGAGGGATGCAATTACGCATGTTATCTATATCCATCTGGTAAGAAGCCCAGCAGGCTATTTTATACGCACGGTGGGGAGCACCTTTTGATTTTGGAGCACCAGGGATTGTTTGTTTCCTTTAAGGAGAGCACTTATTTCATTCCGTCCGGTAAGGAGGAATTCTAACAGGTGGAGGGAATTCAAGTCACGTATTACTTTTGAACACCATCCATCACCAACCACATCACCGAAAATAGTTTCAATATAGACACACTAGTGTCTTGGGACTTCTTCTCATATATATTTATATGTTACAGTTTTGCACCTTAATTGTATATATTTGAGGTTGCACATTATTCGTTTGCATTTTTGCACATATTTCAGATATAGCGCACCATCAATTACACGCATATCTTTATTTATACCAATAAATAATTGTGGAACAAATCACCTGAGTTTCCATTATTTCTTATGGGGAAATTCGCTTTGATATACAAACATGTTTCTGGAACGAATTATGCTTGCAAACCAAGGTATTACTGTACACCTATCTGAAATTATCATGAGTATGAGCCATGACATAAAATCAGTGCCCCGTGTGAGGATCGAACTCACGACCTTCAGATTATGAGACTGACGCGCTACCTACTGCGCTAACGAGGCAATTGTTGCTGTATAGCCAGGAGTTTTTGCCAGGAGTTTTTGCCAGGAGTTTTTGCCAGGAGTGTTTGCAAGGAGTTTTTACCAGTAGCATATGTGGCAGTGTAATAGATAATATGTGCTATTAGTTTAGTGACTGATCATATACATTCAATAAGGTGGGACCAAGCACGGCCTTTTGGAATTTTGAGCTAACTTTCATTGACAGCAGTGGGAGCCAATGGTCTTAGCCAATTAGGATGTGGCTTAGCCAATGTGGAGGGGAGTCCCGGGTGGCTGAGACAGTCCTGGACATCTCTGGATCGAGAGGGGGCTCAGGTAAGCATCAGGGAGGGCTGAGGAGGGGGCTGTTGCACATAGAAGGTGTTTTATACATAGAATGCATTAAGATAAAAAAAAAAACCTGCCGACTCTAGAACCACTTTAAGTCAGTTTAACCACAGTTTAACCACTTAAAGACTAAGCCTATTTCTGACACTAGTTGCTTGCAAGTTAAAATAATTTTTTTTTTGCTAGAAAATTACTTAGAACCCCCACATATATATATATATATATATATATATATATATATATATATATATATATATATACACACACACGTAGTAGTAGTAGTAGTGACATCACTGAGAGGCGGGCGGCCGGCCAGAGGCAGGACTTTTCAAACCTGCGCTGCGCCCGGGTGGCTGAGACAGTCCTGGACATCTCTGGATCGAGAGGGGGCTCAGGTAAGCATCAGGGAGGGCTGAGGAGGGGGCTGTTGCACATAGAAGGTGTTTTATACATAGAATGCATTAAGATAAAAAAAAAAACCTGCCGACTCTAGAACCACTTTAAGTCAGTTTAACCACAGTTTAACCACTTAAAGACTAAGCCTATTTCTGACACTAGTTGCTTGCAAGTTAAAATAATTTTTTTTTTGCTAGAAAATTACTTAGAACCCCCACATTATATATATATATATATATATATATATATATATATATATACACACACACGTAGTAGTAGTAGTAGTGACATCACTGAGAGGCGGGCGGCCGGCCAGAGGCAGGACTTTTCAAACCTGCGCTGCGCCCGGGTGGCTGAGACAGTCCTGGACATCTCTGGATCGAGAGGGGGCTCAGGTAAGCATCAGGGAGGGCTGAGGAGGGGGCTGTTGCACATAGAAGGTGTTTTATACATAGAATGCATTAAGATAAAAAAAAAAACCTGCCGACTCTAGAACCACTTTAAGTCAGTTTAACCACAGTTTAACCACTTAAAGACTAAGCCTATTTCTGACACTAGTTGCTTGCAAGTTAAAATAATTTTTTTTTTGCTAGAAAATTACTTAGAACCCCCACATATATATATATATATATATATATATATATATATATATATATATATATTGTAACAGGAAGTCAGCTAAATCTGGGAATGTAGTCACAGGAAGGAGATACATTTCCACCTGACTTGGAAAGTCCATTAATTAATTTAGGGTGTTGGCTACAGAGCTAGCCAGCAGGAAGTTGAGGGGCCTTCACCTGTTCAGAATGAGGGAGTTGAGGCTCTATAATTTGTTCAGAGAAATTCCTATTGTTTGCTGCCTCCAGAAGCTGCATCCTGAAGCCATGTGGGCTGGGAGCAGGAGGACAGTCAGCGTGTGCCTCCCGACAGGATGTGTGGGCCTGGGAGAAGACCCCCCGGAGTGATGTGTGCCCGGGACGGTAACCAAGGGTGAATACGTCTCAAAGGTGAGAAGACGAACTGTTGATGTGAAAGAAACAAAAGGACTGTGTTGCCCTGTGAAGCTATTATAAAAGGACTATTGAGTGTCCGCTGTAGGACAAGGAAGTCTGCCCGACGGTAGGTTGGAGACAGACACTTAGGCAGGTTCCAGTTGTGAGAAGGTAGCCGCCCACAGAGGCAAGGATTTATTTTGTGTTTTATTTTATTTTGGATGTTTTGCTGCATACAGCCTGGTGAAGAAAACACCATTTAATAAACCACACTGTTTGTTTGCAAGCACTTGTCGGCTACCTCTCTGGGAAAACGCACCCCCCCAAGGGGTCATCCACACCCGCCACCGAGCTAATCCCTCACATATGGTGGAGGTATGCAGTGGGCAGAAGCAGCAAGATCCCTGCAAGGAAGTGCAAATGTTTGATGAACTTTGTCTGGTGCATGAGATTGCACAATCTATGTGTGCAGGAGAGAAGATCCTGACAGAAAAAAAAAAAAAAAAGTGTTTTAAAGAGACAGGGGTCTCAAAATTTTTTGATGAACTTTGTTGTGTCTGGTGCAAGTGACTGCACAAACTGTGTGCGCAGGAAAAGAGATCCTGCAAGAGAGAGAACAACTACATGTGTTGAAGAGACAGTGGTCTGAAAATTGTTTGCTGGACTGTGAAAAATTTGTTTGTGGAGTTATTGAAGATGGGGCGGTCCAAACGCCTGAAAAATGCAAAGATAGATGAAATGAGAGACCGAATTCTATGGATGGAGGGGATGTTGCCGTCTGAACCAGCCCCATCCATGCCTAAAGAGAGTCTACTAAAGAGGAAGGTTGTTGTCCCTAGCAACACTGATGAAACCGCTATGGAGACGCAGTGTACTCAGATGAAAAGTAAACTCAAAATGGAGGAGATGTTGAAACATCTGATTATATCAAATGCAGCTCAACAGCAAGCAAATGCAGCTCAACAGCAGGCAAATGCGGATTTTCAGCAGAGCTTTGCAGCTCAACAAAAGGCTCATCAAGAGAGCATGGCAGGCTGGAAACAGAGACGCCAGCAGCCAATGGAGGCCATCGGTTTGGAGGAAACCGAGTATGTGTGCAGGGCTGAGTTGGATGCCTTGCAACGGAAAATGGAAGAAAAGGAACAAGCCTTGGAATTGCTTAAAATGGAGCATAGAAACTTGCAGGAAATGAATGAACTACTCAAGTCTCATGTGTCACAGTGGGAAGAATCCACTGCTCTTCTTTTGGTCGAGTTGCAAAAACGCAGAGAGACTATAATGGAGAAAGATACCATCCTCATGGAAAAGGAAAGTGAAATTCAGACTTTGCAGAAGCAAAGTATGGCTGATATGTTGGAGTTGCGTAATCAGCTGGAAAAGAGTCTTCAGTCTTTGGGAGCTACAAAAATAGACCTGCAGGAGTCGCAGGAACAGAATGTTGCTCTGAAAGCGACATTGTCTCTCAGCGACAAAGAGAAAAGTGAAAGAGAGGCTAAATTACTGAGTACTGTGTATGAGCTCACTACTTTGAGCAATGTGGTAGATGAATGGCGTGCGGACTGTGAAAGTTGGAAAGGGGAAGCCCAACGTGTCCAGCAGCAGTTAAAGGAGAAAGAAGCCTGTGTGGCAGAATTACATTCTTATTCCCAGATGCTAGCCAATGAGGTGAAGGCTCTTATGCAGGGAAAAGGAGATTGTGAACATAAGAGGGAAAAAGTAGAGGCACAGCTTCTGGAATCGCAAGTCAAGGTGTCAGAAGGTGACCGATTGTGTGCTAAGCTGTCAGAGAAGGCAAACCGACTGCAGGTTGAGTTGGACAATGTTACAAATCAGCTTTCTCAAGCAGACAGCAAATCTAGAGAAATTGCGGAAGATTTTTCTATCTTGGAATCGCAGCTGCAAGACACGCAGGAACTCTTACAGGAAGAGAGGTGTCAAAGGCTGAGTTTTAGCACAAAGCTCAAACAAATGGAAGATGAGAAAAATGGCTTCCTGGAACAATTAAAAGAGGAGGCGGAAGAAAAGAAAAACCTATCAGAGCAAGTCGCAACATTGCAAGCTCAGATAGCGGATATGAAAAAACGCATGGAAGAAAGCGTTGGTTCATTACAGTGTGTTGAAGATGTGAAAAAGAAGTTTGATCAGATGCTTGGTGAAGAGAAGACTGTGTCTGCAAAATATGCAGAAGAACGCGACCGTGCAAAAACGGAGGCGCGTGATAACGAGAGCAAAGCCCTGTTCTTGGCTCGCTCTTTGGAGGAAGTTCTAGAGTGTAAGGCTGAACTAGAAAGTGTTAACAAACAGCTGCGTACAGAAATGGAAGAATTGGTCAGCTCCAAGGATGATGTTGTGAAAAGCGTTCAGGAGCTAGAAAAGTCTAAACGAGCCTTAGAACAGCAAGTAGAAGAGATGAAGATTCCGTTGCAGGAACTGGAAGAGGAATTCCAGGCAACAGAGGATCTGTCCCAAAGAGGGGATAGTGTGCCTGATGCAGTTTTTAAAAGGATCAGTGTTTTGGGGTCTGTCCTGAGTGAGCCTCAGAAATGTGATGACACGTGGCTTGAATCACCCCTTTGGAATAAACCGTTCCTTCAAAAACTTCAAGCATTGGAAAATGTATCATTAGAACTTCAGCAAATAAAGGAGTTGTGTAAGAAATGTGATGATTTCTCAGTTCAGGCTGAAAACCTAGTGGAGAAAACTAAAGCGGAGAAAACTAAAGCAAGTGATATAAATCTGGGAGGAAAAAGCAAACGCCACCTAGTGGAGAAAACTAAGGCTGTTGGTGAAAACGTGAAGCAAATGAATTTCAAGTGCCTTTCAGAGAATATTTCTAAAATGAAACTGGTGAAAGACGGGTGGCAGAAGTTTGATCGTGATCTTGAGATGCATTCCATGTGGAATTCAGATAGAGAAAAAGAACTAGGTGACCTTGAGCGGTCAAATAGTTCAGCAGAAAGTGCATTGAAGAAACCTGTAAAAGAATGTGTTGCAGTTCCATGCTTCTTCACTGATGCAGAGAGGAGGTCTATAATGGATACCACCCAGATCGCTGGGTTCAACTGTGTTGTTGCCTTTGACCCCTATGTTGGTGGAAGGAAAGTTGATGATGTTCTGGTTGGCTTCTTCGGTGAAGAGTTTGGCAAGAAATATAAACTCAATATCAAATCAAATAGTAGGCCTTTACTGCGACTCGCTCAGGAGGGCGAAAAGTTTAAGAAGTTGATGAGTGCAAATGCTTCAGATCTGCCTATGAATATGAAATGTTTGAATGATATTGATATCTCTGGGAAAAGGAACAGGGGTCACTTTGAAGAAATGTGTGACAGCCTGTTGTCTCAATTGGAAAATCCTCTGCACAGCATCTTAGAGCAAGCAAAGCTCAAGAAGGAAGATCATTCCCTTTTACAACAAAAAGTCAATGATTGTGTACAGCTGTATGGAGAGGCAACTCAAGTCACAGAGGGATGTCAAGAGTCCCTACTTGGAACAAAGCTTAGTGAAGCAAAGGTTTTCAAAGTTTTGTGGAAAACATTTATGGATTGCAGAGAGAGGCGTCTTAAGAATGTTGAAGACATTAAGACTAGCCCAATTGAGTTGCCTATGGATCACGGTCCTCCATGGTGGATTGGACAGACGGTTATGAGGGACAAGCTGTCTGACATTTATGAGAAAGCTGTCAATGAAGATGACCGAAACGAGAAGGAGCAAAATGATGCCAAAAATGCAGTTGAAGAATGTGTATATGAGATGAGAGACAAACTGTGTGGCATTTATGAGAAATCCGTCAATGAAGATGACAAAACAGTTTCATCCGGAAGCTTGAGGATAATAGGAGGCTTATCAGTGAGTCAGCAGTGCTTGACACATGCGTGCCTGGAAATCTGTGTCCCAACCCTAGGGTTGAAACAAGAGGGGGGGGTATGTAACAGGAAGTCAGCTAAATCTGGGAATGTAGTCACAGGAAGGAGATACATTTCCACCTGACTTGGAAAGTCCATTAATTAATTTAGGGTGTTGGCTACAGAGCTAGCCAGCAGGAAGTTGAGGGGCCTTCACCTGTTCAGAATGAGGGAGTTGAGGCTCTATAATTTGTTCAGAGAAATTCCTATTGTTTGCTGCCTCCAGAAGCTGCATCCTGAAGCCATGTGGGCTGGGAGCAGGAGGACAGTCAGCGTGTGCCTCCCGACAGGATGTGTGGGCCTGGGAGAAGACCCCCCGGAGTGATGTGTGCCCGGGACGGTAACCAAGGGTGAATACGTCTCAAAGGTGAGAAGACGAACTGTTGATGTGAAAGAAACAAAAGGACTGTGTTGCCCTGTGAAGCTATTATAAAAGGACTATTGAGTGTCCGCTGTAGGACAAGGAAGTCTGCCCGACGGTAGGTTGGAGACAGACACTTAGGCAGGTTCCAGTTGTGAGAAGGTAGCCGCCCACAGAGGCAAGGATTTATTTTGTGTTTTATTTTATTTTGGATGTTTTGCTGCATACAGCCTGGTGAAGAAAACACCATTTAATAAACCACACTGTTTGTTTGCAAGCACTTGTCGGCTACCTCTCTGGGAAAACGCACCCCCCCAAGGGGTCATCCACACCCGCCACCGAGCTAATCCCTCACAATATATATATATATATATATATACACACACACGTAGTAGTAGTAGTAGTGACATCACTGAGAGGCGGGCGGCCGGCCAGAGGCAGGACTTTTCAAACCTGCGCTGCGCCCTGCGCCCTCCTCCTTCCTCACGGCGGCCATTAATTTCAGCATTTTTAACCCATTTTCGGCCGAAATGGGATAGGCCCATTTTCGGCCGAAGATTTTGGTGGCTGAAATTTCGGTGCATCCCTACCCTGGACTGTTCATTGTCTGAGCCAAGGCTTAAATGTGATACGTTTTACAGACTGTTGCTATGGGTAACCCAGGGGAATCCACACTCAGCAGCTCCCTAGGGGGCAGTGCTACATTTGGGGGCTCATCCGGGATATGGCCCTGGGTTACCGGAAATGGTTGCTAATGGCAACGGCCGAAGAAAAGTTCGAAACATTTCATTTTTCTCTCAAGGACTGGGTTTTAATGCTCAAGAGAAGTGTGAGGCCTGCTCTACAGCTGATAGGGAGAGTGGGATGAAGAATTAAATGCACAATAATGATTGACCGTGGCAACAAAAGAATTCCTGTCAGAATCACAAATTGTTTGTTCAAGTGATGTACTGGAGAGCAGGAAAGCACTATAATGTTTCAGGGATTTTCTTTATGAGGAGTTCTGTCCTGGTAAATGAGGGTGAGGAAACATCCATGAGTATAGACCAGTGAAGCCCTGATTAGGATATATGCACTATATTGTCAAAAGTATTGGGTCGCCTGCCTTTCCACGCACATGAACTTTAATGGCATCCCACTTATAGGTCTGGTTCACACCTGTGCATTTTTTTGTGGGTTTTCAGTTTTGCAGAAACACACTACAGTCCATTTAACATGATTTCCTATGGGTCACATTCACATCTGTGCATTTTTTGGAAATTTTTGGTTACATAGACTTTAATGGACCAAAAATGTGTATTGAAAAATGCAAATGCACCTGCAATATGCAAACTGCAACCCGCATAGGTGTGAACCAGGTCTTAGTCCTTATGGTTTAATATTGAGTTGGCCCACTTCTTGCAGCTATAACAGCTCCAACTCATCTGGGAAGACTGTACACAAGGTTTAGGAGTATCTATGGGAATGTTTGACCATTCTTCCAGAAACGCATTTGTGAGGTCAGGCACTAATGTTGGACAAAAAGGCCTGGCTTGCAGTCTCGGCTCTAATTCATCCCAAAGGTGTTCTATCGAGTTGAGGTTAGGATTCTATGCAGGCCAGTCAAGTTGCTCACCCATGTCTTTATGGGCCTTGCTTTGTGCACTGTTGCACAGTTATGTTGGAACAGGAATGGACCATTCCCAAACTGTTCCCACAAAGTTGGGAGCATGAAATTGTACAAAATGTCTTGGTTTGCTGATAGCTTAGGACTTCCCTTCACTGGAACTAAGGGGCCAAGCCAAACCCCTAAAAAACAACTCCACACCATAATCCCCCCTCCACTAAATTATTTAGACCAGTGCACAAAGCAAAAGCAAGGTTCATAAAGACATGGATGAGCGAGTTTGGGGTGGAGGAACTTGGCTGGCCTGCCTGTCCTAACCCCAACCTGATAGAATGCCTTTGGGATGATGCGAGCCAGGCCTTCTTGTCAAATATCAGTGCCTGACCTCACGAATATGCTTCTGGAGAACGGACAGCCTTCTCAGAAGAGTTGAAGCTGTTATAGCTTTACAGGGTGGGCTAACTCAATATTAAACCGTACTGACTAAGATTGGGATGCCATTAAAGTTCATGTTCGTGTAAAGGCAGGCTGTCCCAATACTTTTGACAATATAGTGTGTGTGTGTGTATATATACAGTATCTCACAAAAGTGAGTACACCCCTCTCATTTTTGTAAATATTTTATTATATTTTTTAATGTGACAACACTGAAGAAATTACACTTTGCTACAATGTAAAGTAGTGAGTTTACAGCTTGTATAACAATGTAAATTTGCTGTCCCCCTCAAAATAACTCAACACAGCCATTAATGTCTAAACCGCTGACAACAAAAGTGAGTACACCCTTAAGTGAAAATGTACAAATTGGGCCCAAAGTGTCAATATTTTGTGTGGCTACCATTATTTTCCAGCACTGCCTTTACCCTCTTGGGCATGGAGTTCACCAGAGCTTCACAGGTTGCCACTGACATCACAGAGCTGGTGGAGAGACTTTGTGCTCCTCCACCTTCCATTTAAGGATGTTCCACAGATGCTCAATAGGGTTTAGGTCTGGAGACATGCTTGGTCAGTCTATCACCTTTATTTTCCGCTTCTTTAGCAAGGCAGTGGTCGTCTTAGAGGTGTGTTTGGGGTTGTTATCATGTTGGAATGCTGCCCTGCAGCCCAGTCTCCGAAGGGAGGGGACCATTCTCTGCTTCAGTATGTCACAGTACATGTTGGCATTCATGGTTCCCTCAATGAACTGTAGCTCCCCAGTGCCGGCAGCACTCATGCCTCCCCATACTAGCACATTATGCCATTGTCTTGCATGTTTTTATTTTTTGTTTGTTTTTTTTTTTACACAGGGGATACAACTGCTTTAAGATCACATTAAGGCTGCATTCACATGTCAGCGTTTGGATCGCGGGCAGAACCGCCACGGTTCCGCCCGCGATCTGGAGATTATTGCAAATCGCGGGACGCCTAGCGTTGCCCGTTGATTTGCAATAGCCCCCCAAACGCCAAGCGATGTTGCCGCGATTTCCGCCTGCCGAATCGCGGCAACATCGCGCAAACAAAATCGCGGGACGCAATACGCTCCAAAGAAGCTCTTGTACTTCTTTGGAGTGTATTGCGTCCCGCTCTTGCCTCAATGGCTGTGATTGACAGCAACAGGAGCCAATGGCTGCTGCATCTCAGCCAATCAGGAGGGAGAGCCTTGGGTCTTGTGCACATCGCTGGATCAAGATTGGGCTTAGGTAAGTATTAGGGGGCTGAGGTGGTAACTGCACACAGAAGCCTTTTTATTCTAATGCATGAAGGTAAAACACATTCAGCCTTTACACCCACTTTCAGTCTCCAATTACGCTAGTTTAAAAAAAAAAATTGGTTCTAGCAGCAGCTTTTGAGCATTGTTTCTGCTTCTACAAGCAAACAGTGTTATTTTATGTGTCCATGCACACTATTTTAGTCTATGGGGCACTTTTTAAGCTTCAGCGTTTCGGAGCAGAAATCAAACTTTTTTGTTGCATTTTTGGGAGCCATTTGTCTGCAGGAAAAAAAAAGCTCCTAAACACTGCTAAACTCTAACATCTGCTAAGCGCCGGTGCCCAGTGTTATTGTTTTTTTGCAGGGTTGTTGCCGGCTTCCCTAACAACCAGTGAATAGCTGGTTGTTAAGGAGTGGGCCGGCAAGCCGGCCGCTGGATCCTTAACAGCGGATTACTCATCAGCTGTCAGCGGGGTTCCCCGCTGACAGCTGAACGTAAACAAAACAATACTGGCAATTAAAACTTTAGCGAAAAAAAAAACAGCATGGGGTTAACCTCAGTTTATAGCAGGTCCTTTGGGGTCCATACCAGACCCTCATCCGAGCATGCAGCCCGACAGGCAAGGAAAGGTGGGGGGTGAGTGCCCCTCCCCCATAACAAGTCACATGCCTTCAACATGCGGGGGTGCTTTGTGGCAGGGCCTCCCCCCCAAAGCACCCTGTCCCCATGTTGACAGGGACAAGGGCCTCTTCCCGAGAATTCTGGCCAGTGTTTGTGGGTGGGGGGCTTATTGGTATTTGAAAGCCTCCTTTAACAAGGGGGCCCCCAGATCCTGGCCCCTCCATGTGAATGAGAATGGGTACCTCTACTCATTCTCCAAAAAAGTGGTAAAAGTGAGTAAAAACGCAGAGCCAGTTTTTAACAAGTCCTTTATTAAAAAATAAATTGTCCCTTGGTGTAAATTCAATGTCAATCACAAGGAATGCCAGCAGACCCAAAGGACCTGGTATCAATTGGGGGGGCACGTAGTTTTTATTTTTTAATGCCGGCTTTTTTTTGTTGACATTCAGCTGTCACCGGAGAATCTTGCTGACAGCTGATGAGTCATCGCTTGTTAAGGATGCAGGCAGCCACCTTCTCCTTAACACCACGCTATACACTGCTAACCGCTGGCATAAAAATGGAAAAACGCTGACAATAAACCCAATAAACCCTGATGATCATATACCACCGCATTATCACTTCATAGACTAATTCTGTACTAGTGACATTAAGGGAACAGGAAGCCAGATTATTTTAAGATCGAGAACCACTCCTCTGATTCATACTGCTTAAGATCTCTTTCCCATCTTCCAACATTTAAATGTTAACTGTAATTTCAAAATGTATTTAATTGTGTACGGTATATAAAAGTGTAATAAGCTGGGAACCCCTAGGGCAGTGGTTTCCAAACTACAGCCCAGGGGCAGGATGCAGCCCTTTGTTTACCTTTATCTGGCCCATGGAACACTTTTCCTCCTACTGATGCAAGACACTATTTCTCCCACTGACACCAACAATGGGGCATAGTTCCTGTTACTGACATCAACGGGGCACTATTACTCCCATTGAAACCAACAATGGGGCACTATTTCTCCCATTGAAACCAACAACAATGGGGCATGATTCCTCCCACTATGCAAGGCACCTCCCACTGACACTAACGATGAAGCACTATTCTTCCACTGACAACCTATGATTGGGCACTATTCCTCCCTCGAATGCCAAAGATGGACTGTTTACACCCACTGATGCCAAGACAATTTTTACTCCCAATGGCCAAAGTCTGGCACCCCTAAGATCTGAAGTATAGTAAACTGGCCTTTTGTTTAGAAAGTTTGGAGACCCCTGCCCTAGGGTATATAAAAAGGCATGCTCTGAACAGGATATACGTAGGTATTGTCTAGGAGGGGGTAGTAAGCCGATGCTGTGTTTGTCCATACCAAAATAATTCAGTTGCTGGGGCTTTCTTATGTTCCTGAATAAGCGTGGCTTAACTTTAGTCCATTCAAACTACTATTTGAGCGTACCTATAAAAGACTTCTACACAGTCATAATAGAGACTCTAATACACCAGCAGTTCATGGCAAAATTGCAGTAAAACGCGGTCAGGGTGGGCTAGTGTACATGTAACCCTACTGTGTATTGTGTAACTGTTACAGCCAGTTTTACCCTCTATCCACTAGAGGGGGACATGAATTACAAGAGACTTTGAGAAAAAACATGGAGGATTGCGGAGAGTGTAGTTTGATGAAGAGACCACAGATTTGCTGTAAATTACAATTTCTAAGAAAGAAACATTAAAGAGGAGGAGCTGGACTAGTTTTCTCCCAGGCTTAGAGAGGAAGGAAGTTCTCTTTCTGTGGGGGGACACAGAATGAACCCAGAAGTGTGATGTGGACCCTGCTGTGCAGTTAACGAGCCGGAGGCTGAAAACAGAGAAACCCCCTTGCATGACGCCGGGACTGAAATCCTCTCCTTACACAGGACAGATGAGCAGCCACCCATACACCACAGTTACTAGCAGAGGAACAGATCTTTCTGGCTCGGAACACTTAATCATTGCATGAAGGAACTTTTAAAGGGAAAGTGTTAGAACAGAAGGGTTTAGGTCCCAACAAGCTTGCCAGCAGAAGGTTTAGGACACATATAGTACTGATTTCTGGCTGTTGCTGTGGTGATCGCCTATAGGTTCTCCTCTTAGCTAGGCTACTCAGTGCAAGAAAGAGGTGGACTTATAAAGTGATTGTAAACATTTGTTATTTTGAAAAAAACAAACATGCCTATACTTAACTGTTGTGTGCAGTTGTTTTGCACAGAGCCCATCGGCCTTCCAGGCCCCTCCTATTCATAGGGTGCCCCCTCGGAAAGCTGCTTTCCATGGGGGGCACCCATGTGGTCTCGCTGCGGAGTCCCGCTGTTGCATCCATCATATGATGCATGCAATGGAAAACCTTAAGGCTTTACAACCACTTTCACTGTTGGCAACCTGTTAATTGCATTGGTTAACTACTGCAATGCTGCTACTTGCCGTTGCTTTATTGTTGACTGCTGTGTTATATCTTTTAACTGTAAACCAATCCAGTATAAGCTTTCCTTACTGATTAATCACTGTAAAGTCTCTCTTTACCACCATCTGGTTGTTAAATACGTTGCCACTACTGTCAGTTTAGTGTCATTTTCTGGGTTATATGTATTGCTGTTTTGGGGGGTTCTTACACACAGGTGACTACATCCATATCCTCACACACACAGGTGACTACATTCATATCCTCACACACATAGGTGACTACATCCATATCCTCACACACATAGGTGACTACATCCATATCCTCACACACATAGGAGACTACATCCATATCCTGACACACAGGTGACTACATCCATATCCTGACACACAGATGACTACATCCATATCCTCACACACAGGTGACTACATCCATATCCTCACACACATAGGTGACTACATCCATATCCTCACATACACAGGTGACTACATCCATATCCTCATACACAGGTGACTACATCCATATCCTTACACACAGGTGACTACATCCATATCCTCACACACAGGTGACTACATCCATATCCTCACACACAGGTGACTACATCCATATCCTCACACACAGGTGACTACATCCATATACTTACACACAGGTGACTACATCCATATCCTCACACACAGGTGACTACATCCATATCCTCACACACAGGTGACTACATCCATATCCTCACACACAGGTGACTACATCCATATACTTACACACAGGTGACTACATCCATATCCTCACACACAGGTGACTACATCCATATCCTCACACACAGGTGACTACATCCATATACTTACACACAGGTGACTACATCCATATCCTCAGACCAACCAAGTGTGTCAGAGAGTACAGAGCTGTTCGCAGAGTTGTAGGCACAAAGAGCTGCTCATTCGGGAGTAAGTGCTAGTGAAAGTATACATTTTAATTTTTTTTGTTTACTATTCTGTTCAGGACTACATAAAAAAAGAACTTAATTTTAGGGACTAGTTGATACTGCACACATATTGGATGCAAAATTGCTCTGTTGTTCCACACACAATGCAGTCAGCCTGACCTGAATGTACTTACTGTTTTTTGCATGTGTCCTTTACATTTATATCCTCTTGTCTGCTGTTATCTCCCTCGCTCTGCTTCCCACACACCTTGCTTTACACTTTGTCTCCGCCCACTTGTGCCTGCTATCCACTCTGGAGCCTTCCCTCCAGTTTTTGGTACCGCCTCCTCTCTCTCCAGTCATGTCCCCTATGGGGATGCCTGTCACAGGTCTGAGGAGATTTCTCTCCATCTTTTCCATGTATCCTTCTGCTGGGTGTGGGATGACTCTGCTCTGGGTGTTTGTACCTTCTGTGATCTCCCTGTTCTAAACTTCAATTGTCTGCTGTTTTATTGTATCCCAGTTCTGTTTATTTTCACTTTCAGCACATTTGTTTGGCGATTTTACACTGGGTTCACTTCTGTTTGTTGACTTGTCACTTGATCTCTGGTGCTGCAGGTTGCTTTGCGGCGCCTTCCTTTTCCTTTTTCCTGAACATTGACCTGTCCACTATTTTCTCCTATTTTAGCCCTGATTCATTTTTGATGGCCATCTTGCTTAGGTAACATGATGCTCTGTCTTGTCTTTTCCTGTCACTAGCACTTGCCATTAGTGCCTGGGTTTGGCTCCATCCTTCATTTATGATCATTTTCTATGTACCAATTTGTTGTTGTTTTTTCTGTGCCTCTAATTAAGATATTTGTCCACCATTTTTAGCTGGAACCTTTGCACTTCATAAAGTCATCACATGTGGGTGGTAATGATTAAAGGGATTATTTTTTGGACTTCTATGTTGTTTTGCTTCACTTCATTGTTGTCCTGAGGAAGACAAGCTTGTGTCTCATCGAAACCAAGCTGCACTACTGGCCGGACTGAGCTTCATCAAAACGTACACAATGAAATCTCTGCTGTTTTGATATATTCCCTCTGCAAGACCTGTGAGTGCTTCTATAACAGTTTTGGGTTTGTATGGATTTCTTTTTGGGGAGCACCTGGACATTTACCTCAAACATTGTATTCTGTGGCTACCCTTCAGACTGTTTAAATAGAAATAATTTGTAGTATGGCATTAAACATTTGCCCTGTGTGATTGTCAGATTCGTGAACATTACATCAGAATATAGGACTGAGGCAGCTACGAAATTTCTGAAAAAAGCATTTGTTTTATATAGTGGAGGATTTAATCAGAGGCAACTCTAAAATGATCTTTCCTGACCGGGAATCGAACCCGGGCCGCGGCGGTGAGAGCGCGCCGAATCCTAACCACTAGACCACCAGGGAGCTTGGAGCAGCATGTAGGGTTGCACGTATCTGCCATCAGTGTAGTGTAGATTTCTGCAGTAATCACCAACCAACTGAATATAGGACATATTTCATTGGTTATATTCCTGCTCCTGTTGCCTCAACAAAATCTTGAATTAAACATCCTACAGTGTTTACTAAGGTTGCATTAACACTTTAGCATTTCATGAGATGCACATTTGCTGCATGGAAAAAATGTACGTCAAACATGACAAAATGCACAGTTAGAAAAAATAAAGCTGAAGACCCTTACGCAGGAGAAAGATTAGCTTTGCAGGATGTAGAACAGGGGTGGGGAACCTTTTTTCTGCCGAGGGCCATTTGGGTATTTTTAAAATCATTTGGGCGCCGTACAAAATTATCAACTTAAAAATGTGCCTGTTATGTTTGGTCAAACATTTAATTAACTCACCCCTAATGTGATGGCTGCAACTGCTTCTCTTTGGTGAGGTGTGTGATGTTAGCTGGTATTGATGATGTTGCTACTGGCAACTGGTTTTCCAGGTTTGCCCCCCTTAATGCAGAGTGATTAGTGCCCCCATCAATGCAGAGTGATGAGTGCCCCCATCAATGCAGAGTGATGAGTGCCCCCATCAATGCAGAGTGATTAGTGCCCCAATCAATGCAGAGTGATTAGTGCCCAAATCAATGCAGAGTGATTAGTTCCCCATCAATGCAGAGTGATTATTGCCCCAATCAATGCAGAGTGGTTAGTGCCCCATCAATGTAGAGTGATTAGTGCCCCCATCAATGCAGAGTGATTAGTGCCCCCCATCAATGCAGAGTGATTAGTGCCCCCATCAATGCAGAATGATTAGTGCCCCCATCAATGCAGAGTGATGTGTGCCCCCATCAATGCAGAGTGGTTAGTGCCCCCATCAATGCAGAGTGGTTAGTGCCCCCATCAATGCAGAGTGATTAGTGCCCCCATCAATGCAGAGTGATTAGTGCCCCCATCAATGCAGATTGATGAGTGCCCCCATCAATGCAGAGTGATGAGTGCCCCCATCAATGCAGAGTGATTAGTGCCCCCCATCAATGCAGAGTGATGAGTGCCCCCATCAATGTATAGTGATTAGTGCCCCCATCAATGCAGAGTGATGAGTTCCCCCATCAATGCATAGTGATTAGTGCCCCAATCAATGCAGAGTGATTAGTGCCCCAATCAATGCAGAGTGATTAGTTCCCCAATCAATGCAGAGTGATTAGTGCCCCCATCAATGCAGTGTTATTAGTGCCCCCCATCAATGCAGAGTGATTAGTGCCCCCATCAATGCAGAGCGATTAGTGCCCCCCTTAATGCAGAGCGATTAGTGCCCCCATCAATGCAGAGTGATTAGTGCCCCCCTTAATGCAGAGCGATTAGTGCCCCCCTTAATGCAGATCGATTAGTGCCCCCATCAATGCAGAGCGATTAGTGCCCCCCTTAATGCAGAGTGATTAGTGCCCCCATCAATGCAGAGTGATTAGTGCCTCCATCAATGCAGAGTGATGAGTGCCCCCATCAATGCAGAGTGATGAGTGCCCCCATCAATGCAGAGTGATTAGTGCCCCAATCAATGCAGAGTGATTAGTGCCCCAATCAATGCAGAGTGATTAGTGCCCCCATCAATGCAGAGTGATTAGTGCCCCCATCAATGCAGAGTGATTAGTGCCCCCCTCAATGCAGAGTGATTAGTGCCCCCATCAATGCAGAGTAATTAGTGTCCCCCTTAATGCAGAGCGATTAGTGCCCCCCATCAATGCAGAGTGATTAGTGCCCCCCTTTAATGCAGAGCGATTAGTGCCCCCCTTAATGCAGAGCGATTAGTGCCCCCCTTAATGCAGAGTGATTAGTGCCCCCATCAATGCAGAGTGATAAGTGCCCCACATCAATGCAGAGTGATTAGTGCCCCAATCAATGCAGAATGATTAGTGCCCCCCATCAATGCAGAGTGATTAGCGCCCCAATAAATGGAGAGTGATTAGTGCCCCAATCAATGCAGAATGATTAGTACCCCCCATCAATGTAGAGTGATTAGTGCCACCATCAATGCAGACACAGAAATTCTAAAAACACCAGTAATTAACCCCTTGGAGCTTAAGCCTTTTTCTGACATATGTTGCTGACAAGTTAAAATCAGTATTTTTTGTTAGAAAATTAGAACCCCCAAATATTATATATTTTTTTTTTTTAGCAGAGACCCTAGAGAATAAAATGGCGATCACTGCAATATAGAAGAAAGTTTATATGGTGGGAAGCAGCTTTTGAATCAGCTTCAACTCTGGTTAGCCTGCTGTGTCTGGAGTTTGGTTTTAACACATTTCATATTTGCTTAGTTGTGTTACAAACAGCATATTAGCAACATCTCCTTTTCCAAGAAGTGGATAAAAAAGAAAAACTTGTTTCCGCCCGGTTTCGAACCGGGGACCTTTCGCGTGTTAGGCGAACGTGATAACCACTACACTACGGAAACCTGGGTAATGAATTAATTTCCATGGAGGTGTGGAGAAGTTACAGATAAAGGGTCCAAGCCTGGAGTTAGGATTTATTTACATCACAATGCCTTTAGATACATGCAAGCTTGCAACTTGTATCAATAATATGTAATAGGTCTATAGCAGGGATGCTCGGCCCGCAACCTCAAATTAGAGAAGTGCATGCATATGCTCTGGGATGGTGGGTCAGCAAGCCCAGATCGCAATCAAAGGGGTTGCTGACCTGCCATCCCAGAGCATCAGAATGCATTGAGCTCACACAGAAGATATACCCCACAAGTTCAGGTGAGCCTGATTATACAATTTCATCTACATATGATAATGTAGAGAAATATAATTAACCTGCGCTAATTAACTAGCCTTCTTGACAGAAACAATAGGTGAATGGGAATCCACACCTAGACAATGCTATACTTAACATGCTAATTAACCCAGCACCTAAACCAGCCTGGATGACTAGACTATTCGGCCCCTACCAACAGTGAATATAAAGGACACGGTATTACAAGTATAAACACATCCCCCAAAGGTTTGCTAGCAGAGACAATAGGTGTTTCAATTAACCATGGAATCCACATCTAAGCAATGGTTTGATTCATCAGGAATATCAGACGGTCTACAACAGGCTATATGGTAAAGCTCATACAATGTTCCATCATTCTGATACAGTGGAATTAATGTATCCTAGATTTCTTCAGGGATATTGTGGATAAATATTACTGTCCCATTTGAAGTAATCCAAACCATATTCTCAGTGTCCATTAAGTAGTTGTCCATCATTTTCTCGGTCACCCTGGGCCCCTACTAGACACAGGGTGACTTAAACATAAGAGTGACCTGAGGAGCTGAGACAGGGATTTCCCAACCACTCTAAGGTAAGCTTTTTTGCACAGGCCCCCTGACCAAAGTGACTCCTGTCACAAGAGCGTCTCCCAGCGCTCACGTGACTCCCCATCTCTCTGCTCTCCCCAGCGGTCGGGCGGGGCCGAGCACTCCTGCTGATGTCAGCTGGGGAGGAGAGGAGCAGAGAGCGGAGGAATCATGTGAGCACCAGGAGACGCTCAGAGGGGATGGCATGCTTATACAGTACTGAACTATAGATATGATAGCAGCATATCTTTATTTATACCAATAAATGATTGTGGAACAAATCACCTGAGTTTCCATTATTTCTTATGGGCAAATTTGCTTTCATATACGAGTGCTGTACACCTATCTGAAATTATCATGAGTATGAGCGTCATGACATAAAATTAGTGCCCCGTGTGAGGATCGAACTCACGACCTTCAGATTATGAGACTGACGCGCTACCTACTGCGCTAACGAGGCAGTTATTGCAGCTTTGCCAGTAGTTTTTACCAGTGGCATATGTAACAGTGTAATAGGTCAACAAAAGGGCAAATCAAGCAGTTGAGGGAACATCAAGGAATGGCCTTAAGCCCTGTTCACATCGGGGCAATTTGACATGTCAAACTGCATGCCAAATTGCACCTTAGTGCAGGCAATGGCACCATCAGAGTCGGTGCGGCGCCACAAGCTCCTGCACTACTTTTTCCGACTTCGGGGTTGATTTCAATAGACATCTGTGCATGAACCCGCAAAGATGGCTTTCAAATCGCCCCCAAACTCACAATGAAATGAGGGTTATATTGCGCGAGTTCAGCTGAACTTGCATGATTTCAAACCAGCCTCCATTGCGAATGAGGGCTAAAGGATAGCTTCGCCTTTGGGAATATGTTACATGTTGCACCAATTTTTAGGGTGGAACATCTAACCCTTTTCCCAATTCTGCAGCTGCTGCCTGATTACCCCTCACTGTGAGAAGTTCCCCTTACTAGCTGTCACTTTTTGAAATCAGTACAGCCATGCGGGGCTCCACCCACCTCACTGTGTGTGAATGAACTACAAGCCCCAACACCCTGTTGGCTTGTAGTTCTCAATGAACTACCATGGCATTGTGGAGTGCCTTGGTAGTTCTCTGATTCTTTCTGCCAGTGTATCTGCTTGCCCGTATGCGATGTACGGGCACACAGATACACTGACAGATCTGCAGGAAACATGCATGGCACCAGCGATCTGCTGATTGCTGGTGCAATGCTTTACAGGCACTCATAACAAAAAATAATAAATGCACTTTTTTTTTTTATCTGCATTTATTCTATTTTTTTTAAATAGACAACTTATTCTTTAAAGTTCTGATCTTCTCTGAACAGCCAGACGACGACTAAATGAATAGCTCATGAAGTAAAGTCAATGCTTCTGGCTTTGTTTAAACATTCAGTGCCCTCTGAAGAGTGATCTATGTTGGATTGCTCTTCAGAGAGAGTTTGACAGACAGTGAGGAGGTGTGTCTTGTACGCCCAATGCCAGCAGAGCCAGACAGAAATTCTTAAACACCAGTAATTAACCCCTTGGAGCCTAAGCCTTTTTCTGACATATGTTGCTTACAAGTTAAAATCAGCATTTTTTGTTAGAAAATTACTTAGAACCCCCAAACATTATATATATATATATATATATATATATTTTTTAGCAGAAACCCTAGAAAATAAAATGGCGATCACTGCAATATTTTATAAAAAAAAAAAATAAATAAAAAAAAAGGTAGGTACTCAGAGATCTATCCCTAATGACACATAAAATGTGTGAAAAATGTAAATGCGCCACAAAAACGCCACAAAATGGGGTGGAGTATACCAGTAAGAGGCTAATAGGAAACACTGAACTTAACCTGATTTGATAGATACTCAACCACCCATCCAATGCAAATATATATTGTATAACACTCACTGGGCTACAAAATGTATAATCTTTAATTATCAAAAAACAGAAAAATACAAACCAAAGAGTCTGTGCAGGATAGCAAAATCCGTAAATGGTACCAAAAAAAAATCACACCACACACACTTAAAAACATGCACACAACCACCCCTAGCACTCCACATATCATCAAATAGTACACATATATCATAAATGTAAGAGTGGTAAACTGTTCAATGTATAATGTATATGTAATGGAATCCCCATATTAGGGAAGTGGGGAGGCACTGGAAAGAGTAAGTGACAAACTGATGGACTCATGCATAGATAGTTGGAAAGTCTCCTTTTTTCGAATGAATAGTTACCAATGAATGAAGATGGTAAACTTGGCAAGTTCCTGGCTAATGAAGTATATCACATCCGTGGTAAAGAAAGGGTCTGTATGTGGTCCAGAGGAGACATAATGTTCACCAAACAGCAATGTCAATAGTCTCTGATGTGTACGTTTCAATAAGTTGTGTGAGCAAAAAAGCCTCCTTCGCACATAACAGATATATGAATCCATTGTATATCCTCCAAATGAACAAGAACAAAACCAAAGTACTGTAAATGATGGATTAAGTGAGAAAATACTCATCCGTCCAGTGAATTCATAGTGTCCAGGTCATCAGTTTGTTATGCAAAAAGGTACAAGTCCCAGAAGTCTATAAATCGATTGTTCCATCACCAGGGAGGGTGGAGAGTGACCAAAGGGGTGGATGGTGTGTACGCCTGACCGGTTTCGCTGGGCATAGGCCGGCTGCTTCAGAGGCAAAGTAATTAATGATTCGTTCCCATGTGCTATATATGCTGGTTCTCTCAATGGTTTGAAAATGGCTGCCATGCCACATTGTGTTTGCGCATGCTCGACACAAACGTACGCAACAGTGCATAGTAATGACGCCAGCATGCACGCACGGAAGCACCAGACATGACAACCACATTCCAAAATATCCTAAAAGGGAAGCAACCAAAAGGTTAGAATCTATTATATGCATATACAGTATGGATTATGAAAACCATAGCCTAAATCAATCATAGGTAGAAATGGCAATCATGCCTAGATGATAAATTATTTACTTCCCATATATTACAAGCTGTGCATTGATCATTTAAATGCAACACGCTGCGTTCGCGCATTCGCACACGCGCACAAACAAATGCGACTGCTTGGCTAGTTGCATCCCCAAATATACCAATACCACTCCCCTAAAGGAGAAAAATAGATGAGTTCCCATATGCATATCGATACCAACCTCAATATCAACCATACAATAATTGGTTCACTCACTACACATGGTGAACAAACTGTTTAGCGACATATAATGTCTTGACATCCAACGCTCAGACTCATCTATTTGAAAATCTATGTCATGTAGCAGGATTTCCAGGCATTGGGACTGATGTGGGTCTGCCATTGTTACCGGTAACACTTCTAACACATTTAAGATGAAAACCCAAGTGTGAGAGCTGAGACAATGACCATTCCGGCATCTTTGGTTTGTTTTGTTTATTTTGTGTTGGGGATGGGAGAAGGGAATGAGTGGGATACTCCTCTGGCTCAACTAGGTTTAACTGGGACACTTTGTAGAAAAATGCCTGTTAGCGCTGTCCTGACGCCAGCTGAATGCCAGCCAACGCTTCCTGGCACTTGAAAATACAGTTTTGCTGAAACCTCGACCTTTAACTCCTTGGTTAACTCAGAAGATCCAGGACTGTATTAACTCTTGACTCTTGGCACTCTGTCTAGCTCAAAAGTCCTGCAAAATGGCTCCCTCCAGCCCTTCACTGGCTGAGGTAGCTCCTTGTAACTGCTTGTGCTGCTGCAACCCTTAACACTGTACACTTGACGCTTTAGGGCCCAACCGCTGGTGCCCCTCCACACTTTCAGGGTCCTCTCACTATGCACCCCCTCTGACACTTCAGGGTCCTCACTAGGCACCCCCTTGACACTAGCTGGCTCCTGGATCCCTGGGACCTTCACCGGAGTGGTCCCCTCTACACTAGGCAGACCCTCAGGAGCAATTCACAGTACTCACAAACTTGGCATGCTTTCCTGGAACTGAACCCCTCTTTCTCCACTGGTCCTCGGCACACCGGATCCTCTCTGCAACTCAGCTCAGCTCTCTCTCTCGACTCTCAGGCAGCCACCCGAGACAACCGATCCTTCTGACAGGAGGAGAGACAGCCATACTCTCCCTCCTGGGACTCTGCTTCCCGCCAAAGACGCTGCATCATGCATTCCCCTCAGACTTATACCCACTCCCAGAATCCTGTGCAGCAGAGTCTGCTTTTCTGGGGTAGATACAGGCCTGAATGTGCCACTGATTGGGTTTCCTCCACTGCCCAATGAGAACCCTTCTCATGGAGCCAGTGGGGAGACTCCCCAGCCTCGATAGCAACACCTGGGAGACATAACAGTCCTGCTGAAAATCATGGCCCTGCTGTTAGGCAGCCAAGGCCCACTATACTTTGCCTAGCACCTACCTGGTAGGGTGCTACAGGCATATTCACAATATCTGCTCCAGTGAGTGTTGTGTATTGCATTGCTAAAAACTGTACATAAAATCCAAAAGGAGAGAGAATTTTTTTTTTAAATAATTAGTTATTAATTACCGTATTTTTCACTCCATAAGACGCACTCCCCCCCCCCCCCCAAAAATGTGGAAAATGTCTGTGCATCTTATGGAGCGAATATTGAGTCTCCCTATGGTGTCCCCTGAGTTCCGGCTCAGCCGTCACTTACTGGCACGGAGCCGCTACTTCCTGTATAGGTCCGGGTCACAGGCGGAGTGATGCAGATATGTGATATTGCTGTCACAAGGAATGAAAACTTCCCTTGTGACAGTAATAGGCAGTGACAGGTACTCTTTATGGAGGGATCTGGGGTCTTAAAGACCCCAAATCCCTCCTCTGCACTTAAAAGCATTCAAAACGCCAACTTTGGCTGTTTTGAATGCGGTAATTTTTTTTAAAAATCTGGCGCCTTTAAAGCTCCAGTACCCGGAAGTGCTGCATTACATTGCTTCTGGGTTTTTACATCGGAAACCTGATCAAAGCCGAATCTGGCTTTGTTCGGGTCTTTGGCCAGCCGGCGGACGTGCCAGCTGGTTGCTCGGGTCTCCCGGTGGGACGGGAGACCCGGGCGAGCCGTGTAAGGCCACGGGAGAGGGGGGTATGACACCCCCCCCACTCCTTGTATGACATTCGAGCGGCTGCTCAGCAGCATCGGTTGTCATTACAGGAAAGCCGACAGTCGGCTGTAAACAACTGTACTGGGGTGATGCCTCTAGCTGCAGGCATCACCCCGGTACAACCCCCTGAAGCCGAGGCCACATATTTGCGTTCCATCTGCGTGAAGGGGTTAAACCAATTAGCTGGAGTCCAGGCAAAAGCTGGAGCGGTACCAGCCATGATCAGTAGGTATAGTCTAAATAGTATTAATTACTCTTTATCTCCATTTACTATGCTCCACTGGCATAACCCAAACTTAAAGGTGTAGCAGGATTCCCAGCCATTTTGCTGGATATGGGTCCGCCAAGGTTACCGCTAACAGCAGCACAATTAGGCATATTCTTCAAGTGTGAGCACTGAGACAAGAATCAGTCCAGTATCTTTAGGTTTTTTGATTTATTGAGAACTTGGATGGGAGAAGGGATGAGTGGGATACTCTTCTGGCTCAACTATGCACCATATTAGGGGGACAACTGAAAAAATGTCTGCTGACGCTGACTTGACGCTGGCTGAATGCCGGTTGGCGTTAATGAACGCTGACTTGTTATCACTGTACTGACTCCTGTCACTTTTCTGTGGCACAAAGTCCTTGTAGAAGCTCCCTTAACACTTTCCTTTGAGGTAGCTACTTGTATATCTGCTGCAATGCTTAACACTTCAGGGCGCGCAACAGCACCCTCTTGACACACACACACACTTCTATTCAGGGCTTAGACTTAAGGCTTAGACGATAATGATTAAGCACACAGTCAGTGTGTGAAACGCGTCTACCTTGTCACGATTGTCATAATTTGGATGTCCAGTCAATAAATCTGGATTTTGACTCAACCTGGAGTGCTGCGAATTCCTTTTCCTTTATCAGGGCTTAGACTTAGGCACCCCCTTTCTAAGCTTCCTCCTGGTCAGCTGGCTCTTGGATCCCTCTGACCTTCTGGAGTGGTCCCCTATACTAGGCAGACCCCTGGGCAGTTTACAGTACTCACGACTCTGCTTTCCTGGAAACTTCTGCCCCAGCAGCTCCACTCGGTCCACAGCACTCTGGATCCCTCTCTGCAGCTCAGTAAACCTTCTGTCCTCTATGCCGACCACCAAGGACACCTGTCCCGACAGGAGGTTATGCAGTGTAAACCTTCTGGTCATGTTTGATATGACTTTTCCATTTTAACTTGAGCTTGTTATGCCATAATAGCTTTATCTTTAGCTTTCCTTTTCAAATTTTTGCCGTTGTATTACATTTAGAATTTGTAAACTGGCCATAGGAGAGAAAAAGCATTTTATATGTAGCCACATTGCTCAATAACGCCTTAATACCAGTCACACATACAAGTGTCAGCATGGTGGTGAGCCTTAATACCAAGCTGTGACATACTGTATATGCATTCATCTGGCATCCCTTGTTTGTGCTGGGAGCATGGTCGCTTAGCACTCCCAGCAAAGAAACAGATCTGTCACTGACAGCTCCCTGACACTGTTTCTGAACGGAGCGGAATGGGCGGCTTTCTGATCACACGATCACTGTAGAGCTGCTCGATTAATCGTTTACAAATTCAAACCCCCTCACGATCTTAATCCGGCATTTCCAGGATTCAGTGCAGAACCGTTCTCTGCTCACAGCTGCCAAAGAACATTGCTAAGCATAGAATGCATTAAGATAAAAAAGATTAAAAAAAAACCTTCTGATTCTACAACCACTTTATGTCAGTTTAACCACTTAAAGACTAAGCCTATTTGTGATTAGGGATGATCGAACGGTTCGGGTCGACCATCGGTTTGGCCCGAACATTGGGTGTTCGAGGTTCGGCCGAATTTAGAACTTTTTGCCCAAAAAGTTCGGAATTCGGCAACCAGAACCGCCCAAAATGCAATGCTTCAGGAAATGGGCTTTAAAAGCCCGTGATTGGACCAGAACCATTAGCAAAAGCCAATTGAGGGGGCAGGAGAATGCTAGGAATGTGATTGGAGTGACTAGGGGGTCCCTAGACCAATCATTAGTGATAGGCCCCCCAGTATATAAGATCGCCCCCGCCATATTCCTAGCATTGTTTTCCTGGACATGGAAGAGAGTGGAATGCTGTTTTGTTAATTTTACTTTAAAAGTGTCATTTAGCTATTTTTAGTGTGAGGAAAGGGATATCTAGTGTAGTTAGAGTGCTCCTTTACACTTAAGTTAGCTTCAAAAATTGAGTTTCTGTAGGGAAAGTGTTAAGTGTAAGGGGACCGTAGTGTAGTGTAGTGTAGGGTTAACTGGCAGTGACTGCTATGGAAGGGTGACAAAACCCTTCCATAGCAGGGTGACCGCTATAGAGAAATGATCTTTTCTCTGAATAGCTTCGGCACACCCATATGGCTTCTCACCAGCCAAGCATTTTTTATGCTGCAGGGGTTGCCACTGCCAGTGCTTTTTTGAGGACATGTTTGATGTCAGACATGACATCTGAACATGTGTATAGGGGGTATATATAGACATATATGTCTGTATATATACCCCTAGACATATATAGGTGTGATAGTAGCAGAAATAAATGCTTGCGCTAATGAAATCATTTACAGTAGGGATGCACCGAATGTTCGGCAACCGAACATTATTCGGCCGAAAATAGCAAAAAAAGCACTTTCGGTGTTCGGCCGAATAAGTAAAAAGGCCGAATAAATTTGTGCCGAACAATGTCAGCGGCGGTCACTAAATGGCGGCCCGCGGTCCATTGGCGGCCCGCGCGATGCTTCCGCCCGGACCGCGAGCCCGCTACCTAGGAGTCCTTCAGTCCCCTTCCTCACTGCGGCTCCCTGCTCACACGCCGCCGGTGTCCTGTTCGGCCGCGAGTAGGGGGTGTGACGTCGCGCGCGCGTCCCGCCCCCTGCTCCTGACTGCGGCTCCTTCACACTCGGTCCAGCGAGCTAGGACGTGACACTATGTGCACGCCCCGCCCCCCTGTTCGCGGCTTTTGGCTCCAACCTGGCTGCAGTTCAGGTATGTGGAGCACATTTGGGGGAGAATACGGTAGCTGCACAAGCATTAGTATGCAGACTGGCATATTTTGCCATATGTTGCCATGCTCATTAGAGTGCCCTATAAAGTGCCCCTTAAAAAAAAAAGAAAAAAAAATGTGCCCAACAGAGTGCTCCCTTGACATAAAATGTGCCCATCAGCGTGCCCCTTATTTTATGCTAAGAGACATGCTGATGAGCATATTTTATGTTAAGGGGCACTCTGATGGGCATATTTTATGTTAAGGGGCACGCTAATGGGCATATTTTATGTTAAGAGCAACGCTGATTTAAATGTTTTGTTTTGCCCATCAGAGTGCCCCCTAACATAAAATGTGCCCATCAGCGTGCCCCCTAACATAAAATGTGCCCATCAGAGTGCCCCCTAACATAAAATGTGCCCATCAGAGTGCCCCTTATTTTATGTTAAGGGTCACACTGATGGGAAAATTTTATGCTAAGGGTCACGCTGATGGACACATTTTATGTTAAGGGGCAAGAGAGAGAGAGAGAGAGGACAAGAGAGAGAGAGAGAGAGACATGAGAGGACAAGAGAGAGAGAGACATGAGAGGACAAGAAAGAGAGAGAGAGAGACATGAGAGGACAAGAGAGAGAGAGACATGAGAGGACAAGAGAGAGAGAGTGAGAGGACAAGAGAGAGAGACACGAGAGGACAAGAGAGAGAGAGACACGAGAGGACAAGAGAGAGAGTGAGAGGACAAGAGAGAGAGAAAGACACATGAGAGGACAAGAGAGAGAGACATGAGAGGACAAGAGAGAGAGACATGAGAGGACAAGAGAGAGAGACACGAGAGGACAAGAGGAGAGAGAGAGAGAGGACAAGAGGAGAGAGAGAGAGAGGACAAGAGAGAGAGAGTGAGAGGACAAGAGAGAGAGAGTGAGAGGACAAGAGAGAGAGAGAGTGAGAGGACAAGAGAGAGAGAGAGTGAGAGGACAAGAGAGAGAGAGACATGAGAGGACAAGAGAGAGACATACCAGGACAAGAGAGAGAGACACGAGAGGAGAGAGACATGAGAGAGAGAGAGAGAGAGAGACATGAGAGACAGAGAGGTATGTACGGTATACACGAACACACACTTTTTTTATTTTTGAGGTTGGGTGTGGTAATCTTGGGTGAGTTTCCCACACTTTATTTTCCAGGACTTGACCCCTGGACGCAATCAAATAACCCGCGTAGAGTGAGAGGCGCGCGCTTTATGCAGCAAACATGTCAGCAGTGTGGAAGCACTTTAAAGTGTCAGAGAAAGAGGCAAAAACGGCCGTTTGCAGACATTGTTCTGCTGAATTGTCCAGAGGGGGTGCATCTGCAAAAACGTACAGCACTTCAAGTTTAATTTATCACTTAAAATCAAGACACCCCGAACATCATGCAGAGTACGAGAAAGACACGGCGGCGGCTACGGCAACAGCAGCAGCGAAAAGAAAAGTAGCTCCCAGTCCTAGGACACCCACTCCATCTGTGGCTGACTTCTTAGAAAAGGCAAAAAAGTTTGCCAATGACAGTGCCAAAGCTAAAGGTATTACTACAAGGATAATGGAATTCATCGCATTGGATGATCAACCATTCTCTGTTGTAGAGGATGTTGGATTTCGCAGGCTTATAGACCATATTGAGCCCCGTTACACCATCCCTAGTAGACGGCATTTCTCAGACGTGTGCTTACCTGAGATGTATAACGTCGTTTCAACTAACGTCCATGAGCTTTTGGCCACAGATATTGCAGCCCTCAGCTTCACGACTGATATTTGGAGCTCGGATGTGAGCCCCACTAGTATGCTGAGTTTAACTGCGCAGTGGATCGACACAGATTTCAAGCTACAAAAGATTGTGCTTCACTCACAAGAGTTTAGAGGGTCCCATACAGCTGTAGCCATATCCGAGGCGTTCGCCAACATGTTTGACACTTGGCGTATCGACCGATCTAAAGTGCATGCGGTAGTCAGTGACAACGCAAGAAATATGGCTAAAGCCATGGAAGATAGCAATCTGAAAGGCATACGGTGTATGGCACACACAATTCAACTGGCGGTCAACGAGGGATTGTTGAGTCAGCGCAGTATAGCAGATGTGATAGCGATAGGCAGGAAAATTGTTGGCCATTTTAAACATTCACCGCTTGCCTATGCGCGCCTACAATCTATCCAAGAACAGTTCGGAATGCCACAAAAACGTTTCCAACAAGATGTGAGCACAAGGTGGAACAGTACATATTATATGCTGGAAAGCCTTTTTGCGCAAAAGCGAGTCTTGGCTACATACATAGCAGATCATGACCTGCCCGCGACATTCACCGCACACCAGTGGGTGTTAATCGAGAACGTTCTCTCTCTTCTCGCCCCCTTTGAGCAGATAACAAAAGAGATAAGCTCATCTGATGCATCTGTGGCAGACGTCATACCCTTACTTGCAGCATTAAAGCGTCTTTTAAACAAAGAGGCTGAAACAGACCACGGAGTGAAAACAACTAAAAGTGCGCTCTTAGAAGCTGTCAGCACACGATTTAGTCAGGCGGACTCAGAACCCCTGTACTGCATCGCGACTGTGCTTGATCCACGATATAAGGATCATTACTTGGATGTGGGGAAAAAGATGCGCACACGAGAAATGATCCAGGCCGAGTTGGATTTGGGAAAGCCGCTAGGTGATGGAGACGGTCAGGTGATGCACAGCGCAGGAGATGAAAACAGCGCAGAGAGTAAACGGGCTCATACTACAGATGAGCCGCGCACAGTCTCGCTGTCTGACATGTTCGATGAGATCCTCCAAGAGAATAACCCATTTGCAAGACAGAGGACAAGCTCGACCGCTCAACAGTTAGATGGGTATCTCTCAGAAGTCCCCATCCCCAGGAGCAATAACCCTCTCGAATTTTGGAGGACCAATCAAGGCCGCTTTCCCGACTTGGCGCAGATGGCATGCAGGTAGGCTACTTGTATGGGAGTCATTGTTCGTTTTGAAATGAGCAACTGTCAGAAAACTGCAATAAAATTTTCCACTATTCTGATTTCTGCAGGTACTTGTCTGCTCCATGCACAAGCACCGACAGTGAGAGACTGTTTAGTGCTGCATCTCATGTCATCGATGAGAAGAGGAACCGACTTTCATGTGAGAAAGCAGAGAAACTACTTTTCATAAAGAAGAACCTGCCACTTTTCCTGAAGAAGTAGGCTAAGTAGGCTTATGTCTAGGACAGTTATTCATTTGTTTTGGGTTCATCCACAGTTTTTGCACTATTCAATGCACATTTGTTGTTGTAGACATACAGAGTTACATTCTTTCAGCAGTCAGTTATAGGCCTAACGTAGGCTATTCAAGAAAAGGGCTTCAAAGATGGCAGAATTTTTTTTTTTTTTTTACTAATTTATTTATTTTAAATTATATTGTGCTTTAATATTTGCTGGAATGTTCAAAAATGTTCAGTGTTAAATAAATATTTTGAAATTGTATTTTTATTTGATTTATTTATCTGAAAAGCAACACAAAATAGTAAAAAGCAAATTTTTACCATTTAATTATTGTAATGGTGAAAAAATTGGCAAAATAAATGGAAAAAATGCGAAACACCGCGTTCGGCCTTCGGCCAAGCACATCATTATTATTCGGCTTCGGCCAAGAATTTCATTTCGGTGCATCCTTAATTTACAGTAATATATTTCTGCTACTATCACACCTATATATGTCTAGGGGTATATATTCAGACATATATGTGTATATATACCCCCTATACACATGTTCAGATGTTTTGCCTGCCTCAAAAGAACCCAAAAAAATGCCAAAAAAACGCTAGAGTCAAAAAAAAAAAAGCCCAGGTGTGTTTTTGCTGGCATTTTTGGGGGGGTTTTGGAGGCAGGCAAAACATCTGAACTTGTGTATAGTGGTGTATATACACACATCCATATATTTATATACACATCTAGACATATATAGGTGTGATAGTAGCAGAAATATATGCTTGCGCTAATGAAATCATTTACAGTAATATATTTCTACTACTATCACACCTATATATGTCTAGGTGTGTATATAAATATATGTATGTGTGTATATATACCACTATACACATGTTCAGATGTTTTTCCTGCCTCAAAAGAACCCAAAAAAATGCCAAAAAAACGCTAGCGTCAAAAAAAAAAACCCAGGTGTGTTTTTGCTGGCATTTTTTGGGGGGTTTTGGAGGCAGGCAAAACATCTAAACTTGTGCACAGTACCACTATACACAAGTTCAGATGTTTTTCCTGACTGCAAAGAACCCAAAAAAATGCCTGCTTTGAAACCGGCAAGGTGTGGAGAGAAGCTAACCCCCTGAGCTGAAAGTTTTCTAATACATACAATCCTTTCTTTTGTTCTGGTTCTGGACATGCTACAGAGCTGAAACTTCACAGGTACACCTTTTAGACCCCCCCAGACACAAAATCACACAAAAAAAGTTCTTAAAAATTGTCATTTTTGATAAAAAAAGCCAATTATTGAAAAAATTAAAAAACAAAAAATAAAAGAGATTTTTTTGATTTTCACTTTGGATTTCAGATCTGGGGGGGGGGGGGTATAAATAGTGTACATGTGAAGTTTCAGCTCTGTAGAATGTCCAGAACCATAAAAAAAAGATCGTTTGTATTAGAAAACTTTCTGACAGGGGGTTGGCTTCGCTGCTGTAACACCTTGCCGGTTTAATAGAAGGCATTTTTTTTTAGTTCTTTGCAGTCAGGAAAAACATCTGAACTTGTGTATAGTGGTACTGTGCACAAGTTCTGATGTTTTGCCTGCCTCCAAAAACCCCCAAAAAATGCCAGCAAAAACACACCTGGGCATTTTTTTTTTTGACGCTAGCGTTTTTTTGGCATTTTTTGGGGTTCTTTTGAGGCAGGCAAAACATCTGAACTTGTGTATAGTGGTGTATATACACACATCCATATATTTATATACACACCTAGACATATTTACAGTAATATATTTCTGCTACTATCACACCTATATATGTCTAGGTGTGTATATAAATATATGTATGTGTGTATATATACCACTATACACAAGTTCAGATGTTTTGCCTGCCTCAAAAGAACCCCAAAAAATGTAAAAAAAAACACTAGCGTCAAAAAAAAATGCCCAGGTGTGTTTTTGCTGGCATTTTTTGGGGGTTTTTGGAGGCAGGCAAAACATCAGAACTTGTGCACAGTACCACTATACACAAGTTCAGATGTTTTTCCTGACTGCAAAGAACTCAAAAAAATGCCTTCTATTAAACCGGCAAGGTGTTACAGCAGCGAAGCAAACCCCCTGTCAGAAAGTTTTCTAATACAAACAATCTTTTTATTCATGGTTCTGGACATGCTACAGAGCTGAAACTTCACATGTACACTTTTTAGACCCCCCAGATACTAAATCCAAAGTAAAAAAAATCAAAAAATCTCTTTTTTTTTTTTTTTTTAATTTTTCAATAATTGGCTTTTTTTATCATTAATTACAATTTTTAAGAACTTTTTTTGTGTGATTTTGTGTCTGGGGGGGTCTAAAAGGTGTACCTGTGAAGTTTCAGCTCTGTAGCATGTCCAGAACCAGAAAAAAAGATAATATAGGTGTTAAAGCATATGATTAATGGTAATCATATGCTGCTTTCAAAATCTTTTACCTCTGTCCATTGAACACTGATGTTTGTTTTGCTTTCTCTTGTCTATACCCAAATTATGAGCTGTCCTTATCTTTATTACTCTGCCATTCTGCCCTCTTGCTATTCCTTGTAGTCTGTTTTTGGTGTGAGAAGTTTATTCTGTCAGCCATGTGTCCCTCCTATGCAATCCTAATTGATTAATTGGCAATACCGCCACCCAACTCAGTATAAATGTAAGCCCTTTCTATGGGATGCACAGGTAGGGGTTTGCACAGGCTGGGATTGCATTGGTAAATATTATCTTGGATAAAGTATTAATATTGGATTAAGTATCACACTTCTGCTCAGCACTTTAGCGAATGCACAAAGCATACAACTGCAAGCCAACAGACAGACTACATGTGATCTTAGACTCTATACTGCTTTTCCATCTCACATTCAGTTTACATCTCAATCTCACCACCCTGTATTATGCAATCCCTAATTCTCCTTCTCATGTTTGCATCCTCTCTCCTAAAACTTTCTCTCCTTTACCCCTTATCTCCGCCCCACAGCTTGTATATATCACCCTCACTCCTATCTTCACCTTTATACTGCACTCATCAACTCCTGCTGATTCTGAACCCACACACCAATAAAACCTACAGGACACTGAGATGTGTCCCCCCTCATAAATCATACTCCCACCATATCACCTCCCTCACCCTTCTGCTTCTCCTAACCTCTGGAGATATTTCCCCAAATCCTGGACCCCCATCATTTACCTTTGACGGACATACCCGTCACCCCCTATCCTCTGACACCAGCTGAAATCCACACAATCTGGTTTCTATTCCTCTTCTGCCTCGAGCCAACCTCCCCTTCTCCTGCGCCCTCTGGAATGCCCGCTCTGTTTGCAACAAACTCACCTCTGTCCATGACCTATTTATCACAAACTCCTTCAACCTGCTTGCAATTACTGAGACCTGGCTTCAAGACTCTGACTCTCCTTCTCCTGCTGCCCTCTCCCATGGTGGCCTCCTGTGGACTCACTCTCCCAGGCCTAGTGGACGGAAAGGAGGTGGGGTTGGAATTCTGCTTTCCCCTCAAAGCACTTTTCAGGTTCTTCATCCACCGCCTTCTCTGTCTCTCTCCTCATTTGAAGCTCACTGTATTCGTCTATTTTCTCCAGTTTCGTTGAGGATTGCTGTGATCTATCGGCCTCCTGGACCGGTATCAGGCTTCCTTGATGACTTCTCTGCCTGGCTACCCTACTTTCTCTCTTCTGAAATTCCCACAACCATTCTTGGAGACTTCAACATCCCTGTTAATCTTAACACTCCTACTACTTCTAAACTTTTGAGCTTAACCTCCTCTTTTGACCTAAAACAATGGACACATGCTTCTACTCACTCTAATGGCAACAGCCTTGACCTCATGTTCTCCTACCTATGCACCCCTCACAACCTCTCCAACATTCCATTCCCTCTCTCTGATCACCACCTCATTAGTTTCAGTCTCTCCTTGTCCTCCTCCTTACCTTCCAACTACCGAACAATTACCCGTAGAAACCTTCGCCATCTGAACTCTTCACTTCTTTTTTCTGCTACAGATGGTCTCTTCAACACAATCTCATCCCTCTCCTGCCCCAACATGGCCACTTCTGTCTACAACAGTTCACTGTCATCTACCCTGGATGCTTTGGCCCCCCTCACTACACACAGAATCAGGCCCCGACCGCTTCAACCCTGGCAGACAGACAATACCAGAAGCCTCAAAAAACGTAGTCGTGCTCTTGAGCGTCTGTGGCGTAAGACTAAGTCACAGCAAGATTTCAGTCAATATAAATCTGCCCTCCAAAAATACAGTTCCTGCCTCCACACTGCCAAACAGACCTACTTTATCACTCTCATTAACACCCTCTCACACAGTCCCCGTCAACTCTTTTCGACCTTCAACGCTCTACTTCGTCCTCCATTGCCTCCACCCACTAACTTACTCACTGCCCAAGAGATTGCCAATCACTTCAAAAATAAGATTGATACAATTCGTGAAGAGATTTTTACACTAAAGATATCTCCCTCACCTTACACACCTTGTCCTCCTGCACAATCAATACTTCCCTTGTTTAACCCAACTACTGTAGAGGAAGTTACTAAAATTTTTTCTAATGCCCACCTAACTTCCTGCCCCCTGGACCCTGTTCCTTCTCAAATACTACGGTCACCCTCTGACTCTATCCTACACTCTCTAACTCATATCTTCAACCTCTCCCTCTCCACTGGCATCTTCCCCAGCTCTCTAAAACATGCACTAGTAACTCCCATACCAAAGAAAGCCTCACTAGACCCCTCCAATCTTAATAACTTAAGACCCATCTCCTTACTCCCTTTTGCTTCCAAACTCCTTGAACGTTTAGTCTACAACCGCCTGAGCAAGCACCTCATTGAGAATAACCTCCTTGATCCCCTTCAGTCTGGATTTCGCCGGCAACACTCCACAGAAACTTCTCTCCTAAAACTTACAAATGACTTACTAACAGCAAAAACCAATGGTCACTACTTGATACTCTTACTCTTGGACCTCTCTGCTGCCTTTGATACTGTTGACCACCCCCTCCTTCTCAAAAAACTTAGTTTGCTCGGTCTCCGTGACTGTGCTCTCCACTGGTTCGAATCTTACCTATCTCACCGCACCTTCAGTGTCACTTACAATTCCACTTACTCCTCTGCAACTCCTCTTACTGTTGGGGTCCCCCAAGGTTCTGTCCTTGGACCGCTACTATTCTCAATCTATACCTCCTCCCTGGGTCAGCTAATAGCCTCCCATGGCTTTCACTACCATTTCTATGCTGATGACACCCAAATCTACCTCTCTACCCCTCAGCTCACCCCATCACTGATCTACTAACAGACATATCAGCCTGGATGTCTCACCACTTCCTCAAACTGAATCTATCTAAAACAGAGCTCATAATATTTCCTCCTCTACGTGCCCCTTCCCCGGAATTCTCTGTCAAGATCAATGGAATAACTATTAGTCCTTCCACACATGCCAGGGTGCTAGGGGTAACCCTGGACTCTGCACTGTCCTTTCAGGCTCACATCCAATCCCTGTCCAAATCCTGCCGCCTTAACCTCCGCAACATCGCTAGAATACGGCCCTTTTTAACCAATGACACCACCAAGCTTTTAATTCACGCCCTGGTTATCTCTCTCCTCGACTATTGCAACTCCCTCCTCATTGGATTACCCTTACATAGATTATCCACCCTTCAATCCATAATGAATGCTGCTGCAAGACTTATCCACCTTACCAACCGTTCAGTGTCCTCCAACCCTCTCTGCCAATCCCTTCATTGGCTTCCACTCACCCAACGAATAAAATTCAAAGTGCTAACAATAGTTTACAAAGCCATCCACAACTCTGCCCCCAGCTACATCACTAACCTGATCTCAAAATATCAACCTAGCCGCTCTCTTCGGTCCTCCCAAGACCTCCTGCTCTCTAGCTCCCTTGTCACCTCTTCCCATGCTCGCCTCCAGGATTTCTCCAGAGCTTCTCTCATTCTTTGGAACTCTCTACCCCAATCTGTCCGAATGTCCCCTAATCTATCCATCTTTAGACGATCCCTGAAAACCCTTCTCTTTAAAGAAGCCTACCTGGCTACTAACTAATAACGCTGTTTCACTTGCTCTATCAGCTCATCCCCCACAGCTATTGCCTTTTGTATCAATTAGATTGTAAGCTCTAACGAGCAGGGCCCTCTGATTCCTTTTGTTCCAAATTGTAGTGTAACTGTAATGTCTGCCCTCATTTTGTTAAGCGCTGCGCAAACTGTTGGCGCTATATAAATCCTGTATAATAATAATAATAAAGTTAAAGGAGGGTCCCGACCCACATACCTGTTCTACTGAAAAATTATCTTTTTTTTTTTCATGGTTCTGGACATGCTACAGAGCTGAAACTTCACATGCACACCCTTTAGACCCCCCAGATACTAAATCCAAAGTAAAAATCCAAAAATCTCTCTCTTTTTTTTTTTTTAATTTTTTCAATAATTGGCTTTTTTATCAAAAATGACAATTTTTAAGAACTTTTTTTGTGTGATTAATAGTTAATGGGGCATGACCCAGAACCCTAGGCACTTTTTAGGGGCATTTATTGGGTTTTAGGGCTTAAAAATTGTGTTTTTTGATTACCGAAGTTCGGGTCCCATTGATTTCAATGGGGTTCTGAAATCCGAACCGAACTTTTGGAAAATTCGGGTGTTCTGGTCGAACCGAACTTTTCAAAAGTTCGATCATCCTTCTTTGTGATTTGCTTGCAAGTTAAAATCAGTTTTCTTTGCTAGAAAATTACTTAAAACCCCCAAACACACACACATATATATATATATATATATATATTTAGCAGAGACCCTAGAGAATAAAATGGCAGTTGTTTCGATATTTTATGTCACACTATATTTGCACAGCGGTCTTTTAAATGCAAATTTTTGGGGGAAAAAACACTTCAATGAATAAAAAAAACTAAACAATAAAGAAAGTTAGCCCAATTTTTTTGTAGAATGTGAAAGACGATGTTACACCAAGAATTGTGAGAGAATTGTGATCTTTATTTTAAGCAAAGAAATTATGATTCTCATTTTATCCAGAATTGTGCAGCTCTAGATCACTGTGACACCCAATCGCAGTGATCACATCACAGATAAACCCATTTAACTCCTCTGGCATTACATACTTCAAAAAGGGCTCACGCCTGACAAATGTTAAGATAAATCAGCCATATATTGAGTATGTTGTTTCGAATAAGATGGCCAATGGAACTGTATTTTGTGCAGTAAATCAGAACCATTGTGTAGCACTGCAAGGCAGAATTGAAACAAGAGACCTGAGGTGTAAAGCCCTTCTGGTACTCAAGATTTTAGAAGTGCCGATGTGAAGAGTAACTGGGAAGTGAGATTTGAAGCCAGAAACCATAGCTCGCCTAAGCCAATTCCCTTTAGAATGTGTGTATGTGATAGCCTCAGTCACTATCGCTCCTCAAACTATGCCCTCTCTGACGCATTTCACCCCTCCCACAGGGGCTTTTTCATAGAGATCCTCTATGGTCAAGCCCCAGTGGGTGGGGTAAAATGCATCAGAGAGCATAGTCTGAGGAGCGGTAGAGACTGGGGCCATCACAAGCACACATTCTAACCAGGATCAACTTAAGCGATCAAGGCCGCAAGGCTTCACTGCCGGTTTCCCTTAGTCAAGATGGCGTCACCCGATAGCCGATTATAACATTTTCTTGGATACCACTGGATTCCTGGAGAAGTAAGTGCCCTTATATTAAAAAATAATATTCTACTTTATTAAAAAATATTACTCACAATAATTTCCAGGGGGCGTGTGGACGTTGCGTCTGGAGTCGCCAGACGCAACGTCCACACCCCCCCCTGGAAATTAGCCGGCCTTCATTATCCTTTGCTACTTGGGACTGTTCTCGGGACGCCGCACCTTCATCCCCTGTTCTAGCGATTTGACAAGCCTGTTTATTCTTGATATATTGTGAGTAATATTTTTTAATAAAGTAGAATATTATTTTTTAAACGGGATTACGCTATGGGCTTCGCCTTTTTTTCTTCCTACATATTCATTTATGTTTGATGAGAAATACTGAGGAGCACCAATCCCATACTGATCCCTTACACGCTTCTTGAGAGGTGGTTTACTTGCATCGTTAAAGCATCCATCTAACACCAGATCTTCAGTGGTCCTGATTAACAGCTGGGAGAGGCTGACTCATTAAGTTGAGCAGCCAAGGAAATCTGGTAAGCTGCTTAACATATTCCATCACCGGGGTGTTCCCTTCCTTCACATACCCTGGGTGTCACAGGTTGAATCACTTCTTGGAATATTGTGCACGTGGATTCATGATTTAATTTTACACCATTTATATTGGGACTCATTCATTTGGACACTCCCCCTTTTTTTCCCCCTTTTTTTCCTTTATACACATTATTGTGATTAGTAGTTTTTTTTCCATTCATTTGGACACTATTTATTATTATTGTGATCATTAATATTTCTAGCGCCACACTTTTATGTTTATTGTTAAATCCGAATGAATGAATAGTTCGATGAAGTTGTGTCTATGATGTAAGGTGTAGGGTGGAACTTATTGGTGAAATCAAAGCACCCCAGAGCGCTCCTGATGCCAGCCCGATTGTCACTGCTAGTGAGTGGAGAGTTGTCATTGCTGTAAACTCTGTGAGGAGTTTTAACGTAATATTTAATACATTTTAATTTTTGCAGGAAAACGCTATAATGTTTCAGTGATTTTCTTTGTGAGGAGTTCTGTCCTGGTAACTTAGGGTGAGGAAACATCCATGAGTGGAGGCCAGTGAAGCCCTGAGTAGGATATATGCACTATATTGTTAAAAGTATTGGGGCGCCTGCCTTTACACGCACATGAACTTTAATGGCATTCCAGTCTTAGGCCTGGTTCACACCTGTGCATTTTTTAGTGCGTTTTCAGTTTTGCAGAAACACACTACAGTCCATTTAACATGGTTTCCTATGGGTCACGTTTAGATCTGTGCATTTTATGGAAATTTTTAGTTCCATAGACTTTAATGGGCCAAAAACGTGTGGGGACACTGGTCACTCTGCATTAATGGGGGCACACTGGTCACTCTGCATTAATGGGGGCACACTGGTCACTCTGCATTAATGGGATCACTGGTCACTGTGCATTAATGGGGGCACTAGTCACTTTGTATTAATGGGGGCACTGGTCACTTTGCATTAATGGAGCACTGGTCACCCCCCTCCGTGAAACATTGCTCCCCCTCTCTGACATTGCTTCCCCCCCCCCCACTGACACATTGCTCCCCCCCCCCCCTGACACACTGCTCCCCCACCCTGACACACTGCTCCACCCTCTCTGACACACTGCTCCCCCTCTCTGACACACTGCGAGTGATGCAAGTATAGGGGGGAGCATGGGGAATGCATGGAGTGTGCTGAGAGTATAGGGAAATAGGGACATTTTGAAGTTTTTTTTTTTATTTTTATTTATTGGGGGGGCGCAAGTAGCTGGTCTTACCTAGGGCGCAGAATAGTCTAGCACTGGCCCTGAGTGCAGCCGATCTTTAAAGAAACTGTGGTTTTGAACAATGTGGAGTAGGGCTGCAACTAATAATCGATTAGTTGGCCGATTATTATTTCAATGAATCGACTAATCGGATAATAACCTTAAAAAAAGTGTGGTTTATAATTTAGTTAATATGTAAAGTTTAAAAAAAAGGCAATTTATTCTTAAACATTTATATACAGTGGTAAAAATAAATAACCAACTACAGTGCCTTGCGAAAGTATTCGCCCCCCTTGAACTTTGCAACCTTTTGCCACATTTCAAGCTTCAAACATAAAGATATAAAACTGTAATTTTTTGTGAAGAATCAACAACAAGTGGGACACAATCAATAAGTGGAACGAAATTTAGTGGATATTTCAAACTTAACAAAAAAAAAACTGAAAAATTGGGCGTGCAAAATTATTCAGCCCCTTTACTTTCAGTGCAGCAAACTCTCTCCAGAAGTTCAGTGAGGATCTCTGAATGATCCAATGTTGACCTAAATGACTAATGATAAATAGAATCCACCTGTGTGTAATCAAGACTCCGTATAAATGCACCTGCACTGTGATAGTCTCAGAGGTCCGTTTAAAGTGCAGAGAGCGCAGGGAGGATCAATGTTCTGAAGATGGACGTTCTACCTCATTTTTTATACCTCTTTCAAGCGCTTCCTATCCACATACCTGCCTCCTTCTTTGACAAGCTACGCAAAGCACTCTCGAGATTTGTATGGCTTCATAGCCGACCCTGCTTAAAATATGTGACTCTCACCCTTCCACAGTCTAGAGGGGGCACTGGTATCCCAGATTTCGCTCTCTACCACCGAGCGGCGACCTTGACGCGCTTAGTGGATTGGTTTCACAGTGCCCCAACGAAACTGTGGGTGCATCTTGAACATCTTCTGGCCCCCTTCGATCTCAGGGCACTCCCCTGGACCCCGGTAAATCTTCGTGGCCACACTTCTTCTTTCGGCGCTTTAACGCGTCAGACCTTGCGGGTCTGGGATTGCCTGAATAAATCGGGACGTCTGTCAAGTCCTCAGGGCCCCATGACGCCCTTCTTTGGATCCCCAGCGTTCCCTCCGGCGGCCTCGTGTTCCAGATTTGGCTCCTGGAGCGCGACGGACCATCAACGGGTATCCCAAATTCTCCGAGCTGACCCGTCCCTGTGGATGTCTCCTGCATCCGCCACCCCCAGTGGTGATCTTGTGAACTGGCTGCAGCGCCGCCAGGCCCTCTCCTATATACACACTCTGCCCTCGTTGACTGATGTTAGGGGAGACCCTTCGGAGTTGGACTCTATCCTGCTTCAGGATGTTCCCCCCACGCACACGGTGTCTCTCTTATATTCCTTGCTATTGCGTGCCCTCCGCCCTGACCTGCCGACATATACTGCTGTCTGGGACAAGGACCTGGGCCGAACCCTCTCATCTACCGACTGGCACAAATGTTTTGCGCTGACCCACTCGCTGTCTCCTGCTACCCAAGTTCAGGAGAAGGGGTTCAAACTCTTGAGCAGATGGTACAGGTGCCCTTACTCGATTGCCTACATTGACCCACTCCAGTCGGACCAATGTTGGCGGTGCACGTCCTCTAGGGGAACACTTATTCATATCTGGTGGGAATGTCCCCAGATCCATGAATTGTGGACTGGAATTATAGCTCTGTATTGCAGGCTCCAGGCAACCAATGTTCCTGTGACACCGGAACTGGCCCTGTTGTCTTTGTTACCCGGCTCCTTCCGGTCGATCAAGAGAGACGTTTTGAGGTTTTTCTTGGCGGCTGTTCGGACGGGGATACCCAGACACTGGAGGACCAAGCACGTACCCTCTAAACTTGAGTGGGCTCTGGAACTGGATCGGTTTAGGGACATGGAAAACCTGTTGGCGCGGGAGGGGGGCAGGGAGGACCGATTCTCTGCTGCTTGGAGGTCCTGGGACATGTTTCGGTGTTCGGATGCCTTTCAGTCCTGGCTCGAGACGTCTGTGCTACCTGGTGCTGGGGGGCAGTAGTGGGACGTGGGCGGCCCCTCCTGATTTCCTCCACCTTCTTTGCCCCCTTGGCATACCTCTTTACATTCTCCTGCTTTATCCCACCCTCTTCCCTTTATTCCCCTCTCTGGCTATACCATTGACACCATAAGGCAATCCTCTTTTGCTTATTTGTTGTTTTTAGGCGCTTCTCAATGGGAAGCCGGGACGCCAGCTAGGATAGTGTTTATACCGGTGTTGGCCTTTCCTTGACTTTTCTCTTGTTTATGTTAACACCTGACACCCCAAGTTGCTGTTTTTCTTGTCCTTGTGCTGCTGCCGGGATCTAATGGACCTGGCGGTTTAGGTTCTTTATTTGCACTTATTGATATTGATTGTTGTATGCACTTACTCACAGTTTACTATATGTCATTCCTGATCAATTTATTTTTCTGTATGTTTCATACCCCCCATGCTTCTCCCCTAACTCTGTAAAACCCTTTTCTTTCAATAAAATAAGATTGAACTAAAGCGCAGAGAGCATCATGAAGAACAAGGAACACACCAGGCAGGTCCGAGATACTGTTGTGGAGAAGTTTAAAGCCGGATTTGGATACAAAAAGATTTCCCAAGCTTTAAACATCCCAAGGAGCACTGTGCAAGCAATAATATTGAAATGGAAGGAGTATCAGACCACTGCAAATCTACAAAGACCTGGCCGTCCCTCTAAACTTTCAGCTCATACAAGAAGAAGACTGATCAGAGATGCAGCCAAGAGGCCCATGATCACTCTGGATGAACTGCAGAGATCTACAGCTGAGGTGGGAGACTCTGTCCATAGGACAACAATCAGTCATATACTGCACAAATCTGGCCTTTATGGAAGAATGGCAAGAAGAAAGCCATTTCTTAACCACTTGCCGACCGCCGCAAGTACATATACTGCGGCGGGCAGCCCCTCACAGGCAAATTGATGTACCGGTACGTCACTAGCTTGTGAGGCTCTGGGGAGCGATCGCGCGCCGCTGGAGGCACGCTCCCGCGCGGTCACGGACCTCCCCCCGCGCGTGTGAGCGGCGGACCCGATGTCCGCCGCTCACTCACGATCGTCCGTGACAGCGGGAGAAAGGCAGGCGGCTGATGTAAACAAGCCACCTGTCATTCTCCCCTGTGTAGGAACAGTGATCATACGGTTCTACTATGTAGGACCGTTGATCATTGTTCCTACACCTCAAGCCACAGCCAATCACAGTTAGAATCACGCCCCTAGGGACACACACAGCCCCTCCCTCTCAAAAAAAGTTAACCCCTTCACTACCAGTGTCATTTTACAGTAACAGTGCATATGTATAGCACTGATTACTGTAGTAATGTCACTGGTAACCCCAAAAGTGTCAAAAATGTCAGTCAAGGGTCCGATCTGTCCGCCCCAATGTCGCAGTCCCGCAAAAAAAAAAAAAATCACAGATCGCCGCCATTACGCGTTAAAAAAAAAAAAACAACAAAAATGACAAAAATCTTTCCCTTTGTTAGTAACCGCGATAACTTTTGCGCAAACCAATCAAAATACGCTTTTTGCGTTTTTTTTTTACCAAACATATGTAGCATAAAACAAATTGGCCGGAAATGTTAAAAAATTTTGATTTTACATTTTTTTTGGGGGGGAATTTCATATAAAAAAAATGTGAAAAATATTGTTATTTTTGCAAAATTGACGCTCTTTTTTTGTTTATAGCGCATGATCAAAAAATCGCACATGTGATCAAATACCACCAAAAGAAAGCTCTGTTTGTGGGAAAAAAAGGACATCAAATTCGTTGCACGACCGTGCAATTGTCCGTTAAAGTCACGCAGTGCCGAATCGCAAAATACCCCCTGGTCAGGAAGGGGGTAAAATCTTCCGGGGCTTAAGTGGTTAAAGATATCCATAAAAAGTGTAGTTTAAAGTTTGCCACAAGCCACCTGGGAGACACACCAAACGTGGAAGAAGGTGCTTTGGTCAGATGAAACCAAAATCAAACTTTTTGGCAACAATGCAAAATGTTATGTTTGGCATAAAAGCAACACAGCTCATCACCCTGAACACACCATCCCCACTGTCAAACATGGTGGTGGCAGCATCATGGTTTGGGCCTGCTTTTTTCAGCAGGGACAGGGAATATGGTTAAAATTGATGGGAAGATGGATGGAGCCAAATACAGGACCATTCTGGAACAAAACCTGATGGAGTCTGCAAAAGACCTGAGACTGGGACAGAGATGTGTCGTCCAACAAGACAATGACATACAATCAAAACATAAAGCAAAATCTACAATGGAATGGTTCACAAATAAACATATCCAGGTGTTAAAATGGCCAAGTCAAAGTCCAGACCTGAATCCAATCGAGAATCTGTGGAAAGAACTGAAAACTGCTGTTCACAAACGCTCTCTATCCAAACTCACTGAACTCGAGCTGTTTTGCAAGGCGGAATGGACAAAAATTTCAGTCTCTCGATGTGCAAAACTGATAGAGACATACCCCAAGCGACTTACAGCTGTAATCGTCGCAAAAGGTGGCACTACAAAGTATTAACTTAAGGGGCTGAATAATTTTGCACGCCCAATTTTTCAGTTTTTTATTTAACAAAGTTTGAAATATCCAATAAATTTCGTTCCACTTCATGATTGTGTCCCACTTGTTGATTCTTCACAAAAAATTACAGTTTTATATCTTTATGTTTGAAGCCTGAAATGTGGCAAAAGGTTGCAAAGTTCAAGGGGGCCGAATACTTTCGCAAGGCACTGTATATGGTTAGGGAGCAAAATCTCTAATCCACTCTGAGAATAACAGACAGAAGAGATATACTGTATATACTATTAGAGGTCGAATCTGATAAATAACATCAGACTCAGAAATCAATTTTTTTATTTTAAGAAAAAAAAATTAAAGACGGTTTGGCCGTTTTTAGAGCCGGTTCACACTGAGGCGATCCGACTTCGAGGGGCGACCTGTTTTTTTTTTTTTTAAATTTATTTATTTATAAGAAGAAGATACACAGGAGATTTACATTTACAATATTCATGAGATCTGGTCCATTTGGTTCAATCACAAAATAAAACAAAAACTAACACATAATTGTTACCTTTGTATTCATACATCCATAAGTTATTAACTCTGAAAATTTATTCTAAGAGATCTCAAACTCAATATGAACTGCCTCATTCTTAAAGAAAAAAAAAAAAGAAAGAAAAACTCCCGTGTCCCTAAACTTTTATTTTAGTTTTACATCAAAAGAAACCAACAAAAAACAACCAAAAACACTAAAAACAAAAAAAAAAAAAAAAAAGAGAAAAGAGAAGAGAAAAAAAAAAAAAAAGGAAAAAGGGGGGGGGGAAGCTTTCCACAACATGTTACGCTTTTAGATTTTGGTCCACCCCTCACTCCTCTTATAATTAGTAAAGAACAAAGAGCAGACTTTACCCTCGAGATCTGTGAATCTCTCTAGTCTCTGGATCTATGACCACCCTATCCAGTTTTATGGCTTTCTCTCATTTCTATTTATTTTATTCTTCTTTCCTTACGTTTCCTACCAATGTTATGGCCAAGGGGTATCTAACTTTCCCCATTGAGCCAAGTTTTCCTTCCCCTTCCCATCTCTTTCTTTCCCTTCCCCTAAATGGGGCCCTTGATGTACATTGCCTCCAATTTAGTGGAGCCCTTATCAGGTAGCCACGTGCCTTACTCAGCCTTGCTTATATTTATAGTTATAGTTCAGTTTTTAGATGTATTCGTCCCTTTGGGTATCCGACTATCTGGGAACCAGAATGGCCTTTCCCTAATAAAGAGAGAAAAGCGAAGAGAGCGCGTGGGGGGGGGGGGTTGGTTGGGCGTCGGGCAGGGAGGGAAAACATAGTGGGGAGGGAAAGAGGAAAAGAAAAAAAAAAAAAAAGAATTAAAAACCCCCGTGAAAAAAGAAATCCCTCGTGTTTCCCTTGTAATGTGGTGTTCTCTTTAATCTATCTACGTATTCCTTATTCTGAGTGTTCTCTTTCATGCTTATCATTAACCTTCCCCTTGACTTACTTGTGTCTCAACCTTGTGATTGTGTATACCTTCACTATTCCCTTGTTCCCCCTCGAATGTGATATTTACCTTATATCTCTTCCAGTCAAACCTACTTCTCTCTTTGTGTATTCTTTGTTCTATCAGTGTCTTATTTTATTCTCAGTGAAGAAGAAAAAAAAGAAAAAAAAAGGAAAGTTTCCCCTTCCCTCTCCCCTCCCCCCCCCCGGCAACTCCCTATTTACTCAACAAGGGCTTCTTTATATCCCTTGCCTTCCTCGTCTCCATATCTCTATGGATCCGTAAGCAAAGCCTTCCCTTCATCTGTTCCTATGAACTGGTTCCACAGTGTCCATTTTTTAATATGTTGTTCTTGTCGGCCTTGTGCTGAATAAATCAAGCCTTCGAACGTATTTATTTCCTCTATTTTGTTCCGCCACATACTAATGGTCGGGGGGTTAGAGTCCCGCCATCTAAGAGGTATACAGGCTTTGGCTGAATCCAAGAAATGAGGTATAATGGATTGTTTATATTGTCTGCCTGATATATCCAAGGCATGAAAAAGAAAGAAAACAGGTCCATCGGGTATTATATATTCGGTGAATTTCTGTGCTATCTCCCGTATTTGTCTCCAGAATCTCTCAAGCTTAGGGCATTCCCAGAAAATATGTAATATGGTCCCCTTTTCTTCCTGACAGCGCCAACATCTTTCCGATAGTTGTGGATTGAATGTATGTAAGCGTGTCGGTGTGTAATACCACCTAGATAGTAGTTTATAGTTTGTCTCCTGAATGCGTGTGCAAATTGAAGATTTAAATGTAAATTTCATTATGTGTTGAAGTTGTTTTTCTGTAAATTTATATTTCAGTTCTTTCTCCCAGTTAGTAATGTATTGTGGCCTATATTCTGCAGATGGAGTAACTATCAGAGCATAAGTTTTTGAAAGTACGTGGGATATCCCCCCTGTCTGAACACACATACTCTCGAAGGTGGTGAGAGGCCTGTCAAATTCTTCAGGGGGGGGTAAAGATTTTAGAAAGTGTTTTAATTGAGATGCTCTCCAAGGGTCCAATCCGTATCCCCCTTCTGCCATAGTCAGGTTATTTACCGTCGCCCATGCTCCTGTCACTAAGAAGTGAGAGGCCTGGAATATCCCAGCCTTCCTCAAATTACTAAAATGGCCACCTTGGTATCCCGGGGTAAACTGCGGATTCCCCAATATAGGTGATATTGGTGAATATTTTGTAGAGAGAGCTGAATTATAGAAAAGTTTTGCACAAATGCGAATCGTTGTCCCAACTGTCGGATGTCGCATCATATCTCGAGGCAAAGAGCCCAGACACCATGGTGATCTATTCAATGGTATTTCACATTGCGCCTGTTCTATGTTTGGCCATATTTTGGTCTCGGTATGACGGCACCAGTCTATGAACCTGGCCAGATGTACTGCCTGATAATATCTGGACATGTCTGGGACCGCTAGTCCTCCATACTTTTTAGGTAATGATATTAATGTTTTCTGTAGTCTTGGTCTCCGTTGAAACCAAATAAATCTTGTGAATACTGTCTGTATCTGTCGGAAAAAGTCAGGTGGAATCAAAATGGGTAGGGCCTGAAGTAAGTACAGGAATCTCGGCAGTACGGTCATTTTCAATATATTACATTGTCCGAACCAAGAACTAAGTCCTGTATGCCATCCGCGTAGTTGATCGCTAATTTTACTCAGAAGCGGTGGGTAGTTAAGCATATAAACCCTAGATGGTTCTGGGGGTAATAAAATCCCCAAATATTTTAAGGCTACCTTTGTCCATTTTAGGTTGAAATTTGTATGTAGTTGTGCCGTAAGGGACGTAGATACCCCTATTCCCATAGCTTCGGATTTGCCCAGATTAATCTTTAAATTGGATAATGCGCCGTACTGCCGAAACTCCTGCAATAAATTCAGGAGGGAGACTAGGGGTTTTGTAAGTGTAAAAAGCATGTCGTCTGCGTATGCCGAGACTTTTTGCTGGGTATTTGCTACTTTTATTCCACTTATATCTGGGTTGTTCCGAATGGTACTCAGAAAGGGCTCTAGAGAAAGTGTAAATAACAGGGGCGATAATGGGCAGCCCTGTCTTGTACCATTTGTGATATTAAACTCCTCTGACAATACCCCATTTGCCTTAACCCGGGCTGTAGGAGTAGAATACACTTTTGATATCCAATCTCTCATCTTTTCTCCTACCCCCACATATTTTAGCACTTCGAACATGAAATTCCAGTTAACCCGGTCAAATGCTTTTTCTGCATCTGTGCCTACAAACGTGCATACCTGTTTAGAATCATAAGCTATATGTAAGAGATTTAAGGCTTTCACAGTATTGTCGCGTGCCTCTCTAGTGGGTACAAAACCCACCTGGTCCAAGTGTATCAAAGGAGGGAGGTAGTTTTGTAGCCTAGTAGCAATAATCTTAGAAAATAGTTTCAGATCCACATTAAGTAATGATATGGGTCTGTAACTAGCACATGCTGTTGGGTCCTTTCCTTCTTTGGGGAGTACTGATATATGTGCACGTAATGTATCTCTATGTAGGTGGGAATTTAAACCGGATTTGTTGAATAGATCAACCATCTGTTGGCCAAGGATTGGGAGAAAGGTCTTGTAATATTGTATTGGTAGTCCGTCTAGCCCTGGTGCTTTCCCTATTTTAGTGTTCTTAATTGCTGTCTGTAACTCCCCTATAGATATATCAACAGATAGCTCCTCTCTCACCTCCTCCGATACACTTGGCATGCCTGATTTGATAAGGTATCCAACCATTTAATTTGGTTCTATTGACTGCGAGTTCAGATTGTAAAGTGTCTGGTAATAGTTCCTGAATTCTCTAACTATGTCCTCTGGTTTTTCTATTTTCTGACCCGTAGGGGACACAAGTTTGGGAATGAATGTTTTCATTCTATCGTTACGTAGGGTACGGGCTAATATTTTCCCGCATTTGTCTCCTGACTCGTACATCACCTTTCGGCCTCTCTGTATTGCCATCTTCGCCTTATATTGGAGGAGGTCCACTATTTGTTTGCGGACGGTGGAGAGTTCCTTCCCGAGTTCCGCATTGGGAGCATGTTTATGCCTTGATTCTAAGTCATGTAAGGATTGAAGAAGTTGTGTCATCTGTAGTGTACAAAGTCTCTTTAGCCGTGCCCCATGCTTGATGAGTATTCCCCTAATCACCGCCTTGTGGGCTTCCCATATCACTCCCAAATCCGTGTCCCCTTCTATATTGGTTTGAAAGTATAATGTTAATTCCTTTTCTACCTCAGTTGTAACTGTGGTGTCCTGTAAAAGGCTCAGATTCATGGTCCATGTCTGTGATCTCGTTAATGGTGTATCTTGTAGCGCGTATGTAAGTGTCAATGGTGCGTGATCTGACCATGTTAGGGGTCCGATTGTTACTGACTGTACTGAGTGTAGTTGTGAGTGTGGGATAAAAAAATAGTCTATCCGAGAATATGATGCATGCGGTGGCGAGTAAAAAGTGTAGTCTTTTTCTCCGGAGTGTAGTAATCGCCATGCATCTATCAGTTGTGCTCTATGCAGTTGTGTCGCTACCCTCTTCCTCACCCTAGGCGGCAGAGAGGATGTACCTAATGATGTATCCTCTGAGGGTATAAGGGACATGTTTAGATCCCCCCCTAAGATGAGCTGGCCTTCCTGGAACTCTTGAAGCTGCTCAAGGCATTTCGTCATAAAGACGTCTTGTTGTATATTTGGAGCGTATATTGAGGCAAGTGTTACCCTGACTGTCCCTATATTTCCTTTCAAGAATAGAAATCTGCCTTCTGGATCAGCATTAACCTGAGAACATGACCATGGTACTTGTCCGGAAATCATAATAGATACCCCTTTAGTTTTACCATTCTGACTTGTGGAATGATATATCAGAGGGTAGAGTCTGTTTCTAAGTAATGTTGTTTTAATTTCTTTAAAGTGGGTTTCTTGTATATAAGCTATATCGATATGTGCATTTTTTAAATCAGAAAACAACATCCTTCTTTTCTCAGGGATATTTAGACCCTTTACATTTAGTGAGCATATTTTGATTGTATCCATGTTGTGTTTTTTAAAAAAGGAAGAGAAAAAAAAAGAAAAAGTCCTAAAAAAGAGGCGTGTAAGCGTCCGGTGGCCTATTAGACCAAAAACTCGGACGCGTGCCTCAAAGGTACGAGAGTTGGAGACAGCCCGTGAGGGATCACCAGTCCCCCCTCCCAACCCGGCTCTTCCTAATATCTGGTTTAGACCAGTGTATAATTTCTTTGTTACACCTTCATTCATATTTCATCATGCGATACTATCTTATTACCTCATTGGCTATATTCAAAAAAAAAAAAAAAAAAAGGGGGGGGGGTAGACGAGGGGAGGGGGGAGGGGTAAAGGGATGGGGGGGAGGAATAGGTAGATGGACCTAAAAGGGACCAGTCACTACAGGCTGGCATTTTGAAGGAAACCCTTTTGTCTACTTAGTCCTTCATTATACCTCCTATGTTAAAAAAAAAGGGCAAGTTGTGCTTATATTACCCTATCTTTCAGTTGTTTTCTGTTATGGCCATTTGAGTAGGGCAGTATTAGTTCTAGGCAATCCATATATCTTCAGTACCCGTATCCCCCCTCCTTACCTCCCCCCCTTATGGATTCTTTAATAAAGGCAAATTCATAAGTAAGTCATACATTTTCCAGAGCATTGCAATTATTATCAATATAAATGAACCCATTCAACGTTGGGAATATGTAAGTTCTAACACTCGCTCCTCGTGCTAGAATTGTAGATAGTGGGTCCCCCCTTCTACCCTCTCACATCCAAACTCCAGCCAAAGCTTAGTTCGGCTGGAGTGGGGTTGTGCTAAGACAAGTCAGACGTTAACGCTCTATGCCCCGGTAGGGAAGATTAACAGGTTTAGACCCCGTCCATCTCTCAATCCAGGTTGAAATCACCTTCCAAGCTCATCAAAATAGAATCCAAACCTATTCCCTGTTAGGCTCTGCCCCAGAAGACAGTCTCCTTCAAACAAAAAAAAGAGAAAAAAGAAAAAAACATTTTTTTTCCTTCTTTTTCTTTCTTAGGCCGTTACCCGAGCCCTATAACGGGCCACGCGTAGGGGCAGCGGGCTCCCCGCTATAACTGCGCAGGGAGACCACTGCTCCAGGCATAGCCACAGTCATCTACAGAATCTGGAGATGTCTATAGCTGCCTCCTTCAGAAAGCAGAACTAAGACCCTAGGTATTCCCACCAGTACACCTTCGGCGCGACTTGCAGGGACTTCACATAATGGAAGTCTATGCAAGTCGCTCCCAGGTCGCCCCAAAGTAGTACAGGACCCTTTTTCTAAGTCGGAGCGACTTGTGTTGCTCCTATTAGAACGGGTCCTGTACTACTCAATGGCGAGCGACCAACCGCGACGTGTCAGGCGACTTGGTCGCCTGACAAGTCGCGCTAGTCTGAATTGGGTCTTAGACAGAACTGTAATATATTATGCATGACAGACTCCCTTGTCAGACAGGTGGATTGATAAAAGCTCCCTGAGCCTGCTGTCACTTATGCTGGCCATACAAAATCAATGTCCTACTTCAAAAAAAATTTAATTTTAAGAACGTTTGTTCGATTTTCTAATCGTTAGTAAGGTCAAATCGATGTTCGTTTTCAACCACAGTGATGGGAAGAATTGAAAGAGAAGAATAGAAAACTTCTTGGTCAAAGGAATTTTCAGACTTTTCAGACTTTGAATGTGGTTTTTGTTCAGAAATTACATTCATTTTTAAAACGAATGTTATAAGAAAGTTACATTTTTAAACGTCATTCTTTCAGCGAATGTACAAACATTTTTTGTATGAATATTCTCATCCGAAAATCAATACGTGTATGACCAACATAAGGCTCGGTTCACACCTATGTAGCTTGCTTTTTTATCCGCAGTGCTTTTTGCGCACGCGATTTTGCTGCGATTTGCATTTTGCATTTTTTATGCTCTTTTTTGGCCAATTTGTTGTTGGGCAGAATAAAAAAACTCAAACATGTTATATTTACCTGATATGTGTAATGGTTTTGCACAGAGCAGTTCTGATTCTCCTTTTCCCCCTGACGCTTCTGGCTCCTCCTGCCCTCAGAGTGCCCCAATAGCAAGCTGCAAAGTATAGTATAGAGTGCTCCTATAGCAAGGTAAAAAAAAACTTCTGCCTTTAGAACCTCTCACTTCTTGCTCAGGACTACATGTGCCATGAGGCATTGCTCTTCACACATTCACAAGTTCTCAGACACTTACTGTGAAGGGTATGGATGGTGTATTGAGCTGTATGTGTGCTTTAGAGCCGGTTCACCTCTCTAAGTCGCCTCATAAGGGGCGACTTGTTAGCGCGACTTTCAGCGCGACTTAAGCGCTACTTCAGCGCGACTTGTGAATTATTTTAACCACTTGCCGACCGCCGCACGACTATCTACGTCGGCGGTCAGCCCCTCACAGGCAAACTAACGTAGGGCTACGTTGCTTGCTTGTGAGGGTCTAGGGAGCGAGCGCGCGCCCCCGGAGGCGCGCTCCCGCTCCCGCGTGGTCACGGACCCCCCCGCGCGTGTGACCAGCGGACCCGATGTCCGCCGGCCACTCGGCGATCGGCGGGGGAGAGGGAGAATGTCAGGCAGCTTGTGTAAACAAACTGCCTGTCATTATCCTCGCTGCAAAGACACTGATAAAACGGATCTGGTATGTAGATCCGTTGATCAGTGTCCTTACAGCTAGAGCCACAGCCAATCACAGTAGAAACCACGCCCCTAGGGGGACACACACAGCCCCTCCCTTCCAAATAAAGTTAACCCCTTCACTACCAGTGTATTTTTACAGTAACAGTGCATATGTATAGCACTGATTACTGTAGAAATGTCACTGGTAACCCCAAAAGTGTCAAAAATGTCAGTCAAGGGTCCGATCTGTCCGCCACAATGTCGCAGTACCGCAAAAAAAATCGCAGATCGCCGCCATTACGCGTTAAAAAAAAAAACAACAAAAATGACAAAAATCTTTCCCTTTGTTAGTAAACGCGATAACTTTTGCGCAAACCAATCAAAATACGCTTTTTGCGATTTTTTTTACCAAACATAGGTAGCATAAAACAAATTGGCCGAAAATTTTTAAAAATTTTGATTTTTACATTTTTTTTGGGGGGAATTTCATATAAAAAAATGTGAAAAATATTGCTATTTTTGCAAAATTGACGCTCTTTTTTTGTTTATAGCGCGTGATCAAAAAGTCGCACAGGTGATCAAATACCACCGAAAGAAAGCTCTGTTTGTGGGAAAAAAAGGACGTCAAATTCGTTTAGGTACAGCGTCGCACGACCGCGCAATTGTGCGTTAAATTCACGCAGTGCCGAATCGCAAAATACCCCCTGGTCGGAATGGGGGTAAAATCTTCCGGGGCTTAAGTGGTTAAGCGACTTATGATAGATGACTTTGTGCGACTTTGTATTTGGCCAATTTCCTCATTGCCCACCAAAAAAAAAGTTCTTGAAAATTGTCGTTTTGATAGAGAGCCGATTATTGAAAAAATTATTAAAAAAAAATGAGATTTCTTTGGATTAATTAGTGTCTGGGGGGTCTAAAAAGTGTACCTGTGAAGTTTCAGCTCTGTAGCATGTCCAGAACCGGAAAAAAATATAATTTTACTTAGAATGTTTATTAGCGCAGGGATGGGGCTCCGCTCCTGTCACACCTGGGCGTTTTTGTTTCAGGCGTTTATTGGGCATTTTTTTGGCGTCTTTGGAGGCAGGCATGACATCTGAACTTCTGTATAGGGGTATATATACACACACACACACACATATATATATACACATACACACATATAGGTGTGAAAGGAGGGTAACACCATCCCTGCAAATAATTTCAGTAGCGCGGGGATAGGGTTCCGCTCCTTTCACACCTATATGTGTGTATGTGTATATATACATATATGTGTGTGTGTATATATACCCCTACACAGAAGTTCAGATGTCATGCCTGCCTCCAAAGACGTCCACAAAAAAGCCCAATAAACGCCTGAAACAAAAACGCCCAGGTGTAAAAGGAGCGGAGCCCCATCCCTGCTCTACTAATAATTCTAAGAAAAATGATCTTTTTCTTATGGCGGTCACCCTGACATGGGTGAGTTCTGTCACCCTGGCATAAAAGGAGCGGAGCCCCATCCCTGCTCTACTAATAATTCTAAGAAAAATGATCTTTTTCTTATGGCGGTCACCCTGACATGGATGAGTTCTGTCACCCTGGCATAGCAGTCAGAGTCAGTTCACCCTAAACTACACTACGGTCACCCTGACACTTAACACTTTCCCTACAGAAACTAGATTATTGAATCTAACTATAGTGGTATATAGTACCCTAACTACACTGCATATCCCTTTCCTCACACTAAGTGCCCACCAGTGGCATGCATCAGTGCCACGTATCAGTGCCACGAATCAGTGTCCACCAGTGCCACTGCCCACCAGTGCCACAAATCAGTGTCCACCAGTGCCACGTATCAGTGCCACGTATCAGTGCCACGAATCAGTGCCACGAATCAGTGTCCACCAGTGCCACGTATCAGTGCCACGTATCAGTGCCACGTATCAGTGTCCACAAGTGCCACGTATCAGTGCCACGAATCAGTGTCCACAAGTGCCACGTATCAGTGCCACAAAACAGTGTCCACCAGTGCCACGTATCAGTGCCACGTATCAGTGTCCACCAGTGCCACGTATCAGTGCCACGTATCAGTGCCACGTATCAGTGTCCACCAGTGCCACATACCAGTGCCACATATCAGTGCCACGAATCAGTGTCCACAAGTGCCACGTATCAGTGCCACATATCAGTGCCACAAATCAGTGTCCACAAGTGCCACGTATCAGTGCCACAAGTGCCACATATCAGTGCCACAAATCAGTGTCCACCAGTGCCATGTATCAGTGTCACGTATCAGTGCCACGTATCAGTGTCCACCAGTGCCACATATCAGTGCCATGTATCAGTGTCCACCAGTGTCACGTATCAGTGTCCACCAGTGCCACATATCAGTGCCCCGAATCAGTGTCCACCAGTGCCATGAATCAGTGTCCACCAGTGCCACGCATCAGTGCCACGTATCAGTGCCACAAATCAGTGTCCACCAGTGCCAGGTATCAGTGCCATGTATCAGTGTCCACCAGTGCCACGTATCAGTGTCCACCAGTGCCACATATCAGTGCCACGTATCAGTGCCCCGAATCAGTGTCCACCAGTGCCACGTATCAGTGCCATGAATCAGTGTCCACCAGTGCCACGTATCAGTGCCATGAATCAGTGTCCACCAGTGCCACGCATCAGTGCCACGTATCAGTGCCACAAATCAGTGTCCACCAGTGCCACGTATCAGTGCCACGAATCAGTGTCCACCAGTGCCACGTATCAGTGCCACGAATCAGTGTCCACCAGTGCCACATATCAGTGCCACGAATCAGTGTCCACCAGTGCCACGAATCAGTGTCCACCAGTGCCACATATCAGTGCCATGTATCAGTGCCACATATCAGTGTCCACCAGTGCCACTCACACAGACCAGGCAGAGATAATAGTATATAGGAACTGTAGGCATGGCTTCAATGTGGGGAATGCCTGGTTAATTTTCCTTCTTCTTCCTGGAAAGTCGGATCACAAGTCGCTTCAAATAAGATAAGGATCCGACTTGGAGGCGACTCCCATTGAAGTTTTATTGGGACAAGTCGGATACAAGTCGCCTCAAAGTAGTACAGGACCCTTTTCTGAAGTCGGAGCGACTTCAGTAGTGCCAATTAAGACGGCTCTCATTGATTTACATTGCTTTTGTTATGTCAAGCGACTTGAGGGCACACAAGTCGCCTGACAAGTCGCAGCAGTGGTAATGGACACTTAGGGCTCTTTCACACGGGCTTTCCGTCTGAAAGGTCCGCTGCGGGACTTTTTTTTTTTTTTTTCACGGAGCGGATGACATTTCTGTCATCCGCTCCGTAGGTCCGCATATCATCCCATCCGTTTGCGGATGATATGCGGACCTAATGTAAGTCTATGGGGGATTGCGGATGTCAGCGGATGACACCGCTGACATCCGATTTTCCTTCCTTTCCGTTTTTTGAACGGAACAAAAATAGGATTTTTTCTGTTCCAAAAAACGGAACAGAACTGACAGGAGGAAAATCGGATGTCAGCGGATGGTATTCCGCTGACATCCGCAATGCCATAGACTTACATTATGTCCGCAAATCATCCGCAAAAAAATAGGATGATTTGCGGACATACGGAGCGCCCGTGTGAAAGGGCCCTAAAGCCCCGTACACACGTACCGATTGTCGGCCGTAAATATTCTGTATTCTAAATATATTGTAGGCTTGTTAGTATGATGCTTCCGACAGCCGACAGCGCACTTTTGGCCGAAAAGAATCTGTCGTGCAGGCATTAAAATTTTTGTAGGCCAACACCAGAGCGGCCGATTGTTTGCCAGTCAATACAGAATTCGGCCGACAATCAGCAGATTTGCAAGACTGGGCATGCTCAGAAAAGAAAAAACACATGGAAAGTTAACCATCACATGACATCACTTCTGCAGTCGGCTGCTGTTGGCCGTCAAAATTCGTGTGCAGTCTTTTACACTTTTCAGCGGACACGACAGCCCTGGACAAAAGACGGCCGATCGTTCGGCCGACGATCGGTACGTGTGTACAGGGCTTTACTGTGTCTTCTGATATGTAAACAAATAATGCATTCTGTATCGGCAACTAATCGGCTAACCAACTAATCGATTATGAAAATAGTTGTCAACTATTTTCATAATCGATTAGTTGACAATTAGTCGATTAGTTGTTTCGGCCCTAAAGTGGAGCTTCATGTGAATATCCTCTTGTAGGCAGAGACCACATTAAAGCGGTTGTATACTTAAAAAAAAAAAAAAACCCTGCAAGACAAAGGCATAATGAGGTAGTATGCATCGCAATTCTGTACTAATTAAAGGGAACAGGAAGCCAGATTATTCAAGATCGAGAACCACTCCTCTCATTTAGAGTGCTTAAGATCTCTTTCCCATCTTCCAACATTTACGTGTTAATTGTAATTTGGAAATGTATTCAGTTGTGTACAGTATATAAAAGTGTAATCAGCTTGGGAACCCCTAGGGCAGTGGTCTCCAAACTGCGGCCCTTTGTTTGCCTTTATCTGGCCCATGGGGCACTTTCCCTCCTACTGATGCAAGACACTATTCCTCCCACTGACACCAACAATGGGGCATAGTTCCTGTTACTGACATCAACGGGGCACTATTTCTCCCATTGAAACCAACAATGGGGCACTAATTCTCCCATTTTTGCAAGACGCCTCCCACGGACACTAACGATGAAGCACTATTCTTCCACTGACACCAATGATTCGGCACTATTCCTCCCCTGAATGCCAAAGATGGACTGTTTACACTCACTGACACCAAGACAATTTTTACTCCCAATGGCCATAGTCTGGCCCCCTAAGGTCTGAAGGATAGTAAACTGGCCTTTTTGTTTCGAAAGTTTGGAGACCCCTGCCCTAGGGTATATAAAAAGGCATGCTCTTAACAGGTTATACGTAGGTATTGTTTAGGAGGGGGTAATAAGCCGATGCTGGGTTTGTCCATACCAAAATAATTCAGTTGCTGGGGCTTTCTTATGTTCCTGAATACGCATGGCTTAACTTTAGACCATTCGAACTACTGTTTGAGTGTGCCTATAAAAGACTTCTACACAGACACAGTCATAATAGGGACTCAAATACACCAGCAGTTTACGGCAAAATTGCAGTAAAACGCGGTTTGTGTTTTTGCTGCTTTTTGCATTTTCCCGCGGTCAGAGTAGGCTAGTGTACATGTAACCCTACTGTGTATTGTGTAACTGTTACAGCCAGTTTTAATTTCACACTCTATCCACTAGAGGGGATATGAATTACAAGAAATTCTGAGAAAAAACATGGAGGATTGTGGAGAATGTAGTTTGTTAAGGAGACTGAGTTATCACCACAGGTTTGCTGGAAATTACAATTCCCAAGAAAGGGACATTAAAGAGGAGGAGCTGGACTAGTTTTCTCACAGGCTTAGAAAGGAAGAAGGTTCTCTTTCTGTGGGGGACACGGACTGAACCCAGTTGTGCGATGTGGAAAAAAAAAACAAAAAACAAACATGCCTATACTTATCTGCTCTGTGCAGTTGCTTTGCACAGAGCAGCCTTGATACTCTTCATCTGGGGTCCCCCACCGGCACTCCAGGCCCCTGTTGTTCATGGGGTGCCCCCATGGAAAGCCACTTTCCAGGGGGTTACCTGTGTGGTCTCGCTGATGAGTCCCACTGTTGCATCCAACATATGATGCATGCATTGAAAAACCTTAAGGCTTTACAACCACTTTAAGCATTCACTGTTGGCAACCTGTTAATTGCATTGGTTAACTACTGCAATGCTGTTATTTGACGTTGCTTTATTGTTGACTGCTGTGTTATATCTTTTAACTGTGAACCAATCCAGTATAAGCTTTCCTTACTGATTAATTAAGGTAAAGTCTCTCTTTACCTCTATCTGGTTGTTAAATACTTTGCCACTACCACTACTCAAACAGTTTGGTGTCATTTTCTGGGTTATACAGTATCTCACAAAAGTGAGTACACCCCCTCACATTTTTGTAAATATTTCATTATATCTCTTCGTGTGACAACACTGAAGAAACGACACTTTGCTACAATGTAAAGTAGTGTGTGTACAGCTTGTATAACAGTGTAAAATTGCTGTCCCCTCAAAATAACTCAACACACAGCCATTATTGTCTAAACAGCTGGCAACAAAAGTGAGTACACCCCTAAGTGACAAGGTACAAATTGGGCCCAATTAGCCATTTTCCTCCCTGGTGTCATGTGACTCATTAGTGTTACAATGTCTCAGGTGTGAATGGGCAGCAGGTGTGTTAAATTTGGTGTTATCACTCTGACTCTCTCATACAGGTCACTGGAAGTTTGACATGGCACCTCATGGCAAAGAATTCTCTGAGGATCTGAAAAAAAGAATTGTTGCTCTACATAAAGATGGCCTAGGCTAAAGGAAGAATGCCAAGACCCTGAAACTGAGTTGAAGCATGGTGGCCAAGACCATACAGCCATTTAACAGGACAGGTTTCACTCAGAACAGGCCTCGCCATGGTCCACCAAAGAAGTCGAGTGCACGTGCTCAGTGTCATATCCAGAGGTTATCTTTGGGAAATAGACGTTTGAGTGCTACCAGCATTGCTGCAGAGGTTGAAGGGGTGGTGGGGGGGGGGGGGGGGTCAGCCTGTCAGTGCTCAGACCATACGCCGCACACTGCATCAAATTGGTCTGCATGGCTGTCGTCCCAGAAGGAAGCCTCTTCTAAATATGATGCACAAGAAAGCCCGCAAAAAAGTTTGCTGAAGACAAGCAGACTAAGGACATGAATTACTGGAACCATGTCCTGTGGTCTGATGAGACCAAGATAAACTTTTTAGGTTCAGATGGTGTCAAGCTCATGTGGCGGCCACCAGGTGAAGAGTACAAAGACAAGTGTGTCTTGCCTACAGTCAAGCTTGGTGGTGGGAGTGTCATGGTCTGGGGCTGCATGAGTGCTGCCGGCACTGGGGAGCTTCAGTTCTTTGAGGGGACCATGAATGCCAACATGTACTGTGACATACTGAAGCAGAGCATGATCCCCTCACTTCAGAGCCTGGACCGCAGGGCAAGATTCCAACATGATAAAGACCCCAAACACACCTCCAAGATGACCACTGCCTTGGTAAAGAAGCTGAGGGAAAAGGTGATTGACTGGCCAAGCATGTCTCCAGACCTAAACCCTATTAAGCATCTGTGGGTCATCCTCAAATGGAAGATGGAGGAGCGTAAGGTCTCTAACATCAACCAGCTTCGTGATGTCATCATGGAAGAGGATTCCAGTGGCAAACTGTGAAGCTCTGGTGAACTCCATGCCCAAGAGGGTTAAGGCAGTGCTAAAAAATAATGGTGGCCACATAAAATATTGACACTTTGGGCCCAATTTGGACATTTTCACTTAAGGGTGTACTCACTTTTGTTGCCAGCGGTTTAGACATTAATGGCTGTGCGTTGAGTTATTTTGAGGGGACAGCAAATTGACACTGTTATACAAGCTGTACACTCACTACTTTACATTGTAGCAAAGTGTCATTTCTTCAGTGTTGTCACATTAAAAGATATAATAAAATATTTACACAAATGTGAGGGGTGTACTCACTTTTGTGAGATACTGTATGTATTGCTGTGTTTGGGGGTACTATATCCATATCCTCACACACAGGTGACTACATCCATATCCTCACACACAGGTGATTACATCCATATCCTCACACACGGGTGACTACATCCATATCCTCACACACGGGTGACTACATCCATATCCTCACACACGGGTGACTACATCCATATCCTCACACACAGGTGACTACATCCATATCCTCACACACAGGTGACTACATCCATATCCTCACACACAGGTGACTACATCCATATCCTCACACACAGGTGACTACATCCATATCCTCACACACGGGTGACTACATCCATATCCTCACACACGGGTGACTACATCCATATCCTCACACACGGGTGACTACATCCATATCCTCACACACAGGTGACTACATCCATATCCTCACACACAGGTGACTACATCCATATCCTCACACACAGGTGACTACATCCATATCCTCACACACAGGTGACTACATCCATATCCTCACACACAGGTGGCTACATCCATATCCTTACACACAGGTGACTACATCCATATCCTCACACACAGGTGACTAGTGACTACATCCATATCCTCACACACAGGTGACTTCATCCATATCCTCAGATCAGCCAAGTGTGTCAGAGAGTACAGAGCTGTTTGCAGAGTTGTAGGCTTAAGGAGGACCAGACACATCAAGCTGCTCCTTCGGGAAAAAGTATACATTTAAAAAAAATGTTTTTTACTATTCTGTTCAGGACTACATAAAAAAAAGAACTTCATTTTAGTGAGTAGTTGACACTGCACACATATCGGATGCCAATTTGTGCCCAACACACAATGCAATCAGCCTGATCTTGTTCCTATATACTAATTTTTATTGTGGGCTTAGCAGCATATATATTTTGACCTCTGGCACTAGCTTTTGTGCACAGAAAGTACTTACAGTTTTTTTCATGTGTCCATTACATTTATATCCTCTTGTCTGCTGCATCTCCCTCGCTCTGCTTCCCACACACCTTGCTTTACACTTTGTCTCCGCCCACTTGTGCCTGCTATCCACTCTGGAGCCTTCCCTCCAGTTTTGGGTACCGCCTCCTCCCTCTCCATATCCTCACACACAGGTGACTACATCCATATCCTAACACACAGGTGGCTACATCCATATCCTCACACACAGGTGACTACATCCATATCCTAACACACAGGTGACTACATCCATATCCTAACACACAGGTGACTACATCCATATCCTCACACACGGGTGACTACATCCATATCCTCACACACAGGTGACTACATCCATATCCTCACACACAGGTGGCTACATCCATATCCTAACACACAGGTGACTACATCCATATCCTCACACACGGGTGACTACATCCATATCCTCACACACAGGTGACTACATCCATATCCTCACACACAGGTGACTACATCCATATCCTAACACACAGGTGGCTACATCCATATCCTAACACACAGGTGGCTACATCCATATCCTCACACACAGGTGACTACATCCATATCCTCACACACAGGTGACTACATCCATATCCTAACACACAGGTGACTACATCCATATCCTAACACACAGGTGACTACATCCATATCCTCACACACGGGTGACTACATCCATATCCTCACACACAGGTGACTACATCCATATCCTCACACACAGGTGACTACATCCATATCCTCACACACAGGTGACTACATCCATATCCTCAGACCAGCCAAGTGTGTCAGAGAGTACAGAGCTGTTTGCAGAGTTGTAGGCACAAGGAGGACCAGACACATCAAGCTGCTCCTTCGGGAAAAAGTATACATTTAAAAAAAATGTTTTTTACTATTCTGTTCAGGACTACATAAAAAAAGAACTTCATTTTAGTGAGTAGTTGACACTGCACACATATCGGATGCCAATTTGTGCCCAACACACAATGCAATCAGCCTGATCTTGTTCCTATATACTAATTTTTATTGTGGGCTTAGCAGCATATATATTTTGACCTCTGGCACTAGCTTTTGTGCAGAGAAAGTACTTACAGTTTTTTGAATATATGAAAAAATGAAGGTGCGCTGATAAACGTGCGTAAAGCTGCTACCAAGATGTGTAGGTAATAATATGTAAAAAGGGTTGGTGCGCTAAACTTAATATTCCACATAAACAATATATACAAACATAAATTGATTGTGAAAAATTCAAAAGAAAAAGTCCATTCTCTTGTGACAACGTGCAAAATGAATAAACTTTGAAGTGACTTGAAACAAATTGTGAATCCTGTAACTTTGATTGGATATATGTGATCACCGCGTGAGACGATCCCCACCACCAACAGGCTATTCTTCTTACCAGAAAGACAGGTTTATGTGTGAGTTGAACATATTAAACGACCACTCACTCCCCATGCAGCTTCACCCGAAGTGTGTGTATAAGCCGCTTACCAGATATCAATATGGTTTGAACATGGGAATATAATCTCCTCTCCTCAGAATAGGCTGTCTGTTGGTATGACGATCCCAATACAGAGTATAGTGTCTCCTTGTGGCTCCGCAACGGATATGTAAAGAATGCAAGAGGACCAATAGTGCATTACCCCCGATTTATTGAAGAATAAAAACAATTGCACTTACATGTCTCTTTGAAATCACAGGCATATGCGTTGAATGGATACAGGAACGCTCCCGTGTCTGACTGCAGTAACAGACAACCGGGATGACGCGAGTGACGGCGCGGCACGCCTCCTCACTGACGCGTTTCCTCTTACGAGACTTCCACCGAGATAGGAGGGACGTGCGCGCCGTCACGCTCGCCAATAAATACCTCCTAAGATGAATGACCACTTCCGGTGTCCTGCAAATAGCACACAGGAAATGTTTACATCCGACATAAATATCGGTGGGATGGATCAGAATTGAAACTAAAGGGAGTATTAAATAAAACTCTTTATTGATATCTTTAAAATCAAAATAATGATTGGTTCTAATCTTCTTTAGCGGATTAATATGTTACTGAACCGTACTGATGTTTACTTCCGGTCCAAGCTGTTTTTGCATACCAAGCTCCAGACACCGGAAATGACATTCCTAGGCGCTATTCCATGGGGACATCGCTATATAACACACATATATGTTATTTCTTGTCTGTAAAAATTAAAATTTTATGTCTAGCTTAGTATATATGCAGAAACATATACATAATGAACATATTAGATTTAGGTTGAACTTTTAAGATAATAAATTTACAAAATATCATAATTTTGTACGTAAGTGCAATTGTTTTTATTCTTCAATAAATCGGGGGTAATGCACTATTGGTCCTCTTGCATTCTTTACATATCCGTTGCGGAGCCACAAGGAGACACTATACTCTGTATTGGGATCGTCATACCAACAGACAGCCTATTCTGAGGAGAGGAGATTATATTGCCATGTTCAAACCATATTGATATCTGGTAAGCGGCTTATACACACACTTCGGGTGAAGCTGCATGGGGAGTGAGTGGTCGTTTAATATGTTCAACTCACACATAAACCTGTCTTTCTGGTAAGAAGAATAGCCTGTTGGTGGTGGGGATCGTCTAACGTGGTGATCACATATATCCAATCAAAGTTACAGGATTCACAATTTGTTTCAAGTCACTTCAAAGTTTATTCATTTTGCACGTTGTCACAAGAGAATGGACTTTTTCTTTTGAATTTTTCACAATCAATTTATGTTTGTATATATTGTTTATGTGGAATATTAAGTTTAGCGCACCAACCCTTTTTACATATTATTACCTACACATCTTGGTAGCAGCTTTATGCACGTTTATCAGCGCACCTTCATTTTTTCATATATTCCCTACATTCCAACGGGTTGCTGCAGATAAACCTATGGATATTTTTGAATATCATAAAACCAGAATATTGGCCGTCGAGGATGTTTTTGACAAACATCTATCAGACCCTACAGATCTAAGGGGCATTTTTATGCGCCTTAAGAATATTATGGTGTCTGAATTACACGCATCATGGGACATTGTTTTCCTGGAGAAATACATCCAGGAAAAAATGGTCCCTAGAAGTTTAAGATGGAAACATCAACCCAGATCAAGGCGATACGGAAATGATGGAATGGTTCCATTTTTTTAATGGAGCCGGCATGAGCCTCTTAAACTTCCTCGTTGACAAGAGAAGGAAAAAAGTTTTAAAGTTAAACAAAGAAATTTTGGAAATTAAGGAAAAATTAACCCCCTTCATCTTGGAAGAAGCTTATAAAGTTTATTACCAAGAGTTAAGGGAGATTATAGCTATTGAAGAAGAAGAACAGAAAGCAAAAAAACGTAAAAAATACTTTAGAGACCTGGAAGACTATCAATCAGGCAAAGTCTTCAAATGGCAATTGAATTTGTCAGATGAAGAGGAGGAAATAGTTAGAGACATGGAGATTACCAATCCCTTAGGAGAAGGGACGTCCAGTGGGACTGCAACACCCTTCGGGTTCAAAGACTCCAGGAGCACGGCTATTACAACTGCGAATGCTCAGGAGTCCAACAGACCTAATCAAGGGGCGTTACCCCCAAAAAACAAGGGATATAGACCTTTAAGAGATGCCTCTACTAATGCCGGAGAAAAACGGAAAAGAGAGAGCACTAAAGAGGAATTCCGTCCTATGAGACAAGAATACTATAGAGATGACACTGATAAAAAACATAGATCATCTGAGAGAAGACCGAGAGGATCTAGATCCAGGTCACCAGAGAGAAGATCTAGACGTTCTAGGTCTAGGTCCCCTAGACGTGTCCCATTAGACTATATGGGCAACAGTCTAGATACACCTCATACCCCAAGACCATATCCCCAAAGTACACAGAACAGATTTGAACCTCTTAGACACGAGGGATATGAGGACAGAGGAGAGGAAAGAACACAACAGTCCTCAAAAACACCCATTAGTACTAAGAAGCGGGGTTTTTTAGGACGGGGCCACAAGAAAGGCAAGAAAAGAAAGTAAAGAGAGGATGCAGAGGAGGATCAAAAAAGAAAGGTCCTAAAACTGATGAGGCGGGGATATTCAACCTAAGCGGGGTCATTCTGACTGAGAGTGAGAAACATACGCTCAACAAAGGATTGAAATATGCCCCAAGACAACCCCTCAATAAATTTCAGACCTTTGTTGACATCCAAAAGTACATTAGAAAATTGAACGTGAAAAGGCATTTTCTATCAAAGGCTGGTGAGCGTAACTATGTGTCATACCAATCTTCCTCAGTGGTAAATACGGGTTTGAGGAATTCCTCTCTATTTAACCCAGATGGAAAACAAAGTAACAATATCGTAGTTTTCAAAGATATGCTGCTTAAAGAACTTGAGGAGAAAGATGTAAAACACAAACCTCAACCAGATCTGATGAAGGGTATAAAAACTTTGTGTGATAACAAAAACCTTATCATCAGACCAGCCGATAAAGGTGGGGGAATCGTATTGTTAAAACGGGAGGACTATGTGGAAGAAATGAAAAATCTCTTGTCCGATACTAACACATACGAAGTTCTGAAAAAGGACCCCACACGTACATATAAGGAGAAATTGAAAAAAATAGTCAACAAAGGTTTTGATACAGGCATCCTAACTGACAAAGAAAAGGAATATCTAATACCATTGGCACCTAGGCTACCTACCATCTATTATTTGCCTAAGGTGCACAAACATCCCACTAAACCACCGGGGAGACCCATTGTGAGTGGGATCGATTCTATCACATCCAGAATCGGAAGGTATGTAGACTATTTCCTGCAGCCTCTGGTACAAGACACTCCTGCGTACCTAAAAGACACTACGCAGTGTATACAAGAGATGACACAAATGGAAGTTAATGGAGATGTGCTCCTCGTTACTGCGGATGTGTCATCCTTATATACGATAATCCCACATGAGATGGGATACGAGGCTGTGAGCACATTTTTGGAAACAAACTATGAAATACCGTTGAAACAAAAAGAGTTCATCCTGGATCTTTTAAAATTCGGGATGGAACACAATTATTTTTATTACGATGGTAACTTTTACCTCCAACGTACAGGTGTTGCCATGGGGGCCAAATTTGCCCCAAGTTTGGCAAATCTTTTCATGGCCTTATGGGAAGATCGGAATGTTTTTTCAAACAAGACAAGAGAACTGCTTTTCTGGAGGCGCTATATTGATGATACGTTACTGGTGTGGAAAGGAAAAGAGACATCATTGAAGAAATTCATGGAAAGATTAAACTGCAACGATTGGGGAATTAGACTCACTTATGAGTCAAGCCCAACAGCAGTTAACTTTCTAGATTTAGTCATTTCCAGAAAAGGGTCTGGTTTCATTACTAGATCCTATTTCAATCCCACAGACCGTAACGGTTTCATCATGATGGATAGCTGCCACCATCCGAACTGGTTGAAATCAGTACCTAAGAGCCAGTTTAAAAGAATAAGACGAAACTGTACACAGGATTCGGACTTCCAAGAACAAGCTCTAATACTTAAAGGAAGGTTTCTTGAAAAAGGCTATGATGCCACAATCCTGGATGAGGAGATAAAAGAAGTAGGTACTCTTTCACAAGGAAAATTGATAACTCCGAAAGATCACAATATACCTACTAATAGTAGATCCAAATTTGAGTTCGCCTTTGTCACACAATTTTCAAACAATTACAGGTGGCTCAACCATACGTTTCGGAAACACTGGGGCATACTTCAGGGAGATAAAGTCCTGGGACCTCATCTCCCTGAAAGACCGAATATGATTTATAGAAAAACTAGAAATCTTAAAGACATCATAGCCCCCAATCCAGTACAAAAACCTGTCGCCCCAAGAATTTTTCCTGACATGAAAGGGTATTTTCCCTGTAGAAGTTGCAAGATTTGCAAAGGAGCAAAAACAAAAAGAACTTCTAAGTTCAGTTCGAGCAACACGGGGAAGGAATACCAAATCAAGGAATTCATTTCATGTCATACCAAAGGGGTAATATATCTCCTACAATGCGAGTGTGGTTTCCAGTACGTGGGACGTACCATTCGAACAGCCAGCATTCGCATTGGGGAGCATTTGACAAATATAAAGACTGGTTTTATAGGACATAGTGTTTCTTTACATTTTAGCAAATGTCACAAAAAGAATCCCAAAAATCTACAGATATAGTGATCGAGAAATATGTACCCCATTGGAGGGGGAGTAACCTCAAGAGGTCAATATCCAGAAGGGAAACCTTCTGGATATATGAGCTTAGATGTTATCGGCCTTTGGGGTTAAATGTAGAATGGGACATCAATGCTCACATAAATAATAGCTAAAGTATTTTTTCATTCCTTAATTCCAAAACGTCATTTTAATCAATTATATTAAATAATTTATAACAGATTTTTAAATTTTTAAATTTATTATGATATATTTTTTTAAATTAATTATGATATTTTGTAAATTTATTATCTTAAAAGTTCAACCTAAATCTAATATGTTCATTATGTATATGTTTCTGTATATATACTAAGCTAGAAATAAAATTTTAATTTTTACAGACAAGAAATAACATATATGTGTGTTATATAGCGATGTCCCCATGGAATAGCGCCTAGGAATGTCATTTCCGGTGTCTGGAGCTTGGTATGCAAAAACAGCTTGGACCGGAAGTAAACATCAGTACGGTTCAGTAACATATTAATCCGCTAAAGAAGATTAGAACCAATCATTATTTTGATTTTAAAGATATCAATAAAGAGTTTTATTTAATACTCCCTTTAGTTTCAATTCTGATCCATCCCACCGATATTTATGTCGGATGTAAACATTTCCTGTGTGCTATTTGCAGGACACCGGAAGTGGTCATTCATCTTAGGAGGTATTTATTGGCGAGCGTGACGGCGCGCACGTCCCTCCTATCTCGGTGGAAGTCTCGTAAGAGGAAACGCGTCAGTGAGGAGGCGTGCCGCGCCGTCACTTGCGTCATCCCGGTTGTCTGTTACTGCAGTCAGACACGGGAGCGTTCCTGTATCCATTCAACGCATATGCCTGTGATTTCAAAGAGACATGTAAGTGCAATTGTTTTTATTCTTCAATAAATCGGGGGTAATGCACTATTGGTCCTCTTGCATTCTTTACATATCCGTTGCGGAGCCACAAGGAGACACTATACTCTGTATTGGGATCGTCATACCAACAGACAGCCTATTCTGAGGAGAGGAGATTATATTCCCATGTTCAAACCATATTGATATCTGGTAAGCGGCTTATACACACACTTCGGGTGAAGCTGCATGGGGAGTGAGTGGTCGTTTAATATGTTCAACTCACACATAAACCTGTCTTTCTGGTAAGAAGAATAGCCTGTTGGTGGTGGGGATTGTCTCACGTGGTGATCACATATATCCAATCAAAGTTACAGGATTCACAATTTGTTTCAAGTCACTTCAAAGTTTATTCATTTTGCACGTTGTCACAAGAGAATAGACTTTTTCTTTTGAATTTTTCACAATCAATTTATGTTTGTATATATTGTTTATGTGGAATATTAAGTTTAGCGCACCAACCCTTTTTACATACACTTACAGTTTTTTGCATGTGTCCTTTACATTTATATCCTCTTGATTGCTGTTATCTCCCTCGCTCTGCTTCCCACACACCTTGCTTTACACTTTGTCTCCGCCCACTTGTGCCTGCTATCCACTCTGGAGCCTTCCCTCCAGTTTTGGATACCGCCTCCTCCCTCTCCAGTCATGTCCCCTATGGGGATGCCTGTCACAGGTCTGAGGAGATTTCTCTCCATCTTTTCCATGTATCCTTCTGCTGGGTGTGGGATGACTCTGCTCTGGGTGTTTGTACCTTCTGTGCTCTCCCTGTTCTAAACTTCAATTGTCTGCTGTTTTATTGTATCCTGTATCCCAGTTCTGTTTATTTTCACTTTCAGCACATTTATTTGGTGATTTTACACTGGGTTCACTTCTGTTTGTTGACTTGTCTTTTGATCTCTGGTGCTGCAGGTTGCTTTGCAGCGCCTTCCTTTTCCTTTTTCCTGTACAATGACCTGTCCACCATTTTCTCCTATTTCAGCCCCGATTAATTTTTGGCGGCCATCTTGCTTAGGTAACATGATGATCTGTCTTGTCTCTAGTACTTGCCATTAGTGCCTGGGTTTCGCTCCATCGTTTATTTATGATCATTTTCCATGTATCACTTTGGTGTTGTTTTATTCTGCGCCTCTAATTAAGATATTTGCCCACCATTTTTAGCTGGAACCTTTGCACTTGATGACGTCATCACGTGTGGGTGGTGATGAATAAAGGGTTTATTTTTTGGACTTCTATGTTGTTTTGCTTCACTTCATTGTTGTCCTGAGGAAGACAAGCTTGTGTCTCATCGAAAACCAAACTGCACTACTGGCCGACTGAGCTTCATCAAAACGTACACAATGAAATCGCTGCTGTTTTGATATATTCTCTCTGCAAGACCTGTGAGTGCTTCTATAACAGTTTTGGGTTTGTATGGATTTCTTTGTGGGGTAGCACCTGGACATTTACCTCAAACATTGAATTCTGTGGCTACCCTTCAGACTGTTTTAGAAGTAATTTGTAGTATGGCATTAAACATTAGCCCTGTGTGATTGTCAGATTCATGAACATTATATCAGAATATAGGACTGAGGCAGTTATGACATTTCTGAAAAAAGCATTTGATTTATTTCATGAAGGCTTGTGATTACAGAGGCAATTCAAAGGACATCTTCCCTGACCGGGAATCGAACCCGGGCCGCGGCGGTGAGAGCGCCGAATCCTAACCACTAGACCATCAGGGAGACTGGCAGCTGATTTTGCTGGCAGCTGATTTTGCTGGCAGCTGATGGCACTGTGGCAAGTATCTGGCATCTGTGCATAGTTACATAGTAGATGAGGTTGAATAAAGACAATAGTCCATCCAGTTCAACCTGTGTAGGTGTATGTGACTGTAATCATCTAACATAGCCCTAACATAACCAAGTATCTGGCATCTGTGCAGCGAAGATTTCTACAGTAATCATCAGCCAACCAACTATAGGATATACTCATTTGGTTATATTCATGGCAAAATGCACAGTTCAAAACAAAAAAAAATAAAGCTGAAGACCCTTACCCAGGAGAAAGAGCAGCTTTGCAGTATGTAGAATAAAGTTTATATGGTTGAAAGTAGCTTTTGACTCAGAGTGTTTAACAGCTTCAAACCTGGTTAGCCTGCTGTGTCTGGAATTTGGTTTTAACACATTTCATATTTGCTTAGTTGTATTACAAACAGTTTATTAGCAACATCTCCTTTTCCAAGAAGTGGATAAAAAAGACAAGCTTGTTTCCGCCCGGTTTCGAACCTTTCGCGTGTTAGGCGAACGTGATAACCACTACACTACGGAAACCTGGGTGATAGAGATGTGTATCCATTGGGATGTAGAGAAGTTACAGATTAAGAGACCCAAACCTAGGGTTTGGATTTATTTATTTACATCATAATATAATTCAAAAATATTTCTGCGCTGAGAATTTGTGAATGAAAAGTGAATCAAAAGCAGCTAACACAGACCCATAGAAAAAGTCCAAACAATACATATAAAACAATTTGTGTTGCGTTAATGTACGTGCAAAATAGGTTATAAACCAAAAAATTGATGTAGATTGATAAACACTAAAAATTAGAAAAATCATACAATAACCAGTGACAGTGTAATGAACCTTCAAAACAATATATAAATGTTCATTGTAAATAACAAGGAATAAAGTCCTCTGATGTGATTGAGCCAAAGGAAAAATGAAAAGGATGTGTTCAAATGAGAAGTGAAAAGAAGCACCACATAATTCCAGTGAAATCTGATGAAAAACAATCCTTGTGTATCACCCGTGGGAAAATGATATATAGAACTGCTCACCAGACCCTTAAGGTCTTCAGGCATATGGGCAACCACAGACAGGTGGATATCACAGGTATGGAGCTCATCAGGCACACACTTCTCCCACAAAAGGTACCAGGGTCCAATATTAGAAGGGTGGGGAGTTTCTCATGTAAGTATAGCCCATGCATGGGCCTAAATGATGAGCTCCTTCTCTTTACAGCTCTGCTCTGCTACAAGCCTGATTCAGATGTGACCACCCTTTATTCCTTGTTATTTACAATGAACATTTATATATTGTTTTGAAGGTTCATTACACCGTCACTGGTTATTGTATGATTTTTCTAATTTTTAGTGTTTATCAATCTACATAAATTTTTTGGTTTATAACCTATTTTGCACGTACATTAGCGCAACACAAATTGTTTTATATTTACATCACAAAGCCTTTAGATACATGCAAGCTTGCAAATTGTGTAAATAATATGTGAATGTGAAGGTCTATAGCAGGGATGCTCTGCCCACAACCTCAAATTAAGGAAGTGCATGCCCATGCTCTGAGATGGTGGGTCAGCAAGCCCAGATTGCGATCAACGGGTTGCAGACCTGCCATCCCCAAGCATCAGAATGCATGGAGCCGATGCTGGCAGCGAATGTAGCAGGCAGCCACGGATGGAGATGGAGCCATATAGGCCGATACTTCCTCTGTAGCACCAGCTCCTGTCCTAGGCGGAGTGATACCAAGTGCACTTCCCCTGGGACCTTTCTAGCAGCCTAGAGAGCGTTGCCAGCAGAAGCTAGAAGAGGTGATCAAAAAAAATCACAATAAGCGCATTTTGATTGGTTTGCGCAAAAGATATTGTGTCTACTAACTACGGAAAAGATTTATGTCATTTTTATTGTTTTCTTTTTTTTTTACTAGTAATGGCGGCGATCTGTGATTTTATGCGGGACTGCAACATTGTGGCGGACAGATCGGACCCCTAACTGATATTTTTTTACACTTTTGGGGGGACCAGTGACATTACATAGTTACATAGTAGGTGAGGTTGAATAAAGACAATAGTCCATCCAGTTCAACCTGTGTAGGTGTGTGGCTGTAATCATCTTACATACCCCTGAATGTTCTGATCTTTGAGATGTACGTCTAAGAGTCTTTTGAAAGCCACCATACTTCCCGCAGAAACCACCTCTTGTGGTAGAGAATTCCACAATCTTGTAGCCCTAACGGTAAAGAGCCCCCCCCCCCCCCACGTTGCCTGAGGTTAAATTGCTTCTCCTCTAATCGCATTGTATGCCCTCGAGTAATCCCTCCGATTGAATAGCATTTTTTCTATGCCGAGATCACCATTGAGATATTTATAAATTGCAATCATGTCCCCTCTCAGGCGTCTCTTCTCCAGGGAGAATAAATCAAGCGATTGCAGACGCTCTTCATAATTAAAGCGGTAGTATCCCGCTTTTTGACACTTTTACCTACAGGTAAGCCTATAATAAGGCTTACCTGTAGGTACAAATAATATCTCCTAAACTGGCACGGTTTAGGAGATATTTGCAGTGCATGCAGCCGCTCGCGCGAGCGGCGCATGCGCTCTGAAGGTCCGGGGGGACCTTTAATTATGTTTGCCGGGAGCTTGCTGGAAAATCACTCCCGCTTGCGGGCCAATCATCGCGCCTGAGCCGTCTCTTCCGGCCAATCACCGCGCCGGAGCCGCCGAACCCGGAAGAGACAGCAAGGGATCAAGGCAGCGCCCACAGCGATGTCCGGGGGTCCGTGTCGGGGCTTCGTTCTAAGGTAAGTTACACATAATGGGCTAGTATGCGATGCATACTAGCTCATTATGCCTTTGTCTTGCAGTTTTTTTTTTTTTTTTTTTTAGGGTTTACAACCGCTTTAAGGTCCTCCAAACCCCTAATTAGTTTAGTTGCCCTTCTCTGGACTCTCTCCAGCTCCAACACATCCCTCCTGAGGACTGGCGACCAGAACTGGACAGAATACTCCAGATGCGGTCGGACCAGAGTTTTATAAAGTGGAAGGATTATAGTCTTATCCCTGGAATACATCCCTTTCTTTATGCATGTTAATATTCTGCTGGCTTTGGCAGCTGCCGCTTGACATTGCATGCTGTTGCCTAGTCTATCATCAACCAAGACTCCCAGATCTTTCTCCATTTTTGATTCCCCCAAGGGTTCCCCCCCCTAAAGTGTATTGTGCTTTTATGTTTTTTTTCCCCAAGTGCAAAACCTTACTCTTCTCCACATTAAACCTCATTTGCCATGTCGCTGCCCACTCTGTTATTTTGTCCAGGTCATTCTGCAGGATATCTGCTTCATGCTGTGCAGTTATTGCCCTGCCCAATTTTGTCTCATCTGCAAAAACTGATATAGAACTACTGATCCCGTCCTACTGACCAGTCTGAGTATGCGCTGTTTATTACCACCCTTTTGGACACGCCCTTTTAGCAAACCCTGCGGTCGATGCCTGCAGACCTTATTTTATAAATTAAGCGCTTGTGGGGAACTGTATCAAACGCCTTAGCGAATTCCAGGTACACCACATCCACTGGTCTCCCCCTATCTAGCTCACAACTCACTTCCTTGTAGAATGTTAAGAGATTGACTTTTGGCAGGTTCTACCGCCCACTGAACACAAGAAATTCAAGTGACTGGGGCTGGTCTGCAACAGCAACCCTACTGTGTGTAATGCACACACTTGTGGTGCACTAGTGTGGGATTCCATCAGTAAACGCACGCGGTGAGGAGATGATAAAACACCTTCTTACCGCCTGTCTAATGCTCTCTGAAAAGCAATCCAAGTGTTTATTGCTCTTCAGAAAGCACAGCTAGTGTGAAGGAGACCTAAGGGGGGGGGGGGGGGGTGAACAGAACTCACAGATCCTGCATTTTTTTCTCCTAGTCAGAGAGTCTCATGTAGACATATATGAAAGATGATTTCTTCTAGTAGGAAGGAATACTTGGTGTGTGTTCCCTCTGACACTGTCCCTGAGGATTAACAACAGCCTCTTGGTGTGTAAATAAACAGATTATATATAGAGAATGCTTTCCTCTGCTCTAAAACCAGGAACTGTGACTGTCCAGGCTGCTGCACAACATGATTCTCCCCTTCCTCAAGCAATATACAGAAAAAAAGACTCACATGGGAATAGGAGAGCTCAGGGATCATTATGGCTTCTTCTTGCTCTGCTCTGGTATTGACAATCAAAACAAGGCGGCAGAGGAAGGGGGAGGGGTTACAGCATAAATGCAGGCTGATTGGATAAGCCTGAGAATCCCCCCCCCCCCATGCAAGTCGGGGCAGTGAAATAGTTTTGTCCAGCCCTGCACCTGAATAGTGATGACTAGTTAATTTCGAACGACTCATTGAAAATGAATCGATTCTTCGGTTTACTTGCTGAGCTTGCTCACAAGCAAGTGAACCAAAGCTCTGACCCAACCTTACTTCATACAGCAACCCCTGTATAGAATATACATAGAACTACCCGACAGAGCTGACACTCTAATATACAGATAAAGGTTGTAGTATATAGATAGATGTGTGTCCTGCAGAGCTAACCAATATATACTGTATCCTCTCTGTATATTAGAGCGTCAGCTCTGCAGGACACACATCTCTCTATATACTGTCTCTGTATTCTCTCTGTATATTAGAGGGTCAGCTCTGCAGGATACATCTCAATATATACTGTATCCTCGCTGTATATTAGAGCGTCAGCTCTGCAGGACACACATCTCCCTATATACTGTCTCTGTATCCTCTCTGTATATTAGAGCGTCAGCTCTGCAGGATACATCTCTATATATACTGTATCTTCTCTGTATATTAGAGAGTCAGCTCTGCAGGACACACATCTCTCTATATACTGTCTCTGTATTCTCTCTGTATATTAGAGGGTCAGCTCTGCAGGACACATCTCACTATATACTGTATCCTCTCTGTATATTAGAGCGTCAGCTCTGCAGGACACATATCTCTCTATATACTGACTCTGTATATTAGATGGTCAGCTCTGCAGGATACATCTCAATATATACTGTATCCTCTCGGTATATTAGAGCGTCAGCTCTGCAGGACACACATCTCTCTATATACTGTCTCTGTATTGTCTCTGTATATTAGAGGGTCAGCTCTGCAGGACACATCTCACTATATACTGTATCCTTCCTCTCTGTATATTAGAGCGTCAGCTCTGCAGGACACATATGTCTCTAAATATTGTCTCTGTATTCTCTCTGTATATTAGAGGGTCAGCTCTGCAGGACACATCTCACTATATACTGCATCCTCTCTGTATATTAGAGCGTCAGCTCTGCAGGACACACATCTCTCTATATACTGTCTCTGTATTCTCTCTGTATATTAGAGGGTCAGCTCTGCAGGATACATCTCACTATATACTGTATCCTCGCTGTATATTAGAGCGTCAGCTCTGCAGGACACACATCTCTCTATATACTGTCTCTGTATTCTCTCTGTATATTAGAGGGTCAGCTCTGCAGGACACATCTCACTATATACTGGATCCTCTCTGTATATTAGAGCGTCAGCCCTGCAGGACACATATCTCTCTATATACTGTCTCTGTATTCTCTCTGTATATTAGAGGGTCAGCTCTGCAGGACACATCTCACTATATACTGGATCCTCTCTGTATATTAGAGCGTCAGCTCTGCAGGACATACATCTCTCTATATACTGTCTCTGTATTCTCTCTGTATATTAGAGGGTTAGCTCTGCAGGATACATCTCAATATATACTGTATCCTCTCTGTATATTAGAGCGTCAGCTCTGCAGGACACACATCTCTCTATATACTGTCTCTGTATCCTCTCTGTATATTAGAGGGTCAGCTCTGCCGGACACATCTCTATATATACTGTATCTTCTCTGTATATTAGAGAGTCAGCTCTGCAGGACACACATCTCTCTATATACTGTCTCTGTATTCTCTCTGTATATTAGAGGGTCAGCTCTGCAGGACACATCTCACTATATACTGTATCCTCTCTGTATATTAGAGCGTCAGCTCTGCAGGACACATATCTCTCTATATACTGACTCTGTATATTAGATGGTCAGCTCTGCAGGATACATCTCAATATATACTGTATCCTCTCGGTATATTAGAGCGTCAGCTCTGCAGGACACACATCTCTCTATATACTGTCTCTGTATTGTCTCTGTATATTAGAGGGTCAGCTCTGCAGGACACATCTCACTATATACTGTATCCTTCCTCTCTGTATATTAGAGCGTCAGCTCTGCAGGACACATATGTCTCTATATATTGTCTCTGTATTCTCTCTGTATATTAGAGGGTCAGCTCTGCAGGACACATCTCACTATATACTGCATCCTCTCTGTATATTAGAGCGTCAGCTCTGCAGGACACACATCTCTCTATATACTGTCTCTGTATTCTCTCTGTATATTAGAGGGTCAGCTCTGCAGGATACATCTCACTATATACTGTATCCTCGCTGTATATTAGAGCGTCAGCTCTGCAGGACACATATCTCTCTATATACTGTCTCTGTATTCTCTCTGTATATTAGAGGGTCAGCTCTGCAGGACACATCTCACTATATACTGGATCCTCTCTGTATATTAGAGCGTCAGCCCTGCAGGACACATATCTCTCTATATACTGTCTCTGTATTCTCTCTGTATATTAGAGGGTCAGCTCTGCAGGACACATCTCACTATATACTGGATCCTCTCTGTATATTAGAGCGTCAGCTCTGCAGGACATACATCTCTCTATATACTGTCTCTGTTTCCTCTCTGTATATTAGAGGGTCAGCTCTGCAGGACACATCTCACTATATACTGTATCCTCTCTGTATATTAGAGCGTCAGCCCTGCAGGACACATATCTCTCTATATACTGTCTCTGTATTCTCTCTGTATATTAGAGGGTCAGCTCTGTGGGACACATCTCACTATATACTGTATCCTCTCTGTATATTAGAGCGTCAGCTCTGCAGGACACGCATGGGGGGGGGGTCGATGGATTAGAGTGACACTGGTATCAGGAGTCGGGTTTGCCTGCGGTGATAATCTTCCTGGAGCGCCCTAAGCGGCTGGTGATGGGGGTGATATGGGAAAATTTGGGTGAGCTAAAGCACCCACCTGGTGCTGCCCCTGACTAGTACCCACTCTGCCAGCTTTCTCCCACCCACGTCAGGTTACTGCTGGAGGGAGGTGAGAGTAGAATCCTCCCTCCGGCAACTGTTGCAGCCCCGCTGTGTGCTCTGTTTTCCATCTGCCTCAGACAGCAACATGATCACACCTCTCATTCAGGCAGATGAGAATAGAGCACTGATAAGCTCCCAGCGCTCCTCCTTCATAGAATCGCACAGCTGGTGTCACCTCTCTGACAGACCGAGCAGGGGCAAGCGCACCTCTTCACTTGCGGTGGGGGGACGCCCCCCGCTGATCTGCGCTCTATGCCGGTGCCTACCTTGCCTATAGGTTGTGCCGGCCCTGTTCATGTGGACCTTGCTTTGTGTACTGGTCCAAATCATTTGGTGAAGTGGAATTATGATGTTTTTCAGGGGTTGGGCTTGGCCCCTTAGTTCCAGTGAAGTGAACTTTGTGGGAACAGTTTGGGGATGGCCCCTTCCTGTTCCAACATGACTGCACACCAGTCAGAGGCGTAACTAGAACCTTCAGGGCCCCGATGCAGGAAACCATGAAGGGACCCCCGGCCCCCTAGCCGGGGCCCTTCCCTTCAAGCCTGGGGCTCTTCCCACTGATTCTGGGCCTCTTTACTCTCGTTGCAGGGCCCTTTATTACGGTCCTGCAGCGAGACCCTTTCACAAGTTCTGTTGTGGGCCCCCTTCCTGCCATCTTGGGGCCTCCCCATGGTGGTGGAATGCCAGGTCCCAGTCGCAAGTGTGACCTTTGCAATCCTGGAAGTTCACTCACTGGGGCCAGTGGTTTTTATTTTTTGGTATTTTAATTGTATTATTTTTTATTTTTATGAACTATGACTCCGTTCAGAAAAGGAAGGAGCTGGTAAATTACATTTTTACCGATCCCTTTCCTGGTTCTCTATTGTGACACATCCCCTGCAGCAGCCGGCAGGAGAGGGAAGGGAGAACAGTGGGGGAGGAGGGCAGTACAGTAGGGGGGGACCAGGGGAGCACACAGGGGCCAAGAGACAGCAGAATACAAGTGAACTGGATAGAAGGAGTCACGGGGGCAGCATACAGAGGAACCAATCTTCTCCATTTTCCTCCTGCAGCTACAGGAGGAAGTAGGAGGACAGTGATTTCTCTACATGCTGCCCCCGCCGCACCTCCTATCCAGGTGTACAGGGGAGCTGCACGGGCCCCCTGGAGCATGGGGCCCAGTTGCAATTGCAACCCCTGCAGTTACTCCCCTGACACCAGTGCACCAAGCAAGGTCCATAAAGACATGGATGAGCGAGTTTGGGGTGGAGGAACTTGACTGGCCTGCACAGAGTCCTGACCTCAACCCGATAGAACACCTTTGGGATTAATTAAAGTTGAGACTGCGAGCCAGGCCTTTATGTCCACATCAGTGCCTGACCTCACAAATGCCCTTTTTGAAGAATGGTCAGACAATCCCATAGACTCCTAAACCTTGTGGACAGCCTTCCCAGAAGAGTTGAAGCTGTTATAGCTGCAAATGGTGGGCCAACTCAATATTGAACCCTGTGGACTGGGATGCCATTAACTAGGCTAGCGGTATCCCAGAGCGTGACTCGGGGTAGGAATTTCCTGCTATTATCGGTATCCCCGAGTCAAGCTCGGGGTGAATGTGCAGAGCTGTGCAGACAGCGCAGCGGAGTGTCTTACCTTATCCTGGCGATCCAGCGATGAGCTCTCATTGCTGTGACCGCCAGCCGAGATCCCCGCCGCTCGTCTGTCGGTAGGAGGACTTCCTAGTTCCGTTCCCTGCAGCAGCAATGCTGCATGGGAGCGGAACTAGGGAGGGAAATTCAAAAAAAAAAAAACGTTGCACAAAACACAAACACATTTTATATTATATATATCAATATATATATATATATATATATATATATATATATATATATATATATATATATATGCGCATATAAATATATATATATATATATATATGCGCATATAAATATATATATATATATATATATGCGCATATATATATATATATATATATATATATATATATATACATATATATATATATATATATATATATATATATATATATATATATATATATATATATATATATATGTGTGTATATATATATGTATATATATTGTGGCAGGGCACATGGATCCGTGGTCGACGGAAGATACGTGTCACCGAGGTTCCTGGCCTCGGTGAGATAAGAGCCGGTAATTCTGTGTCAGCAGCAGCTAGTGCTGTTTGACATTTTTTTATTTTAGTGTGGCTGCAAAGCCGAATCCGCGCCGGCTCTTATTGGGAGCAGTTAAGGTATGGGTGGGTGGCTGCTCCCCACGCTCCAGGCCAGGTCTTGCCTGGGGTTTATAAGGCAGACAGTCTAACAGGTGTTTGAGATTTGTCTCCAGGCACCAGAAGGCTGTGGAAGTGAGTGTTGAGGAAAAAGCTTACAAGCAGATGAGCTGACCCATTGCTGTGTGTGAACAGCACCAAAGAGACACAGGTGAATGGACTTGTTGCTGTGCTTAAACCTGCCTTTAAGACTGTCAGTTTTCCTTTTTGTTGGGTGTGAGTTAACACCAAGAAAGACTGTTACTTTTGTGTTCCTGAAGTGTAAATAAAACACTCCTGATTTACTTTGAAGAACCATCTGTTTTGCCTCTGTACTGCACCCGCAAATCCTACCTACCAGAGCAAATCCCCACATTTGGTGGAGGATGCGGGCATGCGCAGTGAGGCTGGCGTAAAACGCCAAAATATTTTTGTTCTGCTGAATGTGACTGTACATGTCGTATATTAAGCCTGCTAAGCTGCAGCCACAGGAAAAGATGGAGGAATTGATAAGGCAGCTTACCCAGGCCAGTTTAGGACAACAGCAGGCCATAGAGCTACAGCGGGAGACTAACCTCCAACAGCAGAAAAGACATGAGGAGGCTATGCGTGCACAGCAGGAGACTAATCAACGGCTGCTGCAACATGTGTTGGCGTTGGAAAAGTCTGGGGTGTCTCGGGGAGTGCATGATGCCCGGAAAGCGGTCCGTGCAGCGATACCCAAGATGGCTCCCACGGATGACGTTGAGACGTACCTCGCCATATTTGAAAAAGTGGCGGTCCGGGAGAAGCTACCCCGTGACCAGTGGGCTGAGGTGGTCGCTCCGTTCCTGGCATCCGGACCCCAGCAGGTGTTTTTCGATTTGACAGATGACCAAGCTGCCGACTACCCGACCGTAAAAGGTGAGATCCTGGCGAGACTGGGCGTAAATGTCTTAGTCCGCGCTCAGCGAGTGCATCAGTGGGGCTACAAAGCGGCCGAACCGGCCAGGCCACAATATTACGATTTACTGCACAGACTGCAAAAATGGCTGCAGCCTGATTTGTTAAAGCCCACTGATATGCTGGACCGCTTATTGGCTGACATGTTTTGGAGGGCCTTGCCTTATCCCCTCCAGCACTGGATCGGCCAGGCTTCTCCTGACAATGCTCTGGATATGGTTGACCTGGTGGAGCGCTATGAGGCCACCAAGAACTTGCAGGGATGTCAGAGGCGGCTCTAGACTTTTTGAGGCCTTAGGCGAAATTAAAATATGAGGCCCCCCTTGCGCGATAAAGCCCCAGGGAGCTATGTAAGAGGCACCGTGACCCAAGGACTCGAGAGCCATGTTTATGCCACGGTCTTATCTTCAGCAGAACTTCTGCTGAAGATAAGACCGTGGCATAAACATGGCTCTCAGTCAAGTCCTTGGGTCACGGTGCCTCTTACATAGCTCCCCCATGGGTATAAAAAAGGAGATCTCGATAGTGAGGCTGAGGTACCTTCCAGTTATTTTATTCAAAGATCAGCTTCCCCTCTGCCCTAGCAAATGGGTGCGTGCGCTCCTACAAAGCGACATATGGGCACATCATTTTGCGGGAATCTGCCAACCTGCAGTATATGTTTTGGTGGCTGGTCAGCAAGTGCTAAAAGATAGGGGGGAAAAGAGAAACCCCGTCTGATATATTTTATTTTTATATATATATATATATATTGACACTCACACACACACAGAGTTTGGTCAGAAATATGGTACACTTCATGAATCGCAGGTGTCAAAGTGACGACATGTTTTGCGTTCAAAGCAGAAGTGATGTAACAGGGGACGGTAGGTGGCATCCCATATACTCCAAATATACAAAGAATACTGGACACACCAAACTGGATTAATAATGTCCCTGGAGCCTTTTTTTATTGGTTTTTAAAAAAATTAACAATTCACTAACTCTTTTAACCACTTCAGCTCCAGAACATGTGCGATGAGCCAGAACCGCAGGGGCGACACGTGAGGTGCACGGTGGGCTGATGAGAGACAGCAATAATACAGTTCATCGGTTTACTCACGGTTAGCAGAAAGCCTCCCTGGGCTGGTCGCACAGTGAAGAGGAAGACAGCACGAAATCCTCCGGGGCACGCTCTGTGATAGGGAATCGCCAGCCAAGATGGTGGTTGAGGTGCCCGTGATGACAGGGGTGTTTAGAGTGCTTGTGGTGGCTGGGTCCCTTGATGGTATTTGTCGTGACGCCAGTACCGTTAATGGTGGTACAACCAGTTGTAGTAGCAATAGTGAAGAATGAGGTAGACAGTGGTAGGATTCAACTCACAACTTTTACTGTGACTGGTTTTGATTGCAGTACAAACATCCAGATAGAATACAGTCTCTTGGTAAATAGAGGAATTCTGCTGATCCACTGTTAATAGGCTTTAGTAATGCTGGACTCAGGCTGTGGTTCAGTATAGTGCTTACTTGTTTGTGATCTGACTTCTGGTACCTTTTGAATCCAGTGAAATTTGGTGAGATTGCCAGTGGCTAAGGAATCCTTCACCTTTATTCTCAAAGGTCAGTTGCTGCAGTTTGGTGGCTTTTACCCTTTGATTTTAGCAGTTCCAATTTGTCCCTTCTTAGGACTGACCTTCACTAACCTTCTACATGGTGCTTCTCTCTGTACACTCACTTCCTGAACTGAACACTTGACCACAGATAAACCTGAGCTGGGATAGATATCCCAAAGTGGTGCTATCCCCATCTTGTGGTGGGAAGTATGAAGCACACTTGACCAGCCTATGAACAGGGATTAAACAGGTGTAGCAATGCAAAATGACATGCAATACAGCGATGACAAAGAAATAATACATTTGCAGTTCCCACGTGTCATGAGTGGGACGCTGCATACCCCCATGGTAAAACGTGTGTCGACCTCGACACATTTTTGACTCGATGTTGTGTCTTCCTGTAAGATATAAGAGAAAGGAAAAAGCATGCATGCATAGGAAATAACAACATAACCCCAATCTTGTACTTCTTGTATCTGCAAGTAAAATGGGTTAGGCAAACATATCTCAGGCAACAACGAAATGTGACAAAAGGTGACAAAAAGGGGTGTAGTTTTTCCTCTAAAGACTGGTGATGTATGGCAAAACCAGAATAGTCCACAATGAGATGGAAAAAGGAAAAACAAAACAAAAATAACATCTCAGGAGGCTCACAGGGTATGAGTCCGTTCCCTGGGCACAGGAAAATGTCAACAGACGAATATCACGGAGGCTCAGGTACGTGAAAGTCTATCTCCGGGTGCAAGCTTGAACGTTGCAAAACAGTAGGTAAGTAGTCCTTTTAAAAAGTCTTTTAAAGGAAATGAACATGACATCACAAGTACGTCTTCTTCTCACTTTGGAACTTCAGACGATGTAAGGATGCATTCAACAATGAGATGGCAGGGCTGGTAGTTGTCTTCTCGGCTGCTGGTGTAGGAAATCCTTAAAACGGACAGGTGGTTGTCCTCTTGTAGTCCTGTCGGATCTTCGTAGTGGCTGAGTTTCTACAGGCCTTGTTTCAAGGGAACTTGGTATCTCTTGAGCTGTAGTAGACACTTCTTGAGATAGCTCCTCTGGTTGAAGTGCAGTTGTATTGGTCTTGGCAGGCACTAAGATATTGAGCCATGGTGTAAGGAACCACTGTAAAGGATCAGAGTCTAATAATGCTTTTCCAAAAGACTGTAGTGGACCCTCTGAATCAGATGATTTTGTAGGCTCTGGTTCTATGGATTGAGTTTCCTCTTGGACAGCTTCTTCTTGAAGAGTTTCTTCTTGAGTACTTTCCTTGAGACATAACTTAAGGCGATTGCGATGTACTACACGTGATTTGTTTTCTTTGGTGATCTAATAAGTATGAGTCTCTGGATTGAGAATAGCTGTAATGGTGTAAGGTTCTCTCTCCCATTTGCTATCTAACTTGCTGGTGCGATGGTCGTTTTTTAACCATACATGGTCACCAATTTTGAGAGGTTCTGCTTTGGCAGATTGGTTATAATCTTTTTGTTGCTTTTCATGAGCATGTTCCATGCGATGTTGAACAATTTCTTGTGCATCAATTAGACGTCTTTGGTGTTCACTCACCCAATCAGTCTTTGGTAGAGGGTTGATTGCATCAGGCACTTGTACGCCCAAAGTATGGTCAGCAGGTAGTTTACCTTGTCGGCCAAACATGAGATAGTAAGGTGTATACCCAGTAGAACAGTGAATGGTGTTATTGTAGGTGTACATCAATTGAGGCAATAGAGTAGGCCAATCACTTCTTGTAGCAGGTGGTACTGCTCTTAACATCTCAATTAAAGTTTGGTTCATTTTCTCACAAAGTCCATTCCCTTGGGGGTGGTAGGCTGTGGTCCTGATTTTCTGACAATTGTGAAGTGTACACAGTTCTTTGAAGAGTTGCGACTCAAAGGCAGATCCCTGATCTGTAAGGATTCTTTCTGGGCATCCATATGGCAATAGGAAATGTTTCCAGAAGGCATCTGCAGTTGTCTTAGTAGTCAAGTCCTTGACAGGTACGGCTACAACAAATTTGGTATAATGATCAATGATGGTCATGGCGTATGTGTAACCTGAGTGACTTGGTTCCAGCTTCACATGGTCAATTGCAACTATTTCTAGCGGTGTTCGGCTTACAATAGGGTGTAAGGGTGCTTTTTGGTCATGTTTTTCATTTCTTCCAACAGCACAGGTGGAACATTCTCGACACCACTGTTCAATGTCTCCTCTCATCCCAATCCAATAGAATCTTCTACGGATGGTAGCTTCTGTCTTCTGCACACCAAAGTGTCCCGATTGGTCATGGTACATTTCAAGAATGATCCTTGCATCTCGGCGTGGTATTAAGATTTGGTATAGACGATCCCAGGTAATTGGGTCTAAAGTTCTTCTTAATAGTAGGCCATTCTGTAGGAACAGATGTTTTCTGTGTCTCCAAAGTTTTGACAATTCTGGATCAGCATTTCTTCTGCGAATTCTTTCAGGTGTTCTTCCGCTGGTGAAGAAATCTTGCAGTTCTCCCAACACTCTGCTTTCATTTTGCAGCTTGATCCACTTTTCTTTGTCCACTTGGGATCTTGGATCCACTTGTTGTTGAAGGTTAAGGACTTTTCTTCCTTTGATGGTGATAATGTCTTGTTGGGCAAAATTTTTGTAAAAAGCTGGCATTTCTACCTCTTCCCAAACATCTTCCTGTGTAGTAGGGTCTTCTTGGGTAGGCAGACGAGATAATGCATCCGCATTTTCATTTGCTTTTCCTGTTCTGTATTTTATGGTGAAATCGTAGTTAGCTAGGCGTGAGGCCCATCTTTGTTCCAATGCTCCCAACTTAGCGGTATTAAGATGTGCTAGCGGGTTGTTATCTGTGAAGGCCACAAATGGTGTTGCGGCAAGGTAATCTTTAAATTTTTCTGTAACAGCCCACACGAGTGCGAGGAATTCCAATTTGAAGGAACTATAGTTTTGGTCATTTCTTTCAGTACCTCTAAGAGATCTACTAGCGTAGGAAATAACTCTTTCTTTACCTTCTTGTACTTGCGACAGGACAGCTCCCAGACCTTTCTTACTAGCATCTGTGTAGAGATGAAATGGCTGCTGGTAATCTGGATAGCCTAGGATTGGTGGTTCTGTTAACTTCTTCTTCAGGATCTGGAAGGCAATTTCTCTTTCTGTGTTCCATTCAACTGGTATTGGAGACTTTTGGTACCTCTTAGGATGTCCTCTCAGAAGTTCTAGTATTGGCCCCGCAATTTGGGCAAAATGAGGAATAAAGCGCCTGTAGTATCCTGCGAAACTGAGAAAACTCCTCACTTCTTTCACTGTAGTAGGAGTAGGCCAATTTCGGACTGCGGCTATCTTCTCTGGATCCGGTTTAACACCTTCAGAGCTTACAATATGCCCTAAGTATTTGACTTCTGACTTTAGTAGATAGCACTTAGATGGTTTGACTTTGAGTCCATGTTTAATGAGTACTTGAAAAACTTCGGCCAAATGTTTCAAGTGATCTTCATAAGATTTGGAGTAGATGATGACATCGTCTAAGTACAACAGGACGGTTTCAAAATTTTTGTGTCCTAAACAACGCTCCATTAATCTTTGAAAAGTTCCGGGCGCATTGCAAAGTCCAAAAGGCATGCAGTTGAACTCAAATAGGCCCATAGGGGTGGTAAATGCAGTCTTCTCACGATCTTCAGGTGCCATTGGTACTTGCCAGTATCCACTGGTTAAATCAAGGGTAGAGAAGTAGGCTGAAGATCCTAAAGCTGTCAAAGATTCCTCTATGCATGGTAAAGGGTAAGCATCCTTGTGGGTGATTTGGTTAATTTTTCTGTAATCCACACAGAATCTGATGTTACCATCCTTTTTACGGACAAGGACTAGAGGTGCAGCCCATGGACTATGGCTGTCTCTAATGACATTGGAGTCCTTCATCTCTTGGATCATTTGCTTTACGGATTGGTACATAGTTGGTGGTATAGGCCGATATCTTTCCTTGATCGGTGGGTGTGAACCTGTAGGGATGGAGTGCTTGATGATATCCACTTCTCCATAGTCTGTGGAATGCTTACTGAAGGCACAGTGAAGCTCCTTCACAATTTTTAGTACTCCCTCAATTTGGTTTGCTGGTGTGGAAGCATCTCCCACATGAAGTTCTTTCCACCAGGATGTGTTTACATTTTGGTCCTGTGGGTTCTGGCTCTTGGTAATTTGCTCTGTGGTAGCTGTAGCCACACTGATGACATCTTGAAAAGTGACTTGGATTAGCTGTGCAATAGGACGGTGTTTTGTTAGTGTTACACTGCTATCACTCAAGTTTAGGAGTCGTATAGGCACTTTACCTTCAGAGACGGTTACTAGGCTTCTTGCAGCTCTAACTAGAGGATAGTCTTCCAAAACAACAGGCTCTACCAGGGCTTGGTAGTCTTGACCTTGAATTCCGACTACAGCTCGGCACCACAAGAGAGTTTCGGTGTTGGGTTTGAGGATCACAGGTTGCTTATCTCGGATGCGGGCACAACAAATTTCTCCTTTTTCGTTGGTGAATCTCTGTTGCGCATTTAGTACACGGATGGTTTGTTGGATCACCTTCTTAGAATCAGGGGAGGCAGTAGGCACTAACTGGTGCAAGGCTTCTAGCATCTCAACATAACAGTTCCTGAGGACATTCATTCCTAGGACTATTGGAGGGTTAGGGTTATTGTCTCTGACTCGTACCACAATAAGGCCTTGTCGAGGTAGTGTAGTTCCTCCTACTTGAATGGTAGGTTCCCAATAACCATGGACTGGTACGGGTTTGCCGTTACTGGCTATGAGACTCAGCCAGGATTCTGGAGGCTGGGTAAGCTGATTTTGATCCCAGTATTTTTCAAAGGCTGCTTGTTGGATGGTGGTGACTTGGGATCCGGTGTCAACTAGGGCAACAAAAGGAACTCCATTTATTTGAAGTGCCACTTCAGGACGGGATCCTACGTATCTTGGCATCCAGTGGGGATCTTCTGGACCTATTGCTTTACCTCCCGAGGGGTGGTCCTTGGCCTCGGGGGTTTCCCGTTTAACTGCCAGCAGGTTGCTTCTGTATGGCCTGGTTTGTGACAGTACGTGCAGATTGGCCGCTTAGGGGTACTAGTGCGGTCAGGGGGGCGTCCGCCAGAATTTCTGTAATAAGTCTCTCTATAATTAGAGGGGAAGAGTCTTCTGGACACAGGTTTCTCATCCTCTAGCATTAGTGGTTTCTCCCATTGTTCCAACTTTTGGTGGACTTTCTCCAGACTTTTAGTCAGGAAATGGACTTGCTCAGTCAAGGCGGCAACTGCGTCAGGAACTGGAGCTTGGGTTGCCTGACTGACTATAGGTAAAGACTTTGCAGGGGTAACCAGCTGTGATACAGGCACTTCAACAGATCTAACAGGTTCTGTTGGTGGGCTTTTTCCCAGTATGCTGATAGCTAATTCTTTAAAATCTAAGAAGGTAGCTCCTGGATGTTGGGCGGCTAACATTCTTAGTTGGCTCTTTAGATTGTCTGTATGGACACCTTCAATAAATTGTTCTTTCAGGGTTTTGTCCTGATTCTCTGCCTCACGGGGGTCTACTTGGACAACAGCTCTAAGGGCTTCCTGCAAAGATAATGCAAAGTCTCTGAGTGACTCACCAGATTGCTGTTTCTTGCTGAAGAACCTCATCTTGACCTCTGACACGGTTCTGGGTTCAAAGGTGGTGTAGAGACGTTCAAAAATCTGCTCCATGGTCTTTCTCTCTGAGCTCGGCCAAGATTTCACTTCTCTGAGTGCAGCTCCTTCCAATTGCGCAAGAAGAATCTCCATCTGTTGCTCTGAGGATACAGGGTACAATCTGAACACAGCAAGAATTTTTTCTTTAAAGTCCCTTAAAGTATGAATTTCTCCAGAATATCGTGGGAACCAGGGGGCCCCAAAATAATAAGGCATGGTTAAAGGCATTAAGCTTGGTGCTGCAGTGGTTGGTATTGTACTGGGACCGACTGCGGCTGCTGCAGGGGGTCCGCTGAGGTCAGGCTGCACGTCATCTTCCTGCACAGACATGGTGACAGCAGGTGAATTATAGTTAGGTAAGTCAAATGCGTTTTTAGACACTTTTTGTGCGGTGTTGCTATGGGCAACCGCTGTCTTGCGGGTGTATGGCCCATTAAGAATTGAATGTCAGCTGAATACAATGCTGCAGCAATGTTGATTTTGGGTCTCTGGCAGAGTTCCTGCTATTAGTGCTCCTTATGGTTAGTAGAGGCAACTGCCAGGTTGCGATTACTGCTCGGACGGCAAGCAATGCGATTATTTTTTCTTCTTTTGCTCGCATGCGAAGTCTCGCGACTTCTGGGGCGTGCGCTTGTCACACTCTCCACCCAGGATTGACACAGCAAAGGTAAGGCTGGCTGGCCGGACAATTTTGCATAAATGGGTGGCAACAAAATTTCCCGCTCTTCAGGGCGTGTCACTAACTTATCCACAGTGATGGCACAGACATTTTTGAACAGGAAGGCCTCCGGCAGCCATTTTAAGTGAATAGAAACAGTCAATTCAAATACAGCAAGCAGTTTTGTTGACACACAAATGTCTGATTTCCTCTCTTTGGATGCTGCGATTTTTATGCTGATAACTGGGATAACACTTCCATGCGACTTTGAAACAGTTTAAACAGTTCTGTGGCCCCACACAGCGTGCAATAAGTAAACAGTCTCTCAATAAAGCAAGGGGCTTATTCTGATGCGACAGTCTTTTAGATAAGGCGCAGGGGTTAATATCCTGTTCGTGACGCCAAATTTTTATGCGACGAGCCAGAACCGCAGGGGCGACACGTGAGGTGCACGGTGGGCTGATGAGAGACAGCAATAATACAGTTCATCGGTTTACTCACGGTTAGCAGAAAGCCTCCCTGGGCTGGTCGCACAGTGAAGAGGAAGACAGCACGAAATCCTCCGGGGCACGCTCTGTGATAGGGAAACGCCAGCCAAGATGGTGGTTGAGGTGCCCGTGATGACAGGGGTGTTTAGAGTGCTTGTGGTGGCTGGGTCCCTTGATGGTATTTGTCGTGACGCCAGTACCGTTAATGGTGGTACAACCAGTTGTAGTAGCAATAGTGAAGAATGAGGTAGACAGTGGTAGGATTCAACTCACAACTTTTACTGTGACTGGTTTTGATTGCAGTACAAACATCCAGATAGAATACAGTCTCTTGGTAAATAGAGGAATTCTGCTGATCCACTGTTAATAGGCTTTAGTAATGCTGGACTCAGGCTGTGGTTCAGTATAGTGCTTACTTGTTTGTGATCTGACTTCTGGTACCTTTTGAATCCAGTGAAATTTGGTGAGATTGCCAGTGGCTAAGGAATCCTTCACCTTTATTCTCAAAGGTCAGTTGCTGCAGTTTGGTGGCTTTTACCCTTTGATTTTAGCAGTTCCAATTTGTCCCTTCTTAGGACTGACCTTCACTTACCTTCTACATGGTGCTTCTCTCTGTACACTCACTTCCTGAACTGAACACTTGACCACAGATAAACCTGAGCTGGGATAGATATCCCAAAGTGGTGCTATCCCCATCTTGTGGTGGGAAGTATGAAGCACACTTGACCAGCCTATGAACAGGGATTAAACAGGTGTAGCAATGCAAAATGACATGCAATACAGCGATGACAAAGAAATAATACATTTGCAGTTCCCACGTGTCATGAGTGGGACGCTGCACATGTTACCCCCTCTATGCAGAAGTGCAGGCAGTCTACACACCATTCACCTGGGATCTGGCACCTTATTAAAGCTGTGACACGTGACAGGCGTTATTCCCTTGAATTGTCCAGTGAGTTGGGGGGGATTGAGAGGGGAGCACTGAGTGGATGCACTGGTCTGGATATAAAATAAATTGTGAGGAATCCATCTGAGCACAAAGCACTTATATAAAGAAAAAAACATACCATTGGGTTGTCATAAGATAAGAAGCAATAGCATGATTCATGATGAAGCAGAAGCACTGAGCACTTTATTATTTTTTTTAATCTAATTTTTTCAATTGCATAGGATTATAGGACGTTTCCCATATTAATTATATTTTTCATTTCAAGCCAGCCTGGAATGGTACTTATAACTTAAATATTCAAATTTCAGGAGGATGACAGGTGTCAGGACAGTCCTCTGCAGCTGCAGGCGGCGGCTGGCTGCCTCTTGGACAGGACAGGCCTTCTTTTTGCAGTCAGTCACCCACTCTGACTCCTCCAGTCCAGCTCCAGTCCTTACCTTTTCGTCTTCTTCTTCTGGTCTGCTCTTATCTTCAAGTTCTCCTCATGGTACCGATCCCGGGAGAATGCAGAGGAGGGGTTACGTGACATCACGTTGTGACATCATCGCTATCCCGGACCATGATTCGTGGAATGCAGGAGAAAGAGGCGGAGACTCAGTGCAGCAGCAGCCCAACCAGAAGAAGCCGATGTGAGTGCGTCAGGGGCGTACCTAGAGCATTTGGCACCCGGGGCGGATCCTATATCTGGCACCCCCCCCAGGCGGAAAGACGACGCACCACACATCGACGTGTCATCAAGTGCACTGCGGCCTTAAACCTGAAAGAATTCTCCTCCCTCTGCTCCCCCTGGGCGGCCAGGCCCCCCTCCTCCTCTTCCTCCTCTGCAAAAACGGCGCCGACTGACCTGAGGCACCAGACAGAAATACATTTAACTGCCAGTGGCATCACTAGGATTGCAGTCACCTGGTGCATTAAAACATGGTGTAACTCCCCCCCCCCCCCCAAAAAAGATGATTTTCCGGTTTTCTGAAAGTGCGCCAAAGATGCAGCATGTGGGACTTTTGGTGCGCTTTCAGAAAATGCAGGAAAAAAAAAAAAAGCGCAATCTAATAGAAATCTATAGACTGCAGCTATAACTGCGGGTAAAATGTAGGAAGACCCTCTTTACATTACACAGCCCCTGTACCTCTGGACCCCTTTACATTACACAGCCCCCGTACCTCTGGACCCCTTTACATTACACAGCCCCCGTACCTCTGGACCCCTTTACATTACACATCCCCCAACACCTCTGGACCCCTTTACATTACACATCCCCCCACACCTCTGGACCCCTTTACATTACACATCCCCCCACACCTCTGGACCCCTTTACATTACACATCCCCCTACACCTCTGGACCCCTTTACATTACACATCCCCCTACACCTCTGGACCCCTTTACATTACACATCCCCCCACACCTCTGGACCCCTTTACATTACACATCCCCCTACACCTCTGGACCCCTTTACATTACACATCCCCCCACACCTCTGGACCCCTTTACATTACACATCCCCCTACACCTCTGGACCCCTTTACATTACACATCCCCCCACACCTCTGGACCCCTTTACATTACACATCCCCCTACACCTCTGGACCCCTTTACATTACACATCCCCCTACACCTCTGGACCCCTTTACATTACACATCCCCCCACACCTCTGGACCCCTTTACATTACACATCCCCCTACACCTCTGGACCCCTTTACATTACACATCCCCCCACATCTCTGGACCCCTTTACATTACACATCCCCCTACACCTCTGGACCCCTTTACATTACACATCCCCCCACACCTCTGGACCCCTTTACATTACACATCCCCCTACACCTCTGGACCCCTTTACATTACACATCCCCCCACACCTCTGGACCCCTTTACATTACACATCCCCCTACACCTCTGGACCCCTTTACATTACACATCCCCCCACACCTCTGGACCCGTTTACATTACACATCCCCCTACACCTCTGGACCCCTTTACATTACACATCCCCCTACACCTCTGGACCCCTTTACATTACACATCCCCCCACACCTCTGGACCCCTTTACATTACACATCCCCCCACACCTCTGGACCCCTTTACATTACACATCCCCCCACACCACCCCCCTCATGGAACCCTTTAGATTATACAGCCCCCCCCCCCAAATGAACCATTTACATTATACAGCCTCCCCCCATGGAACCCTTTAGATTATATATACAGTATATATACACAGCCCGCCCCCATGAACCATTTACATTACATTATACAACCCCCCCCCCCCCCATGGAATCCTTTAGATGATATATACAGCCCCCCACTCCCCCCCCCCCCCATGGAATCCTTTAGATGATATATACAGCCCCCCACTCCCCCCCCCCCATGGAATCCTTTAGATGATATATACATCCCCCCAATTCCCTCCCCCCATGGAATCCTTTAGATTATACATACAGCCCCCCCCCCCCATGGAATCCTTTAGATTATATATACAGCCCCCCCCCATGGAATCCTTTAGATTATATATACAGTATATATACACAGCCCGCCCCCATGAACCATTTACATTATATTATACAACCCCCCCCCCCCCATGGAATCCTTTAGATGATATATACAGCCCCCCACTCCCCCCCCCCCATGGAATCCTTTAGATGATATATACAGCCCCCCACTCCCCCCCCCCCATGGAATCCTTTAGATGATATATACAGCCCCCCACTCCCCCCCCCCCATGGAATCCTTTAGATTATATATACAGCCCCCCCCCATGGAATCCTTTAGATTATATATACAGCCCCCCCCCCCCCATGGAATCCTTTAGATGATATATACAGCCCCCCACTCCCCCCCCATGGAATCCTTTAGATTATATATACAGCCCCCCCCCCATGGAATCCTTTAGATGATATATACAGCCCCCCACTCCCCCCCCCCCCATGGAATCCTTTAGATGATATATACAGCCCCCCACTCCCCCCCCCCATGGAATCCTTTAGATTATATATACAGCCCCCCACTCCCCCCCCCATGGAATCCTTTAGATTATATATACAGCCCCCCACTCCCCCCCCCATGGAATCCTTTAGATGATATATACAGCCCCCCACTCCCCCCCATGGAATCCTTTAGATGATATATACAGCCCCCCACTCCCCCCCCCCATGGAATCCTTTAGATGATATATACAGCCCCCCACCCCCCCCCCCCATGGAATCCTTTAGATGATATATACAGCCCCCCACTCCCCCCCCCCATGGAATCCTTTAGATGATATATACAGCCCCCCACTCCCCCCCCCCATGGAATCCTTTAGATTATATATACAGCCCCCCACTCCCCCCCCCCATGGAATCCTTTAGATTATATATACAGCCCCCCACTCCCCCCCCCCCATGGAATCCTTTAGATGATATATACAGCCCCCCACTCCCCCCCCCCATCCTCCCATCCTACCTTATTAGGAGAGCAGAGCAGGGAGCAGTCAGTGTAAAGCAGAACAGGGCAGGGAGAATCATCATCAGCGCTGAATATAGAGCGGGAATTACTGAAGTTAAACTTGCTAGTTCACAGCAGGTGATTGGTTGCTAGGGGGTCCTAGCAACCAATCACCTGCTCATTAATCGGCAGTGTCCACCCGGGACCGCCCCACTGTATATTCAGCGCTGATGATTCTCCCTGTGGCTGTGCTGTTCTACACTCGCTGCCTCTTGCTCCGCTCTCCAGGGTCAGTGAGCGGCAGACTCTGCAGTTTGGTGGCCGGCTCTGGGTGTCACCCTGGGGCTCCCTGGCACTCCCCAATGTGTAGCACCCGGGGCGGACCGCCCCCCCCCCGCCCCCTTGTTGGTACACCACTGGAGTGCGTGCACTGCGGGGCCTGGCTGGCTGGAGACTGGACTCGAGAATTGCCATACACCCACAGACAGTCTACTGGTGTAGCGCGTAGCGCTGCTGCGCCCAGCATTTAATGTTGATGTCAGGATGTGGAGTGTGCGGATGCGGCCCCCGGCGACCTGGCGTGTCGCAAGGTGAAGGACAACTCTATTCATTAAAAAAAAAAAAAAATGTTTGGGAAGGATCATGCGAGGCCCCTTTAAGTGCGAGGCCTTCGGCGGCCGCCTTACCGGCCTAATTAGAGAGCCGCCTCTGAGGGATGTACAGGGGGGAGGGGGCCAGTCAAACCCCGGAAATCTCCGCCACAGACCCAACGCTTGGTGGCAATGAGACACACTCAAGACGTACTCCCTGTACGCCCGGCCCCAATAGTCTGCTGGCGGTGTCAGGAGCCAGGTCACGTGAGGGCTGAGTGTCCCCAACAGGACGAGCCTATGGAGACTAACTATGGACACCGCCACTCGTTGTATGCACGAAAGCTATGCGCCACAGGCACTGGTGAGGTGATAGACAGTAACCATCTGTGTCAGGTGGAAGTGGGAGACACTTTTGCGGTGGCTCTGCTGGACTCAGGAAGTCTGGTGTCCCTGGTGAGAACGGCGTTAATACGGCCTGCTGAATATACCGGCCGCAGAGTCGGGGTCGTATGTATTCATGGAGACTTAAAGGACTATCCCACAGCGCTGGTAACTTTGTCTACAGCGGCCGGCAAATGGACCCATGAGGTGGCTGTCGCTACCAAGTTGCCACATGAACTAATAATCGGAAGGGACTTTCCAGGTTTTCCGGCACTGTGGCCTACGGTTAAAGGGTCTGACAAGCCTGAGACAGGGACAACCCTAGCAGAATGGCCTGGTTCCAGTGTGAGGCCAGAGCCCTGGGAGCCTGAGTCCGAAGGGCCCTCGGTAGGGGTGACCACAGCTTCTGTGATAGAGGGGGACACCACCCCACTAAATGTAATGGTGGGAGACGTGGAGGACTTGCCATCCGGCCCTGAGTTGGCAGACCTCAATGTCTCCGGGGAAAATTTTGGGACCGCACAACACCGGGATACGTCCCTAAGCAGGGCCTGGGAAAATGTTGTAATCATTAATGGTAAACCAAAAAAACCTGGGGCTGAATTGATGTTTCCACGTTTTATTGTTCAACAGGAAATGTTATATCGAGTGAATCAAATCCGGGGTGAACTGGTTGAACAGTTGGTGGTGCCCACAGCGTACCGCAAGCTTGTTATGGAGCTTGCCCACCAACATGTTCTTGGGGGACACTTGGGGTGGCAGAAAACACAGGACCGCATACCACAGAGGTTTTATTGGCCCGGTGTGTTCAGAGAAGTGGAAGAATATTGTAAGTCATGTCCGGTCTGTCAGATAACTAGCCCCCAGCCCCATTTCCGTAGTCCCCTGATACCTCTCCCGATAATTGAGGTCCCATTTGAACGAATCGCTATGGATCTAATCGGCCCTGTTCCAAAATCTACCAGGGGTCACCAACATATTCTAGTCATCCTTGACTACGCCACTCGCTACCCGGAGGCGATACCCCTGCGACATACATCCGCCAAACTTATAGCTAAGGAGTTAATGGAAATGTTTTCCCGGTTGGGACTGCCTAAAGAGCTCCTGACTGACCAAGGGACACCGTTTATGTCCAAGGTTATGAGAGAACTCTGTAAGCTGCTCCACATAAAACAATTACGTACATCCGTCTACCATCCCCAGACGGATGGTCTGGTCGAGAGGTTTAACCAAACATTAAAAAACATGTTAAAAAGAGTAGTTTCCAGGGATGGTAAGGACTGGGACCTGCTTCTACCCTATCTGATGTTTGCAGTGCGAGAAGTACCTCAGGCTTCCACGGGGTTCTCGCCCTTCGAACTGTTATATGGTAGACATCCTCGCGGGTTGTTGGATATAGCCAAAGAGGCCTGGGAACAACAACCCACCCCCTACAAAAGTGTTGTTGACTATGTCACCCAGATGCAGGAACGGATGGAAAAGGTGATGCCCTTGGTCCGGGAACACATGGAGGCAGCCCAACGAGCCCAGAGTAGGATCTACAATCGACAGGCTAGGGTCCGGAACTTTAACCCGGGTGATCGGGTAGTGGTACTAGTACCAACAGTAGATAGCAAGTTCCTAGCTAGGTGGCAAGGTCCCTATGAGGTGCTCGAAAAGATAGGAGAAGTAAATTACAAAGTACACCAGCCAGGGCGGCGGAAGCCGGAGCAAGTGTACCACGTAAATTTACTAAAGCCGTGGAAAGATAGGGACTTGCCTGAGAACGACAGCCCCCAGCCAGGGTTTCTAGGTGAAAAGGGTCCAGCCCCTCCTCTTGAAGCCTGTGAAGCAGTAACCAAGGTAAAAGCTGCAGATAGCCTGTCCTCCAAACAGGTCCAGGAAGTCAGGGAGTTCATTAGTCGGAACACAGATGTGTTCTCTGACCTCCCTGGACGTACGTCTCTAATCCTACATGATATCGTCACTGAGCCCCGGGTCAAGGTCCGGGTAAAGCCATATCGGGTACCCGAGGCTCGGCGACATGCTATTGAGGAAGAAGTACAACTCATGTTAAAACTCGATGTTATTGAAGAGTCTAAAAGTGAATGGGCCAGTCCTATAGTCTTAGTACCCAAACCAGACGGGACGTTGCGGTTCTGCAACGATTTTCGTAAGCTAAACGAGGTCTCCAAGTTTGACGCGTACCCTATGCCCCGAGTAGACGAGCTGATCGAGAAATTAGGCCAAGCCCGATATTTTTCAGTGCTAGACCTCACCAAAGGGTACTGGCAAGTACCCTTAACGGAGTCTGCCAAGGAAAAAACGGCTTTTGTTACTCCTCAGGGCCTATATCATTATAAGGTGTTACCCTTTGGCCTGCATGGCGCCCCTGCCACCTTCCAAAGACTAATGGACATAGTGTTGCGACCTCATCGTCAGTACGCCTCGGCTTACCTGGACGATGTCGTCATCCACAGCCGGGATTGGGAAAGTCATCTGCCCAAAGTGCAGGCGGTAGTGGATGCCCTTAGGAAGGCCGGGCTGACCGCTAATCCAAAAAAGTGTTCAATAGGATTAGAAGAGACTAAATACCTGGGGTATGTGGTTGGGCGAGGAGTCATCAAACCCCAAATAAACAAAATAGAAGCCATACGTAGTTGGCCCCGACCAGTCACCACTAAGCAGGTCAGATCATTCCTGGGAATGCTGGGATATTATATGAGGTTCATTCCCCATTTTGCCACCTTAGCTGCTCCACTGACAGGGCTACTAAAAGGACGAAAGTCCGTCATGGTTCACTGGAATGATAAGGCGGAAGAGGCCTTTTCCGCTTTGAAGTCGGCACTATGTGGGTCCCCAGTCTTGGTCACCCCAGACTTCAAGAAGGGATTTATAGTACAGACCGATGCCTCGGAAGTAGGTCTAGGGGCTGTACTATCACAGGAGGTCAATGGGGAGGAGCATCCTGTCGTGTACCTCAGCCGGAAGCTCACCCCAGCAGAGACCCGATACAGTATAGTGGAGAGAGAGTGCCTGGCTATCAAATGGGCACTCGAGTCTCTTCGCTATTATCTGTTGGGGAGGAAATTTCGTCTGGTGACCGACCATTCCCCTCTCCAATGGATGAGCCAGGCCAAGGAGAGAAATGCTCGGGTCACCAGATGGTTCCTGTCCCTTCAGAACTTCAAGTTCTCAGTGGAACACAGGGCAGGCCGCCTACAGGGAAATGCGGATGCCCTGTCTTGCGCACACTGTATGACATGTGTTCACCCCCTGAGGGTTGAACAAAGGGGGGAGGTATGTGGCAGGGCACATGGATCCGTGGTCGACGGAAGATACGTGTCACCGAGGTTCCTGGCCTCGGTGAGATAAGAGCCGGTAATTCTGTGTCAGCAGCAGCTAGTGCTGTTTGACATTTTTTTATTTTAGTGTGGCTGCAAAGCCGAATCCGGGCCGGCTCTTATTGGGAGCAGTTAAGGTATGGGTGGGTGGCTGCTCCCCACGCTCCAGGCCAGGTCTTGCCTGGGGTTTATAAGGCAGACAGTCTAACAGGTGTTTGAGATTTGTCTCCAGGCACCAGAAGGCTGTGGAAGTAAAGGCCCGTACACACGTACCGATCGTCGGCATACAAACGTCGGTGGACGAAGGATCTGCCGATTGTACGCGTGTTAGTATGGTGCCTCCGACAGATGTCTGCGCACAATCCGCGGACAAAAGTCTTTCTTGCAAACATGAAAATATTTGTATGCCGACACCAGAACGGACGATTGTTCGCCTGTCAGTACACAATTCGGCCGACAGACCGCAGATTTGCAAGACTGGGCATGCTCAGAAAATAGAAAACACAGGGAAAGTTAACCATTACATGACATCACTTCTGCAGTCGGCGGACAAAATTCTTGTGCTGTCCTTGTGCTGTCTTTGCACTTTTCAGCAGACACCGACATCCCGGGGAGAAAAGAGGAACATTTGTAAGCCGACCATCGGTACGTGTGTACGGGGCTTAAGTGTTGAGGAAAAAGCTTACAAGCAGATGAGCTGACCCATTGCTGTGTGTGAACAGCACCAAAGAGACACAGGTGAATGGACTTGTTGCTGTGCTTAAACCTGCCTTTAAGACTGTCAGTTTTCCTTTTTGTTGGGTGTGAGTTAACACCAAGAAAGACTGTTACTTTTGTGTTCCTGAAGTGTAAATAAAACACTCCTGATTTACTTTGAAGAACCATCTGTTTTGCCTCTGTACTGCACCCGCAAATCCTACCTACCAGAGCAAATCCCCACAATATATACAGTATATATATATATATATATATATATATACACACACACATATATATTTTTATATATATATATATATATATATATATATATATATATATATATACACACATATATATATATATATATAATATATAACGCATGAATTATAATCTAATCAATAATAATTTTATTATATATATTATATATTCTATAATAAAATTATATTATTGATTCGATTATAATTCATGCGTTTGTGTTTCAAATTTATCACATCTGGGATGTCTACTAGACTCTTGTTTTGGTCAGGTTTAAGTCAGTAATTACTAAGAATTGTAGGCCTATAATACATAACGCCAAATTTCCATGAAAAAATTGTACCGCTTTTGGTACAGAATTCCTGACAGAATCATACCGCCAGGGAGGTTAAAGTTCATGTGCGTGTAAAAGCATGCGTCCCAATACTTTTGGTAATATAGTGTATATAACAACTTTAACCCTGGATATAAAATTTTGTTTGCGCCTAGTTTTGAAGCGGGTACCTTTCATGTGTTAAGGCAAGCGTGATAACCACTACACTATGAAAACTTAGTTTAATGCAAGATACATTCAATACTTTATATATTCAGGCAAATAAGTTTTATAAATGCAATGGATCATCTGGGATCTTTTAGGAAGGTGAATGAATCTTAAATCAATATTTTTACACTTTGTAATTACAGTCCTCTATATTGTCAGAGCTCACAAAGTCTTTGTAGCAGACTGACGATAAATGACTATGCTTGCATCTAGGGAGTATTCTATCTTGCATATTTGATATTATTCCAAACAAATGAATTGTTTTTTCTAAATTTACTAGGCGCGTATATAAAATGTGAATTTCTCACAACTAAACTCCATGCAGATATAAAACACACCATTTAACACAGCTCTTTAGTTTTTATTACATCCTTAATAGTATTTTTTAAATGCAAGCAGTGCATGTACCTAAATTTGACTTGGTATCAGCCTTGTGTAGTCCTTTTACAGCAGAGCTTAGACTGGGAGATAGCGAAGCAGCACAAGGAGTCAATCAGTTGTGCTGCAGTGCATTGAGCATGCAGATTGGTGGAAAGAGCAGAGAGACAGAGAAATGATCTCCTTAGTCTTTTGCTTCTTCTTTTACTGGTCAGCCACTGGCTGGGGGAAGGACAAGACCTGTAAGTGTTAGGGGACACAGGAATGGACAGCTGCCAGAGCACTTTACCTCTCTCCAGCAGCTATTCATTTCTGACTGCAGTAGGGGGCAGTGTGGTGCATGATTCAGCGCATCACACACAGCTCCCTTTTTTTGTTTTTGTACACACTTTATTTGAAGTGTACAAAAGTACGCTACATTAATGTCTCTGTAGAGCAGCTCGATGTGCTGTGCTGCTGTACAGTGCCATGCGTGTATTTAGAGTGCACTGCGATAAAGTGCATTTGCAGTGTTAATGGGACACACAGAAAATATTTTTTTTCTGTGCGTCCTTGTGGTGCCGTTGTCGGATTATGTGTTTATGCAGCCTTACTGAATTGCAGCATAAAAGAAAAAAAATCATATCTTCTGCTGCGCTAGATAGGGCTGAGCTGTGTGGCAGGGCTGTATGCATCTCAAAACTGGATGGACAGAAAAACAAATCTTTTGGCAGTGTATTTAGTATTTAGTTATATGCCTAAAGTTCAGGTTTATTCATAGCAAACTGAATTATAGCAAACCCCTTCTTGTCAATTATTTCTAGAATTAACATACACCCCTTCTAAAACAAGTAAAATAATTAAAAACAAATTTTATTTTATCGGTTTACTTGTTTAGTAAGTACATTTTATTGCAGTATTCACATAGCGGGTGTTACATTAATATTAGTATTAGTCACATTGACATGATTGTTATGCCTTGAAGAATTGTTTTATTTCTAGAAGTTGAGCAAAACTGATAAATATGCTGTAATTTTTGTAATTATTTTTTGACTGAAATACAGCTCTTGTAAAGCCTTTGAATAACTGCAGTAGAAGCAATCATTGTAATCTACTGCTTGTTGCTGATTGGCTGGCAGTACTTTTTTGGTTTCTTCCTTCTAAACTATCCTTGTTTGAAAATAATCATGGATCTGTAAAGTGTATGTATAGCCCAAACTGTTTTTTAAGTTTTGGATTGAGTAGTGAAGGGTTAAAACCCTTTGTCAGGTTTTTATTGCTGTTTGTGTCCCCATTGTTGAGATTTCCCCTCTCTATTTGTCCTGGTGACCATTCCCACTGGAGCAGAAAGTGATGAGAAATCCAACATTTTTGAGTTGTCACCACAAGAGGTGAAGGGAAATCTTCCAATGAGGGCTCCTGTACCAGAGGGGTATTTTCTTACTTTTTATAGAATTCATCTCCCTTCTGGTTGAGTCCCCGAGACAGTGAAAGAATTTCTCCCCAACAAGACACAGACAGCAGAATATTAACCAACAGGAGTTTTAGCCCTTTCCTACCTTATTCCAAGCTAAAAAATGGGATTAGAAATCCGCTTTAAGTGCATCTAAATGTTCAGAGCTTCTGTTCACAAACTGCATAGCTGTTATCATAGCTGCATGGTACATCATTCCATTCTCCATTGGTCCATAACAGTACACAATCTTCTTCACCATCATGGTTATTTGGCTCCCCTTTGGTCCAGGATCTGAAGAAAAATGGCCAGAATTACACACAGGAATTTTTTTCAGGAAACCCTTTATAATCAATTTAACTAAGGTCGACCATACACTCGATTCCCCCATTAACACAAACCGTGTTGATGCAGGAATCCCTCCTGCCAGGCCATTATCTTCTCCCAGGAGCAGGGGGGGTTGGGGAAGCCGTTCCAGCCGGGAGAAGACAGTGATTATCGATAGCAGCTATAGCAGCCGCTTGCGACAATCATAAGCTAATCCAGCAGGCTGGCTGTACCCAAGTTGATCGATCGATTGATCAGTTTGGTACATTCAGCCGGCTCACTAAGGGTTCAAATCTCAGCTAGTTCCTGCTGAACCATGTATGGCTGGCTTTTGGGTGACCTTAGTAAGTTTAACTGCTTTCTGCCCACAGTCTGTAGATACAGTACTTATGTTTGTTTTGAAGGGAATGTTAAACTGTGTCCCCTCTCTGAGCTGACCAGCAGCAGACATGCACAGATTTGGTTGCTCACTGACAGCTCCAGTCCTTACTAATAATCAGGAACCAGTCAGAGTAATTCCCAATCATACAATCACTTGTCAGCTATAATATAGTGATCAAGTACAAGTGAGGGTCCATTCGCAGTTTTTAAACTGTTTAATTTTGCTTTATATTATGACGTATAAGGCATAAATACGGTAAGTATAGGGCTAACTCGAAGTCAGTACAATTCCTGGTAACTACATAACACAGGAACTTTAGAACAGACTACATTCACTCACACATTAATACCAACAGTCCCTACACATCAAATTTAACAGTGGAACGTGCATGAGTTATGACAATTAACCAGCCAGATGCTAGATTTTACTGAATTTTTTGGGGTAGTGCCCTTTCAGGATATGCTACTTTCAGTTTAGGTTCAACATTGTTAAGCATATAAGCAGGTTGAAATGCTGGTTAGTGAGACAGCTGCTGCCCCAGCCAGGAGGGGAATAGGTAAACTGTTTTCTGCACTTTCTACTAAGAACTGTCTCTCTCCCTATGCTGATAATATAAGGGGATAGGGCTTTGCCCAGTCACACAGTCTGCATGGGAAAGAAGATACAGACAGTACACAGCATGTAATCTCCAGCCACATTATAGAGCTGCTGCAGCTATCAGAGAGAGCCTCGTCTCACCACGTGACCTCCGAGATCGTATGCCAGACGGAGCGGTATCACCCGAGTGTCACTTACGGCAAGTGGGTGAGAGACTGAGCGGTATCGGGTGGGTGGGAGATGGTGAGGGACGGAGCAGTATTGAGTGGATGCCGAATGGAGTGGTATCACCCGGGTATTACTTATGGCAAGTGGGTGAGAGATGCAGATCTGCTAATGTGGAATTGCTTATATCTTGTACATATGTGAGTGGCATATTCAATAACATTTCTAAACGGAATTATACTAGGTGACATCATTTTACACTTACATGAGCATTACCACCTAATGGTTGGAGGAGGAGAAGACTAGTCTCAGACCCTGACATAGGATGTACAAAATATCAGCCCATATCGGCCGATACGATACGCTGTGACCAATATATCGGTATCGGCCCTGAAAAAAACATATCGGTCTATCCCTATCATGTATAGTGAATGGAGCAGTTCATAGCCTTCCTCCTGAGCAGCCAGTGCGCCAGCAACTGGGACCTGACCCACATGGCAGAGACCCTATGGACCTAGCTGTATGGTATATAAGTGAAAAGAGTTAATTATGCGTGCGCATGGGGTCTGCGCTGGTGCTCAGCGGGACCCTGTTCTATCACTGGGGGATAGGTGGCAGAGTCAAGCTGGATTGGTGAAAAAGGACACCACTCTGTAATGTCTCCTTCAAAATGTTACATCCTGAGCAGGTGTATATATATCGTGGGACCAGGAGGCACCTGTATGAAAGCTTCAGGTTATGATACAGAGACATCAGGGTGTACGGCTCACTTTTAAGTCAGGGTGTCACTATAATCCTTTGATAAAGTCACGTGCGTAGTGACGCAACGCATCGGGAGTAGCCGGGTGACGTCACTTCTGTGTTCACGGCCGTAACCGGAAGTCCTATTGTGTACCGCATTGAGTGGAGTCACTGCTCATTTTTTACTGCTTGCATGTAAGTGCGATATTTCTTTGCTCATTAAAAGTTATTTTACATACTACACTATGAGCGCTCTCATCCTTTACATCCCTATGAGGCTCGATGGATGCTTGTGACACACATCTGCAGAATTGAGGATCTACATTGGATTAGGACACCTGCTGAATACGGACTACAGGAATTATACCATCCATTCATCTAAGAAGACTATCGGTGGAGCCGGTTTTGGAGTACAGAACTCACAACTTGTTTACACACATGCACTTGATTGTGTGTCAGAGGTAAGCGGCCACTGCACACTATACAGCACTGGAATTGGCATTACATTTTTGCAACATTGTTCACCTCCACTTCATGAATGTTTAATCGCTTTGATTGTAAAGATTTACTTTAGCACAGAAGATTTTGGTTATAATCTGTTATTTTGGACATATTTCATTTACAAGACTTGGGAACAGATTATATTATTTATTTATTTAGTGCACAGCGTTGGATCACATTAAGGCCCCGTTCACACTGGGGCGATCCGACTTCCCGGGGCGACCTCACAGGTCGCGGCGCGCAGCTCGCACCGCGACCTCGGAGCGGCCGGCACGGACTTCATAACATTTAAGTCAATGCAGGTCGCTCCAGGTCGCCCCAAAGAAGCTCCGGATCCTTTTTCTAAGTCGGAGCGACTTGTGTCGCTCCTATTAGAACGGGTCCACAGCTTCTCTATGCCAGGCAACCTACGGCGACCTGTCAGGCGACCAGGTCGCCTGACAGGTCGCCCCAGTGTGAACGGGGTTTTATGGGACATTGTGTTTATTATTATTATTATTTTTGACACATTTGGATTTTCTTTCAGTGTTTCATGTTGATGTTGATTTACTGCATTTGAATTAGACATACTATTTATATATATATATATATATTTTTTTATTTGGTATTTCACACGATTTTTTGAATTAGCGCCGATTTTTGTTACACCATACACATCACAATTCACGGTGGGGACACCGATTAAGATTGGCAGCTTTTTCTGTAATTTTTAATTTTATTTTATTATTTATTTTTTATTTTGGTAATTGGCTTGCTCCTATCAAACTCCTCTGGGTAGCGCATTGATCCCCATCTGTATTCACTATAATGTTGATGTCACATGAATACGGCCCTGTCTGGTCCCAGGCATTAGTGAGTGCATACACTGGAGAGTCTGAAGGAAGGAGAAAAGTGTGAGAAGGAGCAAAAGGCCCTGTGTGCTCCGGGTGAGTAGGCTCGCCCACAAGCATTTAAAAGAGTAGGGTTACAGTAGATAGATTTGAGCCCTTCCAGTGCATCATTATTCTTTTGTGAACATAGACAATTATCCTTTGGAACATGGATCTTTTATACGCATGGGAAACTGTACTCCTTAAATTTGTTTTGGGTGCAATGAAGTGGAGTTGGTTTCCCAGGATAGTTTGTATTTGGGACCAATAATGGCTCAGGTCCAAACTAGTCCAAAACATATGAAAACAGTTGGCTGCAAAGAGATCACAACTAGAGCAAGGGGCTGTAGTGAAAATGCCAACTAATGTAGTCACTCTGTAGTGTAATGGAGGCAGTGCAATAACTTAAACTGTACAAGTTGGTCCACAGTATAAGTAAAACCATTTGTTGTCACCTTGTTGTTGAGACTAGGGATGCACCGAATGTTCGGCGGCCGAACATTATTCGGCCGAAAATAGAAAAAATAGCACTTTCGGTGTTCGGCCGAATAAGTCAAAAGGCCGAATAATTTTGTGCCGAATAATAGGGCTGAACGATAGTCGATATGATATCGACTATCGTTCTGTGGCCGTAGGCGATATTCATATCGCCGAGGTCACGATATTTACAGGGGGAAGGGACTCGGAGGAGGACAGGAGGACTCACAGACTTCCGTGAAGCCGGGACACTTCAGCGGTGAGCATACATTACATTACTCACTCGTGCACTACAGCCCGCCCCACACATTCAGTGAGTCTTACTCTCCTCCCTAGTTTTTTCAATGGCACATTCAGGAAGCCAATCACGCCGTGATTAGCTGCACAGCGAACCAATCACGCGTGCCTGCACACCTGATTGGTTCCGCTGTGCCGCTACTCACGGCGTGATTGGCTTCCTGAATGTGCCATTGAAAAAACTAGGGAGGAGAGTAAGACTCACTGAATGTGTGGGGCGGGCTGCAGTGCACGAGTGAGTAATGTATGTATGCGGCTGTGCTCCTTTCCAGGCTCCTACTAGTCCACCTCCAGCCTCCTACTACCAACCACTATGAGAGACTGTCTGTCACGGTATAATCTGATCGAGTCCACACTGACACTGACTGACTGTCACTGAGTAATTGATGTTACCACATTAACCCTGACCTGCCCAGTGCCCTGTATCTGCAATTAAAATTTACAAGGCTGCCTGCATGCTTCCTGATTTCCATTCCCAGCATCCTTCCCAATCCCTACAGTGTCACTAACATTAACCCTATGGTACAAGGCTGCAGTGTGCACTGAATCCCATTCCCTACAGTAACATTTAGGGAGAGAGAGACATGAGAGGACAAGAGAGAGAGAGAGAGAGACATGAGAGGACAAGAGAGAGAGAGAGAGAGAGAGAGTGAGAGAGGACAAGAGAGAGAGAGAGAGAGAGACACGAGAGGACAAGAGAGAGGACAAAAAATTGGCAAAATAAATGGAAAAAATGTGAAACACCGCGTTCGGTATTCGGGCCTTGGGCCTTCGGCCAAACATTTTATTATTATTCGGCTTCGGCCAAGAATTTCATTTCGGTGCATCCCTAGTTGAGACCATTTTGTGAAAGATCTTTATAAAGGTTGGGAAGGGCAGTATTGTAAGAGAGTATATAGGCTTGTAGTAGGTATGGACACATGAGTTAATATTTGAAAAATGATTTATTATTCAAACTGGTTAATGTACACACCTCAGCAAGGCTTTAAATATACAATTTTTACAAATTTGTGAGATGTATTTTAGGCCATGACATGCCCATAACAGAGTCAGAATGATTGTACAGTTCTTACGATTAGGAATGGATCACCAAAGGCCATGTTGCGAAATTAGTTTGTGGTCCCACCCAAATACATTTTGACCACTGTGCCCTGCCTGAATTGAAGTATCAATGGTGGATAGGTTAATGCTTCTTCTTTCTGAATATCTATGTAGCAAATTGCAAAGATCTTCATAGGAGCCAGCGGACATGCAGCCAACATCATGGCTGTGTTTTTTCCACTGTAAGTGGCTAGAAAGTAAAAATAGCTAGAAAGCTAGAAAGTAAAAATAGGAATTGGGAGGGCACAGCCTCCAATAATTTTGGGGGTCTGTAAAGAAGTCTTAGCAACTTTAGTTTGGAAGTTGTTCTAGACAAATGTAGATATTACCAAATCAATTTTCAGAAACAGGGACTAGCGAAGGGGGTGCCGGAGCTTGCCTGAAGGCATAAAGAAATGTAGATGTGGAGATCACATTAATTCTGCCAATTGGGTAGAGGGGGAGCATAGGCGTGCGCAGGGCTGAGCCGGGTGTGCCTGGGCACACCCTAATCACCCCATGCAGCGCAGATTCCCCCTGATGATATTTCACCAAAGCCCCCCCAACAGGTCTCCTAAAAAAATTGTAAAAAATAATAAAACCATAATATAATAAAAATAACCTACACACCATCCACTACTTGCCTACTGATACCAACCACTGCCCCACTGACACCCACCGCTACCCTACTGACACTGAACACTGCTCTATTAACACCGTCCTTGTTTTAAAACATTTTATAATGTTTTTTACAACCATTTATAAAAGTGTGTGTTTGATAAACACAGACACACACACACACACATGCAAGTGTGTTTGAACTTTGGGGTGCACACCCTAATGCAATAGGCACACCTATGAGGGGAAGAATACTCCATACTAGAATTTGTGGAAGAATTGGTTGCACGTGTAGTACAACAAAATTAGCAAGTCAAGTGTATTCCTAAGTGTTTGGATTACTTTACCACTTGTAAAGGATAATGAGAGGGGTAATTGTAAATATAAATAGGGCCTATTGGAAAGGCAGTGGTTCATATATATATTTGTATCCTTTAGCTTGCTGATGTTACTGCTGCATGAAGATGGCCTGCCACTAGTTCATAGTGTAAATGACAGATACAGTATATAAAAAAAGATATACTCTATAGTCATCCTATAATAAAATAAAGCATTACACGTTCTTAAAAATGTTAAAATGTAGACAATAATCTACTACTAATCTACTATTTTAGACAAGTTAGCCAATGAGGAGGGGAGTCCCGGGCAGCCGAGATACTCCTGGATCTAGATGGACCTCAGGTAAGTATTAGGGGGGCTGATGGGGGCTGCTGCATACAGAAGGCTTTTTATCCAAATGCATAGAATTCATTAAGGGCCAGTTCACGCCATATGCGGTCCAGTGTGTTTTTTTTTTTTTCCTGCATCAAAAACGCATGGAAAGTAGGTTATATGGTTTTCAATGGTTCATTTGTGGTAAAGACTACTAATGTGTCAAAAATAAAAAAATAATTTAGCATACTTAAATAGAATAAAAATAACGAAAGTATTCTGTTAAAATGTAGTCGTTCAATGCAGAAAGTATAAAGAAAAATATAGTGTGGGCTTTAATGCACTAGTGGTAAAGTGTTCAGCCCCTTGGTGCTCCAGTGTGCAAGCCATTGTATCACATACCTGCTATACTAGTGGACTAGGACTGGGCTGAGGAGCGTTTGCCTCCTGAACCAATATTAAAGAGGAAGTAACCCCTCCTCTGACACTTTTACCTATAGGTAAGCCTATGATAAGGCTTACCTATAGGTACTGTAAATAACTCCTAAACATGTACCGTTTAGGAGATATTTACCTTACATGCAGCCAGTGACGTCACTGGTGCATGCGCTTTGAAGGAACGCCCACTGGTGCCGTTCCTTCAGAGGCCCGTGCCGTGACCGTCGGCTCCCGCGCGCGTGCGCGGGAGTGCGTCACCACGGCTCCGGCCAATCAGATGGCCGGGTGCCGGGATCCCGGAAGACAGGCTACTGGACATATCGCCCGTCATAGAGGTAAGCGGGCGGCACGGCGGGGGCTCGTTCTGAGGTAAGTATTTCATAATGAGCTAGTATGCGATGCATACTAGCTCATTATGTGTTTCTCTTGCAGGTTGAAAAAAAAAATGTGGGGTTTACAAACTCTTTAATAAGATTTACTGGGGTAGTGGCCCCGAGGAGAGATACTGCACCATTCAGATACTGATCAGTGTGGGTTCAGTTATATATGGTGAACAATATATAGCTAAAAGCTCCTCATTTAGATCTGTAGTCACAGCATTTTTGTGGCTCCAAGATGTCAAAATCTGATACAGAAAGATGTAAAAAGGTGTTTTACAATATGTCCTGTTTTTTTTTTTTTAACAAACAAATGGTTCCTTTATTGAATCATAGAAGTAGAAAAATAAAATACAGGGTATACAAAGTGAAGTAGACACTGTACTTTGTCAAACAGATAATATGTGTATATAGCACAAGCAAAAAATAACAGCGGAAACATCTCCACTCAGGAAATGAGCAGGAACATTGACAGTCAGGAATCATACATGAACACAAAAAAGACCTCCACAACACCTCGACTGTGCAGACTACGCCATCCACGGCTGCCAAACCTTTTCAAATTTTTTAGGACAATTCCTGTTGATATACTGTACGTCAATTTATACATAGGGAGAGCTGCGTTTACAACTCTTTCCCATGTCCCTATCGAGGGGGGATTGGCTATTCCAGTGCAGAATAATTTCCCTTTTGGCGTAATGAAAAAAGATAGCATAGCAAGAGTTTAGTGCATCTAGGCCTTTAGTCATCATCCGGAATCCCCAGAAGGGCCAACTCAGGAGAGAGCAAAACCCCCAATGGGACTTTTTAGGTCTTAGACAATCATCTACTGCTAGTTGCAGCAGTGAGAAAAAAGTAGTATGGTATTTAATAAAAATAAAAAAAATGTATTACAAAGATTATAAAAAGACAAAAAACACATGCAATATGACATATAAAGACAAAACCATAGGGTGGCTAACCCTAAAATGACCACATCAAGTAAATATAAGGTACAGGATAACAAAACCAATATAACGTAGGAATTATTACACCCAAGAGAGAGCAGGGGGGAAAGCTGAAGGCGGTGTATAGTGTATAAGTTCAACCACCTCCGCCCAGTACTGAGTCATCCGAGGGCAGCTCCAGAACATATGTAGGTATGTGCCCACCCCAGTCCCACACCGGAGACAACAATGTGATCTCTGGGGGTATATTCTGCACAATCTCTGTGGGGTATAATACACCCTATGTAAGAACTTGACCTGTATCAATTTGTCTCTGGAGGAGATCAACAACTGGACGCTCACACCAAGGCAACCCTCCCAGTCTTCCCTATCCAGGTCAGGAAGGTCTGCCTTCCATAGGTCTCACAGTCAGGCCATTTTCGGGGGGGGGGGGGGTCTACCTGCAACAGATCCGCGTAAAGCACGGACAGAGGTTTAGGAAGCGTCTCCTGAGCCAACAGTTCCTCAACAGGGTCCATGCATAAGGTCAGCGGGCTCAGAAACTGAGCATGGGCCGCATGCCGTAGCTGCAAATAATGAAAGTACATCCAACCTGGCAATCTATATTTATTTCTAAGCTCCTGAAAGGGCAACAATCCGTCGGGGGAGAAAACATCCCCCTTTGTTATTAAAAAAAAAAAAAAGAGAGAGAGAGTTTGCAATCACTTTAAATGCTCTTTAAAGGAGTTGTAAATGCAGAAGGTTCTTTATCTTAATGAATTCTATGCATTAAGATTAAAAGCCTTCTGTGTGCAGCAGCCCCCCCTTGGCTCCCCTAATACTTACCTGAGGTCCCTCTCTCTCCAACGATGTTCACGAGTGTCTCAGCCATCTGAGATTTTCCCTCCTGATTGGCTGAGACACCATTGGCTGCCACTGCTGTCAATCAAACTCAGCTAGCCAATCAGGAGAGAGAGGGGGTGGGGTCGGTTGGGGCTCCAAGTCTGAATGGTCACAAGGAGCTGTTACTCAGCTCGGCACCCCCCCCCCCCCCATAGCAAGCTGCTTGCTGTGGGGGCACTAAACAGGGGGGAGGGGCCAGGAGCACAGAAGAGGTACCCGAGAAGAAGAGGACCTGGGCTGCTTTGTGCAAAACCAACTGCACAGAGGAGGTAAGTATAACATGTTTGTTGTTTTTATAGGAAAGAAAATTAGACTTTACAATTACTTTACCATACCTGGGGCGATGTGTGCACACAATTCAGTGCAAGCACCAACATCTCGACAACACTTTATACAAAAAGTGGTGAGTACAGTGTCACCTTAAAGAAAAGTTACACTATTTGCAAAGGGATTCTCATTACTGTGATTGTTTTCAATTGAAAATCAGAGCAGTTTATGTTCTTTGTATACTTACTTGTAAGATGTTTCATAGTTTGTGTCATCCACCCATTTCCACAATCCTTCCTCGTCAGTATCATGCAGACCAAGCCAGTAACGCTTGTAGGAGGAAGGATTTGTTTTGCCGGCAATGAAAAGCTGAAATAAAGCGGCAACCATCAGAAATTGAAGAGAGGTTTGATTACTTGCAGTAGCCAGGGATCAGCATCACAGAATCTTTTCAACTCATGGGCCACCAGAAAAATAAGTATATAATATCTTTTACAGGTATAGCTTCAGTCAAGTTTTATCCCTGTAGTGACAGGGTTGCTTTACCCTGTGAAGGCTTTTAAAGTGTCGCGTATGGATAATTTTATGTACTGTAGTTTCTTGCATTTTAGCAGGCATGTGCAATTTTAAATCTTGACATGTTTGGTATCTATTTACTTAAAACAACATCGCCTTTTATATTTTACACAAAAATTGGGTATGATATTGTGTTTGTGTGCATTAAAAAAAATGTAAGTGTATTTTTTTACAGAAAATTTTCATTACGTAAATGGCAGCACAAATATCCTACATTATAAACAATTGGAACAACTAACATTTTGTTTTCCAGGGCCTCTGCTTTCAGAAAATATATAATGTTTTAGGGTTCTAAGTAATTTTCTAATACAAAATGCAGATTTTGACATGTATGTGAAAAATGTAAAAATTGGCCTGGAAGGCAAGTGGTTAATATACCAATAAAAAAAGTCTGTTTTGAATCCTATAGCCCATAACTGTTCCTCTTTTGGAGGGACTGGCCCTTACAGTATCTCACCTGTTCTTTTGCGCTGTTTATTACAAGCAAGTCACTTTCTTTTTTTTGGCACATGGTCCTGGCTGCTGTCCATTCAAATTTGGTCTTGCTTATGTAATAGCAGCTGTTCTCAAATTGTATCCAGTCATCTTGACACTTCTTCTCTAGAAGAATCCAAAAACACAACAATGACACTCACATGATAAAGAATCATTACGTTTTAAATCATTCTTTACACTTTAAGCATGGGCGTCCACAGAACTTTTTTTAGGGGGGGGGCATAATTTTAAGGTCACCCATGCTACGCCCCTTTTCAACAATGTCATGAAGGGGAGGGGCTTAGTCATTACACTTATTATGAGTATTTATTTTTGAAGAGCAAACAGCAGCATTTATTTTTAAAGCATTTGTTAACCTAAAAAAAAAAAAAAAATTGATCATGTTGCCTTAAAGCATGTGATACAGCACAGTGTTTTGCTGTGTAATTTGGCCCCTTCTATCACCTAAAATACTTGGCTGACCCTGCCTGGCTATGTCCTCCCCTCTGTAAACTGACCACGGTATACCATGGCTGCTGAGCCCTGACACTGTGGTCAGTTTACGTGCCTCCGTCATCCGCAGCCCTCCTGTCCTCCTCTGTCCTCTCTTCCCCCTCCCTCCCTGCCTGTCTGCTCCTGTGTCAGTGCCCCTCCCACCCCTCCCCTCCAGCTGCTGTAGTTTTATTTAAATTTAAATATCCTGTCTACAGTCTATTTAATAATCCTGTGTGCCCTGTGTCTGTGTTTTATAAAAATAAGCCATTCTTTACAAGTTTTTAGAGTGCCACTAGCCACTCACGTGACTCGTCGCCTCTCTCCTCCTCTCCCCCCCCCCTCCTCCTCCCCTCCTCCTCCCCTCCTCCTCCCCTCCAGACTGACACCATTGAGGAATCCTTGGCCCTGCAGGCAGCTGTCAGATGGGGAGAGGAAAGACCTGACGGGTCACGTGAGCAGCGCTCGGCCCCCTGAAAACTGGCAAAAAAAGGCTTATTTTTTTTAAAACACATACACAGGCACACAGGATTATTAAACAGACCAGCCAGGATGGTATAAAGTGGCTTAACAACCACTTGAAAGGGGAAGTTGAGATTCCAGAGGGGGGCATTTGCCCCCCCTTGCCCCTACCTGTGGATGCCCATGACTTTAAGATATTTAGCCCAGACATCAGACACATGTTCCACCTCTTGTGACTGATGGGTTTCACTATTAGCTATAATGCTGCTGCTAAAACAGCTTGAAATTAGTAAAGATACCTTGGTAAAAAGAAGAAGAAAAAAATGTTCTATATATAGTAAAGAAATAAACAAATGGTGCAAGCAGCAACTTATCTGTGAGATATTAGCTTGGTTCAGATACAGTATAACTTTTATAAAGTTGCACAAAATAAATAAACATAAAAAGTCCACAAGTGTGTTATAATATTCCTGGTGAGCATCTCCACCATCCACCACATTGAAGTGTGATACTGCTTGTCAACACCACCACCATAGGCTGAAAAACTTGCTTACTGAATGATATGGACCTCTCATCACAAAAGGTCACAAACGCTTGTGGCTCCATACCCAGCCAGGGCCTTTAAAGCTTCAGAGGGTCTTCCAATTTAACACACCACTCTTCCCAACACTGTTGTCATAGGAGTTTCCTGTACAGGAAAGATATTATGAAAAACATGAATCTAATTTGGATCGCACGCTGGCTTGGTATGGAGCCACAAGCACTTGTGACCTTTTGTAATGAGAGGTCCATATAATTCGGTAAGCATGTTTTTCAGCCTTTGGTGGTGGTGTTGACACACAGGATCACACTTTTGATCCACAAGTTTTGTTTCTTTACCGACTTACAGATTAAGGCAATCGTCATTCCTATGAAGTGGAACTAAACCCACCCATTTATCTGTTTCCCAAAACCTTACATTAAAGGCATGTCATGAATTTTACAGGTTACAGTTACTAGCTCCTCATAGATATATATCCTATATTTCAGCCCATTCATCTAGATAAATTGGCACTCGTAACAATTACGCTCTGTTATTATTTACAATAGTAGGCCTGTGTAAAACGTTGGTGGGAGGAATTTAGCTTTTCAACAGAGGCCGATTGGTTTCTGCATGCAGTACATCACCCATTCGTTTATAGTATTTGGTTAGTTTTGTTTCTACTATTAAAAGATGGCGCCGCTCCGAGATTGTAGGTGGTACTTGGCTGATGAATGGAAGCTGATTGGACGTTCTATGTACCCCCGTTGCGAATGCAATCACATGACCCTTGATAATGTCAGCGACGTGCTGAAGAAACGCGTTGGTACTTTTGATTGCATTACGCATAGCTATGCAATTTCCGGCTCCGGATTGGAACGCAAGCTGGAACGCGAAAGTGCGTTCACCCGGCGCTCGGGATTGGGATTGTTTTGATCTCTATGAAAGAACATCATTTGTAAGTGTTATTTTATTAATAAATATTTGCTGTACTGACTTACTGCACCATAAAGTTCTCCTTTTTTTTTATGCACCTAACATTGGAGCAACATATTTGGTATTTACCATATGGTGACAGCTGTAAGATCTGGTCTGACGGATATAGTGGGAATTCATCTACTCTGTCTATACTTATGAATTTGGTGGAGGTGTCTTTCTGCCGGAAGAAGCACTATTCAGGAATCTTCATTAATCTATGTTGGATGATTTGCAGTGATTTCTACACATTGGTTCTCTGGACTATTTATCACTATATTTTATTTTCATGGACCATGGCTTTGTTTAATTTTTATTCACTTGATATATGATCTATTGATCTATACTTAATTTTGTGCACACAGATTTATTTCTATTCACTTGTATACACGTTATTGTTGCTCTCTATTCATTGTTTGTGGACACAGACATATAGCACGAGTAATTCAATAATTTGATTTATATTTGATTGGTTTGAGCGCAGCTATTATATTTCACAATATTATTTTTATCAACTCTACAGTTACTAGTGTGCTTATATTAGCTCTCAAACGAACTGTCAAGCTATAAAAAGGCCGGTGTCATAGCTGATCACATGTACTGCACCATGCCAACTACAGATAAAACAGAGAGGAAGCTTACTTTGCTTTAAAAGATAGGAGGGTTTAGTTCTGCTTTAGGGTTGAATTATCATTAAATATAAGAGCCCCTGCTCCCTCAACCCACACTTTCAAAGTGGAATTTAATTTTTTAACAAAGTACCCCTCTGTGGTCACCCTTCTAAGGGTCCTAATTCTGAACTTTAGGCAGATTTAAGAAAGGCCTGTGCTCACTAATACATCATTACTTTTTTTAATGCGGTCAACAGGGATGAGCAGGGCTTGGTCTGAACTTAGTACAAACGCAATTTAGCAGTACCCACGGGAAGATGTCACATGATCATACTCCAACTGACTCAATCAACAGCTCAGCAGCATTTCTCACCCCATAGTTGCGCATACACAAATGATGATTGTGATATTATTGACCTTATATGGCCGATTGGCTATATTGGGTCATAGTGTATGCGCAACTAGGAGCAAATGCCCTGGGCACAGCTGATTGGACTGGCAGGGATGTGATCATGTGACAGGTTTCCATGGGCTCTGCTAACTTTTTTTAGATTGAGTTCAGACAAAACCCAGCATCCATAGCGAGCAGAGTGTGTGCCTAAATTTGACCTAGCATTAGCCTCCCACAGTAGAGTTTATATTGGTCAGGGGAGAAGCAGCACAAGGAGCCAATCAACTGTGCTGTAGAGTAATAGAAATGAGCTCATCAGTATTATGTTTCTCCTTTTATTGTCCACTCACAGGCTGGGGAAGGGTCACGACTTCTAAATGTTACTTTTCAACAGTAGAGAAAAAAATATCTCCTGCACTGACACACAGGGCTGTGCTGTGTGGCAGAGTTGTGCAAGTCCCTTAGGACTGAGTGGACAGAAACGCAAATCCTTTAGCAGGTAAACAGCTTCCATATACGGTATACAGTATTTATTTAATCTGTGTTTAGCTGTACGACTTGAATTCAGCATAAACATAATGTAGAACTCAATATTAGATGCTGGTGGGATCCTCTGCTGGTCATTTTATGCACAGTATCCTCCATTGGCATAAACATGAACACTCCAGAGACCCAATTCATGTCTTAATTTGGAATAAATAATAATGGGAAAATGCCTGAACATTATCAGAACATTACCTAACGTCAATGACCAGCTTTCATTATTGTTTTATTTCCTCTGTTCAGCTCTTTTCATCTCACAGGTCCTTTACAACCTTACAAACTTTACAATATGATAACCTAACTACATTTTTTAAATTGATTACTTGTGCTCTGTTATGTTAGTTGCCTTACTTTTAAAAGTTGATTGTAGCTGGTCCATGTCTGAAGAGAGTTTGCTGACTGTAAACGAAAAATACATTGGAGTAGATGCAATATAGAATCTAAAAATGTAAAACACACTGCCAAATATAAACAGAACCAGACCATCATAATAAGGTTTAAAAGAAAAATGACCAAGTGGGTCAAAGTGAAAGGTTCTCTTGACAAACTCCCACTGACAGTTACCTTCTTCATCCTTTCCCACTACACTGTTCTTCTGTGGGAGCCATGTTCACATACATGAGTTTACATAATTGTCCCTTCGCTTTAATGTGTGTTCCTCACACCATTGTCTACAGATGTCCCTCATCACATAACCTTTCATACACAGCTAATGAGCTTCTTAGCAGTGTTGGGGCTTAGTGATTGGCTGCTCAGGCCCAAGCACTGGATCCTGGGAGGAAGGGCAGAAGCTTATATGCTTACCCAACCACAGAATTCTGGGAATATGCAATGGTTCTGATAAATAGACCAGCAGGAGGAATATATCATTATTTTACTTTCCACTATTGATTTTACGAGACTACCTTGCAATAGTTGTCTCTAAAAATGTCCCTGATATTAAATGATTACTGTCATGTCCTGCTGAAATGGCAGGATCTAGAGACAATCCTGGTGGCTGTGAGTGACCATAAGATAAAGACTTACAGCTGTAGGCCAGTTTGTAGCTGGCCATAATCAGGTCTGGTTCCTCTTTGATGTGACAGCCCAATGCTTTGCTCTGGCTGTTTTGGGTAGCTATTAGACAGACCAGCACGTTGTGCAAGTTCTGCTATATAAGCAGCCCACTCTTACTGAAAAACACTTGGAAAACTTGTCAGGGGGAAAACTTACCTTTCCTTCAGGTTCTGAGGTGCAAGAGGGATGTCATCCTTCTACCTATGAGATCCTGAGGAATGTTGAGTATGTAAAATCTCACATGAAGATGCTGCGACACATTGCTAAGATTGAAAAAAGGGACTGAGTGCTAAGGAAAACTTAAACTCAATCACCCAGCGCTTTGGTAATAAATACAGCAATATCTCATGCACACTTAGACCATAAAATTTAAATATAAACAGCAGCTGCCTCAAAATGGTAAAATATATATAAAAGGTGCGTATCAACAATGTTAATCAACACAAGCAGCGCTACTAATCATAAAACACAATCCTAAAATGAAATAAAATTAAACTCTGCATTAGCACAGCTCTCGCAATTCATCAATGGTCAGAATATTAGAGTCTAAATTAGTGACAAAGTCCATTACCAACTATGCTTCCAGTGGGGCCATGGGAAGGAACAACACACACCAAGATGTGTAAACAGTTGTTGGAAGTATGCCTCCACCTCACCACGTGCAAATCCCAAAGGTTATGCTCTTACCAGATCTCACTGTGCATAAAGCATGTAGTCAAATGATGTATCTCCTATATATCGTCACCGGACTTAGTCCTTAATCGCACTGCTTCTCAGCCGCAGTATCCTCAGACCATTCAAACGTGTGAGGGAGTAAAAAGATGCACATAGGGCAATAGCGTTTGATAACAAATGCACCTTTATTAATAAAAACCCTCTCCCGTTACACTCACAATGGCACAGAAAATAAACAGCATGTCATTAGTATCGGCATTGCAGTTACCGTCCAGCCGCTTGCCGGTTTCCCGCTCGCTCTGTAGCGTCCCGGAAGTTACCGTTCCTCTAGGTTAGACGGCGTCCTGTTGCCTGGGTGACCGCGCAAGACACCGCCCTAACGCGTTTCGTCAGAGGACTTCAACGGAGAGGGTTTTTATTAATAAAGGTGCATTTTTTATCAAACGCTATTGCCCTATGTGCATCTTTTTACTCCCTCACACGCTTGAATGGTCTGAGGATACTGCGGCTGAGAAGCAGTGCGATTAACCACTCTGCAACCGCTCACAGTAATACTACTGCGTCAGAGTGGTTCGTTATCGTCCAGCCACGTAGTATTAACGTGACTGGACACTCCCCCTTCTGGGCGCGCCGCCGGAGGCTCACTCCCGCTGTTTTCATTCACAGCGGGAGTCGGGCCAGGGGAGGAGCAGCGGCGATCGCCGCTGCTCTTACCCGATCGTCGGGGATCGAGTCTGGAGATCCGCCCGCTGTGTGTAAACACAGCGGGCGGATCTCCATAGTGACAGGGAGTGACAGATCGGACTGTTCAGCATAGCTGGACATCCGATCTGTCCATGAATCACATAGTCACCTCCCCCCCTACACGTCAGTAAGCACCAGGCATACATTAACCCCTCCCTCTCCAATAAAATTAACCCCTTCCCTGCCAGTGTCATTTTTACAGTAACAGTGCATATATATAGCACTGATTACTGCAGTAATGTCACTGGTACCCCCAAAAGTGTCAAAAATGTCAGTCAGGGGTCCGGTCTGTCCGCCGCAATGTCGCAGTCCCGCAAAAAAAATCGCAGATCGCCGCCATTACGCGTTAAAAAAAAAACACCAAAAATGACAGAAATCTTTCCCTTTGTTAGTAAACGCAATAACTTTTGCGCAAACCAATCAAAATACGCTTATTGCGATTTTTTTTTACCAAACATATGTAGCATAAAACAAATTGGCCAAAAATTTTTAAAAAAATTGGTTTTTACATCTTTTTTGGGGGGAATTTCATATAAAAAAATGTTAAAAATATTGTTATTTTTTTCAAAATAAACGCTCTTTTTTTGTTTATAGCGCAAAAAGTAAAAATCGCACAGGTGATCAAATACCACCAAAAGAAAGCTCTGTTTGTGGGAAAAAAAGGACGTAAATTTCGTTTGGGTACGGCGTCGCACGACCGCGCAATTGTCAGTTGAAGTCGCACAGCGCCGAATCGCAAAAAGTGGCCTGGACGGAAGACAGCAAAATCCTCCGGTGGTAAAGTGGTTAAGGACTAAGTCCGGTGACGATATATAGGAGATACATCATTTGACTACATGCTTTATGCACAGTGAGATCTGGTAAGAGCATAACCTTTGGGATTTGCATGTGGTGAGGTGGAGGCATACTTCCAACAACTGTTTACACATCTTGGTGTGTGTTGTTCCTTCCCATGGCCCCACTGGAAGCATAGTTGGTGATGGACTTTGTCACTAATTTGGACTCTAATATTCTGCACATTGATGAATTGCGAGAGCTTTGCTAATGCAGAGTTTAATTTTATTTCATTTTAGGATTGTGTTTTATGATTAGTAGCGCTGCTTGTGTTGATTAACATTATTGATACGCACCTTTTATATACATTGCTAAGATTGTCTTCTCAGAAAGATATGCAGTACCCTGCATCCTCCAGATCTCGCCAAAAGAAAGATGATGTCACCCTTGCCTAGACACTGGGGACGGGGAGGACCACCTAAATAATTATCCTTGCTTTTTAGCTAAAAGGTCCACTTTAAAAGGGCAATGATGAGCGCATCTGTCACTAAAGGTGTTTGTTATTGCACATAGAAGTGGGAAGGAGGTGCCAACTAGTTTGGTGCTACTTTAGTCTATAATGTGAGTCACACAAGTAACAGTGGTGGGTTTCAGTACTAAACGTGGAAGGGAGATGTGTCTTAACACACAACTGGAGGAATTAAGCTATTGGAAAGGTGAGAAAACATTGTCTAATCACTGTTACTTCACTGTAGATGTGACAGCACAAGATAGCTCCAACCACCTCCCTCAACCTTCTTATGACAGGATTATTTGTCAGAGGTACCGTGGGCAGGATCTGCTTGTGTATCTTACTGCCTTCCTGTGTCTATACTATACCTCCCAACTTTTTGAGAAGGGAACGAGGGAAACCTATTAGCAAAAATATGTAGGCATAGGGCACACCCCCCTGCCACATCCTCTTAACCACTTAAGCCCCGGAAGATTTTACCCCCATTCCGACCAGGGGGTATTTTGCGATTCGGCACTGCGTGAATTTAACGCACAATTGCGCGGTCGTGCGACGCTGTACCTAAACGAATTTGACGTCCTTTTTTTCCCACAAACAGAGCTTTCTTTTGGTGGTATTTGATCACCTGTGCGATTTTTTGATCACGCGCTATAAACAAAAAAAGAGCGTCAATTTTGCAAAAATAGCAATATTTTTCACATTTTTTTATATGAAATTCCCCCCAAAAAAAATGTAAAAATCAAAATTTTTAAAAATTTTCGGCCAATTTGTTTTATGCTACCTATGTTTGGTAAAAAAAATCGCAAAAAGCGTATTTTGATTGGTTTGCGCAAAAGTTATCGCGTTTACTAACAAAGGGAAAGATTTTTGTCATTTTTGTTGTTTTTTTTTTTAACGCGTAATGGCGGCGATCTGCGATTTTTTTTGCGGTACTGCGACATTGCGGCGGACAGATCGGACCCTTGACTGACATTTTTGACACTTTTGGGGTTACCAGTGACATTTCTACAGTAATCAGTGCTATACATATGCACTGTTACTGTAAAAATACACTGGTAGTGAAGGGGTTAACTTTATTTGGAAGGGAGGGGCTGTGTGTGTCCCTAGGGGCGTGGTTTCTACTGTGATTGGCTGTGGCTCTAGCTGTAAGGACACTGATCAACGGATCTACATACCAGATCCGTTTTATCAGTGTCTTTGCAGCGAGGACAATGACAGGCAGTTTGTTTACACAAGCTGCCTGACATTCTCCCTCTCCCCCGCCGATCGCCGAGTGACCGGCGGACATCGGGTCCGCTGGTCACACGCGCGGGGGGGTCCGTGACCACGCGGGAGCGGGAGCGCGCCCCCGGGGGCGCGCGCTCGCTCCCTAGACCCTCACAAGCAAGCAACGTAGCCCTACGTTAGTTTGCCTGTGAGGGGCTGACCGCCGACGTAGATAGTCGTGCGGCGGTCGGCAAGTGGTTAAAGGAGAATTATACAAAAAAAAAAAAAAGATTAGTTACCACTACTATTCCTTTAAACTGGATTTTGAAATTTTCAAATGCAGCAATTTAGAAATTGAATGAAAGGAAATACTTTCTGAAAGATAAATAGTGCAAATTTTTTTTACAACTATATAGATCAGACCAAAATGAGGGACAAATGATGAGGAAAGAGGGACTTTGTTCAAAATCAGGGAGAGTCCCTCAAAATCAGGGACAGTTGGGAGCTATGTTATAGGCCAGGGGTCTCCAAACTATGGCCCTCCAGTTGTTCAGGAACTTCAATTCCCATCGTGCCTAGTCATGTCTGTGAATTTCAGAGTTTTACAATGCCTCATGAGATGTGTAGTTCCGCAACAGCTGGAGGGCCGGAGTTTGGAGATACCTGCTATAGGCCCTGGTCAACTGGAGAGAATCCACCTGATTCACATGAGAAGCGTTTTAACCTCAGGCAATGAGGGGGGTTCTTTACTGTTAGGGCTACAAGATTGTGGAATTCTCTACCACAAGAGGTGGTTTCTGTGGGTAGTATGGAGGCTTTCAAAAGACTCTTAGACTTACATCTCAAGGATCAGGACATTAAGGGCTATGTGAGATGATTACAGCCACACACACCCACACAGGTTGAACTGGATGGACTATTGTCTTTATTCAACCTCAACTACTATGTAACTATGTAACATATAGGCATTGCATGCTCAAGTGCCAGTTGGAGGGATGAGACATCATAGAGTGGTCAAATCATTTTCAGGGGTCTGGTGAATTACCAATGGCTATGTTGAGAATCTGAAGATGGCGTTCAGACAAGGATATTGCTGATATTTATTTCGGGCTGGCATGTTGTGGGAAGGGTTTTGTGCCACGTTAGTCTATAAGGTCATTCACAGAAGCAACAGTGGTGGGTCTCAGTACTAAAGATGGAAGGGAGATGTGTCTCAGCACACAACTCTTGAGGAATTAAGCTATTGGACAGGTTAGAAAACATTGTCTAATCACTGCTTTTTCACTGTAGATGTGATAGCACTAGGGATCTCCAGGAACCTTTCTCAACTTTCTTATGACAGGATCATTTGTCAGAGGTATCATGGGTAGGATCTGCTTATGTATCTTACTGTCTTCCTGCATCTATGGGCACTGGTCTACTGGAGAGAATCCACCTGGTTAGCATTGAATGCCTAAGGGCCAGTTGGAGGGTTGAGACCTTGCAGAGTGGTCAAATCATTTCCAGGGGTCTGGTGAATGACTAATGGCTATGACCATGTTTAGAATCTGAAGATGGGATTTGGACAAGAATCTGGCGGATTTTTATTTCAGGTAGACATGCTGTGGGAGGAGTTTATTTGGCAGGAAGGGAAATTCCTTTTAACTTTAATCAAAAACTTGACCCCAGTCACATCTGAATGTCCGGACCTTTACTGTTGAAGTCATTAATTTCCTTCTTGCTAACGAGCTGAAGATTCCCAGATGAAGAGGCTGCTGAAATGGAAAAATAAAGTCATTTTTAAATATACACTTTATACAAAGTATAACAGGCAATTGAAGAATGAAAATGGTACAGAGAGTATAGGGGAATATTAGCAGTGTCTCGTGTCTTGTTTCATAGGTATCAAAAAAATCTTCTAAATGACTCATTGTTTTACTGGCCAAATCTTCACCTGAAAATACGTTTTTGTATCAAGTTGTAGCTCGTACATGTTTTGGAAAAATCTTGGCAACTTTGAGTAAACAGCTCTAATGGCTGGAATACACGATAATAAAATTGGCCGAAAATTTCCGTTCAGCGAGCGATCGGCCGATATTTTACTCGTTAATGTCCAGCCATCAATGAGCGATATTGATATTGTGAACGAAAAATACCGTTTGAAAAACCCGAAAAATTCTGTCGTCTTGTTTGCGAAAGAACGATATTCTATACGTTGGTGTTGAGGTCGTTCAGTTTAAATCTGTATAACCTCATCACGCACGAACACTGTTTCGATGGTCGGCGGGCAACGGTCAGGCGATATTCGGACCGTGTATGTTGGTGGTCGAATGATCGGGCGATATTCTAATCGTGTATTCACACCATAAGGAAGAACAACACCTCTCAAATCCACTGGTTCAAGAGCACCCTTAAAACAAATTTATCAGTTTAAAAAACTAAAAACAAGGCCAACTAGCAAAACAAAGCATTTAATACTAAACTGTCCCACTTCCTGCACCAATGAACTTCACTTTCTTCGAGTAATGCTTTTTAGCTTCCAGCACACTTCTGGATGTATCAGATGTATGCATCCCTCCCACTGTGCCTTGTAGTTCACTCCATCAACCCCTATATAACTTCTGTGTCCTATAGTGACATAGGAGCCAGTGGATGAAACCATAGAGATCAGTAAAAGATACTGTATATATTTTGTCTTTTTTGGACACTGATGATGGAAATAGCATACAGGGGGAAACTGAAGCCAACTTGTCAGAATGAGGCTGTTGTAGAAACATCACTGCCAATTGGTTCTCAATGCCTGGTGTCCCTTGCTTCTACTCTCCCATTATTCTCCTCCTCAAACTCAGAGCCCAATAGGTAATGTACTCTGGTGGAAAAAACATCTCAATGATCTGCAGTGCTTCACTGCAAACAAAGGGCAGCTGTGGTGGTGAAACCAACAGAATCATGCTGTTGTTGACCCCTTAAAAACAAATAAATAAATAAAAGACCCTAACAAAATAAAATCCAAAAAATAATGCACGAACAGCCACCCAAAAACACTACAAGCTAAATAAAACCTTGGCCAATGATGGCTTTGGCAAATGCATTATAGGACGTTCAGTAGGACAATGCCAGATGAAAACTTCAAAAGTTCAGTATTTTAACTAATTAAGTTCATCCCTAGTTGTCATATATACAGTATGTATACAAAATCTCTAATTTCAGCATTTTGTATACTCTGACATGTCTGAGCCTGCTCATGCTTAAAGCGGAGTTCCAGTGGTTTTTGTGTTTATTAAAAGTTAGCCGCTACAAAAAGTGTAGCTGCTGACTTTTAGTAAACACACACTCACCTGTCCCACGGCCCAGCGATGCGGCCAGCGGGAACCTTGGTTCTCTCCCTCTTCTCCCGCGGCGCTGGCATCACTACTGTGGGCACCCGGCTGTGACAGCTTGCAGCTTCAAGCTGGGGCAATCTTCTGGGACGTGTCCCAGAAGATTGCAGGGAGGGAGGGGGAGAGAAGAACTTCCGCTCGAGCCGCCTAGGCAGCCCGAGCGGAAGTGAGAGTGGTACCTGTCAAAACTAGGTACCCGCTCCCTCCCCCCAAAAAAATGACATGCCAAATGTCATCCCGCTCCCACGTGGTCACGGACCCCCCCGTGCGTGTGACTGGCGGACCCGATGTCCGCCGGTCACTCGGCGATCGTCGGTACAGAGGGAGAAAGGCAGGCGGCTAGTGTAAACAAGCCGCCTGTCATTCTCCCCTGTGTAGAAACAGTGATCATACGGTTCTACTATGTAGGACCGTTGATCACTGTTCCTACACCTCAAGCCACAGCCAATCACAGTTAGAATCACGCCCCTAGGGACACACACCACCTGTCCCTCTCAAAAAAAGTTAACCCCTTCACTAATTTTACAGTAACAGTGCATATGTATAGCACTGATTACTGTAGAAATGTCACTGGTAACCCCAAAAGTGTCAAAAATGTCAGTCAAGGGTCCGATCTGTCCGCCACAATGTCGCAGTACCGCAAAAAATCGCAGATCGCCGCCATTACGTGTTAAAAAAACAAAAAAAATGACAAAAATCTTTCCCTTTGTTAGTAAACGCGATAACTTTTGCGCAAACCAATCAAAATATGCTTTTTGCGATTTTTTTTTTTTTACCAAACATATGTAGCATAAAACAAATTGGCTGAAAATGTTAAAAAATTTTGATTTTTACATTTTTTTTGGGGAATTTCATATAAAAAATGTGAAAAATATAGTTATTTTTGCAAAATTGACGCTCTTTTTTTGTTTATAGCGCATGATCAAAAAATCGCACAGGTGATCAAATACCACCAAAAGAAAGCTCTGTTTGTGGGGAAAAAAAGGACGTCAAATTCGTTTAGGTACAGCGTCACATGACCGCGCAATTGTCCGTTAAAGTCACGCAGTGCCGAATCGCAAAATAGGCCCTGGTCAGGAAGGGGGTAAAATCTTCCGGGGCTTAAGTGGTTTAGTAAATAGGGGAACATCTAGTTTGAGACCAGAGTGCAATTTCTTCTCACCACTGTAATAATGACCAGCACTACAGAGATCCTATTAGCTTGACTACCCTGTGGGCCAATGGACCAAGCTGATCAAGTCAAATGTTGGGATAGAAAAGAGACAATAGGCCTACTAAATAATTTGTAATGACAATGCTTGTGATGGCATTTTGGGAGGAATGGCCATAGAATAATCTTCAGTCAATCAAGTTGTGATCGATTTTATTGTTCAAATATCAGGTTTAGTTTGACTCCAATGACAGAAGCTGATCTGGCTTGTGTGCTATAATTTTACCTGTAAAGTGCTGATACAGTATATGTTGGCTTCAGGATATCCCTTGGCTAGGTTCTAGTACTGTTGCAGTTAATATAAACAAGTAGTGGAAGGAATGAGAATGATGTGCTGGTAGGGCAGGTGATGTGTATATTGTATATGTGCATATATGCATGTGCGTATTGAGGAGAATTACCAACCAAGGCTAAAGAGTTTAAAGAACAAAAGATAATGTCTTGCATACCGGGGGCCAAAAATTAACTGTATATTTTCTTTAAAAAAAAAAAAAAAAACAACTTTAATTTTGCATGAATGATTTTTTATTGTTTTAATTTTTATTTAAAGACCAAATTCAGGATGGGGAAAAAATCCTTGCAGTGACCCCACAATCTGACAGGCTCCTATGCTCTCCAAAACTCTCTTCTTCTATCCTCCACTCCAAGCAATGGGTGGTCCCTTTAAGTCATCACATGCAACGCAGGGCTATTAGTCCTTCTTTGTATGTGATGGAGGTAAGAGTGGAACCGTGGCAGGGAGTGCCCTAGAGAAGAGCTGCAAGAGACCAGTTGCACAGATTGAGTGGGCTGGTAGAGTTGGCGGATTTTTTTAGTTTCCTGGCTTTAAATACTGTAAGTCCAGTTCAAGACTGACTCAAAGGGTGACTTTTTTTGGGGGGTATTTACTTGAGTCAAGTTACCTGAGCCACTTTGTAAAATATTTAAAGATATTAACCACTTAAGCCCCAGCCCTATTTTGGACACTTTTTGTTTACAAGTTAAAATCAGTATTTTTTCCTAGAAAACTACTTAGAACCCCCAAAAATTATATATATTATTTTAGCAAAGACTCTGGAGAATCAAATGGCGGTCATTGCAATATTTTTTGTCACGCGGTATTAGCGCAGCGGTCTTTAAAACGCCATTTTTTTTGAAAATTTTTGAAAAATCACATTGCACTGCATTAAAAAAATACTAAAAAGTAAAGTTAGCCCATTTTCTTTGTAGATTGTGAAAGATGATGTCACACCGAGTAAATAGATACCCAACATGTTACAGTTTAAAATTGCGCCCCCCCCCGTGGGATGGCGACAAACTACGGTCAATAGAAATCTCAATAGGCAACGCTTTAAATTTTTTTAACGGATACCAGTTTAGAGTTAGAGTGTATCTCTTTTTTTTTAATCATTGCTCATGCTCTGGCGATCGCGGCGATACCTCACATGTGTGGTTTGAACAGCGATTTCAGTCGCGGCTCGACTTCCTTATACGTTTTTTTTGTGCGCGAGCTAACGGTGACGGCGGCGGCTAAAAATTTTTTTTTTTCCTATTTATTTTATTTTTTTTTAACTTTATTACAGTTTTAAAAAAAAAAATCTGATCACTTTTATTGCTGTCACAAGCAATGTAAACATCCCTTGTGACACCAATATGCAGTGACAGGTACACTTTATGGAGGGATCGAGGGTCTAAAAGACCCTAGACCCCTCCACTACACTTCCATGTATGCAAAACGCCGAAAACAGAGTTTTTGCATACAGCCGTTTTTTAAATTTGCCGCCTTTTGCAGCACAGTAACCCGGAAGTGACGTCATGAACGCTGCCTCCGGGTTATGTCATCAGAGACCCGATCAAAGCCATTTTTCCGGCTTTGATCGGGACTCCATTCAGCCGGCGGACGTGCCGGCTGGGTGCTCAGGGTTCCCGGTGGGACGGGAGCCCCGGTAAAATTCACGGAAGGCGGCGGGAGGGGGGGGGACGTCCCCTCCCGCTCACCCAGGTAACGATCGAGCGTCCCTACCGACGGAAAGCCGACCATTGGCACTAAACCAGGGTACCAGGATGATGCCTCTAGCTAGAGGCATCATCCCGGTATACCCCTGCAAAGTTACCCGACGTATATATACGTCACTTTGCGGTAAGTGGTTAAACCAACATGCCAATCATACATATGTATAGATACTAATTGATACATACTATATTACCAAAAGTATTGGGATGCTTGCCTTTAAAGTATTAGGATGCTTGCCTTTACAAGCACATGAACTTTAATGGCGTCTTAGTCCGTAGGGTTCAATATTGAGTTGGCCCACCCTTTTACATAACAGCTTTAACTCTTTTGGGAAGGCTGTCCACAAGATTTAGCAGTGAATCTATGGGAATGTTTGACCATCCTTCTAGAATCGCATGTGGAAGGCCAGGCACTAGTGTTGGAAATGAAGGCCTTGCTCGCAATCTCCTCTCTAATTCATCTTAAAGATGTTCTATAAGATTGAGTTCAGGACTCTGTGCAGGCCAGTCAAGTTCCTCCACTCTAAACTTGCTCATCCATGTCTTTATGAACCTTGCTTTGTGCAATCAACGTATTGCAAAAAAGTTTCAATGTCAATAAATGTAGCAGAGTCTCTACTGCAGAGAAACCAAAAAAGTGATCATATTCCACAGACTGTCCATGTGTTCTTACCAGAATAAATTGCACTTTCAAGCAATGAAAAGCCATGAAAAAATATAAACAGATAATATAATCTTTATAAATTTGAAATATAATAAGAAAAAATGTAAATTCTTACAATTGGAGAATACGGTAACGAATAAAGCCAGGATCAGTATATACAATAATGCCAGTAGTCCATAGGAAAGCCATTCTGGGTTTTGCCTGTAATATCTAGACCATCTATTGCCTAAAATGACAACACAAAAGGGGATGTTAGTTCACCAGACATTTACAATTCCAAAATTAGTATTTTAAAGACCAACACCATTTTTACCTTGACCCTATTGTGTTGTTATGCATAGCTTTTTTCTTGCAGTCAGGATTTCATGTCTGCTGATATCATTACATCTTTCCCTCTGGTGGTGGCAGTGGGTGGACCTCACTTTTGGACAGCATGGCGTTCAGATAACAATGTGTGAGCACCGCTCTGTCCAGTAGTACTGGCAAGTCCAAGCTATGTGAGGGTGCGCCCCTAGTGTACATGATGATCTGGGCTAATGGGAAGTGGCCTGGATCACACTGGGCATCATTCAACCTGGCAGATGCCATATACAATGTTAAAGAGCAGGTGAGTATTGAATTCAAATCTGCCTTTTTTATTTTTACACTTCCTGGGCCTATTTGGTTTTTTTTTTTGGTTTATTTTTCAAACGTGGAGTTGGACTTTAATATACACTGCTCAAAAAAATTAAAGGAATGCTTTTTGATCAGAGTATTGCATTAAGTCCATTAAACTCCTGGGATATGGATCTAGTCAGATATCAGTAGCAGAGGGGGTTGTTAATCAATTTCAGCTAATTTGGTGTTAATTAAATTAACAACAGGTGCACTGGATGGGCAACAATGAGACAACCTTCAAAATGGGAACGGTTTTATAGGTGAAGGCTACTGACCTTTTTTTTTTCTACTCATCTTTTCTGACTGTTTTTCACTAGTTTTGCATTTGGCTAGGGACAGTGTCACTACTGGTAGCATGAGGCAATACCTGGACCCTATAAAGGTTGTACAGGCAGTCCAACACCTCCACGATGGCACATCAATACGTGCGATTGCCAGAAAGTTTGCTGTGTCTCCCAGCACAGTCTCGAGAGCATGGAGGAGATTCAAGGAGACAGGCAGTTACTCTAAGAGAGCTGGACAGGGCCGTAGAAGGTCCTTACCCATCAGCAGGACCGGTATCTGCTCCTTTGTGCAGGGAGGAACAGGATGAGCACTGCCAGAGCCCTACAAAATGGCCTCTAGCAGGCAACTGGTGTGAATGTCTCTGACCAAACATTCAGAAACAGACTTTATGAGGGTGACCTGAGGGCCCGACGTCCTCTAGTGGGCCCTGTGCTCACTGCCCGGTTTCGTGGAGCTCAATTGGCATTTGCCATTGAACACCAGTATTGGCAGGTTTGCCACTGGCGTGCTGTGCTTTTTACAGATGAGAGCAGGTTCACCCTAAGCACATGTGACAGACATGAAAGGGTCTTGAGAAGTCGTGGAGAATGTTATTCTGGGTGTAACATCATTCAGCATGACCAGTTTGGTGGTGGGTCAGTGATGGTCTGCAGAGGTATATCCATTGAGGGGTGCACAGACATCCACAGGCCAGACAATGGCACCCTGACTGCCATTAGGGTATTGGGGTTAAATCCTTGGACCTGTTGTCAGAAATCCTTGGACATTGTTGTGCACCAGGAGGAACCCAGGACCTACGCTGGGCTGTGGGTCCTGGGTTCCTCCTGGTGCACAACAATGCCCCACCTCATGTGGTGAGAGTATGCAGTCAGTTCCTGGAGGAAGAAGGCATTTATACCATTGAATGGTCCCCACGCCCGCCTGACCTAAATCCAATAGAACACCTCTAGGACATTAGGTTTCGGTCCATCCGATGCCACAAGGTTGCAACTCAGTCTGTTCTGGGGCCCAATGATGCCCTGGTCCAGATCTGAGAGGAAACACCCCAGGACATCAGCCGTCGTCTGATTAGGAGCATGCCCCGACTTTGTCAGGCATGCATACAAGTATGTGGGGGCCATACAAACTACTGAGTACCATTTTGAGTTGCTGCAATGAAATTTAAGCAAAATGGACTAGCCTGCTGCACCATTTTTTCACTTTCATTTTCGGGGTGTCTTTGAATTTAGTCCTCTGTAGTTTGATCATTTTTATTTCCATTAAACGATGTGACATCCTTTCATTCCTAACAAATTACCCAGTCCATATCAGTATAGATACCCAGCATGATATTTTTCTTCATTGAGATCTGATGTGTTTTCAAAGTGTTCCTTTAATTTTTTTTTTTTTTAACAGTGTATAAGAAAACCATAGGGTACTGCCAAACTCTAAATCTGAATAGTTCCACTGCTTCAGCAGGGATTGTCAAAATTTTGATCATATTATGGTCATTCTTGCTTTACAGAAGTCATTAGAACTATCCCCTTCTATTGAATGGGAGTTTTGGAAATTTTTTCTTGATCAGCCACATGCAGCCAATTGCTGATCAGTGTATTCTGACAGCAGAGGAGACCCGTTGTCAGAATACAATGGCCCAAAGGTAAGATTCCTCCATCCACCTCGCTTGTATAGATGGGGGAATCCATAATTTTTTTGATTACTGTCTGGCTGATCAAAAAAAATAAAAAATGAGGCATCTATGGCCAGCCTAAAGTTGGACGAATGTCAGGAGACATTTGTCAGGTTAAAAAAAAGAACAGCTGACATTTGGCCTGTGTGTATGTAGGTCTGTCCAACAGATGCCAGCTGTTTGGCAGGCTTCTGTCAGACAAGCATGCTGGAAAACCAGCAGCCGACTGACTCTCGATCAGCACTCTCAGCAAATGGCTGAGATCTATGATCAGAGTGTTCTGGCGGGGGGGCTGTCCCCCTGTCAGAACACAACAGCTCAGCGGGGGAGATCACTGTACTAATTTTGGATGGTTAGTACAGCGGCTCCGATCGGAGCTGTCAGATTTTTTCTTGCAACCCATAAAACTGTTAGTGTGTTCCAGGCTTTACATTTTACAGTGTATATACACTGGCTTCTAAGGAATTGTATTATCATTGTCATTAAATAACATTTTCTCTATCGTTCATTGATGGACGCAATCTCTGTTCTTCATAACAGTAGGGTTATACTGCCCCCTATAGGAGTAGGACACTAAGCAGAAAAAAGTTCTGGCTACGTCCCAGGGGGGTATATCCCTTCTCTCTGCTATAGGATGTCAGTTTTAATCTGCCTAGTCAGGAGTAAGGACCTAGTTCCTTGCTGGGATCTGTGGTCCTGGCAAATAGTTTTTTCTAGTTAGTTTTTTTCTCTGGATTTTTTACCTGTGAGATCTACAAGCAACTAAGCCGGATCTGGGCGACGGGCTGGATATATAGATCCAGTGGTCACCCCAGCCTGGCCAGCGAGCGAGCGCAGACCCCAGCTTCGCGCTAGGTCGGCCGTGACACAGTCCCACCGGACAGGGACTGGCTCTGCGAGTTAAATGTCTCGCCAAGTCGCACACGACCGGGTCTAGGCCCAAGTCGCAGCGTTCCTATTGGCCGACAGCCCCCCACTTTTTTGGAGAGGGGTTCTGTCAGGAGATGGCACCCACCTGTTCCAGGTATGGTGAGTAATTGTTCCCCCCTCCCCCTGGTGGGTTTTGGGGTGGACGCGGGCCCCTTCCTAGGATGGTCCGACCCCTGGGATTCTCCTCTGTCCTGCCATGCACCCCCCCCTTACCTGTCCCCCCTCCTCCCCTCTCCTACTAGGGATATGGGGCGTTTGCAGCTAACCCTGGGGGCTGGGACCAGGCATCAAGCGGTTGCGCCGCTGGCAGGGGGGATTCACCTGTCACTACCAGGGCCCCCATCCTGTTTGATCCCATCCAGGAGGCTGGGGGGTCCCCTCGGAGGCCCCCAGAAGCTCCGCAGGCCGTGTGGGGCTGCCATTTTCTTGTAGCCCATGTGCTACATAGGATCGGTGGCCATGTTTCTGTAGCCCGGCGGTCATGTTTTTGGAGTCCTTAGAGACATTTTTTGGCAGTGGAGCCCCTCCCTATTCCCTAGTGCTGACATACAGGTTTTTTGCTTCTGATCAAGATTGCTGCAGACACGTGCTGTACAGACATCCTGGTGCATCTCTGGTGCAGGTGGTGAGTCTGGGGGGGTCTCTCTCTCTGCTGAGCGTCTTCAGTGCTTTGTGCCTGACCTCTGGGAGCGCTTTAGCGCAATGGGACGTTCCTAAAAAAAACTTTTTCTGCGGGTTTTCCCTGGTGCGACATGGACCCTGTGGAACACGTTTCCCCACCTGACCCCCTCTCGGAGGCCGCAGGGCCCTCCAGATCCCAGCCATCCATGGATGCACTGTTGGCGGTCCTGGAATCTTTTGTGTCCTGGGTGGAGGCAGCATTTAAGGGGCAAAGTTCCAAAAAACGCCCCCTGCCTACCCCTACCTCAACTGATGGGTCAGATTCTGAATCTGATTCATCCATCGCAGACATGGGTCTCCCTGCTGGGTCTACTGCCTTGTGCCCTGTCTCCTCTGATAGTGAGGATGACACCTCTCCCTCCGCCACTGCGCAAGAAAAGGCCCTGGTGGACACACTAGTTGTATATGTGCGTGAAACCTTAAAATGGAGGACACAGCTGCGACTGAGGTGCAGGTTACGTTTGGCACTCACAAGCCATCCAGAGCAGCAAAGGTTTACCCCTTTCCCGTGTATTTTGAAAACATGGTCAAAAAAAGAGTGGGACTGCCCAAAGCGCCCCCCTGGGGTGCCTAAGCTGAGGAGTTCCTTATAAAGAAGTGGACTGTACCACCTACGGTGGACCCTCTGGTCTCCAGACTGAATAAAGCTACCATGATTCCAGTGGAGGATTCCCCGTCCTTTAGGGATACGGTGGATAGAAAGGCGAAGTCTGTGGCCCGCAATATGTACTCCCTGGGGGGGTCTGCACTCAGACTGGTGTTTACTATTGCCCTTGTGTCACAAACCTTGACTGATTGGGCTAAGTTACTATGCTGTGACCTGGAGGAGGAACATCTCCCCCCTGCCTTTGCGGAGCTGACGGACCAGTTGATTCAGGGGCTGTTATTTCTTTGTGATGCCTCGCTGGATGTGGCTCCACTATTTGTGCGACTGTTGGTGTCCGGAAGTGGTAGTTTGGCGTAAAATGCTGGTCTGCGGATCAGACTTCCAAGAAGGCCTTGTCTGATCTACCTTTTCAAGGTGATCGCCTTTGGGGCTACCCTTAATGACATTATCAATGGTCTTACAGGGGGTAAGAGTACCTTTCTCCCACAGGCTAACAACGGTTAGGAACCTCGCCGTAGACGGGTCCCTCCTTTTCAGCACACAAGTTTTTTTGTCCCTCAGGGTCAAGGGATAAGGGATGAAAGTCCTACATGGCCCCCTCGGGGGGCTCCAAGCAACCCTGGTCTGGAAAACAGAAGTCGGGTTTCTCCAGACCTGCAGATAAGACACGCGTTGTTACGCCAGCAGGGGATATCGGTCCTGGGTTACCTGGATGATCTGCTTCTCCGTGCAGAGTCTCCCACGGCACTGGTGACAAACTTCGAGGTCACCACAAGAACACTGGAGGGGTTCAGGTGGATTCTGAACCTTCAGAAGTCGTCCCTGGTTCCTTATATAAGACTGGATTATCTGGGTCTGACTTTGGACTCATTCTTAGCCAGGGTGTTTTTTCCTCTGGACAAACTTCAAAAACTCCAGACTGGGATTCAGCTATTGCTGTCCAGCAAATGGTCGTCCCTTCGGACTTGTTTGAGAGTTCTGGGACTGATGGTATCATCCTTTGAGGCGGTTCCTTTCGCTCAATTCCATACGAGAATTCTTCAGAAGGAAATCCTTCTCAAATGGAACAAATATCCAAATTCCCTGGACAACCAGATCCAGCTGAGCCAGGTATCCTGTGGGTCCCTGATATGGTGTCTTCGGTCCCCGACGCTCAAACAAGGAAAATCCTTCCTTCCCTTATACTGGACTGGACAGTTGTCACCATGGATGCAAGTCTGTCCGGGTGGGGAGGTGTTCTCAGCAAGCTTTCCGCTCAAGGGGTCTGGTCCCTGGAAGAATCCAGGTTACCGATCAATGTTCTGGAGCTGAGAGCGATCACGCTTTGCCTAGTCCACTGGACTGAGTACCTTCAGGGCTGTCCGGAGCAGTGATGTCTGGTGAATAGAGACCCATAAAATCTTACACAAGTAAGATCGAAACGTACTTCTACCCACAATATGTCTGTTGGTTTGGTGGAAACCCGCATAGGATCGCTAAAGCTGTTTTTTAGGGTGTTCAGATTGACATTTCACAACAGAAATATGATGTGATAATGCTCACAATACTTAAGATGGACACTTGCTTTACTTGTATCCAAGTAAAGCATGGTACATACCACTAGTTTTTTTTGGTCAGCGGGTTGAACGAAAAAAAAAAAACTGACAGCTAAAGTTTGAGCCGCTGTATTAATGATCTGACATTAGTACAACAATCTTCCCTTCTGTTCTTTTGTGTTCTGACAGGGATGCCCCCCGCCATTGGCTGAGGGCGCTGATCGGGAGCTGCTGGTTTTCCAGCATGCTCCTCCAACAGAAGCCGGACGGTTTTTATTTTGAACCGCCTGATGTCGCCCAACATTCGGCCCGTGTGTGCGGGCCCTAAGAATTGTTACTTTTAACTCCCATTCCCTGCATCACCTTATTGGTGGCTGCTTAATCACATTGACAACTAGTATTTAGGTATGAGAGGGCATACCTGAGCCAGTGATCAGGAAACTGGTTACTAGTAGCATACCTGAGCAACCCAGTTTTGGTGGGTCCCAGCCATTCGACAGGAGAGTGGCATGAGGTACCTGGAGGTAAATTGCAGCTGAATAAGCCTTATTTGACCTAACCTTTAAAATAAACATAACCCCAAGCTATATTAGTTATAATTGGAAAAATGATAACAGCTTTTTGAATGAGTGTTTTAAGTGTGTGTGAGTGTATCAAATTTCAACAAAAATCTGCACATTTCCGTAATATTGGACTCATCGAGAATGGCAAAAATAAGGTGATTTTAAAGGTACAGTGGGTTTTAAATTGCTTGAGGGTTACTGAAGCTTATTATAATTACCATTGACTAGTTCTTATCTGAAAGACTTATTAGCTTCATAATTTTACAATGTTTTAAACAAAAAACAGAAAAGAAGATTTAGACACAAATCACACACACACACACAAAACAACAATCAAATACATAAAAAAAAAAAAAGAAGAAATTACCCTTAAAACACATTCCCTCCAAAACACAGAAATCATAGATTTTTTTAAAGCAGATTTTGCCCAAGCAACTGAATGAGCAGAAATGAGAGTTTATACTCGTAAAGAAAACTCGCCAAAGGATAAATAATTTTTGCAGAAAAAACTCTATTCTCATTACTGTTTAACAATACATACGAAAAGTTGGTTATAATATATGTATTTCTGCACTATGCACATTAATCTGCATTTACACTCCCTTACATAAGTCCACTGGATTTTGTGCAAAAATATACAAAGGGCAACATGCAAAGAGCAAAAACCCTTGACAAGCAATCAGCTCTCTTCCAATAATCATTTCTCATTGAATGATTTCTTTGAATTAATAATGTGTGGCTTTTTTACACACTATTCAGATACAGGAATTAATTTCTTACCTGAATTCTGCAGATCGAGAAAAGTGCTTTGGTCCGATTCCATGGTCACAGTTTACACTATTTTGACTTAACGGGTTTTATGCAGAAAACAGCTGAATCAGGAAGGAAATGGTTGAGAAATAGTTTATCCTATCCTTTTTGCTGAATGGGATTCTGAAAGATAAGTGCATCCTTGTGGACACAAAAAAGTTATATGTGTCTGTAAACAGGTCTGTTAAAGCTGAACTCCAGGGAAATATTGAAGACTGAAACTAAAGAAGTATTAAATCCAAACTGAACAAGTTGATATACTGCAGCTTACCAGTTCTTAGATGTGGTGGCTCCATTAGGTAACTTTTATTAGGCCCCTTTCACACGGACGGTGTGCCCGACGGACTCCATTTTGCTCAGCGGGGATCGATCCGCCGATCCATTTTGCTCAGCGGGGATTGATCGGCCGATCCCCACTGAGCAGACGGATGACAGCTCCGTCTCCGCTTACATTGCAGAGACGGAGCTGTCAGAGCCCTGCTCGCCTCTATGGGAGATTGGATGAGAACAGACCGCCTGTCTGTTTTCATCCGATGCTAGCCGATCCTCCAGACGGATGGAAAATAGGGTTTCCAATCCGTCCGGATTTCACAGACAGGATCGGTTCGGATAGCAGTGGGTGTCTCCGCTGACATCTGCTACTCCATAGGGCTGCATGGAGCATCCGATCAGGTCCGCCTGAAAAACTCACTGACTGGATCAGAAAGCCTGTGTAAAAGGGGACTTAAGCTTTTTTCCTTATGTTCACCTGTTGATCCGACCAATAAAGCTGGCCATACACATATAGATTTCCTTCGTTCAGCCTGTGCACTGAATAGAAAACATTTAACAGATTCCTCAATTTTTGATGGAATAATTTCCCCTGCAGCTATTTTAATTTGACAGAAATCCCCTGTCAAAATACCCAATACAGCAGCTGCATCTGGTTGAATGCAGCCAACTTTCCACAAGCTCCTTTGATTTTTCAATGTTGGAGAAGACAGTGATGGGGCCACATATTGATCATATTTTGACCAATTCATCAGGAACCTGTCGAAAATCATAGTGTATGACCAGGTTCAGTCTAATATTTTTCAATTTCCTATACTAGACCAAGCTGTCCAGCAAAAGTGGCAGTTAAAGCATTCAGATAAGCCATTTACCATTGACAGGGGTGCTAATAATGATCAGCTCTTATTATTTTTGTAAAACCTTTATCCCAAAAGGAAAAAATCTGTTACCGCTTAAAATTTGTTTAAAAATGTTATTTGGCCCCCGCGTGGGGGTCTCTTGTATAACTATAAACGGGTCTGGGACTTGGCAGTGCAAAAGATGGGAATGCGAAGCCTTACATGCTGATACTCAGCTGTGGTTTAATAAAACACTACCTGAACTTCTACAGCTCCCTGATCCCAGTGTTTGGCTCTCCAAGGGCGTTTTCCTGCTCTGTACCATCTAAAATCCAGGTGGGAACCTTTACTGGGGGAGGTTCTAGATGAAGATTGGGAGGATATATTGCTGTGTACTAAATCTGTCTCCCCCAAAATGTCAGACCCCTTTACTCATTTTTGTATCCTCCATCGGGCCTATCTTACTCCCGAACGCATGGCCAAGTTTTGTCCCAAACCGGGCATCCCATTGCCCTAAATGTCTGCTGTCGGCTGGCACATTTGACCATCTCTTGTGTTATTGTCCGCGTGTGCGGGGATTTTGGGCCCAGGTTGTCCAATTTCTCCACGATCGGATGGGTGCTCCTGTGTCGCTCGACCCCAGGCTGTGCCTCTTGGGGCTTTTTCCAGATAATGAGATAGACAAACATGGTTAAATTTTTACATGAAACCCTCTTTCTGGCCCGTAAACATCTGGCCAGGGGTTGGATTCAACAGGCTACACCTACTCTGGCAGCATGGATTAACGAGGGTAATAATACTCTCCCCTATAAGAAAATCATTTACATTAACAGGGGTTGCCCTGGCAAATATCATAAAGTCTGGGACAGGTGGCTCAACTCTCATACTACTTGCACGTCTTGATTATTACTGTACTGATCAGATAACAGATGTCTGTAGACAGTGTCATTTGTTTTATTCTTTATTATCCTCTGTGGAAATTAATGTCATGTTTCCTTGTCTTTGTCTTTTGATATTGTTTGTTACAGCCATTTCTTGTTGTATGTATATTGAGCTGTTTTCGGTACACAATAAAGTTGTTTTGATTTAAAAAAAATTTAAAAAAATGTTATTTGAAGTTCAACTTTCGTACTTTGTTAGTCAAGTCTATCAAAATCTGTTAGTGCATTGAAAACTGGACATACACTAATTGGACAGTTCTAATTTTGAGCAATGTGTGCTCGTCCCCACTTGACAGAAGTCACTCAAATGAGATCTGCTGGAAATGTTTTCATAATCAGTGGCTGTAGTCAATAAGCTAAAATACAGTGTTCCAGTTGGGGGATCCTTCCACCTACTTCATTTGTGTAGATCAGGGGTGTCCAAACTTTTTTCAAAGAGGGCCAGATTTGATGAAGTGAACATGCGTGAGGGCCGACCATTTTACCTGACATTCTTTGGACCATTCAAATTAAATACAAACTAACTATTTTATGCAAAGTTTATTGCAAACGGCATACTTTTCCTTTCATCACATGGATGACAAATCTAAACGGATGTTAAATCGCTCCACCTTTCATAACTGAAGGCCAGATGAAAAAAAAATCCAGGAAGCTGAAATATATAAATATATGAATAAAAAAAAAAAACAGTATATCATAGCTCCCTACTGTCCCCGGTTTCTAGTGACTGTCCTTGATTTGGAAGAAAGTCCCTCTGTCCCTCTTTTCTGCTCATTTGTCCCTCATTGTGGTCTGATCTATATAATTGTAAATAAAATTAACTATCTTAAACCCTACATCCAATGTCTAAATTGCTGAATTTATAAATTTCAAAAGCCAATATAAAGAAATAATAGTGTTAAAAAAAGCACTTGTAGGTTTAACTAATATTTCTCCTTTAAGGGGGCGTGGCAGTGGTGTGTCTAATGCCTACATACCTTTGCTAATAGGTGTCCCTTGTTCCCATCTCAGAAAGTTAGGAGGTATGATATCTGGCCATCCTAACTAGTGATGGATGAACATCGGCCGGGGCGGTTCGCGAACATTATCCGCAAACTTTCTCAAATGTTCGCGAACCACAAGTTTGCGGCGGGCCCCATTGACTTTAATGGCAGGCGAACTTTAAAAACCTTCAGGTCATATTTGCAGCCACAAAATACTTACTAGCTGTGCACAAATAGTCCCACAACATGGACACTGACATAACAGAAGTATTGCTATTGGAAAAGTTGCCCTAAAAATTATTATTTTTTTTTTCGGCAAAAAACATTTTTTTTTTCTAAATCAACCAGAACTGACAGCAGCCGGTAAATACATGTCAAATACATATAGGGTCCATTCAGACATCTGTAAAATGGGTCCACATCCGTTCCACAATTTGGCAGAACGGTTACAGACCCATTGATTTTCAAATCCAGTCTTTACCTGACAGCTAAGAACGTTGTATTCTGTGGCTGAAGGAACATTAGGCATTCACAGGATAAAGAAGTAAGTGTCAGTCAGTACAGGCCCCAAAAATTAGCCTACATGCATTTACCTGACAGCTAAGAACGTTGTATTCTGTGGCTGAAGGTACATTAGGCATTCACAGGATAAATAAGTAAGTGTCGCCCATTCCAGGCCCCAAAAATTAGCCCACATGCGTTTACCTGACAGATAAGAACGTTGTATTCTGTGGCTAAAGGTACATTAGGCATTTACAGGATAAATAAGTGAGTTTCGCCCATTCCAGGCCCCAAAAATTAGCCCACATGCGTTTACCTGACAGCTAAGAAAATGGTATTCTGTGACTGAAGGTACAATAGGCATTCACAGGATACAGAAGTAAGTGTCGCCCAGCCATTACAGGCCCAAAAAATGAGCCCACATGCGTTCACCTGACAGCTAAGAACGTTGTATTCTGTGGCTGGAGGTACATTAGGCATTGACAGGATAAATAATTGTCGGCCATGAAAGGCCCCAAAAAATAGGCATTGAATGGACATAAAATGCCTTTTATGCCGCTGTATTTACCGAAGACAAGGACCATTAATTGTTGTGGGTGGATGGCGGTCTGGCAGAAATTTGTGGCCTGTCATGAGGAATTTTAATTAAACATGGTCTACTGGTCACGTGTGTTGAATTCCTCTGAGATCCATGCCTCATTCATTTTTATAAATGGGAGGTAGTCAACACTGTCATGAGCTAGGCGAGTGCGCTTATCGGTCACGATCTCCCTTGCTGCGCTGAACGTCCTTTCGGACAAGACACTGGACGGGGGACAAGTCAACAGTTCCATTGCAAATTGTGCAAGCTCTGGCCAGAGGTCAAGCCTGCCCACCCAGTAGTCCAGGAGTTCATCACTCCTCAGAGCGTCCACATCGGCCGTTAACCCGATGTAGTCGGACACCTGTCGGTCTAGGCGTTCCCTGATGCTGGATCCGGAGTACAGCTGTCGATTGGTCTGCTGAAAGAATGATCTCATATCTGAAGTGACAAACACATCTTCAAAACGCCCTCTTCTTACAGGCGCTGTTGGATTGGTACCCGCAACTGTTTGTCTGTGAGTGGAAATTTCTCTGCCAGCGCACGCAAAAGCAGAATGCAGCATTTCTCGAAGCAAGGCCTGGAAGTGCTGCATTCTGGCCGCCCCCTATGATGGTGGTAACATTTCCACCATTTTTTGTTTGTACTGGGGGTCTAAGTACATTGCCACCCAGTACTGGTCCTTGCCCTTTATGCTTTTTATACGGGAGTCCCCATAAAAACACTGAAGCATGAAGGCCCCCATTTGCACTAAACTGGAAGCGGCCTGGCTTCTGCTCATCCTCCAGGATAATGTCGTCCTCGTTCTCCTCCCCCCATCCACGGACAACACCAGGGATCCCAGAAAGGTTTAAAGTATGCTCTTCTTGCTCCTCCTCATTCGTCCCGGCACCATCCTCCTCTGACTCCTCTTCAGACTCCTGTTGTTGACTTGTCTCAGATGGAGTAGCATCCCCTGGGAATTCATCCAACATTGCGACTTCCTCATCTTCCTGCTCCTGCTCCTCGACGGCTTCATCAATGACACGATGCAATGCACGCTCCAGAAAGAAGGCGTAAGGTACGATGTCACCGATGGTGCCCTGGCCATGACTGACCAGTTTGGTGATCTCATCTGCTGCTTTGTTCCTCCTGTGCAATGTAAGTTCCGCCTGCTTCTCCTTCCTATCTGCTGGTCCATCTCTCCCTCTAAACTCACCTCCTCTTCCTCTCTTGTGGGCGCCCATGTGACATCCATAGACACGTCATCATCAACGTCACCTTCCCCACCACTAACATTCGAGATCTTGGAGTAGGCAGCAACAGTGGGGACAAACCTCCTTTGGCTGATCTGGGTACTGTCGTCAGACTGCTGGGTGGCGGCTGTTGCTACCTCCTCTTCCTGATCCGATGCCAAGAATGCTGCGCATCGCAAATGTCTTGTGATGGATCGGAAAATAATTCCAGTGACTCAAGCGGAGGGTATATGGTGGCGGTGGTGTTGGTGGTGGTGTCTTTGGGAGTGCACACAGCAGAGAGTGAAGAGGGTGCAGATAGAGAGGATGAGGAGGGTGCAGAAGTGGAAGGCTGAACTCAACCAAGTCTGGTGCATCCTTTGACATAATCGTACGCACCTTCTGAAACTTCACACTTTGGCTCCGGCCTACTGCTCCTGCCCTACCCCTACCACCCCTGCATAAGGGCCTGCCTCTTCCTTTACCTGTCATTTTTTAAATAACCCTGTGACAAAAGTCTCTAGAGACAATGGCATTGCTCGCTGATTGGGAGGAGGACGCTGGTCACACATTTTCGAACAGCTCTTGGCTGATCCTGGTTTTAAGATTCTCCACCTATTGTGGGTTCCAGCTGTCTCCAATCAGCCATTGGCTGAGGGTCATACTGCATCTGACCAGGACAAAAATGTCTCTCCCTTAAATCCTTCCACAACTTCCTTTATCGGACACCTCTTGATACATGATTCGAGCAATTCAGTCACATGCTTTTATCCTTACTGGCAAGCTGTTGCTTTCTGGACTCACATAACTAACGATACCGCCTCTAAAAGGTTTACCCCCTGAAGAAGGAGCTTTTCACTTATATCTCTGAAACGTGTTGGGGAATATACCTTGTAGCACAGCGGTAGTCATCTGCTATGTGGTCTAATATACTGCACTTAACTTGCCATTATTTTTAAACTTATTTGTACCTTGTTATTTCTTTAATAAAGTCAAAAATTATTTTGAATTCTCATGTATTGTTAATGTGGTTATTATATTAGTGCCTAAAAAGTCCCACCCCTAGGGGATTCCTCATTGAAAGTCTCTAGAGAAGCGCAGTATATGTGGAAAAAGGTATATAACACCTCGCTTCAATCCGTGGTTTTGGGGGGCCACTGGTTTATCACACCAGTTATACAAAAAATTGGCCAGTAACTGTTGTCACTGTGTGTAGCACAGTTAACGCAGCAAATGAGGCAATATTTTTGCAGGACACAAATACACTGTTATAAAAGTATACTGTTAGATAACACCCCGCTTCAATATGTGGTATTGGGGGGTCACTGGTTTATCACACCAGTTATACAAAAAATTGGCCAGTAACTGTTGTCACTGTGTGTAGCACAGTTAACGCAGCAAAAGAGGGAATATTTTTGCAGGACACAAATACACTGTTATGAAAGTATACTGTTAGAAAACACCCCGATTCAATCTGTGGTTTTGGGGGGCCACTGGTCTATCACAGCAGTTCTACAAAGAATTGGCCAGTAACTGTTGTCACTGTGTGTAGCACAGTTAACGCAGCAAAAGAGGCAACATTTTTGCAGGACAAAAATACACTGTTAAAAAACTATACTGTTAGATAACACCCCACTTCAATCTGTTGTATTGGGGGGCCACTGGTCTATCACAGCAGTTCTACAAAAAATTGGTGAGTAACTGTTGCCACTGTGTGTAGCACAGTTAACGCAGCAAAAGAGGCAATATTTTTGCAAGACACAAATACACTGTTATAAAAGTATACTGTTAGATAACACCACATTTCAATCTGTGGTATTGGGGGGGCCACTGGTCTATCACACCAGTTCTACAAAAAAATTGGCCAGTAACTGTTATCACTGTGTGTAGCACAGTTAACACAGCAAAAGAGGCAACATTTTTGCAGTACCCAAATACACTGTTATAAAAGTATATTGTTAGATAACACCTCGCTTCAATCTGTCGTTTAGGGGAGGGGGGCACTGGTCTATCACACCGGTTATAATACTTTTTTAAAAGTGCTTAGTTTACATCAGCCGTCTGCCTTTCTCCCTCTCCAGCGGGAGATCACGAGTGGCCGGCGGACATCGGAGCCACTGGTCACTCGCGCGGGGATGTCAGGGAACAAGCGGGAGCACGCCTCCGGTGACGCACGCTCGCCCCTGGCAGGCTCCTGGGTGAGCGACATAGTCCTACGTCGGTTTGCCCAGGAGCGGCTGACCGCCACAGTAAATAGTCGTGCGGCGGTCGGCAAGTGGTTAATGACAAGGCCATCGTGCGACGCTGTACCCAAATAAAATTGATGTCCTTTTTTTTGCCACAAATAGAGCTTTCTTTTGGTGGTAGTTGACCACCTCTGTGGTTTTTAGATTTTGCACTATAAAAAACACAATAACATTTTTTTTTTTTAAATCAAATTTTTGTTATCAGTTTAGGCCAATTTGTATTCTGCTACATATTTTTGGTAAAAAAAATCCCAAAAAGCGTATTTTGATTGGTTTGCGCAAAAGCTATAGTGTTTACAAATTATGGGATAGATTTTTGGACTTTTTATTTTTTATTTTTATCAGTAATGGCGGCGATCAGCAATTTTTTGCGGAACTGCGATATTGAGGCAGACAAATCTGACACTAAATGACACTTTTTTGGGGACCAGTGACATTACTTCAGTAATCAGTGCTAAATAATATGCACTGTTACTGTATAAATGACACTGACAGGGAAGGGGTTAATACTGGGGGTGATCAAGGGGTTAAATGTATGCCTAAATGTGCTTGCTAACTTTGAGGGGGAAGGGCTCTGTGACAGGCACACAGAGATCGGTGTTTTAGCTTAGCTGAGACACACAATCTCACTGTGCCTGTCTGAAAGAAGAGCCGACTGCTTTACTTACACAGATAGGCGGCTCTCCTGTCAGTTTCCCTGAAGATTGCGGGAGGCTGGCGGCGATCGAGCCCGCTCCTCCCGCGGTCTGGCTCCAGCTGTGTCTAATCACGTGATTATGCGCAACCGAGCTGCCCTGCCGCAGGGGGGCCGGCAAGTGGTTAAGCATATCTAACCCCCAGACATAAACAACGCAATATATTGCAGATTACCTGTGGCTGCATTTGTTTTCTTTTATTGTTTTTGTTGCCTTTATTTTTACCTGGTGGTCTGGCCAGTAAGTATGAGATTTTCAACTTTCTTTTTAACAGATCATGCAAAGTAGCAGGGATAAGAGTAGAGTAGAGGGATAAAATAACCATTTTAACACTAACAGGGGTACTTACATGGATAGGTTTTAATCATTTATGTAAAGCCTTTGTCTGAAAAGAAAAAAAATAAATAACTTTTGCAATTACTGCTTAAAAATTGTGAGCTGGGGCAGCCAAACAAGCCCTTGCCAAAATTTGTTGGCCTGGAAAACCAACTGTCACACAAATCTAAAGGCCCGTACACACGTACCGATCGTCGTCATACAAACGTCGGCGGACGAAAGATCTGCCAATTGTACGCTTGTTAGTATGGTGCCTCCGACAGCTGTCTGCGCACATTCTGCGGACAAGAGTCTTCTTTGCAAACATAAAAATTTTTGTATGCCGACACCAGAACGGACGATTGTTCGCCAGTCAGTACAGAAATCAGCCGACAGACTGCAGATTTGCAAGACTGGGCATGCTCAGAAAAGAAAAAACACAGGGAAAGTTAACCATTACATGACATCACTTCTGCAGTCAGCTGAAGTCGGCGGACAAAATTCTTGTGCTGTCTTTGCACTTTTCAACAGACATCGACATCCCGGGGAGAAAAGACGAACGTTTGTTTGCCGACGATCGGTACGTGTGTACGGGGCTTAACATGGCATGTATTTAGTGAATGAAAAACTGGTGACAGCATTCCTTGATAAGGCTCAGATATTTAGACAAGTTTGGCCCCCGTGGGTGTCCTACTATTTTCCTTTTAAATGTGATAATTCTTTTGGACTATCTAACATTTACTTAGTATAGAGGGAAATGATTCTGAGCATGGTGGTGCTCTAACAGCTCTTGCTTCTTTTCTTGCCTTACCCCCATCCGCTCCCACACTTCAAACTACTCCCCTCCCCTCTTTTTCTCTCTCTCTTTGTTGCACTTTTTATGAATAGTCTTAAGCTGGCTATACATTGATCAAAATTTTGCCAGTTCCTGTTGTACCAGCTGAATTGGGTTCTGTGCATGGCCATCTTAAGACAATTCAACGGTTTCAATTAATGTGTGTGCTCCCCCCCGCTCAACAGAAGTCAATTATTTAAGTGACTTCTGGCGATGGACGAGTCACTTTTCAAAGGGACACTAATGTGGGCTTTACCCTAAGCCGCCCTGTCTGTGTCTATTGGCCATTTTTTGCAATTCGTCACTGCGTTACTTTAACTAACAATTGCGTGGTTGTGCGACACCGTGCCCAAATACAAGTGATGCCCTTTTTTTTCCCACAAATAGAGCTTTATTTTGGTGGTATTTGATCACCTCTCCAGTTTTTAGATTTTGCGCTATAAAAAAAAAAGGACAATTTTGAAAAAAAAACACAATATTTTTTAACTTTCTGCTATTTCCAAAAAAACATTTTAAAAAATCTAATTTTTTTTCAGTTTAGGCCAATTTGTGTTCTGCTACATATTTTTGGTAAAAAAAAATCCCAAAAAGCGTATTTTAATTGGTTTGCAAAGGTTATAGCGTTTACAATCTACGGGACAGATCGGACCCCTGACATTTTTCACACTTTTTGGGGACCAGTGACATTATTACAGTAATCAGTGCTAAATAATATGCACTGTTACTATATAAATGACACTGGCAGGGAAGGGGTTAATACTGGGGGGGATAAAAGGGTTAAATGTATGCCTATTTGAATCTGTGACAGGCACAGAGAGATCGGTGTTTCAGCTTAGCTGAAACACACAATCTCTCTGTGCCTGTGTGACAGAAGAGCCGCCTGCTTTGTTTACATAGGCACGCAGCTCTTCTATCAGTTTCTGTGAAGATCGCGGGAGGCTGGTGGCGATTGTGCCCGCTTCTCCCGCAGTCTGGCTCCCGCTGTGCCCGTGTGCACATAATTATGTAGATCTACGTGATTATGCGCAGCCGAGCCGCCCTGACGCAGCGTGGGGCGGTCGGCAAGGTAAGATGGGGAAATTATTGTTATTATATTGCATTATTGTTATTATATGGCATGTTCATCAAACAAGATGTGGTAAAGCAATTGCCCAGATTAACCCTTAACTCATACATCTGGTATATTCAACTTACATTTGCTTTTTTTTTTATTTAATAAGAAAACAGTTTATAGAAGATATTTCTAAATTAATTTCCTTTACTAAATTCTCTTAAATATTATTCATTTCCCTTAGCTGTGGTAAGCATGGAACAACCGCACCCTTTCTGGTGAAGAGGAAGTGAATATGCTGAAGATGTCATTTTAATAATACAGACATAAATTTTGGAAAAAAAAATGAATACAGATGTGGACTGTACACAAACAAGTCTTTCCCAGAAATCTAGCAGTGCCTAACTGTTCCTCTTCTACAGGTTTGAGATTTGAGTTTGCAGCCATGTACAGTGTGACTCAAACTTTATATGTAACTATATAACTTTATAACAGATGAGCTAAATGGCCAGTTCACATACCTGCTGAACCTCTGATTAACCACTTTACCACCGGAGGATTTTGCTGTCTTACGTCCAGGACACTTTTTGCGATTCGCCACTGTGCGACTTTAACTGACAATTGCGTGGTCATGCAACGCCATACCCAAACAAAATTTACATCCTTTTTTTCCCACAAACAGAGCTTTCTTTTGGTGGTATTTGCTCACCTGTGCGGTTTTTACTTTTTCCGCTATAAACAAAAAAAAATAACAATATTTTTCAAATTTTTTTATATGAAATTCCCCCCCAAAAAAATGTAAAATCAAAACATATTTTAGGCAATAAGCGTATTTTGATTGGTTTGCACAAAAGTTATTGCATTTACTAACTAAGGGAAAGATTTCTGTCGCTTTTGGTGTTTTTTTTTTTGGCGTAATGGCGACGATCTGCGATTTTCTTTTTGCGGGACTGCGACATTGCGGCGGACAGATCGGACCCTTGACTGACATTTTTGACACTTTTCCCTGCCTCCTCTCAGTGAGCGAGGACTGAAAGCATTATATCCTTACTGAGCTCACTGAGAGGGGGCGGGGCGGAGGTGGGGCAGAGCACGTCCTGAATACAATGCATACAGTACAACTCACTGAGAGGAGGCGGGGCAGAGAACGGCCTGAATACAATGCATACAGTACAACTCACTGAGAGGAGGCGGGGCGGAGGCGGGGCAGGCACGGCTCAGTACAGATCAGTTCCTGGGTAATACTGCGAGATTTCTGGAATGGAATACATCCCAGCACACACTGCGAATCGCCGAATGACGTCATCGCCGATCGGACCCGGAAGTGAGGAGAGGAGGAATAAAGCAGAAATTAGGGTATTTACTAGCAAAAAAAAAAAAAAGTTTCCATTGGTAAAAGCCGTTTTAAAGGGGATTACATAGATCTAAAGTTACGAAAATGGGTGGAACTCCACTTTCACTATAGTGGCAAGGTGAAGCAGCGGCCTTGCCGCATCCATCTATAATCAGAAGTCCCAGTAATTGTGCATAGTTTGTTCAGTTGGAGTATCCCACTCATCCCTTCTCCCATCCCAGTTATCAAATAAAACAACAAAAACCAAAACCCCTGGACTGTTTTCTAACTGAGCCAAGCACTTAGAATATGCTATATTGTCAAGTTGTTGCTATAGGTAACCCAGGGGAATCCTTAACCAGCAGCTCCTACGGGAGTAGTGCTACAGAGTAAAAGGCACATAGTACCCCTACTAATCCATGAAAAAGTAAAGGGTAAAGACAGAAGTAGTTTTTGACAAGTCCTTTAATTAACCACTTCAATACAGGGCACTTTCATCCCCTTCCTGCCCAGGCCAATTTTCAGCTTTTAGCGCTGTTGCATTTTGAATGACAATTGCGCGGTCATGCAACACTGTACCTAAACCAAATTTATGTCATTTTTTTCCCATAAATAGAGCTTTCTTTTGGTGGTATTTGATCACCGCAAGATTTTTTCTTTTTTGCTACACAAATAAAAAGATTGAAAAGTTTGGAAAAAAAAAAGTTTTTTTGTTTATGTAATAAAATTTTGTAAATAGATATGTTTTTTCCTGCACTGATGAGCACCAATGAGGCCGCACTGACAGGCACTGATGAGGAGGCACTGATGGGGTGGAAATGGGGTGGCACTGATGGGGTGGCACTAATATGCAGCACTGATAGGCGGCACTGATGTGTGGCACTGATAGGTAGCACTGATATGGAGCATTGGTGGGCCCTGATAGGCGGCAATGATTGGCACTGATAGGCGGCACTGATGGGCACTGATAGGTGGCCCTGATGGGCACTGATATGCAGCACTGATGGGCACTGATAGGCAGCACTGATGGGCACTGATAGGTGACAATAGTGGGCAATAATGGCACTGGTGGGCGGCACTGATAGATTGCAATAATGAGCACTGGTGGGTGGCACTGGTAGATGGCAATCATGGGCAGCTCTGATGGGGAGGGCACTGAAAGGGTCCCTGAGCCCTGATTGCCATCCCTGGTGGTCATGGGTGGGCATCCCTGGTGGTCATGGGTGGGCATCCCTGGTGGCCATGGGTGGGCAATACTTGGTGGCTCTAGTGGCACCCCTCCAAGGGTCTGCACTGGTAATCAATGCTCTGATTACCAGCACAGACCCCCCCTGTCAGGAAAGCCGCAGATCGACTCTCCTCTACTCGTGCCTGTCAGGCACGAACTGAGGAAAGCCGATCAACGGCACTTATTATTTACTGTGTGACCAGCTGTGATTGGACACAGCTGGTGACGTAGGCTCTTTACCGAGATGGGAGATGCGGTGTGTCAGAGTGACACACCGCACCACCGATCACCGCTCTGCGCACCCCCCGGGGTGCTCTATCTTGCTGGACGTCATATGATGGCCAGTCAGGATAGTACAACCACTTTGCCGCCGTCAATCTGTTATAGGGTGGGCGTCAAGTGGTTAAAAAAAAAAAATCCCACAATATACATCCATCGTCAATCACACCCTTATAGTTACTTGGAGCTGAGTGTGTGTTGGGGAGCTCAGTTAGGGAATATGTGCACTTTCAAGAAAAGTACACTGACCCTCACACACACACAGTTACCCCAATGTTCTGGTATTCCAGAAGCAAACTGCACACTCTGTACTGGCAAATAAATAGATTATAGTTTGTCAGAGGTATAGTATGTCAGTGACTTCCAAGGAGCACGAGTAGCAGTGATTTGATAAGTGATCTTTTTTTTCCCTCTGCTTTGGAAAAAAGACTTGCCCTGTGTGAGGATCGAACTCACGACCTTCAGATTATGAGACTGACGCGCTACCTACTGCGCTAACAAGGCAGCTGACTCTTAAGTTGTAAAGCTTACTTAGGTACAGCAACTACCATTCAAATAGCTCATAAAGCTGGTCTGAGAGTTCCAGAAAAAGGTGGTGGAGATATGAAATTACATTCTGCAGAGCTTAGTGAGGAGAGCTCCAAGAGCTGATTGGAGGGGAGGGGCACACACCTCTCCCACATAGCACACAGGAACAGACCTGAGGTGTCAGGAAAATTCTTGGTGTATTGGAAATTAAAAATCTTGGCGTATTGGAAATTAAAGCATTGGAGAACAAAGAAGGAAGGAAATCAAAAAGCCCAAGAAAAAAGAGTAGACAAAGTAAGGAATGGAGGGAAAAAAGACAGAAATGACACTTAGTGCTCTTAACCACTTGCCGACCGCCGCACGACTATCTACGTCGGCGGTCAGCCCCTCACAGGCAAACTAACGTAGGGCTACGTTGCTTGCTTGTGAGGGTCTAGGGAGCGAGCGCGCGCCCCCCGGGGCGCGCTCCCGCTCCCGCGTGGTCACGGACCCCCCCGCGCGTGTGACCTGCGGACCCGATGTCCGCCGGTCACTCGGCGATCGGCGGGGGAGAGGGAGAATGTCAGGCAGCTTGTGTAAACAAACTGCCTGTCATTCTCTTCGCTGCAAAGACACTGATAAAACGGATCTGGTATGTAGATCCGTTGATCAGTGTCTTTACAGCTAGAGCCACAGCCAATCACAGTAGAAACCACGCCCCTAGGGACACACACACAGCCCCTCCCTTCCAAATAAAGTTAACCCCTTCACTACCAGTGTATTTTTACAGTAACAGTGCATATATATAGCACTGATTACTGTAGAAATGTCACTGGTAACCCCAAAAGTGTCAAAAATGTCAGTCAAGGGTCCGATCTGTCCGCCGCAATGTCGCAGTACCGCAAAAAAAATCGCAGATCGCCGCCATTACGCGTTAAAAAAAAAAACAACAAAAATGACAAAAATCTTTCCCTTTGTTAGTAAACGCGATAACTTTTGCGCAAACCAATCAAAATACGCTTTTTGCGATTTTTTTTACCAAACATAGGTAGCATAAAATAAATTGGCCGAAAATTTTTAAAAATTTTGATTTTTACATTTTTTTTTGGGGGAATTTCATATAAAAAAATGTGAAAAATATTGCTATTTTTGCAAAATTGACGCTCTTTTTTTGTTTATAGCGCGTGATCAAAAAATCGCACAGGTGATCAAATACCACCAAAAGAAAGCTCTGTTTGTGGGAAAAAAAGGACGTCAAATTCGTTTAGGTACAGCGTCGCACGACCGCGCAATTGTGCGTTAAATTCACGCAGTGCCGAATCGCAAAATACCCCCTGGTCGGAATGGGGGTAAAATCTTCCGGGGCTTAAGTGGTTAACTGAGACAAGTACACACTATAGAGGAATATGCTTTGTTCATATTTCATGTCTGAGATTTACAACCACTTTACATTTTTCTGATCCATCCTAATAATATGATATGTTGCTTCTTATTCCACTGATCTTTCAGGAATTGATGTTGTTTTTTTTTGTTTTTTTTTAAGAGCGGTTGCAAAAACGATACACTTCAAAAAAATACAATAAGCCCAAGAAAATGTTCTATTTACTTTTAATTTCAATGCATTGAACATGAATACTTTTATGTTCACTTCATCACTTCACTTTACATGCATTGTATTTTTAGAGAGACCCGATCTTCAGACAATTCATTTCAAGAACAATCTTCTTCTATTAATGTGTATTTAAAGTTATAATAAAGTTTTTTTTCTTCTAAAATAACAAACATGTTATACTTACCTGCTTTCTGCAAAAGTTTTGCACAGAGCAACCCGGATCCTTCTCTTCTCGGGTCCCCCACCAGTGCTCCTGGCCCCTCCCTCCTGAAGCAGTGTCCCCACAGAAAGCAGCTGGCTCTGGGGGTACCCGAGCAGGCACGCTCCCAACCCGTGGCTCTGTGTGTCCTTTCACACACGGAGCCGTGGCTCGGCCCCACCCCTTCTGTCTCCTGATTGGCTCACTGGCTGTGATTGACAGCAATAGAAACCAATGGCTCCCGCTTCTGCCAAAACCCAATCAGAGTAAACATTGCTGGATCGAGAGGGGGTTCAGGTAAGTATTTGGGTTGGGGGGCGCTGCTGCACGCATACGTTTTTTTTTTACCTTCATGCATAGAATGGATGAAGGCAGTGGCGGCCTGTGCATAGGGGGCGCCAGGGCTCTGCCCCCCCTAAAAAAAAGGAAAGAAAAAAAAGATTACAAAAAGAAAAATAAAGTTAAAAAAAAAAATTCCCGGTCGCCGGTCTATGTGGTGGCTATGGGGGGGGGGGGGGTTTATGAACCAGCAGAGGCGCCGATTGGCGTAACCTGGGCGCAGGTCATAGCGCTAGGACACCCCCACTTTCGTGATATCCTGGCTGTGATTGGTCCGGTCTCCAGCCTGGACCAATCATCATCCAGGACATCCGATTGCTGACCCTGCTGACTTCGCAATGGGGGCGGTGCCAGTGCGTGCGTCAGTCACGCACCGTCACCGCCCGATCTCCTTCCCGCCGGACGGATCTGAAGAGCCAGAAGAGGAAGACAGAAGAGGACGAGAGGAGCAGCGCCGTGGACGGTTCTCGGAATCCCGCCGCCGTCAGAAGAAGAGGACTCGAGGAGAGGATCAGCGCCGTTGACATCTCGCAGGCAGCCCAGGAGGAGAGCAGGTAAGTGATTGAAGCCGACCTGTGACCTCACCTGTGCCATGCCTATACCATCACCTGTACCATGCCTATACCATCACCTGTGCCATGCCTGTACCATCACCTGTGCCATGCCTATACCATCACCTGTGCCATGCCTGTACCATCACCTGTGCCATGCCTGTACCATCACCTGTGCCATGCCTGTACCATGCCTATACCATCACCTGTGCCATGCCTATACCATCACCTGTGCCATGCCTGTACCATCACCTGTGCCATGCCTGTACCATCTCCTGTGCCATGCCTGTACCATCTCCTGTGCCATGCCTATACCATCACCTGTGCCATGCCTGTACCATGCCTATACCATCACCTGTGCCATGCCTGTACCATCACCTGTGCCATGCCTATACCATCACCTGTGCCATGCCTATACCATCACATGTGCCATGCCTGTACCATCACCTGTGCCATGCCTGTACCATGACCTCAAAGTCACGCAATTTTTTTACCGCATTCTTTGCCGCGAAGCAATACCTATAACATTTTTATTTTTGCGCCCCCCCCCCCCCCCCAAAAAAAATTTTGAGCACCAGCCGCCACTGGATGAAGGTAAAAAAACTTGTGCCTTTACAACCACTTTAATTTTTTTTTTTGCATGTTATTTATGTTGTGTAGATATCCAAAAGCCCAGAGACTGCTGATGGGTGCTGCCTTCTTAGATACGATATCTCCAGCAGACTCAGCTGTCACTCTAACAAAACTGTGTAGTATTCCCCTTCACACCTCCTATGGCTGCAACATAATGGAAAATTGTATATTTTTTACCTTTCTATAATTTCTATTTCTGGTGCCTATCCTTATGTTTGTTGCCATGCAGGCAATAAAATTGATTATGTAGGGAAGCGAGGGATAGAGGGATAAGTCAAGTATGGACAGTAATTGGAAACTCCCAGAAGAGGAGAGGAGGGAAGGGCTATGGCATAGCAGATAGTAGGAGGTTTTACTAAGGAATTAGCCAGTCTAATTTACTAGCATCTAGCATTTTCACAGCTACTGTATGAGAAAGTGAATTAAAGGGCCAAGTCTCTGTGGCGCAATCGGTTAGCGCGTTCGGCTGTTAACCGAAAGGTTGGTGGTTCAAGCCCACCCAGGGACGTGTACCTTTTCCTGCATGCTGTAATGGAGGGGTCCTTAGGAACTTGTTGCTAAATATCAACTTAGAGTGGAACTTCACTCTCTCAATTAACATTGACTATTTTTAAGCCTTATGCTGCTAGCATTAGTAAATGGATAGGAAAGTATATCATATTTGCTTGTTTTAACCACTTTACAACCGGAGGATTTTGCTGTCTTCCGTCCAGGCCACTTTTTGCGATTCGGCGCTGTGCGACTTCAACTGACAATTGCGCGGTCGTGCGACGCCGTACCCAAACAAAATTTACGTCCTTTTTTTCCCACAAACAGAGCTTTCTTTTGGTGGTATTTGATCACCTGTGCGATTTTTACTTTTTGCGCTATAAACAAAAAAAGAGCGTTTATTTTGAAAAAATAACAATATTTTTCACATTTTTTTATATGAAATTCCCCCCAAAAAAGATGTAAAAACCAATTTTTTTAAAAGTTTTTGGCCAATTTGTTTTATGCTACATATGTTTGGTAAAAAAAATCGCAATAAGCGTATTTTGATTGGTTTGCGCAAAAGTTATTGCGTTTACTAACAAAGGGAAAGATTTCTGTCATTTTTGGTGTTTTTTTTTTAACGCGTAATGGCGGCGATCTGCGATTTTTTTTGCGGGACTGCGACATTGCGGCGGACAGACCGGACCCCTGACTGACATTTTTGACACTTTTGGGGGTACCAGTGACATTACTGCAGTAATCAGTGCTATATATATGCACTGTTACTGTAAAAATGACACTGGCAGGGAAGGGGTTAATTTTATTGGAGAGGGAGGGGTTAATGTATGCCTGGTGCTTACTGACGTGTAGGGGGGGAGGTGACTGAGTGAGTTATGGACAGATCGGATGTCCAGCTATGCTGAACAGTCCGATCTGTCACTCCCTGTCACTATGGAGATCCGCCCGCTGTGTTTACACACAGCGGGCGGATCTCCAGACTCGATCCCCGACGATCGGGTAAGAGCAGCGGCGATCGCCGCTGCTCCTCCCCTGGCCCGACTCCCGCTGTGAATGAAAACAGCGGGAGCGAGCCTCCGGCGGAGCGCAAGCGCCGCCCAGAAGGGGGAGTGTCCAGTCACGTTAATACTACGTGGCTGGACGATAACGAACCACTCTGCCGCAGTAGTATTACTGTGAGCGGTTGCAGAGTGGTTAAACTTTTTTGTTCAAATTTGTTCAGTGACTTCCTGGTTTACAGGGCAAATAATGTTATAAATCCTAGGAGTGTTCAGTAGGGGAGGAGGGGCTTTCTCAGCTAAGCACACCCTCTCCTGCCTGCATGCCCGAGTTAAGGGCAGGTGGATTCCAGGAAGTAACACTACATGAATCATCTGCCCTTACTCAAGATGGCCATGGCTAGAAATGCCAGGGGGCTTTTTTTCAAAGTGATTTCCTAACAAAATAAAGCATGGAGCCATGGATGGATGAATGAGTTTTCTTCGAATATAAAAAATGAATTTTTGTGGTGCTTACTTAAACCTTTGTAGGCACTTTGGAAAAAAATAGTTAATGTTTGGAACACCCCATAGTGCATCACATTCTTTAGGTGAAGCTAGCAAAGCGCACATATGTTTCTGTGGTGCAATTGGTTAGGATGTTTGGCTGTTAACTAAAAGGTTGGTGGGTTGAGCCCACCCAGAAATGTTTCACCTTTTCCTGTCAAACCTGGCTAATTGGATTAAACTGATTTCTTACCCTCTGGTGCTTTGGGACACCTGTGCCTCTACGGCTGACTCTAATGCACCCCATAAAAGGGCAATTAAATATTGTACAAACACAGTATACTTGGTTCTATTGAAAGGCTGTGTAACTGCAATCAAGGGTACTTTGCTGCAACATAGTACAGTAGATAGTTTAAAAACATGAATGAATGCTTAATCCAAATATTAAAAAAAAGCTCTTCCAATGCTTAAAATGTATCTTGATAAATTCAAAATTCTCCAAACTCTCAAAATAGATCCAAAAAAATTCCCTGTCACTCCAAGCGCCAGACACTTGTGACACATAGTGTGTGATGCTTGGAGTAACAGGGAATTCTTCTAGAATCTAGATCTATTTTGAGAGTTTGGAGAGTTTGAATTTATCAAGATGCATTTTAAGCTTTGGAAGAGCTTTTTTAGAGTTGGATTAAGCATTTATTTTGAGAACTGATCTAATCATTGGATACCGAGTCACACTATGTGGAGCCTTCCTCTCTTTATACATTACATATATTGAGCTGATATCTGGACCATCCAGTGGACCTCTGCTGACTTGGCCGGACACTACCAACTTTAGAGTATTACCAGTGGAGGTCATATTAGGAGATCCCCTACAGACATCCGTTCCATTACCAACATCTTGCCCAAGGAGTGCTATCCATGCTGTTACCTTTTAGCTGTGAGGTAAGGGAATAGCACACACAGAGGTGTCACCATATTGGACCACTGTGACACCAGTCACTATTATATCCATATGGTGCTGGGAGATACACGTTTGAGACCACCAGTTATTTACTTTTTCATTGAGGACATTAGGTATCATCATAAAAAGGAGACAATATAAACTAAAGAAAATTGAAGGTACCATCATTCAATTGAAGGAACAACTAGCCCCCCCATGCCGTAATGACTGAGTACAAAAAAAGGAGAAGAGTTTACAGGAATCCATACTGAAATACGACAAAACCATCCAGGCCAAGAAACAAGAAATACAAGAGAGACATATTGGATTATAGAAATCAAAATGTTTACAAATGGCAATTGGATGAACTCTATAATGGACAAGGCAGCAGTGTGGACCCCATTGATCTTACATCTAGGGAACCCTCTGAGATGGGAGACGATGAAAATGATCCGTGGTTAGAAATCGGAACCCCAAGAACACCCAGAACACCAAGGAATGAAGTTGAGGATAACATGGACACAGATTGGGAACCAGAACCTACCTCTGCTAATCTAAGGGCCAACACATATGCCAATACCAGAATAAATAGAACCCCCGCGTATAACCATGACCGTGTCAGCACATCCAACAGATTCTCCCCGTTGGGCTACCATCAAGAAGTCCGATATGAAAACAGAGGCCCCCCCAGAGATGGGAATTTTTTTCCAAGGGGAAACCGAGGAAGACCCCCAAGAGGAGGAGCTCCACCGAGATATCACAACGAATGGAGGAACAACGGTTGGCAACGAGAACAGGGAAGACACAATGGGTGGCAGCAGGACCGCGGGAGAAACAATGGATGGCAACAGCCATGGAGATGGGAAACACAACGAGGAGGACAGAGAGGATACCAGAGACCACCAAATGGTCATCACACTCCATGGAGAGAAGATCGGAGAGGCCCACGATCACAAGAGGATCGCGGAGAAACATGGAGACCAGAAGGTTTCAATTTCAACAGGAGGGAGGAACCACCGAGATACTTCGAATACGGAAGAAACAAAAACCAAGGGGAAAACGTGGAGGGACAAAGAAAAAGAAGAAGGGTTTATTATGCAAAGGAATATTTAATCTCAGTGGAATAGTGTTTGATGAGGAGGAACTCAAACTTTTGGACTTGGGCCTAAAATACGCCCCCGATAAGAATTTAGATAAGTTCGAGGCATATATCGATCTTCAAAAATACATCAGAAAGATCAACATAAAGAAATTTTTTGAAATTAAGAAGAACAAAACTACCTCCTTGACACCAACCAAATTCAAACACACCACTTTAAAGAATAAATCCACTTTTGAGCCGAAAAACCCACAGAATGAAAACTTGGAAGTGTTCAAAAGAATGGTAGAGGAGGAAATTAGGAGTTTAAAAGTCGAGAGAAGGAAAGAGAAAAATATATGGGACACCATAAGGAAACTAGAAAAAAAGAAAGGGATTATAATCAGACCAGCAGACAAAGGGGGTGGTCTGGTTATCTTGAATCAAAAAGATTATGAGGAGGAGCTCGAATAAATGCAGAAGACACATACAAGAAATTACCTGGAGACCCCAAGACGAGGTTTCAAAAGGTTTTAAAAGATTTTATCGCAAAAGGAAAAAGGATGGGAATTTTAAACAATAAAGAGGCAGAATATTTTCAGTTGGAAGCAGCCAGAACACCGATTATTTATTTTTTACCTAAAATACATAAAGACGAAAAAAGCCCCCAGGACGCCCAATAGTAAGTGGCATAAATTCGGTACATTCACGTTTGGGGGAATATCTGGATAAATTCCTACAGCCCTTAGTACCCAAAGGGAGATCTTACCTCAGAGACAGCAAACAATTACTTAATGACATCCAAGATCTAACTGTCACAGAAGAGGATATTTTAGTAACTATAGACGTGAACTCCCTGTACACTAACATCATACAAAGTGATTGGCTAGATAGTAATGATTGGGCGTTACACAAATATACTGACCTGAGACAAGCACAAATGCACTTTATCCTGGAGGGCCTCAAGATGGCTATGAACTCCAACTACTTTTGGTACAAGGGAAAGTACTATGCACAGATTAAGGGTTGGGATGGGAGCCAAATACGCACCGAGCGTCGTGAACATATTTATGCAAAAGTGGGAGGAGGAACAGGTCTTCAGTATAGACAGACCCAACCTAAAATATTACAAGAGGTACATAGACGACATCATCTTGGTATGGCGAGGGGATGAAGAAAGTCCACAAACCTTCTTTGATGAGATCAGCGGAAACAGATATGGAATAACTTTCACAGGAAATTGGGATAAACAAAAAATATCATACCTGGATCTAGAGTTATTTAAACAAGACGGAAAAATATTCAGCAAAACCTTTTTTAAAAAAAACGACAAGAACGGCTATATCCCAAAGAGAAGCTGTCACCATCCGCAATGGCTGGGGAATATCCCCAAGGGACAACTTCTACGTATCTGGAGGAACTGTAGTAATGCTCGGGATTATGACATTCAGGCTGATCTCCTCATCGAGAGATTCATGGAAAAGGGGTACAACAAGAAAGAACTGGAAAACCTTAAACAGATAGTAAGGAACATCAATAGTGAAGAACTCATTAAGGACAAAGAGAAGAAGGAAAGGAAGAACAACTATGAATTCGCCTTCATCACTGGCTTTAATAGGCAACATAAAGAGGTTGAAAGAATAATAAGAAAACATTGGCCTATCCTTACAGCAGATAAAACACTGAAAAAGATCTTGCCAAAAAAACATCCTTTATTTATAGGAGAGCACCTACACCAGAGACAGACTGGTTAAAAATGTGATTAACCCCCCAAAAGGATTACCCTTCCTACCAATATCAATGGTTTCTTCAGATGTAAAAAATGTCTGCCATGTAGAACAAACAAAAACCAACCCAGAAAAATTACAAATTTTAAATCCAATACCACAGGAGAGGAGTTCAGGATAAAGGACACAATTACATGCACCACTTCTTACGTCACATATGTCATAGAGTGTCCTTGTCACTTGCAGTATATTGGAAGGACTACCCACCAATTATATGTGAAAATCCATGAACACATCAAGAACATCAAAAAGGGTTTTGACAAGCACACCCTTTCAAGACATTTTAAAGAGGTGCATGCTCAGAACCCCTCAGGACTAACTTTCTATGCAATAGATAAGATTAAGGGAGATTGGAGAGGCAGCAACAAACGAAGAATGGTTTCACGCAATGAAACCAAGTGGATTTACATGATGAGATCTCTCCGCCCGGAGGGGTTGAACGCTGATATAGACTTGAATTGTTTCATTACAGATACATAAGCGTTTAATCCAATCAGCTTCTCTAGTGTCCTTACATACCCGGTTGTTCATACTCTAATGCTTTTTAGTACTTTTTTATCCAATATGACTGTTTTCGTGGTGTCTTTTAACAAAACGGTTTTTATTATTGTATTCTCAGCCTTCACATCCAACATCATTTTGTTGGTCCCCACCTTTTTTTCAGAATAGTTATGCAATAGTATAACTTTGACTACATAATTTGAGAGCATTCTCCCCCATCACCTTGTCACCACTACACGTCTGATGATGACATGCGTTTTTTTGTGCACCTACCCACACAGATATTCGTGGTGTCTCCTTAACAAATCGGTTCATACCTATATATTTTTTAACCTTCCCATATTTTTTAACCTTTCCATATAACATCATTTTTTAGATTAATTATCCTTGATATTTGCCTTTTAGCCTTCTCATCCAGCATCATTTTTAGAAGAATATTGTTACAACACACGAAAATTTTCCTCCTCTGTCACTTCGTCACTTTTATATACCTGCTTTATGACACACATTCTTATCCAGGTCCTCAGTTTGCTTTGCCTAACATAACATAGCAAGCAATCTGACCTATATAAAAAAAAAAAAAAACTTTTTTTTTTTTAACACTATATTTCCAGTTTAAATACACTTGTATATGCCCTTGTCTGCATAAACACATCTCTTTTTCTTCCACATGTACTAGGGGCACCCCTCCCCCCTCCTTCTGGGATGTGTATTAATTTTCTCTTTTTTATATAGGGAATTTTTATATAATTTTTATGTTTTATTATTTATTTTCAATAGTCTTCTAATAATTTTATACATCTTTTTTACATCCTTTACCAGTTATATATAAGGTTCTGGACATGGTTCCCACTATATATTTTTTATCCAGGCTTCCGGGATTTTATTCATATATTCTGGTTAATTATTAATTTTTAATTGCTTGTTTTTGTTTTTAACTTGCATTTTTTATTTCTCATCTTTCTCCAAATTCGGTGTCTAGCCTTTTTTTCTTTTTTTTTCAATTTTAATTCTTCACTAATAAAATACGTTTTAAACAAATCCACAATGAAAGGATCTCACCACACTCGTTTACAAAAAGTGATCGGATATGATGATACATGGATGTTCCCTTGCACATCCATAGATGAAGCCAGTGGAGGAGTAATATGGCTTCCGGAGAGGGAGTAGAAAGGTGGCGGTGTTGATCTGTCCCCTCCGTTGCTTGGATACGGGCGGCTATAAAAAGACCGGAAGTGCGCCCAGTTGACGCCGCTCCAGTTGACGTCCCTCTGACGAAAAGCGTAGGGCGGAGTCTCGTACGTCACAACGTCACTTCCGGTTAACGGCCGTGGAACGCGGAAGCATCCCGGGTCGAACCAGTCTTTCTGATCCTGATCATCGTAACGAGTGAGTGTACAGCGCATTTTCCACCACTGCACATACTGTTCATTCACAATGGGGCCGTCTCTCTGTTTGAGTACCTAGAGCAAGACCACCGGCTCAAAGCTGCTCCCCCCGCAACGGAGAAAGGATCCCCTCAATATCACATATTGACTGTGGATTGTTGAACAGGTCGTATTATTGAGACGCCACCTAGTGGCCAGTTTGGATTTCACTTAGCAGCATTTCTTCACCATTTAATCACATTACGTGTGGCACACTTATCAGGCATTTGTGACCTGGAAAATACCCCTGTGGTTGTGGGAAGAACTTTTATTTCACGTTTTGTCACAATATTTATGTATTTTGGTTTTCACATACCACTATATTTTGTTGTGGCTGCTGATTTGGACATTTTTTATAGCTTGAATAAACACACTGTTTATTTATCATGCACTAATTTCTTAATGAGTTTTTACTCACAACAGTTGGTGACACTTTGATATTTGTTTTATTCTTCATTCCTCACTAATAATTTCACTCACGCCAGTTTGTGGCACTGTATTATTCAATCACCTTAAGGTAGCGCCGATACCAATCGTCACATCCTAAATCTTTCACTTTCACCCTTGCACTTAAGGGTTGATTGGTGGCAGCTTACACCTTTTTCTTAATCCACACTTTCTTCATATATAACAAATCCATAGCGCTGGTCGTTTTCTCCTTAATATATTGCTATTTATTTCAGAGTTGACGAATATTTATGCACAAGAGACGGTTCACACTACCGCAACCAGAAAGTCGCCCCATGAAGGAGCGAATTTTTTGCGTGACTTTAGCGTGACTTTTGAAAAAACTTTTGAAGAGATTTTGAAGAGACTTTGAAGAGACTTAAATGATAGGTGACTTTGTCTGTGGGGAATGCCTGGCTTATCTTTTTCTTCTTCCTGGAAAGTCTGATCACAGTCGCTTGAAAATAGATAAGGATCCGACTTCCCATTGAAGTCTATGTGCACAAGTCGGATAGAGGTCGCCTTGAAGTAGTACAGGAACCTTTTCTGATATCGGAGCGACTTCAGTAGTGCATATTAAGGCAGCTCTCATTCATTTACATTGAATTTTTAATGACAAGAGACTTGGGGCGACTTGAGGACGCACAAGTCGCGTCCCAAGTCGGAGTAGTGTGAACCGGGTCTAAGAGGTGTGGTTCCCCAGGTCCACTATTAGTGATTACTTTCATTCTATTTGTTTTCCATCACGTTGCTTTGCATTGTTTCATTTATTAAGTGTGATTCACTGAGTTTTTACACATTAAGTTTATACGTATATTAATGCATGTTTTTTTGTCTATATTCAGTTTTTCACATCTACATCTGTCACAGTTAATATGTTTTATATATTTTGGATGTCACGAACAGCACAGCACTATTTTTTACTTAATTTTGACCCATATGTGTAGGACACCCAACATTAGTAGTGATTTTTCCTTCCAAAGCAAACACTTTTGCACACTGGTACTGACTAGTATTCCAGTGTTTCTCTTCTTCCTCAGTTTCTCTCCCTCACTCAGCTAATGTGACCCGAGCGCTGATGGAGATGGGCAAACAAAGGTATTGTGCAGGTGCACAATGTCCTCCTTCTAAACTGATGATAATAGGACACTGGTGACTAAAAGTTTGTAATAGTGCACAATGAAAACCTGTGGCTTTATGAAACTAATAGGCCGGTGTAACGTGAGAATTACCTACCCCGTGAGAAAAACCTACCCCTCGTCACTTCCGGCCAGGAACAGCTGAGCAGCGCAGCAGTGCGCATGCTCACAGCCCCGGATACCTAATGGAAGAGCTAAGGATCAGACTAGTGCGCATGCGCACTAGTCTGAAACGATCTCGGTGTCCGTTAAAAAAACCTACCGACGCGGCGGTGACATAAAATAGCTGTGCTGCACTATGAGTCATCTCCGCTCCTGTCCCGGTCACTTCCCTGATCTTGGCTAGTAAATATAAAAGCGGCTGGCGGCTCCGTGATTTATCTTTTCATACAGCCGCCGCCGCTTTTATATTTAGTAGCCGAGAGCAGGGAAGTGACCGGGACAGGAACGGTGATCACTCGTATTGCAGGCCAGCTGTTTTAATTTAACCGCCGCATTAAACACACTGCCGTGCAACCGGAAGTGACAAGGGTAGGTTTTTCTCACGGGTAGGTAATTCTCACGGAACACCGGCTTGATCCACCTACTGGCTTGTAAACAATTCTGGGCAGTTTCTAGGCATTTTGCCAAGGCACTTCTGAAGACACCTGAAGGCACCGTTGTGCCTAGGCACCCTGGATGAAAAAGGCTGACTTATGCCTCGTTTCCACTGAGCGGAAAGGTTCGGGTCGGTACAGTTTGGAAGGGTTAGAATGGTCCGGCCTATTCAGGTGAGCGTTTCCACTGCAAGTGGGACCGCCAGGGGCCATGTGGGGTTTCCACCAAATGCCTTTTGACGTGAGCATTGAGGTTTTCCTGTCCGCCAATCAGTGGAATGTATCGTGTGACGCCAGTAGCTCCGCCCTAACCGTACCTTACCATTTCCTATTGCCCTACATCTGAAGGAGGACCAGGAATGGTGCGGTTTGGTTCGGTTGTATGGGCCACTTTCATAATGGAAACACTCAAAATAGCGTACCGTACCGAACCGACCCGAACCAATCCGCTCTGTGGAAATGAGGCATTTATGTCCCAGATACGAACAGGGTGGGGTAAATGGCTTATTTGAGATAATATGGGCGGTAAGAACAGGACAGCTCTGAATTTATCAGGTACGCTGTATTTTGCACTTATAAAACAAATATAACCAAATGCTTTCCAGAGCTTTAACTCTTTTGTTAACATTAACCAGGCTTTTTGTGGAGGAACAAGTACGTAGGAATGACTATCCCAGCATTCAGTGCAGCTGAGGAGACTCTCCCTGTCTGTTCATCTTACCCTTAAGGTATGCCTGAAGCTGAGAAGGAACATATTTAACAAAGGGCATACATGACAGGGTGAAAGGGGAACCAGGCAGAAGGATTTACCTATTTTAAAGTTTTGTGGCCAGCCCTGATGCTTATATATAAAGAAAAAAACAATCAGTGCAATCACTATTTAACCTTTACGTTGATATGCAAGCTTAACACTGACCCGGGTACATTGAGAAAGCCTAGACAGAAAATATACAAGCATAAAAGTGCAGCGCAATTCATAAATAAGAAAATAAATATAACAGGAAAAGTCCATGCATAGATGTTTAAGCCCCAAACGTCTTATTTAGTGATCACTCAATGATAGCTCAAGTTCAAAAACAGGGTGCTGGAAGAAATCCACTCTTAGTGATATTCCCTTCACCAGAGGCACTCAGATGCGCTCACCTTATATGAATACCCCTGTATTACCAGCAGGTCAGATGGGCTAAATTCAGGAACACAGGAACTTCCTCCAATCACCACCAGCCATGTAATCAGTTTTTGAGCATATAGTAAACAGCTTTCACTCCCCCCAATGGGGTAGACCACACATTGGATAATAAGAAATAAAGGGGAAACCGATGTATATCAAATATAATTTATTAAAAACCCGGGAGGTGGAGTCTACCGCTCTGACGTCACCCGCTGCTATTCCGGTGTACCGTTCGGCTCTCGGAGCTGGCTGGAGACCGCGGTACGCTGTACCCTGCATATTCTACAGTTGGAACTGGTATGTTTTAACCACTTAAGCCCCGGAAGCTTTTACCCCCTTCCTGACCAGGGCCTATTTTGCGATTCGGCACTGTGTGACTTTAACGGACAATTGCGCGGTCGTGCGACGCTGTACCTAAACGAATTTGACGTCCTTTTTTTCCCACAAACAGAGCTTTCTTTTGGTGGTATTTGATCACCTGTGTGATTTTTTTGAGCATGCACTATAAACAAAAAAAGAGAGTCAATTTTGCAAAAATAACAATATTTTTCCCATTTTTTTATATGAAATTCCCCCCCAAAAAAATTTAAAAATCAACATTTTTTAACATTTTAGGCTAATGTGTTTTATGCTACATATGTTTGGTAAAAAAAATCGCAAAAAGCGTATTTTGATTGGTTTGCGCAAAAGTTATTGCGTTTACTAACTAAGGGAAAGATTTTTGTCATTTTTGTTGTTTTTTTTTTTTTTAACGAGTAATGGCGGCGATCTGCAATTTTTTTTTGTGGGACTGCGACATTGGGGCGGACAGATCGGACCCTTGACTGACATTTTTGACACTTTTGGGGGTACCAGTGACATTACTACAGTAATCAGTGCTATACATATGCACTGTTACTGTAAAAATGACACTGGCAGGGTTAACTTTATTTGAGAAGGAGGGGTTAAGTGTGTCCCTAGGGGCGTGCTTCTAACTGTGATTGGATGTGGCTTGAGGTGTAAGAACAGAGATCAACGGTCCTACATAGCAGAACCGTATGATCTCAATTCTTACACAGGGGAGAATGACAGGCGGCTTTGTTTACATTAGCCGCATGCCTTTCTCCCGCTGTAACGGACAATCGCGAGTGCCCGGCGGACATCGGGTCCGCCGGGCACACGCGCGTGGGGGGTCCGTGAGCGAGCGGGAGCGCGGCTCCGACGGCGCGCGCTCACTCCCTAGACTCTCACAGGCTAGCGACGTAGTACTACGTCCCTTTGCCTGTGAGAGGCTGACTGCCGACGTAGATAGACGTTAGGCAGTCGGCAAGTGGTTAATGAAGCTGGAAACTTTTGTCAACTTTTGTCATCTTGTAAGTGTCTCTCTTTTTACAATTACATTGTAGTTATATAGTACTTAGGTGTGCTGCATAAATATGGGATAGATTCCTCAATATTTTTGAGATTTTATTCACACATTCATTTTAGCTGCATTATTGAATATGTTATATTTTTGTATATGTTACAACACTTGAGGGCTGCTCCTGATGACATCATTTAATTGACAAAACGCGTTGGTAGGGACCTTTCTATATCAGCTCCGCTGTGTCACTTCCACCGTTTGGTGCGCAGGTGTGTTCCAAGGGCCACAAAAAGAGGAATGGAGTTAGTTCCTGTATTTTTTACACAATGTAAGTTCAATTTGGATTTTTTTCATTTAAAAGTTTAATAAAATTGGAGTACACTATTTCTTGGGTTTATCCTGTCTTTTGATTAATGACCACTGGTCACTGGAGAGGAGTTTACTAATGTCAAATGGTGTGGAGAAGAGCCTATTGTCTGGTTTCCCATGGCAGGAGTTACAATAGCAAAGGAATACCTGGATAAGGAGTGCAAGCACGGTTTGACCTACTTATCCATTTAAGGGGTCTAAAGATTCAGTGAGTGTTTGAGATACAGAGGGGTGAAGAGTACTGGTGTGGACATGGCATGAAGTGGAAGAAACTAAGCACAATTAAGACTTTGGACCTAAAGGAGTTGTAAAGTCAGAAGGTTTTTTATCTTAATGCATTCTATGCATTAAGATAAAAAGCCTTCTGTGTGCAGCAGCCTTCATGAGCCCCGCCCCCCCAATACTTACCTAAGCCCCCTCTCTATCGAGCGATGTCCATGAGTGCCCCAGCCATCCTGGACTCTCTCTCCTTACTGGCTGAGACACAGCAGTGGCGCCATTGGCTCCCGCTGCTGTGAATCAAACTCAGGTGAGAGACAGGGTGGGGCTGAACGGCAGCTCTGTGTCTGAATAGATACATGGAGCTGCAGCTCGTCTCGGGTGCCCCCATAGAAAGCTGCTTACTGTGGGGGCACTCAGCAGGAGGGAGGGTCCAGGAGCTCCAGCCAGGGAGCCAGGTAAGTATAATATGTTTCTTATTTTATTAGGAAAAAAAAAACGAGACTTTACAATCAACTCACAGACAAAAGGGAGGGAGGTGTGCTGTAGATCAATAAGGATCACATTTTTTATTTATATATAAATGAGTGCTCCATCTTACTGTTTGATTAAGAGTTAAAGAAATTGGAATTGAAATCACTTCATGATTCACATTGTTGGGGAAGGTGCACTATAGTACCGCACATAGATGATTGTATCTATTTAGCTTGTCAAATATTTGTTGCTTGATATAGTGCTGCACTATTCTTGTTTTGTTGTTTTGGATACCGGAAGGATATCAAGTGTTCAGCACCTAAAAGGAGTGTATATAAAGCAGGTACATAGCGCAGGATTTGTTTTTATTAGCAGCTTGTAGGGGTTTGCATGTGAAATAATTATGTAGAAAGCATGGAGCTTTCCTATGAGTTAGCAGCTGTAAAGAAGACTTGTGAGAAGGAAACGCATTGCTGGGAGGCTGCCAGCAGCTGTAGAGAATATCCTAGGGTAGCACATGTTATCTGTGAATACTGAATTTATTAGTGATACCACCTGTCTTTATAGTTTTAAAACAAGTTTAAACTTTATTTGCTAATTAATAATTTAGCCTTCGGAATTCAATAAAGCGGTTTCATGATAATATGACAAAAGAACATCCGTCCCTGGGTGGGCTTGAACCACCAACCTTTCGGTTAACAGCCGAACGCGCTAACCGATTGCGCCACAGAGACCTGTATACTTCCTAGTGGCTTCACTTAAAGATTGTGATGCACTTCAGAGTGTTGATCTAATTGGTAAGTATTTTCCAATCAGGAGATGCTTCATTCCTTTTTATACTGTCCAAAAAAAATACTTTTAGCCACTACGATCCTGTACTGCAAAAAAAAGGAAAAAAAACAACAGAAAATGGGTTTAGAAGGCAGCAGCAATTAAAACCTTCCTCCGCCAGGCATAGCTCAGGGTGGAAAAAACACACAGCGGGACGCAAACGCCTAGTGCATTACCAGAAATTTATTCAAAAACAAAGATATAGACAAAGTAGATACTCACAAGAGTAGAGGAATAAATGAAAGCATTAAAACCATGTGGCACAATCCAAAGCAGGATTAGCGTGGTCCTTCCAACAATACCATAAGCTGGCGAGCTGGCATGTTTAGCTCTGAGCAAGAAGATGCACCAGCTTATGGTATTGTTTTTGGCCCGTCAAATCCCGCTTTGGATTGTGCAACATGGTTTTAATGCCTTCATTTATTCTACTCCTGTGAGTATCCACATTGAATAAACCTCTGGTAATGCACTAGTTATTTGCACCCCCCCCCCCTCTTTTCCCTGTGTGTTTGCAGTTTTTATTGATTTCCCCAATCTAAAGGTTCAAGGTCTAGAGAACGGGTGTCCAACCTTTTGGCTTCTCTGGGCCACATTGAGTGTAGAGAATTTTTTTTGGGCCGCATATAAAATATATACTATAGTTAAGGTATATAAGTAATAAAACCCCGCAGCGCCCTTCCCGCGCTGCCGCCCCCCCCCCCCAGCACTAATTTAACACAACTAGAGGATGATCCCTTCGGAGGCAGCCTCTGTCTGCAGTTAGTTGGAAGCCGCTGTGGCCGTGCCCCCGACCCAACTTCCTTCTTCCCCATCAAAAAAAAATAAAATTGTCAGGGGGCAGTGGGCCGCATTGCCTGGGGCTCTGGGCCGCATGCGGCCCCCGGGCCGCAGGTTGGACATGCTTGGTCTAGAGGTCTGCATCAGCTGAATGTTCGGACCGAGGTCATTTTTGTTGTTTATGGTCCGTTGCACTCTCTGTCTTTAGTGGATTTATGAATGCTGGAAGTGATCGCGTGTTTTATGGCTCAGAATGGACATCAGATAAGTGTTGAAGTGGCAAAGGCATTGGAAAAGGACAAGGCAGCTGCCTGGAAGGTCTGCTCAAAGGCAGCTTATACATTGAGGACTTGACAAAGATGGCCACACCTCGAAATGCGTCCTGGAGACCAACATACATTTTCCATCCTCCCATCTATACTCAGTAGAGTCAGTGTCAGGTCACTTCGGTGACGCAGAATCCAGTGATGCCAGCTACGGCACGCAACTTCCAGTTACACAGTGCCGGGAGAGTCTGCTGAGATCTGCATTACTCCATGTGGTGGATGTTGGTGTCTTCACTGATGGCTTCGGGGTGGCGAGCATCCCTACAGGAATGGGTGCTCTGTAAGGGATTTACCACTGCTCATATCAGCCACACACCATGGAGCTCCCAGGGTTCAGGCACGTGTCAAGTTTTTTCTTAACCAAGTTGTAACGAGGACATTTATTTTGATATGCTCATGTTTTACAAGTTATTTTTAAGTAAAGTGGAACTTTCTTTTGGATACAAGTGGTCTCACAATATCATGATTGGTGATAATCCCATGAATTATGGGATTACTCATGTTCAACTGATGCGACAATACACTTTCTAATGATAATTACCTATGGTACTTCTGTTTGTTGTTTTCCCAAGAAACCACATTTGCAATTACAGGACAATTTTACTACTGAATCAGTGAGCAATGGCAATATTCTACCCATACATTGTTCATCAACCAGCGATTAGAATGAAAAAAAAATGATGCTATTCCCCCATACACACATTTGAGGTGGATGGGGGAATCCTTCCCACTATGGTATTGTATTCTGAGAGTGGGAAGCCTTTCCTTCTTTCAGAATATAATGATCAGTTTTGCCCGGTGGCACTAATTGTTTGGGGAAAATCTGACAGGCTGGTTGTACATAAATCGATTGATAGATCCAAATGTGTACAACCAGCCTGCCCATAAAATAATTTCAATGTGACCAGTCCCTGCTGAACTGCCCAAATTTCAAACCATGTATGGCTGGCTAAAGAAAACATGCGCCAAGCCCTTTAAGCCCAAGAGAAAGCCAAAGAAGGAGTAAAGTTGACCTTGTTGTTGTGGAATCATAATTTAGAGTAAAAACCACTGATAGAAATCAAAATCCTGCAAACAATAGAAGCATTCTTTCTTTTCTTAGCATCAAAGAAAAGGAAACATTGCTTAAACTAGCCATATTGTTCTGTAGATTCCTCCATCCACAGTAAACAGCTATTACCTGGTATAGACATTGTAATGTTGGGTGGGGAACAGCATGTGTATTTATATGAAAATAGTGCTAACCACTTATCAATATAGAACAAAGATAACACTGTACTAGTGTATCTCCCCGCGCCTCTGAAAAGGTTTTGATTAACCGCTTGCCGACCGCCGCACGACTATATACTGCGGCGGTCAGCCCCTCACAGGCAGAGTGACGTATCGGTACGTCACTAGCCTGGGAGGGTCTGGGGAGCGAGCGCGCGTGTGACCGGCGGACCCGATGTCCGCCGGCCACTCTGCGATCGGCGGGGGAGAGGGAGAAAGTCAGGCAGCTTGTGTAAACAAGCTGCCTGTCATTCTCCTCCGTGTAAAGACACTGATCACACGGATCTACTATGTAGATCCGTTGATCAGTGTCCTTACAGCTCAAGCCACAGCCAATCACAGTAGAAAGCACGCCCCTAGGGACACACACAGCCCCTCCCTCCCAAATAAAGTTAACCCCTTCACTACCAGTGTATTTTTACAGTAACAGTGCATATGTATAGCACTGATTACTGTAGAAATGTCTCTGGTAACCCCAAAAGTGTCAAAAATGTCAGTCAAGGGTCCGATCTGTCCGCCCCAATGTCGCAGTCCCGCAAAAAAAATCGCAGATCGCCGCCATTATGCGTTAAAAAAAAAACAACAAAAATGACAAAAATCTTTCCCTTTGTTAGTAAACGCGATAACTTTTGCGCAAACCAATCAAAATACGCTTTTTGCGATTTTTTTATACCAAACATAGGTAGCATAAAACAAATTGGCCGAAAATGTTAAAAAATTTTGATTTTTACATTTTTTTTGGGGGGGAATTTCATATAAAAAAATGTGAAAAATATTGCTATTTTTGCAAAATTGACGCTCTTTTTTTGTTTATAGCGCATGATCAAAAAATTGCACAGGTAATCAAATACCACCAAAAGAAAGCTCTGTTTGTGGGAAAAAAAGGACGCCAAATTCGTTTAGGTAGAGCGTCACACGACCGCGCAATTGTCCGTTAAAGTCACGCAGTGCCGAATCGCAAAATACCCCCTGGTCGTTTAGCAGCCAAATCCTCCGGGGCTTAAGTGGTTAAATATAAGATAAAAAATATGTGTGTAATTAGTGAGATATAAATATAAAAATATATATTGTGTGGCAGTAGCTGTAGATTTAAATGGATGATAGAAAAATAGCCTAGGCTATATACAGCGCTTGCCGCAGAAAAACAATTAACTTAATGTATGTGAACAATGTTGAAAACTTATCTTTACAGTATAAGTGAAAATACAAATCAATTAAACACATGAAAATTAATAAAAAGTTCCAAGGAATTGATAAATAGATAAATAAGTCTTTTCCGGTGATGCTCAATATATGTGACTAAAATAGATGTAAAATTAAATAAATAAAGTCTTTTCAAGTGGTGATCAGGTGCAAAGTGCTTCGTGCTCAATTAATAAAAGTTTGTGACTTTCGTGACGTGGATTCCTCTTTTCCTGTGGCTTGTGGTTGAAATAAATGACTTACCAGAATTGTTGGGTGATATGTGCTGTATAGCACTAGGACCTACAGTGCTTGGAGGCCGTTCAGGCCGGATTGGGGGTCCCCTTTGTGGATGATCCTGGTGGGATACAGGTTAGGTTCCTCCTTACCCGATCTCGATCCTCAGGATATGGGGTTAAAAGAAAGGCTCCAGATAGTGTATTATCGTTTTATAAATCGTTTTCATTGCACTTTATATTTATATTGATATTTATATTCTTATTGTGATTCTTACCTGTTTACATATTCATATATGATTTATTGAAATTGAGTGCGCTTTACATATTTCTACTATTGTGGTTCCCACCTACACCAGCCATATATCATATTCATATATATTTTTGTATATGAATTACGGCAACCAGACTGTTATAGTCACATTTTATATATCACATACAGTTACAGGCGGCGCCAAGTACCTCACTACCCCTTACAATTTTTCAACATTGTTCACATACATTAAGTTAATTGTTTTTCTGCGGCAAGCACTGTATATAGCCTAGGCTATTTTTCTATCAACCACTTATCAATGCTTTGTTTTTTTAATTTAGTCAAAGATTCACTTTAAATACAGTGGAGAAAGGGGTATCCTTTTAGCTCAGCATATATGTAAGTGTTGAAACTGATGTCTAAGTATGATGTTGTCTAGTTACATTAGTCCAGCTTGGACCAACGTAAGTATGCATATCGCATACCTGAGGGACCACTATAGTAGTTGACAATCACTGTAGTAGTTGAGGCTACTAAAGGGAGTATTGCAATCTTCTGGGTGGATGAATCAATTTAGATCCATCTATGGCCAGGTTTAGTGACTAGACTGAAGCTTAAAGTGGAACTTTAGTCTCTCAATCAACATTGGCAGTTTTAAATCCTTATGCTGCTAGCAGTGGCGGCCCGTCCATAAGGGGCGCAGGGGCATAGGGGAGCCGCCCCCCCCCCCCGTCCATGCGTCTGGCCCCCTAATCTACATTCAGGGCACCGGATGCATGGATTTCAATGAGGGTTTTTTTTTCTGAAGCACGTGATTAGAGCCAGAATCTCTAATAGGCTTCAAAAAAGGGTGGGCTTGGGGCGCAGAGCACTGCACCCTGAGCCCACCCAGTTGTGTGACAATAGTGAATGAATATTTGGTATTGCCACACTGATTCTCCTCCCGGCCAATCAGGAAGCGGGTCCTGATAGCTGTTTCCCAATTGGCCAAAGGAGAAGTCATCCTATTGGCAGAGGAGGAGGGAGGAGACGGCCGCTTAGAGGGGACATGGAGGAGATTGAGGGGGAAGCCGTCGCCGCCTGTCAGTGAACAGGGTAAGTGAACTGGCGCCCGGGGGGGGGGGGGATATGGTGTGGACTGGACTCTGGAGCAATGGGCCAGGTCTGTCTGCACCCCCCCCCCCGACCGATGGAGCACCAGCTGTTACTGGCTGCTAGCATTAGTAAATAGAAAGGAGAGTGTATCATATTTACTTGTTTTAAACTTTTTTTTTTTACATTTCTTCAGTTACTTCCTGTTTTTTTTTTTGCATGTGCAAATGATGTCTTACACCCCAGGAGTCTTTCTTCAGGAGGGGAGGAGGGTGGGAGGGGTTTTCTCAGCTAAGCAGAACCTCCTGCCTGCATGCCTGAGCTAAGGGCAGGCAAGGAAATAAATGCTACATTAATGATCTGCCCTTTTTCAAAATGGCTGCCATCAAAAATTTTATTGTTTTTCAAACTGGTTTCCCAGAAAAATAAAACACAGAGGCATGAATGGATGGGGGAGCTTTATTTGAATACTAAAAATAAATAAATAGCGTTTTTAGGCTGGGGCGCTCAGACGTGGTGTAGTTCCGCTTTTATGTGGAATTTATGAAAATTGAGCTGTGGTCTGTACTTTCCTGCCTCCTGCATTAACCACTTGGCCTCCAGAAGATTTACCCCCTTTTATGACCAGGCCACTTTTCTTTGCGATACGGCACTGCGTTACCTTAACTGACAGTTGCGCGGTTGTGCGACGCTGTACCCAAATAAAATATATGTCCTTTTTTCCCCCAAATAGAACTTTTTTTTGGTGGTATTTGATCGCCTCTGCATTTTTTATTTTTTGCACTATAAACAAGAATAATATACAATTTTGAAAAAAAACAAAATTTTTTACTTTCTGCTATAAAACATATCCAATAAAAAAATTTAAAAATATCGATTTTTTTTCATCAATTTAGACCATTATGTATTTGGTTACATATTTTTGGTTTGTGCAAAAGTTATAGCGTCTACAAACTATGGAGTACATTTTTATATTTTTTTTACTAGTAATGGTGGCGATAAACGACTTATAGGAGGACTGCGATATTGCGGCGGACATTCTGACACTAATTGACACTTTTTGGGGAACAGAGACACTAATACAGTGATCAGGCTAAAAAAATATGCACTGTCGCTGTACAAATGATGCTGGCTGCTTGTGCTAGGGGAAGACATGGATCCAGGTCGCTGCTTTGCAGGAACACAGGATCCATGCCTTCCCTCCTGTCAGAATGGCGATCTGCCTTGTTTACATAAGCAGACCATCCGCCATTCTGTGTGTCTGCAGGATGATCGGCTAGTGTGGTGGACATCGAGTCTGTGGTACCCACCGCTAGGCTCCCACTGTGTTTGATCACAGCGGTAGCGATCTGCAGGCGGCGCGCATGAGAGTCCGCTACCCAGAAGAGCCGAATCACGTATAGTTACGTGATCTGACATACAGCTGCTGCCCTGTAGCAATAAGTGGTTAATATGCACTAAACAGTATATTAAATTCTAAAGAAAGATGAAGCACCTGCAATCAGATATAGTGAGCAGCAACATAATAGTTTAAAAATGATTTTGAAGTGTGTCCATGGTCAACATTTAAAATCATATATTCCTTTTCACATTGTATTTAAATTATTTCTAGCCTATTCCTATTAATCAGAATGATCTGGACGTTTATATACTTACTTTGTAAATATCTACACATTTCCATCCATGAATTCTGTGACACCTAGTCACTATGCCCCGTGGGTAGGCATTGCTGTGTCACACATTTCAGAGCCTGTATTCTGACCTACAGAGGTGCTGAGAGGAGGAGTTTCAGTAGGCAGAGTCAGTACAGGAATCACTGCTTGCAGACAGCAAGGTACCATGGGATATGTAGTCCTAAGAAATTGAAAGCAAACCAAAGGAATGAGCAAAGACAAAGCTGCAAAGCATGCAGGGAAATCCAGGAAAATGTGAAAAGTGATGGCCAGCAGACAGGTAGGAATCACAACATTTTCCAAGTAAGCTTATACTGGATTGTCAAATATTGCTATTACAATGCTGTTTATGTTTTAAAATGAAAGTGTATGCTGTGAGTTTGTGTAGTTTATTAAGACTTTCACATACCTATAAAGCATATTTTGTGAAAAACCTCTTAACAGAGGATGGTTTCGATCCACCAACATCTGCACCACTCTGCTGTATGTTTGTGTTGTCTCTGTATTGCCTTTTGTGGTAGATCAATTATTTGTATTGCTATTGAAATGCTGTTATGTTTTAAACTGAAAGTATATGCTGTGAATTTATGTAGGTTATAAAGACTTTCACATACCTATAAAGCAAATGAAATGAACATTTATTATGATAACTGGTAGGCCTAGTACATAGCAGCTAGAATGTTGCTGCAATGTTTTGTGAAAAACATTTAGCAGAGGATGGTTTCAATTCATCGACCTCTGGGTTATGAGCCCAGCATGCTTCTGCTGTGCCACTCTGCTGCATGTCTATGTTACCTCTGTATTACCTTTTTGGTAGATCTGGTGTTCGTTCTTTGTATTACCTTTGGTGAAAGATCAGTGTTTTTTTTACAATATCATGGGAAAGTCTGATACTGTTGTTGTTTGTCTTTAAATAATTTAAAATAAAGTAGAAAGATAATCTAAGGCCCCTTCACACTTGTGCGACTTGTCACTGCGATTTTGGACTGCAAAATTGCATGACAATTCATTCTCTATTATTTCCAATGAGTACCATTCATATCTGTGCGACTTGAAGTTGCACCAACTTCAAAGTAGTCCCTGCACTACTTTGGCATGAATTTGATGCGTTTTGAGGTCCAAAGACATTCAAGCCCAGTCAAACTCGCATCACAATCGCGTCAAAATCGTGGCAAAAAAGTTGCGGCAAAATCGCGATAAAATCGTGCAACTTTAAAGTCGCACAAGTGTGAAAGGGGCCTTAGTTGCTTAATATATGGCGAGTGGGAGAGGGTTGATGAATGACCGGATAATCTCCCCCACTGTGATCGTGTTACATCCAATAAAATCAATGAAAATACTTTTTTTCAGTAGAACAGTGCTCGTACACACTTGACGAAAATCGGACGAAATATCCTCCGATTTCTCTCTCTCATGCTCAGCGGTCATAACCGTTTTTAGTTGACAGTGCATAATGTTCACGAAATTTCTCGTCCGATTTTTTTTTTGGGACATTTGTTCCTAGACATCCGGGTCATCAGCAACTTCAGATCATGCGCAGTCTTTCGTATCTGATTTTTCGCGGACATACTGCATACAAATTAAATGAAAATTGTCGTCTGGGGTCCTTCCGTTTTTTTTTAGTTGAAAATGTCGGCATTGGCTGTTGAAAGTTGTGTACACACTAGCCGAAAATCGTACGATTTTACCTCGGACGGGAATTTTCGGCAGATTTTCTACTAGTGCGTAGTTGCGTACCCCACTTTAGGCAGGCCATAGATGATGTAAATTTCTTCCCTGCAACTTTGCATAATTCCCCCGTCAACATAGACAGTGCTTATAGGGGAATCCCTCCCACCAAGAAATTGTCTGCTCCCGGCATGGTTTGTGTGTGTGTGTGTGTATGTGTGTGTGTGTGTGGGGGGGGGGGGGGGGTTGGGGTTGGGGCAGTGTCATCTTAAGGGCATTATAGGCCCCCGAGCAATGCATTGCACTGAGGCCCTGCCTACACAATCACCCACGAGAATAAAAATGCAAATTATTGATAAGGCAATATTTATTTGTACCTCCAACAAAATCAGCGTTTAAACATGAAATTAATAAATAATAAATAATTTAAAAAAAAGGCTAAATTTTTTTATATAAATTAATAAACAATAAATAATTTAAAAAAAGGCTAAACAAAATTAATAAATAATTTTTAACAAACTAAGCCAGAACTATACAGGAAGCATCAGCTCTGTTCTTACAGCTGACACTTGTGGGAGACTTGGGATGTCTGTTGCCACCTGCTAAGTTCGGCGGCGGGATGCACATGGGAGTTGGGACTAATGCTTGGCTGGGGCTGGGTTACTGGGCAGGTGGGGCCCTCTGGACAAGTGGGGTCCCTGCGCAACTGCCCAGCGTGCCCATGCGGTAAGACAGCATGGGTTGGGGGTCTACTCGCTGTTAAGAGAAGACAGAGATTATTGCATAATGCACTGCACTGTTGCAGTACATTGATTGCTGATGATTGGCCGAAGTATGCACCTGACCTGTATGCTTTGGCCAATCACAGCACAATGTCCTGTCAGAGCTATGATTGGCCAAAGGCAGGGTGCCTTTGGCCAATCATGGCTCAGGGGCCAAGTCCACGCCCCACACTATATAAGGCTGCTGCTTAAATGGCAGTCGTGTGTAGTGTGTGATAATAGAGATTAGGCAGGTAGTTAGTCGATAGTGTGTTCAGTCAGTGTAGTGTACAGGCATACTCCACTTTTAAAATGTATGGATATGTTGTAGTCCTGGGTCCCCTCTTTGGTGCTCCTCAAGTTTTGTGTCCCTGTCACTTATGGTTCAGGAGCAGTGCCATGTCAAGCTGACCAATATTTCCCATAGACACCAATGTTAAAGACATGGAGCAGTGCCATGCCAAGCTGACCAAGATTTCCCATAGATGCCAATGAGCACTGAAAGCTTAAAATTGCTCTGGGCAGGAAGAGGGTGAAAGTGGCTGTATTTAAGTGGTTAGGGTAACAATATGACAGAATAAAAAAAAAATGGTGTAGGGTCCCCCTTTCAAATCTATACCAGGCCCTAAGGATCTGGTATAGATTTTAAGGTGAACTCCACGCCAAAATCTAAAAAAAAGGGCGTGGGGTCCCCCCAAAAATCCATACCAGGCCCTTTCTTTTGTAGGAAAGAGGCTACCGCCCCTTCTGGCACCGCCCCTTCTGGTGTCAAATAATATCACTTTTTTGGTGAATGGGTAGGGGTACTATGTACCTGATACTCATTCACATAAGGGGAGGTGGGGATCGGAGGGGCCTTGTTAAAGGGGGCTTCCAGATTCTGATAAGCCCCCCACCCACAGACCCCCACAACCACAGCCCAGGGTTGTCAGGAAGAGGCCCATGTCCCCATCAACATGGGGACAAGGTGCTTTTAGGGGCACTCCAAAGCACTTTCCCCATGTTCAGGGCATAGGGCCTGGTATGGTTCAGGAGGGGGGGGTGCTCACTCATCCCCCCCTTTCCTGACCTGCCAGGCTGCATTCTTTGTTAAGGGTCTGTTATGAGTTTTTTTTTATTTTAGCGTGGGGTTCCCCTTAAAATCAATACCAGACCCGAGGGGCCTGGTATGGACTTGGGGGGGGGGGGGGGGGAGGCCGGTAATACATTACAGCCGCGAGCAGGTATAAATGATATTTTTTCTTTAGAAATGTCAGTATTGCTGCAGCAGGGTCTATACATTGTAGAGATGCGCCACTCTACAGACACATTAAGGGGACTCCCCAGGCATGATACTTAAAGGAATTTATAATGTTTCACTTTAAGTGTCATGAAAATCACTGCTCCTGTAAAAACTATTGTTTTAAATTTATTTTTTTTGCATTGATAGGTGTCCCCCAGGGAGGTCCCCAGGTCCCCATACACTTTTTATGGCAATAACTTGCATACAGGCCTTTAAAACGAGGACTTTTGATTTTTCATGTTCATGTCCCATAGACTTTAATAGAGTTTACATGTTCACTAGAACTTTTTCCCTGTTTGAGATGTTCTGATGCAAACCGAACCGAGCAGCTGCTAGCGATAATCACAAGTGAATCCAGCAGGCTGGTTGTACCCAAAATAAACTACAGAGTATACAGCACAAAGTAAAGAAGCTGATAACTCCCTAATAAGTCCTTATGTAGTAAAAGGGGCTAAGTTCATAATTGTCCATAATAATAGATAAAGTCCATGATGAAACTTCAAGCACAAAGCAGGTAGCTCCACCAAGAGACAGGAATGGATCTCTGAAATGACAGTAGGGGACACAAAGAGGGACCAGTAAGCGCAGTATTAAAAACAGCTTTAATAAGGCAGCCAAATGTGCACTGACAAAGGAAGCACTTGTAATTACAGTAGCATCTGTAGACCGATCGTCCGCACACCAGGGAGGAGTGTCAGCAGCAGCTAACAGCGTGGATGGATAAGCCAGGGAGCCGCACTTCAGCTGGATCAGAAGGACATCCGAAACCACCATTGAACGCAGAACTGGAAGTGATGTCAGGCTGGGGGACGATCCATTGGCTAGGTAACGCGTTTCGAAGTGCCAATCAGCTCCTTGGTCAAACCTAATAGGCTGTGGAAGGTGATGCTCCTACTTATTAGGTGTCTAAAGATTTCCCTTCACTGGAACTAACAGGCCAAGCCCAACCCCTGAAAAACAACCCCACACCAAAATCCCCCCTCCACCGAATGATTTGGACCAGTGCACAAAGCCAGGTCCATAAAGACATGGATGAGCGAGTTTGGGGTGGATGAACTTGACTGGCATGCACAGAGTCCTCACCTCAACCCCATAGAACCCCTTTGGGATGAATAAGTGTAGAGACTGCAAGCCAGGCCTTCTCGTCCACATCACTACCTGACCTCACAAATGCGCTTCTGGAAGAATGGTCAAATATTCCTGTATTGACTCCAGACACTCATCCACCTTGTGGACAGTCTTCCCAGAAGAGATGAAGCTGTTATAGCTGCAAAGTGTGGGTCAACTCAATATTGAACCCTACAGACTAAGATTGGGGTGCCATTATAGTTCATGTACATGAAAAGGCAGGCATTCCAATACTTTTAATAATATAGTGTGTGTGTGTGTGTATATATAAGAAGGATATAAATAATTCGGCAATGAGGATAGATCTGTCCCAATAGATGACAACTAGGAAAGAAAAGGGGGGAAAGAGATGTGAAACATACTTAGGAATAGTAATCATATCTTCAAACAAAAACCACATCGCTCAGAACAGTGGAAACATCAGGGGAATGGAAACATTCATCGGGTGCACAGGCTGCAGTGATCTCTCCAAACAACATGATATACAAAATCAAGCAAAAGGACAGCTGGCAACTCTGTAAATCTTCCAATTCTTTATTGTCACGCCTCAGTGAGTAAAAAGACAAGGTGGCTTATATAATATCTTATTACTTACCGTATTTTCCCGCGTCTAAGACGACCCCCCTAGTTTTCAAGTTAAAACATAGGTTTTGGGCTATACTCGCCGTATAAGACTACCCCCCTTCCGAAGCAAGGCAACACCATTGAAAAACATCAGATTTCTCATAGCTCTCCAAGGTACCCTAGTATTGTAATACATGTAATCTCTCCTAATATCTCCAAGGTACCCTATGTATTACCAGTAGATGTAATCTCAAGACGCTGGCTGCGCGGGAATCCTGTACCGGTATACCGTATGTACCGTAGCTTCGGCTGCATACAGTATACCGCACTGAGCCAATCATGGAGAGCGATGTATTCTATTATTTAATGCAAAGCCTGCTCAGATTGGCAGAGTCAGAGAGGCGGGCTGATGTTACTCCGCCAATCCGAGCAGGCTTTGCATTCAATAATAGAATACATCGCTCTCCGTGATTGGCTCAGCATGGTATACTGTATGTAGCCGAAGCTACGGTACATACGGTATTCCGGTACAGAATTCCCACACAGCCAGTGTCTTGAGAGATTACATCTACCGGTAATACTTATACTTAGGGTACCTAGGAGATATCATACTCGCCGTATAAGACGACTCCCCATTTTTGGCGGATTTTTTTGAGGTTCAAAAGTAGTCTTATACGCCAGAAAATACAGTACTTATCAGGTGTACCCTTTTTAATAGAGGGAGAGGAGGCTGAGGGTCTGAAATAGGCCATCAGTCCTGCTGACCCGGTCGAGATTCAAACCATCTATGGCCAGCCTTAGTGCAAAAGCTATTAACCCAATGCAGTGCCGAAAGTTTAGAGCTGTGAGGAGGGCTGGGCATCACAGGACAGAAGGTATCTTCAGCAACCCTCAGCCTACAGGGTGTGGGACATTCTTCTTTACAGGTAGGTAAGTAAAAAAAAAAAACTTCAGCATTTTTACAACTGGTGATCTAATGTGTGTAAGACATTTTTTAATATATATTTTTAGAGCTCCTTTCTTTGGGACACCTTCAGCTTCCTTTGTGTCTTTAAAGTGATTGTAAAGACTAATTTTTTTGAAAAAACAAAAAACAAACATGTTATATCTACCTCCTCTGTGCAGTTGGTTTTGCACAGAGCAGGAACCCCGATCCTCGTCTTCCTGGGTCCCTTGTTGCTGCTCCTTACCCCACCCTCCTATTGAGTGCCCCCACAGCAAGCTACTTGCTATGGGGGCACCCGAGCCAAACAGCAGCTCCATTCAGACATGGAGCCGCCATTCTGTAACGCCCCCTCTATCTTCTGATTGGCTAACTGACTTTAATTGACAGCCATGGGAACCAATGGCACCGCGGCTGTGTCTTAGTTAATCAGGAGAGAGAGGACTCGTGGACATTGCTGGACAGAGGTGGACCTCAGGTAAGTATTAGGGAGGCTGCTGCACAGAGAAGGTTTTTGTAAATCTGACTTTACAACTCCTTTAACAGGCCCCGTTCACACCTGTAGTGTAGAGCAAACGCATGTTTTTGTGTGAATATCCAGAATGTGACAAAAACGTGCTAAAACACAGAACACACATTTGGGTGCCATTCATTCCTAATAGCACCCCAAACGTGCTAAAAAAGAGAGTTGTGTCCTGTGGCCAACAGAGATGTATAGTAACTAAGTAGAACTACTTCACTACTGTACTTAAGTACCGAAAGGCGGTATCTGTACTTTCCTAGAGTAGAATTTTTTTCTCCTACTTCCACTTTTACTTCACTACATTTTTTCAATGATTTCAATACTTCTACTCCGATATTTTTTTTTTGTGCTGCATAGTTACTCGTTACAATTATAAAAATTACCGCTGCCAGAACAGTAGATGGCAGGTTTCATGAAGCTCATAACATGTGTATTATAAGCGCATACGTAAATAAATGCTACTGTATGTATAAATAAAAGCTGCATTTGAAATAATAAAACACAATATGATGTTCAAACTTTTGACTTCTTTCTTTAATAACTACATAACAAAGTACTTGTACTTTTACTTTCAGTACTTGAGTAGCAACATTTTTAAAAAAACTACTTGCAATACTTAAGTACAAAAAATGTTGAATACTTTAGTACTTCTACTCAAGTCACTTTTTGATCGAGCACTTCCACTTCTACTCAAGTCACTTTTTGATCGAGCACTTGTACTTTTACTCAAGTATGGGTTTCGAGTAATTTATACAGCTCTGGTGGCCAAACACCACACAAACACACTGTTCAAAAATGCACCAAAGTTACCTCAAAAAAAGGAACAGGAGCTACGTTGGTGCGTTTTTGAAGCTTAGGGCAGCTACGCTGTCACATGAGGTGGGTCCGGCTCTGAGGAAGCCCCCAAAACGCATCAGCTTGGCACCACAGCGGGATGTAATTAGAGTATGCATATCCTGCACTGTATGACATCTTGTGGCATATGGGCTTTTATTAGTTGAAGTCTCATGAGTATCCATTTTTACCTGATTTCATTTGCTCTAATAACATTTTGGTAATGCACTAGGTGCTTGCGCCTTCCTGTTTGATTTACAGTTACTAGTCAAATAGGTTTAATTGTTTTAAATACACAATACATTTGAAGCAGACCTTCATTTAGCAATATATTTGTCAGGTGAGTCATAACAAATCACATAAAAGATTTATTCGTATTTCAGAGCTAGGGATACGTGTGACATCAATGCTATGACTATTGCACATGAGAACCCCAGCTGAACTTTTTGGGAATCATATATGCTACGGGTTTCTATAGTCTTATTACATTTAAAAAAATATTTTTAAGGTCCTTTTGGGAGAAGTAGGTGTTATGAAGTTCCTACAAGCACCAACATACCTTGTAAAATAGGGGGGGAAAAAAAATGCTTGCGCCCAACGTGGGGCTCGAACCCACGACCCTGAGATTAAGAGTCTCATGCTCTACCGACTGAGCTAGCCGGGCAACTTAAAGGTTGCTTGGGTGATGATGCTTGGGTGATGATGCTTGGGTGATGATATTTAGAGAAGTGAAGGGGGGGGGGGGGTGTAAGTTAAAGTGGAGTTCTGCCCAATGTTTTTTTTTTTTTTTAGCTAAAAATACCCCTAGAATTGTCAGGGCTCATGCATTTAAATAAAGGTATCCTGTAAACTGTCCCCTATTTTGTGTTCGTGCAGCATGAATTACTTACTTTGTGCAGTTCCTGTACAGCGCGGCAATCTGCAGTGTGGGCATCTGAAGCAGCAGAGCAGTGTCCCTCTTCAGGGATTCCGTGCATGCTGACTACCCAGCATGCAACTCTCGATCTCGTGCATGCGCATTGCGTTGCAAGCGAGTCCCACAGCTTGTAGGCCAGGTTTCCATAGCCCATGGACTCCTGGGATTGATGACACTCATCTCCCAGGAGCCAATACAAAGCCGGAAATGACGTATGTTGCAGCGGGAAAGATATTGCTTCATAAATTAGGTAAATGAACCGGAAAAAAAAAAATTGCCAATTAGTTTTTAGGATGCGCACAAGTGCTGCATGGAGGACATTGTAAAATGTGGGTGGAACTCTGCTTTAAGTTTGGTTTGAATGCAGATTAAATGGAGGTTGCAAAGTTAAATTATCTAATTTAATAAATTAGAAGAGAACTAAAAAGGTTTAAAGTGAAGTGAATGCATAGTAACGGGTTAATTACCTTGGTGGGAGGTGGATAGTGGAAATCTGTTACCTGTAAAATTTTCAGTTTGGAAAATCTAACAACCTGGCAACTATTTTTGACTTGAAAGACTTAGACCCGCTTCACACTACTCTGACTTGGGACGCGACTTGTGCGACCTCAAGTCGCCCCAAGTCGCTTGTCATTACAAATTCAATGTAAATGAATGAGAGCCGTCTTAATATGCACTACTGAAGTCGCTCCGATATCAGAAAAGGTTCCTGTACTACTTCAAGGCAACCTCTATCCGACTTGTGCACATAGACTTCAATGGGAGTCGCCTCTAAGTCGGATCCTTTTCTATTTTCAAGCGAGTGTGATCAGACTTTCCAGGAAGAAGAAAAAGATTACCCAGGCATTCCCCACAGACAAAGTGGCCTATCATTTAAGTCTTTTCAAAGTCTCTTCAAAAGTCTCTTCAAAGTCACGCTAAAGTCGCGCTAAAAAGTCGCTCCTTCATGGGGCGACTTTCTGGTCGCGGTAGTGTGAACCGGCTCTTAAATTATATATATATATATATATAAAACTTATAAATACCTTTTTTCCCTTTTTTATGAATGATCACATTCCCTCATTCCCTCAACTGCAAAAGAGCTGAGGGAGGAGAAGCAGCAGCACACTGAGCTTCCTAGTGAATGGCTGTGCAGCTGGGGCGTGTCAGGACAAGTCTGATCATTGGCGAAGAGCATACTGAGTTCCCAGCATTGCTAGAGAACTGACCATGGTGTGTGTTCTCCTGCTTAGTGTGGTCAGTTTTTAATAGGAAAGCAGAGGGACTGGCAGGAACACCAGGAATTTCACACAGAGGAAGAAATACAAAGAGAACGGGATAATTTCTCATATAAGTACATTGTACAGCAGGAACATATTAGGAATACGAAGTGTTAGGGTAACAAACACTTGAGCCTTTCATCAATGGTTAAATCTACTCCAGAATTCTGCCCTGTATTTTTTTTTATCTCAACTTGACATCTATTTTTTTGGAACAGGGACAGGAAGTTTTCTAGTTCCATTATTATTATTATATTTGCGCAGTGCTTTAGAATATAAAAGGGAGACAATACAACTTCAGTACAATAAAATACAAGAGGGTTAAGAGGGCCCTGCTCAAAAGAGCTTACAATCTAAAGGCCCATATACACGATCCAAAATGGAAAAATACCGCTTCTGAAACGATCGTATGATAATCTGATTGTTAGTACAGAGCTTTCGAGAGCCAATCACGACAGTTCTTCTGATATTATCCAAACGGACAAGCATAAAGATTCTTGTACGATACCAGATCGTACAATTTTGGTTTAATCAGTACAGTACAAATATGAAGATCAAAATCAGGTGCGCTACCCAAATTGTGTGTGTTAAACCATACAAAAATATGCGTGAGTGGAAGGATCAACAATTGATTAACATAAATGAATAATTCATATAAATTATGACAAGTGCAAATCAAAACACAATTAGGTGGAACACCAGTGAACATCAAACAATAGTGTCCAAAATATTGAAACAAGTCCAAAAGGTGATTCCAAAATTCTGTGTTGCAAACATAAAAAATCTGGTGCAAATCTTGTGATAGGATAGTTCAGCTTCCCACCACCGGCTAAGCCTCTTACCAGAGAAAAAAAGTTTTAAGGGCTTATAAAGATATCACTGCTTCAGAGATCATACAGCTGCAGAGAGATTCCAAGACCACTCAGGTGACACTCTTATACACAGGTATACACAGGTAATACCTGGACTCTTACCAGACAACGCAAAGATGTGAGCCTGGAACTATCATGTGCGGTGGTCCTGCAAAGAATCGCTGGGTGCTTGATGGCTGATGTGACCTCAGGTGTCTAGTTTACCTCAATGGTAGGGGACACAACAAAGGGGACCGCCATGGTGCATTATCGACAATATATTTATTAAAGCGGAGTTCCACCCAAAAGTGGAACTTCCGCTTTAGGGAGTCCTGACCCCCCGACATGCCACATTTGGCATGTCATTTTTTGGGGGGGGGGAGCGGGTACCTAGTTTTGACAGGTACCCGCTCCCACTTCCGCTCGGAGCGCCGCGGCGCCCTGAGCGGAAGTTCTCCTCTCCCCCTCCCTCCCTGCAATCTTCTGGGACACGTCAGAGGTCCCAGAAGATTGCCGGCCAATCACGGCGCGCAGCGCGACTCGCGCATGCGCAGTGGGTACCCGGCTGTGAAGCCGCAAACTGTAACAGCCGGGTGCCCACAGCAGTGATGCCGGCGCCGAGGGAGAGGATTGAGGCTTCCGGCGGCCGCATCGCTGGACCGTTGGACAGGTGAGTAAATGGCTGGAACTCCGCTTTAAAGTATAGATGAATTGCACTTACAGTATAGAAGACAATATGCAGGGATTCCCTCAAAGTAAAGCAGAGTAGCGGTGACCGCCTGCAGTGCGGACCGCTGTCTTGGTCTAGTAGTGATGACGCGGCGCCTCCTCTCTGACTCTGATCTTCACTTTTCATCCATATTCACTCTAAGGTAGCAGCACACCCGATTTGAATCAGCGCACTTTCCTACATAACCCAGTACAGTACAAATACACTACAACACATGACATCACTTCTGATTTTTTATTCTGTCATATGAGGATTTTCATAACCTTTAGTAAACAGAAGATCTGTCGTCCGATTTTTGGATCGTGTGTATAGGCCATAATAATGTTTGTCAGGCCCGTTCACATTTCTCATTTTTACCTTTGGGCCACTGAGTGAGGCTTCAGTCAAGTTACTTTAACTTGAAGTGTCCGTAAACTGCTAAGTGCTCACCAAGACCCTTTCTAGTTAGCAGAACCATGTACTCAATTTACTAAGTTTAAATTACTGCAGTAAAGCAGGGTTCCAGTCATTTTTTATTTATTAAAAAGTCAGTAGCTACAAAAAGTGTAGCTTCTGACTTTTAAAAAAAACAGCCACTGCCCTGTCCCACGGTCCAGTGGTGTACTCACCCCAGCCGCGTTCCCCCCCGTGTCCTCCCTTGGCGACACCGGCATCTCTACTATGGGCACCCGGCTGTGACAGCTTGCAGCTTGACAGAGGGGTGCCCACTGCGCATGGGCAATCGGCGCTGCGCTCTCTGACTGGTCCCGAAGTCTTCTAGGACCTGTCACGTTTCCCAGAAGACTTTGGGAAGGAGAACTTTCGCTTCCGATCACCTAAAGAGACTGGAATGGAAGTGGAAGAAGGTATTTGTCAAAACCGGGTACTTGCTCCCCCCTCCTCCCTAACAGCCCTGTTCGTCACTTCCTGGCTTTGCAATGATTCCTGGGAGCTGAACATCATCGCTCCCAGGAATCAATGCACCTGCACTGGCCCCGACGTCAGTTCCGGTGCAGGCACCTTCATACCTTGCAAAACAGCTTCTGGGCATGCCCAGAAGCTGTGCAGGGATGATGCTGTGGCACCGGAAGTGACGGCGGGGCCGGTGCAGTGCATCGTAGGACCGAAGAAGACGGAAGAGGACGCAGAAGAGGAACGCGCTGGCTTCAAGCTGCCCACACCTGAGATGGCAGCGCTGGACAATACATTTTCAAGGTAAGTATTTCTTCTAAAAGGTAAGTGCAACCCGGGACAGTACAGAGGCTAGCCATTGTGGAACTCCGCTTTAAAGTTCCTTTTTGAGTGGGGACTCAGAGATGTCATTGGGCACAGGAGAATTGATGGGATCTGTCGTGTCCAGGCGCATAGCGTTTTTGTGTGGGTTGAAAGCTGTCGTTCATGGTGATTGACATGGACCTGCATCGCTTGATGATGTGATTGACAATGGATGTACATCAGGAGATTTTTTTTTTTTAATAAAGGATTTGTCAAATATTTTGGTGTTTTTATTTCTAGGGTACATTCTTTTTTTGTGAATGAGTAGGGGTACTATGTACTCCTTAGACCCCTTCTACACGGGCTGTCCGATCAGGTCTGCCAGTCAGTTTTTTAGGTGGACCTGATCGAAGACTCCAGTCTCTTCTATGGAGCGGTGGATGTCAGTGGACACGTCGGCTGACCCCCTATGCAATCCAATCTGATCCTGTCCGCCAAAAACAGACAGATGGTGGTCCTATTCCCCATCCATCCGGCGGATTGGATGGCATCGGATGGAAACAGACCGCATGCCCCATAAAGGAGAGTGGGAACTCTCTAACCTTAATGATTCTATGATTAAGCCCCTGAATGGGGAAAAGTGAATCAGAGCAGAGTGGCATGGTAAAGCCGGTATAAAGTGCATTCTATGCATTAAGGTGAAAATACTTCTTGGTTGCAGCTGCCCCCCAGACCCACCATTTTCTTACCTGAACCTGAATGTTCCAGCGACAAGCAGGAGACCAGCAGCTCCAGCTACTGTCCCGCGTCCTCATTGAATAGATTGATAGCAGCAGGAGCCATTGGCTCTCGCTGCTGTCAAATCCAGTGATACGGGGCGGGCTGAGTCCCACTGCCTGTATCCATGTGCCCCGCCCATGGAAAGCGGCTCTCCATGGAGGCACCCAATGGAGAGGAGAAGCCAGGAGCTCCGATGGGGCACCCCAGAAAAGGAGGATCAGGGCTGCTCTGTGCAAAACCCTTGCACAGAGCAGGTAAGTATAACATTTTTATTTATAAAAAAATAAAAACGAACTGTGACGGTGTTCACCGTCACTGGAATTTAAGGACAGATGGGTGATGGTTTGAATTGCTTCATATTTGTCAGCAAGGTCATTTGTTCCCATTTGCCATGAGGTCTCTGGCCAGGAAGTACAACTCCTAATATGGTCATTCCAGGAAGTTCAATGTGGAGACGGACTGTCTAAACAATGTTGCTTTTGTCTGAGGTGGCTTTCCATTCACCTATTGTCGGGTGTGCTAATGAACTCACCTGCTGTCTGCTAAGGGATGTATTGACACTCAGACTAATGTGTATTGGTGGTTCGTTAGGGAACCATTGTTCTGTGTCTGGCTATTGTGTACATTGATTGCCCCCTGGGGCTTCTGTCTCATTACACATAACAGTCCTTCTACTCAAGTTATCTGACCAATCCCTGCTTACTCATTTTCAAGTCCTCATGTGCATGGCGAAAGGAGGACCTGAAGGGGAACTGCAGGTACTTTGCAATTGACCAATAGGAGGGCGGTTGTTGGGGGCAGGATGTTCCAAATTCTGTATAAAAGTGTGCTATGTTCTTCCAATAAATGGTCTTCCTGTTTGAACTTACATACAGCCTGCCTGGTGTATGTTCTAATGGATTCCGGACGGCACATAGCTGTAGTTCGGATCCCGGATCCTTGGTTGACCGAACCATCAGACGTTGCGATCTGCAAGCTGACTCACTAGAAACAGAGGAGTGTCGGGAGAGCGGAAGCGAGCGAGCAAGGATCTTGTTACACGAACCTTTACAATTACTTTAATAATTAACTTGTCAGGTAACTCTGTCTGAACAGCCAGGGAAAGACCAATGAAGCTACATATAGAGGTAGGATAAAAATAGAGAGCTTGAATCAGTAGATGAGCTAAAAAACTCATTCCCTGACCGGGAATCGAACCCGGGCCGCGGCGGTGAGAGCGCCGAATCCTAACCACTAGACCACCAGGGAAGTTGTAATTCACCCTATAGCCAAGCCTTGCTATGTCAGTCTGCCTGGACAAAGTCAAAAATAAATTTATATTATTGGTAAGTTATGTCCTTTGTGCTGTAGCCCCAACAAAAGTTTTAACTCAACTACAGCTTAAAAAAAATTTCTGCAGCACGCACTAGTTCATGCAAATGTATACAAGATTTCTATTTTGCTTTATTTTTATAAAAAATGACTTCATCAAATGTCTCCTAGAAACAGTAATCTAACATTTACCATGGCACATGGTTTTCTTTCCCAAAGTAGTTTTTACACTTTTTTTTCTGATCATTGTTAACATGCATAAATCTAGTAAATTAATTGTACCTACCCTAATGTTTAACGCAGTTATTTTATGTGTCACTTGACAGCTATGTGTTTACTAGTAAAATGTAGGTTTTATCAGTTTAATTACACAATGTAATTGATCCAAAAGACATTTAAATCAGACCTTTGGAATCAAACCTTTATATTTGCTAGTAAAAATGGCTTAGCCCGGCTAATGCCCGCTTGCTAAGTGAGTGAAAAAGCGTGTACATCACATATATGAAACAGCAGTTACGTCACAGATACATATTTCCCTAACTAGCTTGGCAGTCATACAATAGAGATCTTCCCTGCAAGTCTGTGTGTAGCAATTACATCCATGGCCTTCACTCTTATCTGTATTCTCATTATTTGTATTCTCGTTAGTCCTTGGAAGGGGAAAAATATGAAGGAGAAGGTGGGGGCCTCAAATGCGCAGCTTTGACTGTCATGGTCTCTGTAGTACCACAGAATCTACCATTTTGTCTTAAAAGGCTATTTATCCACCATTTTAGAAGCTTTCCAGGTACTGCCACAGTGGTAAGTGCAGAATTGCCCTTACATTGGTGGTCAGTGTAAATCCCCCCTAACATTGATGGTCGGTGTAGAAGTGTCACCTTACATTGGTGGTCAGCACAAATCTCCTCGACAATGGAGGTTGGTGTAAATGCTCCTATTACATTGGTGTCAGTGTAAAAATCCCTTTTTATATTGCTGGGGGGGCATACATTGTGGTCAGTGCAAATTGCCCCTCACATTGGTGGTCAGGGTAGAATACCCTACTACAGGGATTCCCAAACTTTTTCAGGCCGAGACCCACTTCTGAATACAGTTATTTTTCGGGACCCACCTGCTTGTAATTGAATATTGTAAAGTGCTACAGAATTTGTTGGCGCTATACAAATATTAATAATGTATTTTTTAAAGGGAGGGGGATGTTAAATTAAAAATATAAATTTACTACTTTTCAATTTATTATTGAATACACTTGCCAGATGTTCTAAGTGAGGGGTCAGAAACCTGTGGCATATAAGCGGAGTTGTACGTAATCAGTACCCTCATAGACAGTATAAGGCAGGCAGAGGACAGAAATCAACCACCCCAGGACAGTGATCAGCAGGCTATATGGGACTCACCCTCCTTCCTCTCCCAGCGGTCCACAGTGAAGGTGAAGCCCCCATTTGCCCTCTCCAGGGCCCAGCACACCTCCCCATGTCCATTATGGGGAGCTCTATGCTGGTCTTGGTGTCCTGGCTCTTCTCCTTCAGATCCTCTACTGGGGTCACAGAAGCTGCAATGAACTCCTGACACCGTCGGGCAACCTGGTCCTCCTATGTTACCGAGGCTGCCATCTCTGCCCGCTATAGCTGAGAGAATCCCGCCACCAGTCTAGCCACCACCACCAGCAGGACCGAGGAGATGGCTCTCACCCCATGAACATGTGCTACATAATAGCCCACATAAGTACTCACTGATGCAAGTATCCTCGTCGTGGGAAATGCAGACCAGCCTCCATAAACTGCGTGGGCGGGGTCCTGAATCTATTGAAATTTGACTGCTCTGGCTCTCTCTAATTTGCGCGGGCTCGCACAGCACAATTTAAGCAGGCCCGCTCTCAGTGATTTCTGGCTCAGCGCGACCCACTCAAACGCAGCTCGCGACCCACCAGTGGGTCCCGACCCACAGTTTGGGAACTCCTGCCCTACTATATACTTGATAAAGATTTCCAGCTTTGCTCTATATAAATCAGAATTTGCCACAGTGTACTGCCTCCTAACTAATCTAATCCCTCCGCCACTGCCACTGATCCCATAAACCCCCTCAGTGGGAAGTAATGATGTGCACTAACCTCTTGCTACCAATCATTGAGCAGTAAGGATATGCAATAACCTCTAGCAACCAATCAGTGAGCAGTAATGTGCAGTAACCTCTAGCAACCAATTAGTGAGTGGTAAGGATGTCCATTAACCTCTAGCAACCAATCAGTGAGCAGTATTAACGTACAGTAATCTCTAGCAACCAATCAACAAGCAGAAGTCATGTGCTGTAACCTCTACCAAATAAACAGTGAGCCATAATGTGTGCTGTAACCTCTAGAAACCAGTCAGTGAGCAGTAATTATACACTGTAACCTCTGGCAACCAATCGCAATTGCTGCCTGACCTGATTCACTAAACTGATTTTGAGTCTAGCTGCTATTTTTTATGTCTCCAAGCAGGTGGAGAGCGAAATTTCATGGGGGGGGGCCCAAGAAAATGTTTGCCCAGGGTCCAATCAATATTTAAGATGGCCCTGATTCTTGGTTGAGAAGGGGTAATATGCAATGCTTGTATTCCACAAGCAATGCCTGAATCCAGCAACCTAAAAGTATGGGAAAAAAAAAAAAAAAAAAAAAAACTTTCGCCCAACGTGGGGCTCGAACCCACGACCCTGAGATTAAGAGTCTCATGCTCTACCGACTGAGCTAGCCGGGCAGGTGCTAAAAAGGGTCTACAGTCTTCCCCTCCTCCAAAAATTATACTGTAGCTTCTGACTTTCGATATAAAGACACTTACCTGTCAAGGGGGAAACAGCAATGTAGGTACCTGAGCCGATTCTTCAGTCGGCTTCAGGTGCAGGAGCTGGCATCTTCACTAAGGGAAACTGTTGGTTTCCAACTACACTTTGCACAAGTTGTGCTGTGCTTTGTGATTGGTCCCACAGTCTTCTGGGACCCGAGTGCATTCCTGAAGGCTGCAGGGGGAAGGAGGAGGGGCAGTACATCTTCGTAGATTACCATGTGGATCTTACCTGGAAGTGGGAGCAGGTACCTGTGAAAACCAGATACCTGCTCCCCCCTTTTGGGTGAAGCTCCTCTTTAAGTA